>NC_141540.1:44415000-45615000 GCF_021556685.1 Rattus norvegicus
TGTCATACTCATATAGTTTCTAGTAAAACTTTAAAAGAACACCCTACTTTTAGCTCTTGTATAGACAAAAGGGAGATCTTAAGGTCTTCCTTTCAGCGTTTGATCTTTACAATGTGATAAATGTACAGTGGTCGGTGCCATTTCTCCACCTCATGTTTCTTATGCATCCCAAACCTGTGATATGGTTCCCAACATTCATGTGAGGAATGGTTCAATTATTGTGAATTCACATATTTCTACTGTTCATATCTTTTTCCCCCTTGTACCCCCATTTTGTGTTATACTCCATCATTAACAGATGTCCTCCAGTTTGAGAATTTTCTGCTTTGAAGATTATTCCTGTCTTTGTTATTTCTCACTTTCAATTTTCAAGCTTTCTTTTGAGCTCACCTCTGCTCAGATTTTTCTGTTGTGTTTAGTCCACTACCAAGTAGTTCTTCCTTTCTATTACGTGCTTTCAATCTTTGGGGCTTTAACATCTTCATCTTCCTTCTTCTGCTGGTTACCTGTCCTTGTATGTGGTCTACTTTATCCATTACATGCCTTGACATAGTAATCATAGGGGTTTGATACCTATGATATCAACTCAGGTTGATACCTGAATGAGGTTCAGATATTTACACTGCCTATGATTGGTTTTGCTATATTGTTTGCTCTGTAACATTTTCTTGATAACTGGACATGACATACAAAGTGGGAAAAATTATACAGAAGGACCATTAACAACATGGTAGTAGCATGCTAAAGTAGTAGAAACATTCTACAATGCTATGACCGGGTCTCAGTTTCTTAGTGAGTCTGAGACTCTGGGTCATACGCTTTGTAAGTGCCTCTAACTTACCTCCTGCATGACTGGGGTTTGCAGAGTTTTCTATTTCTCTTCTTCCAGATGGAACCCTGGATGAGCGTGGAGTTAGGTACTTTCTGTCCTCCATGTGGATGCCAGCTGGAGTCCAGTGTACTGGTGTCTGTTCCGCAGACGTTTAGGATCTTGTTAAATGGTTTCTCTTGAGAGCAGACCTTATTAAGGACGGAATAGTTTGGTATATTTTGAGGCGGTTTCTTTTTCCATCTTCCTGCAGGGAACAGGGGGATTTAACTTTGATATTTACTGTGAAGTCCTCACAGAACTCCAGGGGGTAAAGCCTGCAAAAGTCTGAGTGTCCACCCTGACTGAGTGCCTCGGAATCCCTACCTCTCAGTGGGACCAACAGAGTCTTTGTAGTGGCTGCCACCGGAGGAGTGCACCACCTGTAACACATCAGTTTCAGATCAGACTTCCCTCATTTTCTCCTCAGCGTAAGTTGTGACTCCATATTTGCCTATCGTTGTCCAAAATCTGATACAGCCTTCTACTTAGTAATCTCCCCTTTCTGCAACAACAACAAGTCATTTGTCTTTCAGTTGTGGCACATTTTCACTTGCTTCTGGATGGAATAGGAACTTCTAAGTTTCTTACACTACATACCGGAAACCAGAAACCTTTATTTTTCTTAATCCTGTGACTTTACAATACATTAGTTGTAGCAAATTAAGAGAGTTTTGCTATCCAACTCCTCCCCCAACCAGAGTTCTCAAACATGTAATTAATTAGAAATAAATTCCTCAGATTTTCTTTAGAATTAACATGTAAAGTAGTAATCCAGATAAAATATTAAGAAGTAGTTTAAAAAGCAGAAGCATGTCACATATTCAGAGAATCAACCCTACATTTTGTCTTCTTTGCGTCTGCTGCTTTAGTGGTGTTTTAAAAGGGCTTTCTAGAGAGCATGAGAAACTCTCTTCACTTGGGCTTTCCCTGTGATAAAGAAGGAAGCTGAGTCTCACAGAAGATAATGATTTTCTTGCTTAGGGAGAAACTGCTAGTAATCCCAGGATGCCATCATCCCTGGTAAGTTTCACTTCTTCTGCTTTGTTTACTTAAGATGAAGTGAGTACCAGTTGACCGCCATGACTGGGAAGCTAGGAATTTATTGATTGATTAATTAAAATAGTTTGTTCATGCTCACTGTTTATTGGGTCCTGATAGTATTAAACAAATGAGTCACATCTGTGGCCCTCAAAGAAGACAAACATGAGCATAAAGAACATCCTTGCTGTGTGAGAAGCCAGGCAGCGGGGGTTGGGGATTTAACTCAGTGGTAGAGCACTTGCCTAGCAAGCACAAGGCCCTGGGTTTGGTCCTCAGCTCCGGAAAAAAAAGAAAAAAGAAAGAAAAGAAAGAGAAGCCAGGTAGCATGTAACCATTCTGATGTACTCCTGAGAAAAATGTAGGCATGAAGTCTAAAGGCGATGCACAGAGCAGATTTCCTATTTGAGTTATAGTTCTCAAAATGAGCCACAATTCACTTGGAAATCTAAGTCCAGATAACAACAAGTATATGGTTCAATCAAGGAGTCCTTATTAGAAAGTTATTAGGAAGTCATACTACATTATAGTACATATACTTTTACACATAGTATGCTACACACTAATATTCAAGGTGGAGCACAAGGAGATCCTATTTCTCTGTCTTGTATGTGTCTATCCTAGTGTAGAATCTTAAAAGATTTCTTTTCTAAAAATACAGTGAAAATGCTTGTTTTGATGTTATTTTTAAAAACTTTGCAAGTAAAAAAGCACAACAAATAAAGGATTTAGTATGGGAGTGACAACAGGAAGCAGAAATCCTTCCTCAGAAAGTCATATCTTAGTTAATTAAATACAAAATGATTGCAAAGTTAACCTCCACAAACAGTTCTGGGAAAGACAATTTATCGAGGGCAAACATAATCCTATCAGTGAAAGACTCTAAGGAGCAATCAGCTATGAGTGAGTTGTGACTGGTTTGAATGTCAACAATAGGCATGGGACTAGCTTAGAGTATCAGAGTCTACACCCAGGTCAAGGAAGACGTTGTGGGCAGCTTCAACAAGGGGGTGGGCCAAGAAAGAGTAGCAAAATAAGATTAAAATTCATTGACTCTGTTAAAGGGGGAAGTGGATGTGAAAGACACACGGAACTGCCCGATGTAAGGTCTGAGGATATGAAAGTTTAAGTTATGAGGATCTAAGAAAGTGTTTGAAGATCTAAGAAGGTGTTTTTTAAGGTCGGTCAATGCAAATTATGAAGTTTGGAGAACATGAAAACTTAAATGGTGACAGGAAAGTGATTTGAGGTATATAAAAGAAATAAAACATGCTTCTTTCCTTGTCACTAGTCACTATGCTGTTGTACTAAGACGTCATAGTTCAGGGCTTTAACATTATTCTTTGATAGAGTTCTGATGAATTATTCTTAGTCTAAGTCTGGGAAGCCTCCCACTATATGGTCCACAGATATAATAGTTAGAGCTCAAGATTAAATATCCTTTAGTATACACTTAAAAGTCCTTCTCATTGTGAAAAAAAAAAAAACTCTACATATACCCAGTCTTCTGGATAGAGGGAAAATTGTGTTAGTGCTTTTAGCCAAAATCATCTTATTGTAGCTTGTACAATGACTACAAAGTGGATTTCAGTAGACGTTACAAACAATGGTAATGCTAACATATCTAAAATTTATCTTTGTTAAACTTAGAAGACTCTTGTAAGCTTCGAATCCACCTCTCACAGGTTGAATGGAATCCAGATAAGTACTGTCTATCAACAACCTGTGTTCCCACCTGCCTATCCCTAAGGGTGGGATCCCTCCCTCTTTCCCTAGTTTTGGTGCCTTCTCCACCCCAATGTCTAAGATCATATGCCTAAAAGTTTCACATGTACATCCAAGAAAAAAATTTTCCCCTAAACTGCTTAACTTTATCTTCTGCCCCTAACATATATACTTCTTACAGCATCCTGCCAAGGCCTAGGGTTTTCTCAAATCCTGCATCCAGGACAGCTCTGAAGTGGGACTCACAGCAGCTCTGGTCCAGTTTGCTTCAACTGGCCCTTCATGTCTCAAGCCCCAGGTGGTCCTGCAGACCTTGGACAGCAGCCTGCTTTCCATTCTAGCCTTAGCACCCCCAATAGGGATGCTCGGTGTCCTTTGGAAGTAGTCACAGAGGATTATGCTGCCCTTTATTCATTTATTATTCGAGTAATGCTGGGATGTTGGGTTTCAGGCCCAGGACAAGTGGCTGAGATGCATATTTGACACACCAAAGCAGATCTGATCTCCAGGTACTCCCAGCAGATACTCCTTGGTTCCTACCTGTTACAGGGCATGGCTGGCCTACCCTGCCCTTTATGCTGAACTCTCCAGCCCAGGGATTGGATTTCTGTTCACCCAGAGGTTCTTCATTGTATAATTCCCCCCTCCTCTCTCCTTCCCTTCCTCTCTCCCTCTCACTCTTCCCTTCCCTCTTTCCCTCCCTCCTTTCCTCTCCCCCTCCCTCCCTCCATCTTTTTTCTTTTCTCTTCCCCCTCCCCTCCATCTCCCTTTGCATAGCAACTTCTCAAGCTTTATTCCTTGGGACCCGTGATCCCACCAAAGAGCTGCCCCTAATAAACCTGCTTTTATACTTTAATTTGGCTTGACTTGGCTCATTTCGTCAGCAGAGATAATCTGTCACTCAAAACTGAATGCAATTTTAATTTTGAAGTGTTAGGGCTTAAAGTATGGAATCACAAGAAATACATCTTTGGTCAGTTCCTGACAGAAAATTGATCTGTCTTAAGAAAGATCGGGAGGGAACAAGGACATGTTGCTGGGTTCCATATAAAATAATAAAATGCATACATAATGCATACATACACATGCGTGTGTACGTGTGTGTGTGTGTGTGTGTGTGTGTGTGTGTGTGATATGTGTGTATATACCAAAAATAAAAATAATAGACCATGCCTCAGTGGTCAAATATGTGTGCCTTGTGTTGGGTGACTAGTTTCACAAAGCAAGCAAAGAATCAAGACCAAAAATGTAACCCATGTATTCGATATCTCTAATAGAAGTAACAGATTGACAAATTTTATGTTTATAAAGGGTTGGAAAGAAGAAAATGGGCACTTCATTTGAATAAACCAGAAAGATTTCTGCTTTCTAGTCACCAGAAGCTTGTTGAACATCTTAAATGCCAGAGAACACCAGCTTCCAGACAAAAGATAAGGGCAACTAAAACTGGATACACAATCCTTAGTAGAATGGACTTACTGGCAAACGCGGCGTTAGTCTATGCCCAGGCATCTCCTTGAGGAACTTACATAAGCTCCTCATGGAGATGCCTGGGCATAGACCAAAATGGTGTCTACTGATGTGATGCAACCCAATGCTGCCTCTACTTGCTGCAATTTTCCCTTGTGCCTCTGGGTGGTAATTATAGATTGTTTGATCTTGGTCAATAAAATACTATTCAATTTCCCCTAAAGACATCAGAGATGCATTTATTGCAGTAAAAATATTTTCCCATGCCACTATTTGAATCTCAAGCCTAGATGTCTACTCATTTAATTTCCAGCTCTGTACATGGGCTTTTTAACATACAGAATAGGTACAAATTAAAAGTGTAAGAACATTACTCACATTTCCAAGGTAAAGCTAGATGGATGTTCAGCAAATTACACCTACCCTTCTGGATGGTGATGATGATGGAGACACTGAATGTTAATTTCTTGATTTGTCTGCATTGGCTGCCTTCCAAAACACGGTCTATGTTCTGATGTACCCTACAGATGCAGATGAAGCAAGAAACACCTACATTAAGAATGTGGGATATACCTTTGAAAAGTCAGTGGAATTTTATTATAGTGAGTATCCAGTTCACATGTCTTACACATAGCACTGTGCAACTCTTGCCCTTCAGGATGTCTCTGACAAGCTAGAAGCCACCCTCTTTTCACACCTCCTCTGTTATTGTAGAGTTGTACCTTTCTATATGGCAACCTACTGGGCTGGCGGGAGTAAATTCAGCTGTGGAAACGGTAGCCTTGGGAGAGAGGCACACTCTTTTACTCATCCAACAATAAAGCCATGCAACATCACTCGTACATTCATAAAGAACAGGAAAGAGTTTATTCACTGGTTCAGGGCATGTCCACCAGGAAACATAATTCCATTTGGAACCTTAATATTTGGTGAAATATAAGTTCTAAATTTAGCAGTTGAATGTTTCCTGTTTCCCTCAATACGTTATACCATATAACAAAAGCAAACAAAAGTTGAAATAAATATTATTGTAAAGTGGATTGGGTCCCACTATGATATTGCTAGTAAAACAGATTTTCCAACAAGTGAGGTAATACATGTTTTATTTCAAATGCATTAAAATTTCAAAACTTCTTTATATTGTTATAACTTCTAATAAGTATGGGAGATAGGTAAGTGAAATCATTTATAATAAAATTAAGTGGTATTCTGAAGATGCTTCAGTGAAGGTGCTAGGGTTTTAATTTGCCTACCAACATAGACAGAAAAAGTATTTAAATGATTAAATTTTATGGAATATGAGGGTGTCGAAAGTTAAGAGTTATAAGTGACAAAGAGAAATAGCCCACATGCAAAGTGTACATAACCCAGAGGAACGTAGACACAGACACTAAGAATTCACTAATAGAGCAATTGAATGAAGAGCCATTGCGTTATGTAGGACCTCAGAAAAGTCACCGACATAATGCAAATGAATTATTAAATGAAAATGATATTATCAGGAAGCAACATGTGTTATGACTCTTTTAGGTTTTGAAGTTTAAGAGCACGGTGCTCCCACAGGGAGGTTAGCAGTTCATTGGTATTAGACGTTAGCAGAAAACAGGTAGGTTGAAAAGCTAGGGAAAGGCTGTTGAGAGATAGTGTTTGTGCTTGTACTCATGCAATGTGCCTTTGTGTGTGTGTGCGTGTGTGTGTGTGTGTGTGTGTGTGTGTGTGTGTGTGTGTGTAACTGAAACAGCAGGCATTAGACTAAGAATGAGGGCATCCTGTATGAGTATCAGACCCTGACTAAATTCTTCTAGATGTAGTCCAATATATAATACACGAAGGATGATAGTTGAAAGTAATGTTAGGTGTGGGGAATGAGGACTCCGTCATCTTCACTGAAATGTTTTCTGAATTACTATCTCCCACAGGCATTTGATTGCATATCAGCTGGTCGTAGATGGTGGAGATGCCATTAATGTCCTTGCTTCTTTGCAACATCCCCTCCCATTCAGAATCAAAAAACGTGGAGCTTGGGACAAACTTTCTTTCTTCTTTTTTTTTTTTTTTTTTTTTTGGTTCTTTTTTTCGGAGCTGGGGACTGAACCCAGGGCCTTGCGCTTCCTAGGTAAGCGCTCTACCACTGAGCTAAATCCCCAGCCCACAAACTTTCTTTTATGGGATAAGAATGCATGACATCATCAGTCTCTGGAATGTGCATCCATTTGTCCTTTATGGCAGTTGTCTGTTGGGTTTTTACACCTTGGAATCCTCTCCATCGTCCCTCAACATATTGGTAGTAGAATTTTTCTCTCATCACCCCTATATTTGTTGAAGGTACTCCAAGACAGTTTTACTCCATCTGTCTGGGCTACAAGCCATTTTTCCACATATAAAAATGACTACAATATTTATCATTCAAGAAAATGGAATAGACCAGTAATTATACTGGTTCAATAGGTAGGGATCGGATGATGTTGGAAAAGTCATTAATAATAGTCTCATCCTAGGTAACCTTTCTGCCCTTAGGGTCAGTCAATTCTTTGTTTTGATTTCTTTTCATTCCTTCTGTCCTTACCCTGTCATGGATTCTTCAGCAGACACATTCCTTCATTAGTAGCCTCCTACCCACCTCTCCTTTCCAACTGATATGGAGACATGCACCTAAAAGGTGATTGCTGACTGCTGGTCCAAGTGCCTACGAAGGATCCTCCGTATTTAGGCTCCAAAGGATAGACTCCCCTTTTTGACTTTGATGGGCTGGATTGGCCTATTTCCCTTTCTCTGATGTTATCACCTGCAATTGCTAGCCTTGATGCTGCCTCAGTCTAGACTCTAGAGTGTCTGCGTCTGTAATTGTTTCCTAATGGAATGGCATCGTAACCTTTTGAGTGCTTCCTGCTAATGAACCCGCCTTTTGACTGCGCATCTATCCCGGGACACACTGCTAAGCATTCCAGTTCATGTTCCTTTTATTACCTCTATCATGGACTGGAACTGCTAAATATGCTTATCTGCACTATTCACTCCTGGAGGACACAGAATAGTGATGTCATGTGTCATTTATACAGCGTGTGTTGTCAAATATATGATATATGCTGTGAGCTCAGCTCAGACACAGAAAGCTTGCATCTACTGTATAGCTCTGGCATTGAAATAAGACATGCCTGCCGACCTGCTATTTAACCCACCAAGCGCTGTGAGTGGATGAAAGAATCTACAGATAAAAAGTATTTTAAAACAGATATATAATGAAAGATGTGGCTTTCCCACCCACGTCACTTTTTATTGCATTCCTGTCTGATCTTTCTTTCTCCACTTCTAGAAACAAACACCTAAAGCAAAACACACCAGCATACAGAAAGCCAGACCTATCAACCTTCATCTTGTAGCTTTTCTACTCAAATGTAAATCAGTGGCATCCCCTTCCTCACTAAGAGAACCAAATTCCAATATGTGGTAGCATTAGCATTCTTGGACTTAAAAGTCTTCACCCGTTTTAACAGATTCCGTCTCATGGAGTCTCGAGGTTTGCTTTCCTAAGCATGTTGAAAGTCATACATAAACATTTCCTGACAAGGATTATTTCTGGAGAAATTTAAATTTGGTTGTGTTCTCTGTCCTTTTATATTTTTTTGTCTTTGAACATGAATTTAATGTGTTATATAAACTTTAAGTGTGCAGTAGAGGGGACGGCAAAATATGTAGATGGAGGATGTGAATTTAACTCTTAGGGGATTTAGATTTCAGAGATGAGGAGTCATGGAACCCTTGAAGCCCACCTGGTGATTTATTTGAGGACCGGGAGTAAGAAGGTAAACTGAGTCAAGGGAAATGGCTCTATGAGTAATGAACTAGCGACTCTGAGGGCCTGAGTTCAAATCCCACAGTTTACATAAAGCTGCCTGTGGCAATGCACACCCATTGCCCTTGGGCCTGTTTGGAGAAACAGATGGAGATAGGTCCATAAATCCCTAGAAGTCCATCGATCAGCTAGCCCGGTGCTCACAGTAGTGAACAACAGAAACTCTTCCCAAACCTAGGTGGAAGGTAGGAACTCAGATCTGAGGTTGTCTCTAACCTCCACAAGTGTGCCGAGACACATATGTGCCTCCAATTATGCTCATGAATAAACACACACACACACACACACACACACACACACACACACACACACACACACACTTGCGTGAGCACCCAAGCTGATATATACAGGATGATCCAAATCTGTAAACAGTTCATTTAGCTAGGATGTCCTACAGAGAGTCAGTGAAGAGCGTTGGTAAGGAATATCAGTTTACCTCACGTCTTCCTTTATCGTTTTCTACAGTCTTCTAGTCCCAGAAAACAATAAGGGGCAAAACCAGCAGCAAGGGCTCCCCCTGAGTCCTCTGGTTGGTAGCTTGACCCGGTTTGCTCAGAGCCTACATGGTCACAGTGGTGTGGGCTCAGGATGCCTGGGACTGAGGCATCTCAGAAACTCAGCTAAGAAGACACCGCACTTCCGGAATTCTAGACACCGCACTTCCGGAACTCTCGGGTCATTATCATGGCGGCTACTTCCCACTGGTGAGTGTGCTCTTGGCTCACTCCTTTGCTTTCTCAGGAAAACTGACCTTTGCACTCTCTTTAGAGAAGAGAGGAAATCCTGACTCCCTTGCGCTGATTTGCATTTTCTTTCTCCTACTATCCACCAAGCAAAAAGGTGGGGGCTGGGGGTTAGATGTTTTCTTTCTCCCAACCCCCCTTTTCCTGATTTGTCTCAGTTAACTAGACATTAAAAGAACTGGCGCCCCCAGGGTTTGGTCCCAGCTGTATTATAAGAGAAACCACCACTTCCTTTTAACACCTGAAGACACTTTCATCACTGTTATCTTACAAAGAGGCCGAGTTCAAACTTTCTTCTACCTCAAACCAGATGTAACCGAACAAATGAATATCCAACACGTTACTGCTTAAAATGCAAATATCTATACCACACACAAATTAGTGTCTCTCTTTTTTCATTAAGGAAAAAAAAAAAACAGTTACTCACAAAATACCCTTTATATCAGGATGCTTCATATTCAAAATTAGACCTTGGGAGTATTTAGGCACAAAAGTCACCTCTAGTGATTTTAGAGTCAAGTGTCACATGTGTGGTAGTTAAGATGCAAAGCTTAGGCATGAATGATCAGTTAACCCGTGTATCTTAAAGGAAGTTAAAAAACACCAGCTTCCTACATAGCATCATTTTAAGTAATAATTACCGTTACTGTTCATTACTTAGCTATTGCACCCCTAAATTATTCACTCAGAACAATGACATTAATAACATATTGCTGGGAATCCTAAGAGATGAAAGCAGGTTGCTAACCCTTGAGCATTCTCTCTTCTCCTTTTAATTCAATGCTCACTCATTCAGTCTTTATTCAAACCTGCTTTGAATCAAGCCTTTCATGGCATGAATCAAAAGCAATAATAAATATGAGAATGCCACGACTTCATACATATCTTTTGCATACTTGGTCATCTCTATACTGCTTTTCCCTATACTTTCATGATATGATAAATAAATAATATTAATAGAATTTTATTTATTCAAATAAATACATTTTTTTCTAAATGATAAATAAAAAAAAAAGAATAGCTGGGCTTTGAAAAGTCACCACTTTGTGCAAAACAAAAATTGATGTTCCATTTTTCAGTCATGTGCTCCACTGCCCAGGTCATATGTTTTATGTATCCATTTGTCTTTTATAAAAGCACTGAACAAACATTTATCAACCAGTAACTGTAAGTTATCTGCTGTAGTTCATACCGTGGCCTTCAAAGCAGCTCAGTCTGGGCAGATGCGAAGATGATGCTTTAAGTGAAACGAGGGGGCAGGACGGACTCTGTGAGATTGGGATGCAAGTATTTCACAGAGGACTAGGTAACCGAAATTGAACGCTAAGGACACAGACATTAGTAAAACAACTTACTGGGGGAAAGCAATCTAAAAGGAGTCACTAAGAAGCATAACTTCCTTATTCCTGCAGTAATACAGTCGGTACCAGAGCCAGCTGCCGTTTCAATAACATAAAGCCCATGTCATCTAGAGATGCCATCCTCCAGATTTCCCTCCAGATCCTGTCCAATGCTGGCAGTGTACTCAGGCCCCAGTTAAGGAGCTATACTAATTACTTGCAGAGTGTGAAGTTTCTAGGAGAAGATAAGAGAGGAGCAGGTTTAACTAGAATAGCCTTTAGCCCTTGGCCTTTCTTGAGTTTCCTGCCTGTTTGTAACATGAGATGCCCAGAGAACTATACCCTTAGCCCACAGGGCAATAACTGTGGTCTGAGCAGAAAGATGCAGGGGGCTTGAAGCCCCAGTATCGGAGGAAATAGCGCTGTAGGCCGCAGCACTGCCTAGAAATGTTTGTGGAAGGGAAAGATTCCTTCATTACATAAGGCATAGCTTCTCGCTTCTGTATTATGCAAACGGGGTAATCCTGAACATGCCGGAGGAAGGAAACGTGTCTGAGCCACGCCCGCTAGATTCTGATGTCAATCATCCAGAAGTCACCCAGAGGAATTCCAACTTTGCATTCTAACAAAGGCAAGCATCTTCCTGCACGTTAGCAAGAGTCAAACAACTAAACCCAATAAATGACAACAATAAAGTCAAACAATTTTAATATCTCTATTACAGGAGGTAAGTCAGGCTTTCCTTCTACTTATCTCTTCTTCTTCGTCTTCCTACATCACAGATAGGGAACTGCCATCCTTGGCTCACCAAAGTCAAACCAAAGATACCTATGTTACATCAGAAACTGATGAGAGAGTACTTATATGTGACACTGAAGTAGCCCCTGCTAGATGTCAGGCAGGTGGGACTCTAAGATCTTGACAGTTATTAATTTCTATGAGTTTTACTTTCTAATATTTTTTTTCTTTTTTTTTCTTTTTTTTTTTATTAACTTGAGTATTTCTTATATACATTTCGAGTGTTATTCCCTTTCCCGGTTTCCGGGCAAACATCCCCCTCCCCCTCCCCTTCCTTATGGGTGTTCCCCTCCCAACCCTCCCCCCATTGCCGCCCTCCCCCCATAGACTAGTTCACTGGGGGTTCAGTCTTAGCAGGACCCAGGGCTTCCCCTTCCACTGGTGCTCTTACTAGGATATTCATTGCTACCTATGGGGTCAGAGTCCAGGGTCAGTCCATGTATAGTCTTTAGGTAGTGGCTTAGTCCCTGGAAGCTCTGGTTGCTTGGCATTGTTGTACTTTTGGGGTCTCGAGCCCCTTCAAGCTCTTCCAGTTCTTTCTCTGATTCCTTCAATAGGGGACCTATTCTCAGTTCAGTGGTTTGCTGCTGGTATTCGCCTCTCTTTCTAATATTTTTAAAGATTAGTTTGTGTTATGTGTGTTCATGTCTGCTTGTGTGCAACTGAATACATGTGCGGGTGGGGGTTGCTGCTTCTACATACGTGCATGTGTGTGCATATACATATGGAAGCCAGAGAGCAACCTCAAAGAGTGGTTCCTCAGGAGTGGTCCACCATTTGTTTGTTTTGTTGTTGTTTTAAAGTCTCCTACTCTCCTAGGATTCACTGCGTAGACTACACTGGCTGACCAGTAATTCCCCAGGAGTCCCTTAGCTCTGCCTCCCTGGAGACATGGGAATTCTAATGTGCGCCACCTCACCCAACTTTTCATATGGGTTCTGAAGATAGAACTAAGGGGTTTCTTGCTTATAATGCAAGGGCATCACCAACGGGGCTATTTCGCCATGCCTCGATCATGCAAGTTTCCTAACAACTCAACGAGATGGGAGCTACTCGAATACCAGGTGGGAGACGTGGAACAGGAGGTATAAAATGTTAAATAACCAGATCTTATAGATTCTGAGTCACTAAAGCTGCCTCTTTAATCTTTGCCCATCATGGATTCATCATTCTTGATAGAAGATGCAAAACATTCCATGATACAATCAGTTATAATGAAAATAAAGACATTACCACCATCTGGCTGTTCTGAGACCAGCTTGTAAAAAATGAAGATCTAATAAAAGCATCTAGCACGAATTTGAATCCCATGGGCTGCGTGGTTGGTTTTGATCAGCAAGTTACTTAGTTTGCTTAGCTAATCTGCAAACATCTGTTTCTTTATTTCTTAATTTCTGGGTTTATGAGTTGAGGACTCTCAAAGGTCTGGGACTCCAACAACTTTAAATATTATGGTTATACAGTAGCACTTTCCCGAATATTCGTCTTAAACAGTTGCTCCACAAGATGTTAGGTTTTAAGGACTCTCCCGGTTTAAATAAGTTTGAGAAACAGTAGGTTATGCAAAGTCCTTCTGAAAAGGCTACTATGAAACAGTCCAGTGTAGGGGCTGGGGGTATGGCTCAACTGTCAAGAACACTTGCTTCTCTTGCTGAGGACCAAGGTTTGGTTCCCAGCATCTGCACTAAGTGGCTCACAACTGCTTGTAACTCTAGTTCTAGGGGATCCAACACTCTCTCCTGGTATCTTCAGATATCTATATGCATCATGCATGCAACACACACACACACACATACACACAGCTGCATACATATACACATAAAATAAATAAGTATATGAGGAGAATGTTTATATGTAGAATATAATTCTAGAAAAGATCAGTGTTGTGTACCTTTTTTAACCTTGGACAACTTGAAGTAATATGTTTTGATATAACTACTGATAAAGGACTTTTTTTGCAGCCTGTGGGTATCTTTGGTCCCTGTATCATAGAGGGGAGGAATAAAAAGAAAGAAAATGGAAAACACCATAAGTATAACTTTCCTTATCACAAGAAAACCTTACAGCTTTATAAGTAATTTCTAAATTTTCACACTTGAGGGTTTTTATTTTGTTTCGTTTTGTATTTTTTACTTCGTTTTTTTGAGAGTGAGTCTCACCATATAACCCAGGGAGGCTTGGAGTCTTCCCACCTCTACCTCCCTCAGGCCAGGATTCCAGGTACACCCTCGCCACACTCAGCTTCTCGTTGGTGTTTAAGTGCTTTAGAACATATTAGAGAATCTTATTCTAAAACTTTCCTATTCTACTTTTAAAGAGACGTGCCTCCTTTTTTTCTACTGAGCATGACCTAGTATTTGCTCATGTCTCTACGTCTTCTTTAGCCTAATAGTGTTAACTATCAAAGATAAAGATGAAAGGTACATCTTCCTCATCCCTCCAGTAGACATCTTTCATCACCTCGAGTAAGTGGGAGGGCAACCTTTATGTATATGGGATTAAAAAAAATAAAATCCCATTTTTCTTAATGAGCTCATGAGCGGGGAGATGTTTGTTGTGGATAAACAGCACGGCAAAGATTAAGTAAATATGCCTGGATCTCTCTACCGCAGAACAGTCTCTCATTAACCTTGCTGTTTTGCTATTTTGGGTTTCATCAAACATGAAACAAGAATCTTTAATAACTTGCTTGATTACATTACACTCAAGGCTCTGAAAGGACTGCGGGATTTAATAAGAGGTGCAACAAAGCATTATTCATTGGGATATTTTTAATTAAATATTCCAGTTAGGTTTTAAAAAAATGTTACTTAAAGATCTTAAAGATAATAAAGGCCTGATTAAGTCAACCAGTTCAGTCCCGGTCATGTGTGGACTTGTTTAATATCAAAGAGCTACCTCTTGCATTGTCTGATAAAAACACGTCTCAATTGAAGTCAGCATTTTCCGTCTCTCTGGAAAACATTATCTCTTAAGGATTTTGGAGCACTAACTCTCCTTACAGGTTCCCCCCTCTTGAAAATGTTCTCACTTTCATTATTGGAAGCTAGATCTGCTTTTTTTTTTTTAAATAAAAGAAAAAATTTGGATTCCTCATTTTATTAGGGAAGGAGACTGTGTCAGATTCAAATTAATTACCTTCAGTGATGACTGTTAACTGTCTGTCATGAACAGAACACAGGTGAACTGGAGGAAAGTCAGTTTATGGCGCTGCAATACACCCAACTTCCAAATCTAGAATCGTACTATTTAAAGGAGGACGTTGTATATAAAATATTCACAATCATTATGTTATATAATTTGAGAGGCTGAAAAGCATTGTTTCTACTGTGACGTTAAAGAGATAATAAATGCTAATCATTTTTTAAACTTTTAAGATATACAAGACTTGAAAAGCTTAAACTCCCCCCCCCCACCGCCTTTCCACAGAGAAACAGCTGAGACGTTCTAAGGCGTGTTCACCTTCCTGCCCCTCACCAAAAAAACCCCAAAAGCTTGCCTGTCTAGTATGTGTGGAAAGGCATTAAAACCTCAAAGAAACCTTCTCACTTTCTCTCTCATGTCTTCGCAGAGCTGTCATCAAGCTGTGTTGTATGGATAAAACAACAACAACAACAACAACGAGTTACTCCATCTACCAAAGAGTTTTGCTGCTCTAATAGAAAAAGTCCCCTAGGCGGCTTGATGAGTCTGAGCAGAATGTTACCATCTCAATTAAAACTAATGAACTGAATAGGAGGTGTCTGTGTGCCCAGCACTGGATTTAACCAGCTTCACAGTGCAGGTGAATTAACTGATCCTCAGTGGCTCAGTAGCTACATGATGAATTCCTTGTGCCCTTGCTCTTAGCTTGGGATTCCAGCCATAGCCACTAGGCTGATGAATACTCACCTATGAAAATACAGGGAGTACACATGGAGGGACCCATGGCTCCAGCCACATACATAGCAGAGGATGGCCTTGTTTGGCATCAATAGGAACAGAAGCCCTTGGTCCTGGGAAGGACTCGTTTCCCCAGTTTAGGACAATGCCAGGGTGCTGAAATGGGAGTGGGTGGGTGGGAGGGGGAGCATCCTCGTAGAAGCAGGGGGAAGGGGTATGGGAGAGGGGGAAACCGGGAAAGGGGATAACATTTGAAATGTAAATACATAAAATATCCAATAAAAAAATGGAAGGAAATACAGAGCAAGCTATTGTCACTTGGAATATTTAAAAGGGTGGTTTCTATGATTTGCCTTAATGAATCAGCAGCAGTAGTTATAATAGCTATTCGTAAAAGCGAATGGAGCAGTTCCCGTCAATACACAAATACCAGTGGTGTGTAGCTACTGAGCCCTTGAAAATCAGCCAAGTGCAAAGGACGATGGGCTGTAAGTTTAAAACATGAACTGGAGATAAAAGACAGTAAGGAAAGCGTGCAAGATTATTTCGTATTTTGTTTGATTCTAGATTAATACAACATTTAAGGCTTATTGGCTTACGAGTAAAACATTATTTAAATTAATGGTTTTTGTCCATTTTAATTGCTTTTACCTTTAATGGGTGATGCTAGAATATGGAAAGTTTATACATGATTTCCATTGTGCCTTACATTATGCAGCTGCAGTACATCCAAACTTCCAAATCTAGAATTGTACTATTTCAGAGTGATACTCTAAGGAAGTATGTTGCATATAAAGTATTTGAAATCATTATGTTACATAATTTGAGAGGCTAAGAAACATTGTTTCTACTGTAACTTTATTTATCTATCTATTTATTTATTTATTTATTACTTTATCTGCACTTATTTGGTACTGAATTTATTCCCGTGCCACTAGTTTTTGTTCCTTTAGCTTCATCTGGAATATTTTTCTCTTCTGTGCAACCTCCTTTCCTGGCTTTGAAACAATGTGTTCCTTCTCGGTGAGGAGCATCTCAGTGTGGCGGAGGAGCTCACCTATGGGTCAATCCTGCCATGAGCTCAGTAGGTTTGCGGGTGAATCTTAGGCTCCTTGTTCACTTGGATGTATTCAATGATAGAGAATCGACGTCTAAACCCTTAAGTTCAGCATTACTCTCTGCATTTTTAAGCACATACAGCAAAAATTCGCACTCTTTTTTGGCCACCGTCCTTGTGTCCAGCCCCGCTGTTCTGCCTGGGTGCACCTACCGACTCCACCATTAAACCACTGGAAAGACACACCTCGCTTCTTAAAGTGACATCCTTTCATATACTTGGTGACTTTGCAGATATGCATACCTTTGATGGCCTGGGCAGTATCCTGGGTGTTCTTATAATGAACATGAAGATTTGAACCTCTTGATTTGCATGGTTTTGTGGGGTTTCTGGGTCAAGAGAGTAGCAAACCATCTTCACGGGTCACCTCTGGCCGCTTACAGGAAGGGCTCTACTGTAACTTGAAAGAGATAACAAACACTGATCATTTTTCAAACTCTTAAGATATACTAGATTTGAAAAGCTTAAACCTTTACTGATTTCTTCCTTTTAGGGCTCAGCTATAATCCCTGCTTGTTTTATCAATTACCACTTTATTAGAATATGTAAATGCCAGTACGCAGCCTTTCTATCCTTCTGTACATATATCTAAATGGCTCAAGTTACTATATTATCTGTTGATACTAAGAAATTTTCAACCAGCAACGAAAGAAACATTTAAAGAAAAATGTCAATCAATGATGGAATTGCTTCCAAAGAAGTTAAGAATTAGATGCACATTCCCCAAACTGTCAGAGGGACCTCAACCTATTCATATTCTTATGTACTGTATTTAATATTTGTTAATTTTTCATCTGCATTGGATGTTAAATTTGGGGCTTCATGCATGATAATGGAAGGCTCTACATCCACATGCTTCTCTTTGGATTTCAATTCACTTAGTTAGTTGCCCAGGCTATCCTTGATTACTTCTGAAGCCTGGAAAGCCATGAAACTTCAATCCTTCTAACTCAGCTTCCTGCATCCTCGGAGTTAAAAGCCTGATCCACAAAGAACATTCTCCTGGGTCTAAGAGTGCTATGAAATTCAACCAATGTAACTGAATGTTTAAGAAGCTGGGATAGAGGGCTGGAGAAATACCTTAGGACAATGGTTCTCAACCTTACCCATGCAGAGACACTTTAGTACAGGTCCTCATGCTGTGCTGACCCGCAACCATACAATTATTTCTATTGCTACTTCATAACGGTAATTTTGTTACTGTTTTGAATCATAGTGTAAATATGAGTTATGCATAGGTGACCCCTGTGAAAGGGCCCTTGACTCCCAAAGGGGTCATAATTTACAGGTGGAGTAACACTGGATAGCAGTTAAGAGCACGGTCTGCTCTGCCAGAGGATCCAGAATCAATTCCCAGCACCCTCATGGTAGCGTACAACCTTCTGTAGCTACAATATTAAAGGATCTGCTTTCTTTCTGGTCTCCCTGGGCACCAGGCATACATGTGGTTCACAGACATGTTTGCAGGCAAGACATTTATACATATAAAATATATATTAATTAATTAAAAATTGACACTAGGGCTGGAGAGATGGCTCAATGGGCTGGAGAGATGGCTCAGCGGTTACGAGCACTGACTGCTCTTCCAGGGGTCCCGAGTTCAAATCCCAGCAACCACATGGTGGCTCACAACCATCTGTAATGAGATCGGATGCCCTCTTCTGGTGTGTCCGAAGACAGTGACTTATATATAATAAATAAATAAATCTTTAAAAAAAATTGACACTAGAACTGTACACAATGGAGCAGCTGTGTAATCTTAGAACTAGAAATCTAAATCAGGGCAATCACAAGTTTGAGGCCAGTCTCAGTTCTGCACTGTGAGTTCCAGGCTGACCTGGGCTACATGCTAATATTCTGATTCAAGCCAGACAAAAGAAAACAATGAACAAATAAAAGAAAAGCCCACTAAAATCCACCATAAGCACATAACGATAAATATTCCTGTATTTATATAAATACTAGAAGTGAAAAACATTGAAAATAAAATAGGAACTATAAAATAGTACTCTATGTGGAGGTTACTTATTAAACATATACTACAAAACAGAAGCGATGACTTTTTTTTTATCAGTTGTAAATACTATCAGTAGAATAAATAGAACAGAATCTATGTGACTTCTACTCTTGGGAGCCAAGTGATCCTGAGTTCAAATTCAAGGTTTTCGGGGATTTTTGTTTTTGTTTTTTTGTCTTTGTTTTGGTCTATTCTTTAAAACCAGACTCTCTTATTATTAAGTGACATGAATTTTCTTTTTTTTCAAATTGAATATTTGTTATTAACATTTCAAATGTTATCCCCTTTCCTGGTTTCCCTTCCAGAAATCTGCTATCCCATCTCCCCTCCCCCTGCTTCTATAAGGGTGCTCTCCACCCACCAACTCCCTCACAACTCCCCACCCTGACACTCCCATACACTGGGTTATTGAGCCTTGATAGGACCAAGGACCCCTCTTCCTACTGATGCCCTAACAAGGTCATCCTCTGTTGCATATGCAGCTGGAGCCATAGATCATCCCTATGTACTCGTGGGATGGTGGTTTAATCCCTGGGAGCTCTGGGGTGTCCGGTGGGTTGATACTGTTTTTCTTCTTATGGGGTTGTAAACCCCTTCATCTCCTTCAGTCCTGTCTCTAACTTCTCCATTGGCAACCCCATTCTCAGTCCAATGGTTGGCTGCGAGCATCTGTCTCTGTATTTGTCAGGCTCTGGCAGAGCCTCTCAGAAAACAGCTGTACCAGGCTCCTGTCAGCCTGCACTTCTAGGCATCAGCAATAGTGTCTGGGTTTGGTGGGGTAGTCTCTGGATGGCTTTTCTTTCAGTCTCTGTTCCACAGTTTGTCTCCATATTTCCTCCTGTGAGTATTTTTGTTTCCCCTTCTAACAAGAACTGAAGCATCCACACTATGGTCTTCCTTCTTGAGCTTCATGCAGTTTGTGAATTGTATCTTAGAAAATCTAAGCCTTTGGGCTAATATCCACTTATCAGTGAATGCATACCATGTGTGTTCTTTTGTGATTGGGTTACCTCACTCGGGATGATATTTTCAAGTTCCATCCATTTGCCTAAGAATTCCATGAAGTCATTGTTTTTAATAGGTGAGTAGTACTCCATTTTGTAATATACCATATTTTCTGAATACATTCCATTTTTGAAGGACATCTGGGTTCTTTCCAGGTTCTGGCTATTATAAAGAACATAGTGGAGCATGTGTTTTTGTTGTATGTTGGAGCATCTTTTGGGTGTATGTCCAGGAGTGGTAGAGTTGGGTCTTCAGGTAGTACTATGTCCAATTTTATGAGGAACTGCCAGACTGATTTCCAGAATGGTTGTACCAGCTTGCAATCCCACCAACAGTGGAGGAGTGTTCCTCTTTCTCCACATCCTTGCCAGCATCTGCTGTCACCTGAGTTTTTGATCTTAGCCATTCTCACTGGTGTGAGGTAGAATCTCAGGGTTGTTTTGATTTGCATTTCCCTGATGACTAAGGATGTAGAACATTTCTTTAGGTGCTTCTCAGCCATTCAATATTCCTCAGTTGAGAATTCTTTGTTTAGCTCTGTACCCCATTTTTAATAGGGTTATTTGGCTCTCTGGAATCTAATTTCTTGAGTTCTTGAGGGCTAATTGGATATTAGCCCTCTATTGGATATAGGATTGGTAAAGATCTTTTCCCAATCTGTTGGTTGCTGTTTTGCCCTAGCGACAGTGTCCAAGTTTTGAGTAATAAACACAGACAAGTTCTGTGATCTCTTCGAAGCTATTTTGTCATACAGCTTATTTCTAAAGCATGCTGTGACAATCATGGCATAGTTATAAAAAACAAGGAGTATTTTGTTACTCAGAGCTCATAACATATGATGGTATTGATATAAGCGTGATGGATCCTTCATTCTTCATTAACATTAGCAGCTTCCTACATTTCATCTAAAATTCCTCCTGCTGCAATGTAGTCCAGAGGCAGGAACAATGAAAACCTAGAGTCAAAGCCAGAGACCGTGCCCCAGTAGAACACATAAGTTCTTATACAAAACCAGAACTCCAGATACATGACTCTAGACAATACCCATTTTCATATTTAATAGTGTCACATCTCCAGTTATTATAAACAACAATTAATTCAACTTCTGAATAAATGGTGACTGTGTTTTTGTTACTTTTACACTGGTCCAGAAATAAATTAATAGAATCAACAATGAAACAATGGAACCTTGGACCTAATGATAAATGTTGCAGTTTATTAGTAGATTTGAAATCTCAAGGTACCTAAAAGTACCTTTGGTTGTGTCAACAAATAAGGTATTATTAAAGAAGAAAAGGCAGGGTATTAACAAAGCCTTTCTAAACTTTAAACATTTTACATTCTAAATTTCTTGCCTCCATATGATTGTGGTATTTAAACTTTAGTATTGTAGTTCTTATTGGCCTAGTACATACTTGCTAAAGAAATCCTATTCAATATTTCTTTTTGGTGTTTCGTTTGATAATGTATGCTTCCATAACCTTTGGAGAGTGGTAACTTTGAAGGCTGAATGACTCCTCAGGTACTAGCATGTCCTTTCAGCACTATATTTAGTCTAATTGTGGTAACACTGTTCAGGTATTGAGGCCATTTTCTTCTTTAGCTCGTGTTTTATCATTGCTATAATAAGCTTAACTGCCTGACTAAGAAAAGGCCACATCCCCTTGCTCTCACATCCAATAGACAGAGCCAGCAATAAATGATAAACTATTAATGAATAAATTCTGTTTCAACATTCACTTCCCTGGGTTGTTGATTTTTAAATTCAAGGTGGTCTACTTTTGCTTTCAAATGTTTAAATTTATATACTGAACTGCATTATTTTCTTCCTTTCATACAAACTACATCCAAGTTGCAGAAATTAATGAACCTACTTTGATAAACTTGCCCACATTTGACATTTGGAGCCTTAAAAATTTATTTTTAAAATCTAAGAGGCACCTCTTTAGAGCTATGGAACTCAGAAGAGTTGAATTTAGTAGCCAAATGCTAAAACATGATGTCAAACTTAAATTAGAAATAGGGTTCTTTTGCCTTTCAACAGCTTGTTAGAGGCTTGCCCTGAAGAAGCCTTGGCAGATTGTGATTCCAAGTCTACAATTAAGGAGGGAAAAAAATAATAAATACCATCCATCCTAGCTCATGCACAGACACCACACACATTCTCTCTCTCTCTCTCTCTCTCTCTCTCTCTCTCTCTCTCTCTCTCTCTCTCTCTCTCTCTCCCCCCCAGCTCGCTCTATCCCCTAACTCCCAACTTAAGCAATTGAAAATTTCAAATGGAAATTCAACGAATATATGGAAAAGAGTACATTTTGTTCAAAAGTACAAGGAAAAGATCTCTTATTTTTAATTTTATAACTTACTAAATGACATAATTTCAAATGCAATCAAATTAATGCACACTAAAAAGACTTTGTTCAATGGTTTAGCCCTCGGGCTTGTTTTAAGAATGGAATTACTAGAGTTTTTTTTTTTTTACCCCACCCCCAATCAGCACCACTTTAAAAGATCCGGTGCCCATCACTATTGTAAGGAACATCTCTCTAAAATAATACTATTTTGTCCTCTCACCTTGATGATTTCCTTCATGCCATTGTTGTCTACCTTATTTTTCTTAGAACTGTGTTCACCTTTGAAAACTACATGGTCATGAAAGGTCTTACCTATAAATCATACCACTTCTTTTTTTTTTTATTAACTTGAGTATTTCTTATATACATTTCGAGTGTTATTCCCTTTCCCGGTTTCGAGGCAAACATCCCCCTCCCCCCTCCCCTTCCTTATGGGTGTTCCCCTCCCAACCATCCCCCCATTGCCGCCCTCCCCCCAACAGTCTAGTTCACTGGGGGTTCAGTCTTAGCAGGACCCAGGGCTTCCCCTTCCACTGGTGCTCTTACTAATATATTCATTGCTACCTATGAGGTCAGAGTCCAGGGTCAGTCCATGTATAGTCTTTAGGTAGTGGCTTAGTCCCTAGAACCTCTGGTTGCTTGGCATTGGTGTACATATGGGGTCTCGAGCCCCTTCAAGCTCTTCCAGTTCTTTCTCTGATTCCTTCAACGGGGGTCCTATTCTCAGTTCAGTGGTTTGCTGCTGGCATTCGCCTCTGTATTTGCTGTATTCTGGCTGTTTCTCTCAGGAGCGATCTACATCCGGCTCCTGTCCGTCTGCACTTCTTTGCTTCATCCATCTTGTCTAATTGGATGGCTGTATATGTATGGGCCACATGTGGGGCAGGCTCTGAATGGGTGTTCCTTCAGTCTCTGTTTTAATCTTTGCCTCTCTATTCCCTGCCAAGGGTATTCTTGTTCCCCTTTTAAAGAAGGAGTGAAGCATTCACATTTTGATCATCCATCTTGAGTTTCATTTGTTCTAGGCATCTAGGGTAATTCAAGCATTTGGGCTAATAGCCACTTATCAATGAGTGCATACCATGTATGTCTTTCTGTGATTGGGTTAGCTCACTCAGGATGATATTTTCCAGTTCCAACCATTTGCCTATGAATTTCATAAAGTCATTGTTTTTGATAGCTGAGTAATATTCCATTGTGTAGATGTACCACACTTTCTGTATCCATTCCTCTGTTGAAGGGCATCTGGGTTCTTTCCAGCTTCTGCCTATTATAAATAAGGCTGCGATGAACATAGTGGAGCACGTGTCTTTTTTACATGTTGGGGCATCTTTTGGGTATATGCCCAAGAGAGGTATAGCTGGATCCTCAGGCAGTTCAATGTCCAATTTTCTGAGGAACCTCCAGACTGATTTCCAGAATGGTTGTACCAGTCTGCAACCCCACCAACAATGGAGGAGTGTTCCTCTTTCTCCGCATCCTCGCCAGCATTTGCTGTCACCTGAGTTTTTGATCTTAGCCATTCTCACTGGCGTGAGGTGAAATCTCAGGGTTGTTTTGATTTGCATTTCCCTTATGACTAAAGATGTTGAACATTTCTTTAGGTGTTTCTCAGCCATTCGGCATTCCTCAGCTGTGAATTGTTTGTTTAGCTCTGAACCCCATTTTTAATAGGGTTATTTGTCTCCCTGCGGTCTAACTTCTTGAGTTCTTTGTATATTTTGGATATAAGCCCTCTATCTGTTGTAGGATTGGTAAAGATCTTTTCCCAATCTGTTGGTTGCCGTTTTGTCCTAACCACAGTGTCCTTTGCCTTACAGAA
Organism: Rattus norvegicus; assembly: GCF_021556685.1. Lineage (NCBI taxonomy): Eukaryota > Metazoa > Chordata > Mammalia > Rodentia > Muridae > Rattus > Rattus norvegicus. The sequence continues at coordinate 44,439,036 of NC_141540.1, forward strand.
GCTTTGCAGTTTTATGAGATCCCATTTGTCGATTCTTGATCTTAGAGCATAAGCCATTGGTGTTTTGTTCAGGAAATTTTTTCCAGTGCCCATGTGTTCCAGATGCTTCCCTAGTTTTTCTTCTATTAGTTTGAGTGTGTCTGGTTTGATGTGGAGGTCCTTGATCCACTTGGACTTAAGCTTTGTATAGGGTGATAAGCATGGATCGATCTGCATTCTTCTACATGTTGACCTCCAGTTGAACCAGCACCATTTGCTGAAAATACTATCTTTTTTCCATTGGATGGTTTTGGCTCCTTTGTCAAAAATCAAGTGACCATAGTTGTGTGGGTTCATTTCTGGGTCTTCAGTTCTGTTCCATTGGTCTATCTGTCTGTCTCTGTACCAATACCATGCAGTTTTTATCACTATTGCTCTGTAATACTGCTTGAGTTCAGGGATAGTGATTCCCCCTGAAGTCCTTTTATTGTTGAGGATAGTTTTAGCTATTCTGGGTTTTTTGTTATTCCAGATGAATTTGCAAATTGTTCTGTCTAACTCTTTGAAGAATTGGATTGGTATTTTGATGGGGATTGCATTGAATCTGTAGATCGCTTTTGGTAAAATGGCCATTTTTACTATATTAATCCTGCCAATCCATGAGCATGGGAGATCTTTCCATCTTCTGAGGTCTTCTTCAATTTCTTACTTCAGTGTCTTGAAGTTCTTATTGTACAAATCTTTTACTTGCTTGGTTAAAGTCACACCGAGGTATTTTATATTATTTGGGTCTATTATGAAGGGTGTCGTTTCCCTAATTTCTTTCTCGGCTTGTTTCTCTTTTGTGTAGAGGAAGGCTACTGATTTATTTGAGTTAATTTTATACCCAGCCACTTTGCTGAAGTTGTTTATCAGCTTTAGTAGTTCTCTGGTGGAACTTTTGGGATCACTTAAATATACTATCATATCATCTGCAAATAGTGATATTTTGACTTCTTTTCTGATCTGTATCCCCTTGATCTCCTTTTGTTGTCTGATTGCTCTGGCTAGAACTTCAAGAACTATATCGAATAAGTAAGGAGAGAGTGGGCAGCCTTGTCTAGTCCCTGATTTTAGTGGGATTGCTTCAAGTTTCTCTCCATTTAGTTTAATGTTAGCAACTGGTTTGCTGTATATGGCTTTTACTATGTTTAGGTATGGGCCTTGAATTCCTATTCTTTCCAGGACTTTTATCATGAAGGGGTGTAGAATTTTGTCAAATGGTTTCTCAGCATCTAAAGAAATGATCATGTGGTTTTGTTCTTTCAGTTTGTTTATATAATGGATCACGTTGATGGTTTTCCGTATATTAAACCATCCCTGCATGCCTGGGATGAAGCCTACTTGATCATGGTGGATGATTGTTTTGATGTGCTCTTGGATTCGGTTTGCCAGAATTTTATTGAGTATTTTTGCGTCGATATTCATAAGGGAAATTGGTCTGAAGTTCTCTTTCTTTGTTGGGTCTTTGTATGGTTTAGGTATAAGAGTAATTGTGGCTTCATAGAAGGAATTCGGTAGTGCTCCATCTGTTTCAATTTTGTGGAATAGTTTGGATAATATTGGTATGAGGTCTTCTATGAAGGTCTGATAGAATTCTGCACTAAACCCATCTGGACTTGGGCTCTTGCTCCATGTGGTAGATTAAATATAGCTGCCACTACCTGGGAGTTTCTTCCCTTTAAAGGAACCGTGTCTGTAAAGTGGAGTTGCCACGCATTTTGTAAACGTTTCAGCTGAAAGTGTGAAAGAATTATAGTCAAACCAGTTTCGAAGCCTGAGAAACTGATCGAGTCTGCCTCCTGTTCCTTAGAATTCTAGCTCTTGGACTCCTGGATTGTTGCTCAATGGTCATCTACCCTGGAAATAAAGTCCTTCTGAAGTTCCGCACTGTATGAGAAAGTCCTCATGATCTCAGCTTCCCAGCCATCTGTGGTGTTCAATAGACATATGAGTGAGGCTACCTATGTACTGCAGGTCAGCTCGCTACTGTTCTGTATCAGTCACCCCAACTAGGTTAACATCTGTACGCCAGTCAATATAAAACAAGGACAACATCACCCAGCTAAGCCCTCACCAAATCCTTGACTCTAAAACCCTGAGTTCAGGGTACTTGGTTAGTAACAAGTTACAACAACATGTTCTCGCTCATTCTTCATTATTCCCAACTGCAAGAAACAGTCATAGACATCTACTTTTTTTTTTTTTTTTGCACAGTATCTCTCAAATTTGCATCAACATAGGCATTATGCAACAAATTGTTTTGGTTTTGATTTTACTTTGTAAGATTCATCCATGTTGCTTTTTGAAAATTTGGTTCTCTGCTCTTAAGTACCAAAATAATCACCACCACATGTTTCTGTATCTCTAGAACCGCCAACCATAACACACACCCCATAAAAGCTTCTCTGTCAGACAATGTGATTGTCTCCCTGGGATATATTATAAGAAGTGGGATTACTGTATGACAATATATATATATATATATATATATATATATGTGTGTGTGTGTGTGTGTGTGTGTGTGTGTGTGTGTATAATTTTCTTTCGTTCAGTGTTTAATAATGGCACCAGTATATGCATGTCATGGATACTGTTGTGTCAAGAGTTACCACACATCTTCTCTCTTTTTGTGCTTTTCCTTCTCTCCTTCCCTTCCTTTCCCTTCCCTTCCCTTCCCTTCCCTTCCCTTTCCTTTCCTTTCTCCTCCTCCTCTTCTTTTTCTTCCTTCTTCTTCCTCTTCCTCTTCCCTCCTCATTCTTCTATCCCTTTCTTTCTTTTTGACTTTCATTAAAAAGTTTAACTTTTCTTCAGCTTATTCTAAGTATCCAACTAGTGCTTAACTTATTATGAGCTGGGGTTTGAAATAGCCACTGACTCCTCTCAGCACACAAATTCTAACTGCAGAGCTTGGATAGTTTGTGAATTCAGGGGTGGGGGTGGGGCTAAGGAAACACTCTCTAGGCTACATGTTAGAAGGAATTAGAGAAGTGCTTAGCCATTTTATTCAAATATTTAATCCCTCTCACTTGCTGTTTTGTTTTCTTCCAGTGTAACAGAAGTATGGATACTTTAGAAAAGTCTTTCGAGGTTTTCCTTCTGTATTTCCTTCTCTACCAAATCTTACCACATTTGGATGGTGACTTTCGTCTATTGCTGCAGCTTCTGAATCCATTTGTCACTGCATCTGTGTAACACGCATCTCACTTGCATTCATGTATGTAGCTAAGGTTGTTTCAACTACCATGATTTAGATAACCAACATTTACGCTCTTTAAATAATGTCTCTATTTCATTTCCATGCTTTCCCTACACATTTGAAAACATTAAGCTGATCTCTAAGTGCCTTTTAAAAATAATATATTGTGTTTCTTTTGGTATAAAAGGTTTAGTTCATTACTTTTCATTCTGATTTATTCCTCTGGTTTGCATTATCTTCCTCTGCGAGCTTATTCCCCTAGGGTGATGACTGACAGCAACAAGCATGGTAGGCAGACTATAGTATTGCTGCCCAAGTCTTTATACTATCCTCTGCTTCGTGCGAACTGGATTTGGCAAATGTGATTTTAATTAGACTGCAGTATGCGATGTCACCTCAAATGTGAGGCTAGACAAAGACCAAGCTCTTTCCTGTCTGTCTTTCCCATTTGCTGTCTGAAGTTGGTCAGCCATAATGGTGTGCCATTTTGTAGAGAAGTACTTTAGCCAGTGAAGGTAAACGTGCTAAAAAAGGATTCTGTAATAATCCATCAGAAACATAACAGGCAGTGTTTCTTAACCTGTGGCTCCCAACTACTTTGGGGCTTGAATGAACCTTTCACAGGGGTCGCCTAAGACCAGAGCAAAATCATAGTCACATTATATTACATAAAACATTATGTTACAATTCATGACAGTAGCACAATGACAATTATGAAGTGACAATCCAATTTTATGGTTGGGGATCACCACAACAAGAAGAACTGTGTTAAAGGGTCCCAGCATTAGGAAGGTTGAGAACCACCGGTATAAGGGAAGAAGCTAGAACTGTCTTCTTAGCTGAGCCCTCAGAGCCAGCCAGTCCTTACTGACATTTTGATTATGTTCTTTCCAGAGGTATTGAGACCAGCAAGTCTACAGACCCAAGTCTCTGGTCCCCAGTGATGATGGGACAGTAAGTGTGTTAGTACTTTTCTCATGAAATGACAAAATGCTAGACAAGAACTGACAGTTGTCAATGTTTGACAACTGGAGGAAGGAAAGATTGAGCTCAAAATTTTGGAGTATGTATATACATACTATGGAATAGTACTCAATAGATACTAGTTAAAACTAATTAATATTGTTTGAATTGTTTCCCCATGAATAATTAAAACATATTCAGTGATAATGGAACTTTATTTAATGTAGGAGAACTAAAGCATCTGAAATTAGAAGAAAGAAGATGACAAAGGAGAGAGAAGGCTGTGGAGGATAAATTAAATTAATATAAAAAACTTATTTTTTTATGTGAAGTTAAATGAAGTTCTTGCTTGGTACTTTTGAGTCCCTTTCAGTCTCTAATGGACCTGGAATTTTCAAGTCTTATCCCATTTTTTGATAGAATTCAAAAGCTGAGAGACATAAGTTCCTCCCAGATAGATATTAGATATCAAATTTTTACCTTGTCCCTCAAAAAACTTATTCAATATATCATCATGCCCCGAATTTGGCACTTACTTTTCTAACAGCCAAGTCCAAGAATAACTAGAAATCTGTTATATCTAGGTTTCTTGGAAGTAGTAACATAATTAAATGACACTTAATTGTATTAAAATACAAGTAGTTTTTAATACCCTGGCAATCTCTGTGAAATTTGGGCTTAAAGTATGTGTATCAGAAGACAACTGAGACTTAATGTCAAGTTACAAACTTGCTGATAGGGAATAGGAAATGATATTTCACATAAAGGGCATAAAATGGAAATTCTGGCACTCTGAAGACTATAAACAAATATTTGAGAAATCTTTCTTTTAGTTTTGAGACTGTAGTTTAATTAAATCATTTCTTCCTTCTCTTTCCTGCCTCTAAATCCTCTCATATACCACCCTTGCTCTCTTTCAAACTTGTAGCCTCTTTTTTCATTAACTATTATTCCATTAATTTCCAATAAGTAATAATTAATTAATTAATAAGGGCAAACATTAAAGTGTAGTTAGGGATTATGCTGGTTTAATAAAGTGATGGTTATAAGTTCTCCTCCGAGATCCGTGACTTTACTAACCCTGGGTAGTTGGTAGTTAGGTTTCATTTCCTCGTATCTGCAAGGTTTTAAGTGCAGGGAGAGAGTTGTTGGTTACCACCAAAGTACATTTGTCACCACAGAACTCTTAGAATTCCTGTGCCATGCTAGTCATTGCTGTGGTTCATAGGCATCATAGCTGGATAGAACTGTTGGTTCTTTCTCTCCTTTGGAAGCTTGCACAGCACCTTCAGGTGTGATAACAGATAGTCCTCAAGGAGAACTGATTTGTCCTATGGCCCGTGTCTGAGTATATGGTGCCTTCTGCAATAAGAACTAACTTTACAACTTGAAGGTCACCAAAGAACTTATAGTGTTTTGGCAGTCTCTTGAACAGCACGAGGAACTACTGAACAGAGGGCTTTTTATGCCTGGTGTTGGGATTTCCGTTAGTGGGTCAGCTCAGGGAAGAAATTTTCATTTAAACATCATTCGTATATTTATGCACAGACTTACATGAAGTGTAAGATTGGGGGGAGTACATTGTTAATAGTATGATTCCTTATGACTTTTTTCAGACATCCTTAATGTTAGTTTACCCTTCCCGCTATGTGATAGGTTTTCTTGTTTGTCAACTGGACTAGATCGGAAATTCACTACAACCTCAAAATGGAGGTGAACACCTGTTAGGGACTTTGGCTTATGTCAAAGTAGTAAGAACCAATTCTAATCTGGAAGTGGGGAGGCATACCTTTAATCTAGGTCTTTGGAGTTAGGAAGACACACCTTTAACCCAAATGTTTTGAGGTAGGAAGACCCATCTCTAACATAAACCACACCTTCAATATAAGGGCACAGAAGGAGTTTTCGCTCTTTGCTTACTTGCCCTTGCCTTGTTAGCAAGTCTATTCCTTTACTGGTATTAAGTCTACTTCTTTGGGATTCCCGCATATGCTGAAAACCCACAGAAATATCCAGGCTTTTAGACTGAATGATTACTCAATTCTTGGACCTTCTGTTCATAGGCAGCCATGTTGGATTAGCTGGACCACAACCTGTAAGTCATTCTAACATATCTCCTTTCCATATATTTAGAAAGATTCATTCTAAGCAGGCCGACAGGAGCCGGATGTAGATCGCTCCTGAGAGACACAGCCAGAATACAGCAAATACAGAGGCGAATGCCAGCAGCAAACCACTGAACTGAGAATAGGACCCCCGTTGAAGGAATCAGAGAAAGAACTGGAAGAGCTTGAAGGGGCTTGAGACCCCATATGAACAACAATGCCAAGCAACCAGAGCTTCCAGGGACTAAGCCTCTACCTAAAGACTATACATGGACTGACCCTGGACTCTGACCCCATAGGTAGCAATGAATATCCTAGTAAGAGCACCAGTGGAAGGGGAAGCCCTGGGTCCTGCTAAGACTGAACCCCCAGTGAACTAGATTGTTGGGGGGAGGGCGGCAATGGGGGGAGGATGGGGAGGGGATCCATAAAGAAGGGGAGGGGGAGGGGGATGTTTGCCCGGAAACCGGGAAAGGGAATAACACTCGAAATGTATATAAGAAATACTCAAGTTAATAAAAAAAGAAAAAAAAAGAAAGAAAGATTCATTCTAGAAATTCTGTTACTCTAAAGAACCTGGTCTAATGTACTCCCTTTTGTCTGTATTTATCTCCCCTTTCTCATTAAAACTCCTTCATTTCCCCATAAGAGCACTTGTACCCTGTTATTCCTCTCTCTATTTCTCCTTCTCACCTATACCCTAGCAACAGTCCTGTTAACTTTCATGATTTTCACAGTTACCCCAGTGCATACCTCACATCTGAAGATTTGGAATTAGCAGCTTCCAGTGGGAGAGAACACACCTTTGACTTTCTGGGTACTTCACTCAACGCCATCGTTTCTAGTTCTACCCATTTAACTGCAAAATACACAGTTTTAGTCTTCTTTATGGTTGGATAATATTCCAGTATTCAAACACTGGTTGAAGGACATTTAGGTCGTTTCTGTCTCCTAGCTATTGTGAGTAGAGTAGCAGTGAACATGACTGTGTGCAGTAGGAGGTCAAGCTTTTGGGCATATGCATGGGTAATTCTGTTGGGTCATAGAGTAGATTTATTTTCAGCTTCTTGAGAATTTTCCATGATGATTTCCACAGTGACTACACCACTTTGCAATCCTACTGATTGTGGATGAGGGTTCCCAGTACCCTGCACCCCTTCCAGCATTTATTGTCAATTGTTTTGTTGATCTTTGCCATTCTGACTGGCAATAAGATGAAATCTCAAAGTGAAACCATTTTTTTTAAATGTTCAGACAATTTGATGTAGCCACTCAGTCATATTTAACATTCTAATTTTAGAGGATAAGTTGAGGAAAAGTAATTATGTCCAGCACAGTGCTAAAATAGGAAAGACATTCAGCAGAGGGAGGGGATGTTGAGTCCTAAGATACAATGCTGTAAAGCCTTCTAAACAGGAGCGTTCCATCTACAACACTGACCCAAGCCTGAAGAAACAATCTCCTGTCTTTGAAAGGAGTCCAGGTAAAGCCCTGCAAACCCTATCATCTATGCTGGCATCCAACTCCATAACAATATTTATTTCATCTGTCAGATGCTTGAACTAAATGAAATTCACAGAATTGTTGAAGTGTAGCCATGTATCTAAACAAACAACTGGTACCTTGGCAGGAAGTTATAAACATTAAGGAGTTTTACATCTATCTTGTTTGGGAATTCCATCAAGACAAGAAGGCCATGTCTTGCATCTGCTAGGCAGTCCTTCATTCTCCCAACAAAGTGGAGACAATTGTTATGAAACTGATGACACGGAGCTGAATAAGAAAAACATAGGCCCCCAATCCCAAGGAACGCCCAGTCTCATAAAACAAATGTGGTTCACTGGGCTGGCCTCCAACAGAGTTAGAAAAGCAACTTCAAGTGCTCTTCTTTTTACACCCCTTTTCTGGAGTTGGGTACAACAGCAACACTGGATTGACCCGCAGTATCTCACGAATGCCAAAAGGTTCTTCCTCTTTGTCTGCAAGACACCGTTCAAAGCTTTCACACTGGATATGAATTCAGTTTCTGGAGTCACAGAGCTCCTTACTGAGCCGTAGGAAGCCAAGATCCAGGACTGGATCCCAGCCTCCTCCCCAGTAGCAATTTGCAGACTGTTCTCCCTGCAGACAGTCTCTGACCCCAGTGACACCTGGAGTGATCAAAGATCTCAAAGCTCACATTTTCAAACCAGCTGATAAACATTTTTTTTCCTGACTGTCACCAGCACACTGTCTCAAAATAAAAGACTTCTCTGGGGGGCAAGAAGGTGGCCAGGCACCCTAATGGGATGACCTTCCACTCCTGTTGTGAGGAAGTTTGACTGTATGGGGTCAATTAAGGAAGGGATGCCTTCATAAGATTCTTCACTTTAGGGTCGAGGAAGCAGCCAAATTCTTTGTCTTGTGGAGAAAAAACCTGTAATGTAGGAAAACAGAGCATATCTGGAAGAATTTTTAGAATTAGCACGTGACATAATATGTAACAAAAATAACTTGAGGAAGGAGTTAAAGGGTTAGTCTTTCTATCATGGAGGGGGAAGGTGTGGCAAAGCAGATCAGTTAATGTCGTGGCTGTCAGAGAGCAGGAAAAGGAGTACTGACATTCAGCTTCTCTTCTATTTCTCCCCCTTTTTATTCTGTTCTCATGCTAGCCAGTGGGATGGTGCTACTTACATTCAGGTTAGCTCATCCTCACTAAAGCTGATTCTCTTTGAAAATGCCCTCAAATGAATGCTCTCAGTGTGTGTGTGTGTGTGTGTGTGTGTGTGTGTGTGTGTGTATGTGTTTGTGTGTGTGTGTGTGTGTGTGTGTGTGTGTGTGTGTGCATCAACCAAACTTCTAGGTGATTCTAAAACCAGTGTAGTTGACAATGCAGATTTCCCATCACAATGGCCTAGACTCAGAGGCATGTGAACCTAGTCTAATAAAATAAGATAGATGCTTGATTCTCTTAGAATGTAGTGACTTTGGTAAAACCAAATCGGTGTGGTGAATAATCTTCATCATGTAAAAGGTCTTATTTGCAAGAGAATATTGTCGTGCATTTTTGTCCTGCCTGAAATCTAGAATCCTACCTCTCATCATAAATCAACTCAGTTTATATTATCACCAGCCTTTCACTTTCAAAAGGAAGTATAGTTGAGTGCTCAATAAACAAAATTTTAGGAACAAAGAAAGGACTGTCTTTAAAAATGGCATCATTAATTTCCATCATGCCATAAAGTGTTTTTAAATGCTTACCATGTACCAGACACTGTAATTTAAAACTCAAAGCAAAACCAAAACCTCTTTTCTTAGGATTCCTGTTCTGGAGTATTAGAGAAAAATGATCAAGTTTAGTGGTTATAAGGTTTTTGGAAATAAAAGCATCCTCCATGATCTAAGAAAATACATGAGTTGTTTTTACAAAGCAATGTCTTTGTGCTTACATGGGGTATTTTGCCTTTGTCCACACACTATTTCCATTTTCTCATGTCTTGGGTCTATGAATATGATCCTATTTGGAGGAATAAAACCCTATATGGATAATTGAGTGAATATTGAGCTGGGATCATCCTGGATATAAGGTGGGATCTAAGTGTAGTAATGAGTTTCCACAGGAGAAATAATAGGGAAGGAACAGAGAACAGCGGAAAGCAACAGGAAAAGATGGCCGCAGAGATTGGGGTTATGCTGCCCAAGCCAAAACCCAGCTAGGCTTACCAGAACCCAGAAGTATGGAACTGATTTTCCTGTAGGGCCTCCAAAGGGAACACACCTAGAGGACTTCAGACTGTTGCCCTCCAGTATTCTGAAAGTAGAACTTTCTGTTTCACACTAGATATTGCTACCGAGGGTTGCTACCTAGCGTGTTAAATGGCAGCAAGGCTGGGAAGCGAGCCCTGCACTCTAGATGTAGTACCACTCATTCAAGAAAGCAGAATTAAGACTTGCATTAGAATGTGACCTGGTCAGTTCATGGTAAGAGCACTTGCAACCGACTCATTGTACTAAAGATCAGCCATGAACAGTGTGCAAGGAACTATACGACCCGAGATTCAATGCCCACACTCAAATAATTGAAAAAGTGGCAAATCTATGCTGTCTTATAGGTGAGAAGACACATTTGTTTTTCCTATGTGCATGTGTGTGTGTGTGTGTGTGTGTGTGTGTGTGTGTGTGTGTATACACATGTAGCCATGCCATATATCTGGAAGACAAAAGGCCACATTGTGGGTTGGTTTCCTTTTTTTTGCAACCCCGTAGTTACCAGAGATCCAACTCAAATCATCAGCTTGGTAGCAAGCATCCTTACCTGCTGAGCCATCTTGCCTTCCCTGAATGGGGTATTTCTGACAGGTCAAAGAGGATGAAATTAATAACCATGCATTAGATGTACAATGTAAATATAATCTTTATATTGAGTCATGTAAACCAAGGCTATGTCAGGGAAGTTGAGTCATGAAGTCACTGTGCCAATGAAAAACCATGAAAAGAGTCAAAGAATGAGAAGAAAATACCAATAATATCCCAACCTCATTAGATCTTTCCCAGGGGAAAATTGTAATTGCTTGGCAGCGAATTCCAGAGGAGCAGCATATTATTAAATGGGGAGCTCTAACAACCTTTCCCAAGGGTCTGTGTTCTGTGACTTGGATCCAAATTTGAATTTAACCATTTTCCATTCGTGCTTCTGGAAGAACAATTATCAACTGGAATCTCTCAAGTATTGTTTTAAATGTTGCCTCAGTTACTGCTTAGTTATACAGCGTTGGGAAATCCAATCAACTTCATTGAGAACGGAAACGGTTAGTGAAAAGAAAGGGTGGATGTGGGCATCTAAATCACAAAACATATGTTATTAAAATAAAAGCCCTTGTATTCTAGTACAGTCTAATACACACAACTATAACATCAGTTGGTTATATGATTGACCCAGTGAAATAACCTTTGAGTTCTTGAGAAGTTATAATGGCTTTGATGGTTTTTGATCACTAAGATTGGAAAGTTTTGTTTCCATATATACATGCAAGGAAAGGGGAAAGACAGAAGAAGGTAAGAGCAACACCAAGAAATAAATTAAGCAGCTAATGAGCTGAGACTATAAACGAACAGAGGGTAATGAATTAATAAATGCAGAAAGAGAGAGAAAGAAAGATGAAAGAAAGAAATGAAGGAAAGAGGAAGGAGGGAGGGGTGGGGGGAGGAGAGAAAGGGAAAGAGGGAGAAAGGGAGGAAGTGAGAGAGGAAAGGCAGAGCAAAGCATAGGAGGAAAAAAGAAAGGAAGGAAGAGAGGAGAAGGGAGAGGGAAAGACAAATGGAGAAAGGCGAGAATGATAAAAGACAATATCACAATTGTCTTTTCTGTTATATTGAGACTTTCTCCGTGACGATTCCAACTGATACCCAGAGAATATAATCTGACTCAGGTACATTTTATATAAAATATTTTTCCAAAACCACTGGCTACTCCAGAAAGACTCTGCACATATTGGCTTATTACTACTAAAGATGCTGTGTAATAATTTGCCCTACTGAAAAAAGAAATGCACACCTGGGGGACAGTTCACTTGGGGTGATCTGGAATGTGTTTTTAGCAACTTAAATTTCTATCCACATGTCTAAGTTTAATTCTTTTAAGGGTTCTAATAAAGACAATAGTTAAGGAGTGTGGATAATAACACTTGTCCTAGTTTTCAGGGTTCTCGTGAGAATCAAGTGAGATAATAGGATGAAAAGGCCTTAAAACCTTAATTGCTATTGAGTGGAAATTTCTATTAATAATGAAAGTCAATAATGACAACAACCGTAGTGGAAAAAGTCAAGTCTCCTTGGCAGCAGGGACAAGAGATGTATAGGTATGACCCAAGGACATGGAGACTCTGTTTCCCTCTTGAAATGTGGGACATCTGGAGAACACATGCAACGACTTTAAAGAAGACATTAAGGTGCTAAATCAAAAGCCCCATGGACACTAATTTGAAAGAATCAAAGGGCTAGGGATTTGGAGTACACAGAATGTAAAATCCCAAAGCAGGCTGTTTTCAAACAGCAGCCAGGTATTAATACCCAGCAGCTGGCCTGCCAAAGTCCACAAGAGAGGATGTCATACAAGGTGCAGATGACCACCCATCCCCAGGGTACCGGGGCACTTGGCTTTGCTAACTGAAACTCCTCTCTGCTCATTTTTCCCGTCGACCATGCTTTCAATTGGAGGATAATTTATTGGAAAGTTACAGTCGTATGTTCTACCCATTGGTCTCCCCCCTCCCTCTTCTAAAAAGCAGGCAGTCTTTATAATTATGATCCTTATGATCTGTGCAGAACCAATAGAGAAGCACCCAGATGTCATTGTCTCTGTCTAGCCTTTTGTTTAAAATAAAATACCTGAAATGAATTATGTTAAGGAGGAAAAAGGCAGTCGAAAGGGTATCAAAGAATCTATGGGCTACTAGAATTGGTTTGCAAAGATCAGAGAGGAAAAGATCCCCCACAAAGCCACACAGAAAGTAGGCGTCATGCTTTGCAATTTCACATCGAAACAGGAGACTTCAAAGAGAATGACTACATATAGAAAGACAGATATATAAACACGAAGCCTTTGGCTCCTGGGTCCTCCAAAGACCAAGATTTCCAGGGCAAGCGGCGAAAAAGAGGACGGAGCACATAATGTCTTACTGATAAGTGGTAACAACACACTATCCTACAACCAGAGGAATGTCCGCACGGTTGCACTAGGTAAAGCCTAAAAATTGACAAGCTCAGACTGAAGGCTGTCAAAATGTGACAGAGATCTGATTTGTTTTCATTCTGTCAGGCTTGGAATTTTGAAAAATTGCCCCTGTGTTAATTTGTGTACAAAAGAAAGTCTGTGAGCTGGAAGTTGTATATCACTGTATTGCATCTGACGTTGAGAGCCCATGGCTGTTTGAATACTTCACTCAGTGCTTTCCTTGCCCTGTTTCCCCCTCCCTCTGCCTCCACTGCCCCATGGTACACAAACATTTTCCTCATTTTTTGTTATTATTATTTCTATAGCACATGTAAGCAATTCTAGTGTAGAGGTGGTTATCTGAACATCGGCCTATCGGCGCACCTCCATTTTTGTTTTCACATTTTCAAGGAAGTACAAATGAATCAGAGGTGACACTGATTAGAATGTTTGAGCCCACAGTGAGATAAATCAGGGGTTCTCAACTTGTGGGGTACAGTCCCTCTGGGGGTCACATATCAGATATCCTGCATGTCAGATACTGTATTACAGTAGGAGAATTACAGTTGTGACATAAGAATGAAATAATTTGTGTTTGGGAGGTCACTGCAATGTGAGGAGCTCTATTAAAGGATCTCGGCACTAGGGAGGTTGAGAACTACTGAGATAAATATTTACACAAATTTTACCAGTTTTCATGACTGGAATCGTACATGTTCTGCCCAGTCTTCCTGGCTTACTAATACTAAATTAAGAGGGACCTAATTGTTATTCCAAAGGACCTGGTGCCTAACCTTGTCATGTCACGGTGTGCAATGGGCTCTTTTTTTCTCAGCCTCTGTCTTGTCACATGATTTTGCTCATATGAAAGGAATGGCTGGGGCCTTACCAGATACTTTCTTAACATAATGACACTGTGAATGGCATTTCTTGTTTAAAGAGGAACAGCCTGACCTGTCTAAAAGGGTCTTTATTAATGGGGTGAGAAAGAACCAAATACTGACCAAATTTAGTTTCTAAATATTTACCCAAATCAGTAAGTGTTCTCAACAGAAGATAAAAGAGGAAGGAGAAGAGAAATGTACTGTGTTCTTCCCTTAAGTTTAACTTTGATTTTATTTAGAATTTAAGAGAAAGTCAAAACTTGAATTGCAAATGTTTAATGAAACTATTTGTAGCTTTCTAGATGTCAGATGCCAATCAAATATAACTCACTTAATAATTTTGAAACCAGAATGTTAAAGTATGAATAAAATTTAATACAAGGCACATAAGGTTTGTGAAATATATTCTAAAATTCAAAATGATTTTGTGCATCCAAATAATCATTTAGTGCATAGCTTTATTGAAATTTTTAGTTCTTATATATCAGGAATTTCTGAAAGGTGGTGGTTCTCAAGCTGTCAAATGACCCTTTCACAGGGGTTGCCTAGGACCACCAGAAAACATATGTTTACATTATAAATCATAACAGTAGCAAATTGTGCTTATGAAGAAGCAATGAAAATAATTTTACAGTTGGGGGTCACCACAACACGAGGAACTGTAGTAAAGGGTCCCAGTTTAGGAAGGGTGAGAACCACTGCTGTAAGGTATTCTAATGAGCATTCTCATTATATGTAGATAATTTTTCTTCCAAACCTGGTGACTTGCAAAAGAAAGCTTTCAGCTTTCCAGCAACTGATTTTCATGCTACACTTGCTGCTGTTGGTAAAAATGTTCATTTTCGCATTATATAATTTTTTTAAAAAAATATGATCCCAGATGAAACCAGACTCCCAAAATCACAACCTACAGGGGAATTATAAACATAGTCTAGAAGAATGTATTCATTCGTTTATAATATGCAATTCTATGAATCAAATATAGACAGGGTAATTTTAGATGCCTTTTGCAGTTGCTTCACCAACAAATGGTTTGTTTAAAAATACAGTTGTAATTTTAAAAGTACACGTGCTACCATAATGCTTTAACACCCCAGTCCTTGTGAAACAGGAGACCAAAAAAGCAACTCTTTTTATTCCCCTTGGGTTAAAAAAAGTGTCCTGTTTCTGTCTTTTTGTTTGTGAACCTTAAACTTCTGCATAGGCCAAAGGTTTTTAATCTTTCAGACAATCACACTAACAGGTTGCTTGCTTGCTTGTTTGTTTGTTTGTTCCATTGTTTGTTTGGTTAGTTGGCTTGGTTGGAATTTTGAGACAGGGTCTCTCTGTGTAGCCCTGGCTGTCCTGGAACTCTCTCTGTAGACCAGGCTGCTCTTGAACTCACGGAGACCTGCTTCTACCACCTGAGTGCTGGGATGAAAGGCAGGTGCCACCACCATTTGGCTTCAGAGCTACTTTTTAAGTGATGTGTTTGCAGAACCATAACTGATATAAAGTAGACGGAAGGTGAGGAATCTGCTTGGGGGGAGGATTTGAGGGCTGCAGTTCTGGTGGTGTCCCTGATCTTCCGTAACCTCTGATGCAAACGAACCCGGGGCTCATCTGCTTTGGCACAGTCCCAGTGCCCATCACTAACCCCAGAAGAAGCATGTTTCAGTGGCATCCATCACTCTTGCTGTCTGATTGTCTTGTCACTGAGGCACCATGTGTACCCTAAGAGCTCCTGGAACTCTGGGGATACCTGTAATGGAGAAACTGTCCAGAAAACCCACAACAAAGCTTTCTTTGGGACCTTTCCTCCCCTACCTTGTTGCAAAGAGCCCAGATCCAGGCTGTATTTCTTTCTAGACGATTCTGGCTAACCGTTAGGTAAAATACCATTTATGCAAAACAAAGCAGCCGGTCACCTTCTACATATCCCTGCCTTCTACATATCCCTGCCTTCTACATATCCCTCCTGAGTGTTTTTGGAGTCAGTATCTCTGCTGGCTATCAGTTCCCTGTCCACCAAAGCCAAAGTTTTAGTTAATATTCATTTCTTTCCTCTGTCTGCAAGAATCTGTCTCATTGATGACTTACCAAGTGTTTCTCCTGTATACATTCTTACCTCCACTGTTAATGTCAACTTTCTAGTGAAGGGGAATATTAGTTCTCATATCTGGTGAGCCAAAGCATACACCTTATCTCCCTCTCATTTCCCAAAATGTCTCACCAGCTGTCCTTCTTGAAGTCTGCCATCTTCTCCACAGATGGGTCCTGACTCTCCTCAGTTTGAAGCACATCTCCCTCCTTTGAATGTCATCTGCAGCCGTTACTTCCTGTGTGACTTTCCACTTTGGGTCATCAGTTTTCACATGTTCCATTTCCTCTGTCAGCAGGTCAGCTTGTAGAACAATAATTTATGCCTTACCTTAGTGTTCTGATGGCACCTTACCCTTTAGAGGCCTAGGTATGTTCATGAAATGCTTACTGAATTGGATGGATAAACCAATATAAGGTGAGGCTGCTATCTATATATTCATTGCTTCAACCTTTACAAGCAGTCACAGGTTATATGTCAATCATTCTCTCCCTTCCCCATTTCCAAATAAGAAAATCTCTCACCGTGTCCCATGTTTATGCCACCTCGGATAATCCTTTGAACCTGTGACCTACATCCACAGCCTTCCTCTTAACTTCTGCTATTTGTGTGACCACCCAAGATGTTCAAAACTGTTTCTCCTTACCATTTAGCTAGCCCCCCCGTGGAACAATAGTGCAGTGCTGTGATAGTGAATTAAGTCTCAATCCTAGGAATTGCTCAATGGACAAGTAAGAACCAGTGCATGATTGATACTATGCAGTTCTCGTACTACGAAAAAGCTCCTGTGGTTTGTTTCGTATGCTCTGTCTTGACCTCTAATAAAGTATTATTTTTGTAGTACCCCCAATATAATGTTCTTCTTTCAATAACTAGGAAACTAGGACTAGGCAGACCAATAAGTAGCAGAACTGGACTCAAACACAAAAAGTGTGAGAGCTTTATGCTTATTGTAACTGCACTTCTGCTTCCCCGAGGTTTGAGCACGTTGAAATTGGTATTCTAAGGTTAACCCTGAAGTGTAATAAAATCTGTCAGAGTTGGGCAAACTGGAGTTCAAGGTCTGCATCTGATACTCTGTGACTCTGAAACCTGATGCCAGGCATGTACCTGCAGTCTCATCTCCCTTCTCTCTAATGCCAGGAAGACTCTATGAGGATTGAATGTGTGATGATGCAGTCCATCAAAAGTCTCTGGTAAAAGATGTCACACAGTACGTGTTTAGCACACACACACACAACAAATCAAAGCAGAGGCCGGAAACGTGCAGACATTTCAGCAGAAATGAGAAGCCAATCGTGTGTTCCTCACCCTCGCCATTCAAGCAAAGTTCCCAGCCATTCTACTAAAAGAGAACAGGTACGGTAATGACCAACAGCCTGGGCAGAATCTGGGCCTATATCTTGGGTCTGCAAACTATGAGCTGTGTGAATTTGAGTACGTTTTCTACCCCTTGAAGCTATCACTTCTTCAGCTAGCAAATTATTATTGTGATTATTTTTATTATCATTATCACCATATCGTCATCATCACCATCACCACCACCATCATCATTGTCAAAAACTCTGTGTTGAACCCACAAACCTGACCCAGTGTACAGCAAGAGAAGTCAAGCTCAAGATGCTAAAAATAGTTCATTGGTGGGTTTAGTGCAAGGAACAACTTTCTCTTACCATGTAGTATGTTGCAAGCATCATTTTAGAAAGCAAAATTCTAAATAATTTCCAATTCCTTAGTCTCTTGGTGTAATTACTATGATTGTCACTTCACTCCCTTAAGGTGGTTTCTATAAACATAAAGTAAAGCAGCCAGCAAATGGACCTCAGCTCTACAGCTCCACGGACTTGCATTATTCTCCCATCTGAACTAGGCTTGGAAGTAGATCTTCCCCCCATCCCACCCCCACCCCTGCCATGTCTACAAATAAGAGCTCAGCCCATCCGCCACCTTGCCAATCTTGTGCAATCTTGAGAAGACAACCCAAGCCTTCAGCCCAGAACTTCTGTCCGATAAAAGTAGGAGATAGGAGATAAACGAGGGTTTTAAGGTACTGAGCTCTTTATACTATGAAGAAGTAGAAAACTAATATATTGGACTAACTAAATGGGAATTTCATTTAATAGTTATTGTTATTTTAACCTTCTTTTTAGGGCCCTCTAGATTATTATTCCATGGAGTCTTTCTGCTTGTGCTTTACCCTCTACGAGTTGCTTCCAAGTACCAATCACTCTCACAAAGACAGGAATCTGACTTTCTACCATGTCTTCCATTTTCCAACATCTGTTTCTTTTCTTTTTATGACTTTACATCCCAATCACCTAGGCCCGGCCCCTGCATGCTCTGTGGTTGGTTGGTTCAGTCTCTCCCCATGGGCCCAGGGTAGTTGACTCTGTGGTTATCTTTGAGCCCTCAAGTCCCATCAATTCTACCCTCAGCTTCTACTTCTGTTCTTAGGAGTTGTCCTCAATCACCATGGCATGCCTCCACAGTTCAATTCTTCTCTGCCTTCCATTAAGCATCTCTTGTTATGTTTTTCACTCAGTATAGAGAAGATAACAGCACCCATGGCTGCCTACCCTAACAATTTCATTCCTGGTTCCTTAATAACTAGCTTTCTGACTCTGATTGGTGAAATGGTTTGAGGATGACCATTCTGAAAAGGATAGAACAGTAGCTGCAAAAACAGCAATGACAGCTCGTTTTTGTTAAGCTCTGTGCTAAATACTTTTTACTACATTTCATACATCCTATTAGACAGCTTTGAATAATGTCATTGTTTTTTCAGATTCACAAAAGTCCTCACAAGCTAAGACAATGTCATGGTGAACATGAGCTTTGTGCAAAGCACTACAACAGACAATTCTGGGTAAGACTGGGAATTCATATTATACCTGTCCTTTTAGAGAGTTTTAAGGGAAGAGGATTGGTTTGAGGTATCTACAGGACACATCTGGGGAATTTATGTGCATATGATGAATTCTAGTATTTTTCTTTGCTAGTTTTCTGCTGTGTTGGCAAATATTTCAAATCTTATTTTTAATTTTGGGTTAGAAGACTGTTAGTAATAGAGAGTTTCGCGAGGACTAGGATGGTTTTGAAATTTAGGAAGCCAATAAATCAATAGATTTTGGAATGTAAAGAAAGGAATATAGTTGCCTGAAGGGCAGATGTAATCTTTTCTATGGGGAAAGCCTCATAAAGCAATTACCTCTAGGTGGTTGTCTGGCTAGAAAGGTCAGGCTCTGGAACATTCGTTAATGATTATCTGAGTGTAGAATTGTTTTGGAATGTGTCTAAAGCTAATTTTCAAAGCCCAAGTAAAACATGAGACTCCTTGAGAAAACAGTTATTTGAACACAGAAGAGAAAGTAAAGAAGTTAGAAGGAAAGTACTCTACCATATTTTCCCCCTCTGATAAGACTGATTTTACTTTTTGATCATGTCAAATATTTTCAGGAAATCCACTTTTTCCATTCATGTAGGACATATATACAAGATGGTATTTATTTTATTCTTCATGTATTAGACTTTGAAAATAACTACAAAAGTAATAGTTAAAAGTAAAACATAAATCCATAGTGTTATGGTGATTTATTCAGTATTTTATTAGAATGCTGCTGGGATTTTTACTATATTGTGGAGGGATGTTGAAAAAATTCTTTAGGAATGTGACTATGATTAACTTATTTTATAATAAAATCCACATTTAGATTTTCTGTGGTTATTGGGAATAAATAACTTTTAAATGTGTTATTACTCTAGATATGTTATGTAAATAATTTTAAAGATACACAAATAAATATTAATGTGCGACTTACTTATGGAGACTTATAGGCATTTTCACATTGAAATGGCATAGCACAGTCCCTTTAATTTCACTAACACTAGCCAAATCCTTTTAATAATCTAAACACAACTTCTAGAGTAGGAGTGACTGCCATTCATTTTTGATCCAATTCCAAAGCTCCTTTCAGAGTAATAAAAAAACTTTTTCTGAGGAAGCAGAAGATGACCTTGTTTCATTATTTAAGCAGCTCCGTCCCTTTGATTTTTTTCCAAGCTCATGGGGTTTGCTTAAAGGACATTTGACTTTCATAAACATTTTTTTTGAAGAATGATGATGTCACCATAGAGGTTGGCAAGAATAATTCTGTGTTGGTAAGGAGATAGGGGGGAGAGAGAGAGAGAGAGAGAGAGAGAGAGAGAGAGAGAGGCAGAGAGACAGAGACAGAGACAGACAGAGAAAGAGCTTCAAAATTCTACCTAAACTTATATCTATATCCCAATCTTAAGGGAAGACTATTTGGAAATTACTCAAAGAGAAACAAAAATATTTCCATGAAACAGCATCTTGTAGGGTAAAAATAATACATACACTCAAGATAAATTACAGCCAATTTAAAAAACGATAAATGGTAAGTGTTGCTTAACTATCTTTTTAACTTTATTTTGCATTATAATTTCCTCTGCTAAGGGCGTATAAATAGGCAATGCATGCTAAATATCTTAAAATCATGCTGAATCTGGCTATTAAAATTGTGTGTTTGAAAGATCTTAGAATATGCATGTCTTTTTTTTTCTCATTTCCTCCCAAGCTGTGGTATAGCACAGTATCCAGATCCAAGTCTACATTTCAAGAGTATCAGAGTAATAGGTAAACAACAACGACAACGACGACGACAACGACAACCACCTAAAAACAAACAAAAAAGGATGAAAGGAATATTTAAAAGACGCTGATGCTTGGCATATTGTGCAAAAGTAAAAAGATTTCAGTGTAGACTGAATCTGCATTCTGCACACTATAATGCGATTATTGGAGCTTTCCCTTTTTACATGCAAGGCCCTCGAATTCTGGTTCTTATACTTTTGAAATTAAACTAAGTGGCCTCCAAACCTACTTCTCTCCTAACATACTGGGAGAACCTTGCTCATCTCTCTCACCTATGCTGCAGTTAGCTTACCTCCTCTTCTAGGCTTACTCGGCTTACTGATCTCAGTGTGACGGGGACACTTCCTAACTGTGCACTAAGACTTGTACTGTCTCCCATGCTGGGTCTGGTTACCTGAATTTGAATGTTTTACCTTGGCCCTTTTCCGGAGAGCACCTTTGCACAGTGCGTGCTATCTTCTCTACAGGACAAAACCTCACATTCACTGCCGTTCTTTATCTAAATATTTAATAGGCATGGCACTCTGTAGGTTTAAAATCAGGGCCGGCATTTTAATGAGTCTCGCTGCCTGGCTAACAAGTTAATGTCAATGTAAAATATTTAAAGAGCTGAAAAAATGAAAAAGTTACCAATTTTCCATGTCCAGGCTGGAACTCATATGTCCCCCAGCCTTAAGCTTTTGAATCTTAGGAAGACAGACCAACCCACAAAAATTTTTTATTCTTTCTCTCTTAGTGTGTGTGTGTGTGTGTGTGTGTGTGTGTGTGTGTTTGTGTGTGTTTGCACTCTGTTGATCAAACCCCTCAGCCTTGCATATGCTTAGAAAGAACTTCTTAACTTTTATCAATCTCCTTAAATTTTAAAAAATATCTTATAAACAGTCTACTCCATATTAGAGGATAAAGCGATGTATTTTTTTTAAAATCTTCTTTATAATCACAAAAATTCAGGACCACATTCATTCTTCAGAAAGTAGAAATCAAGAGTCAGTCTGAGACTGAAAAGATCTTTCTATTTCAAAGGGTTTTAAGGTGGATCCTCAATTATGTCATGTGGGGAAGAATGTCTTCGCTCTAGATGGTGAACAGAAGAACTGTTGTCAGCAGAGCTGACAAAATGAGCCTGAAAAATGCTCAGCTATTTTGGAAATAAATGTCAGGACGTCAGCTCCCCGTTTGTCTGGCCTAGGGCGATCATTACTTGGCCCTATCACACCAGTTAGTGCTGCCCCTATATGTTAACCCCATCCAATGAGTAAACAAAGAGGGACAGAGATCCCATAAATCGACTTTTATTTCTTTAATGTCACACATGTAAAGAGCTCACTTGGTTTTTCTCCCTAAATGTTAACTCTTGCAGAATGACAATTTATTATCGATTTATATCTATCCAAACAACAATAGCTCTCATACAAGTTACTTGATTCTCTGTCGGCAATGCTGGTTAACCAGCCATGACAGAGGCAGGTGAGAACGTAGATTTGATCAATAGGTGAGGCGAGAATTCATAAAACCTTTACCGTGAAAGCACTGGGGTTAGTGACATTTGAAATTCGGTCCCTTATATTCTGCCCTTTCTCACTATTATTATACGAGTGTCGCTGTGATAATTTCAAGGTGGCCACAGGACGCAACAGCAGACAAGATTAAATTTAGTTGCATTTTTTTGTAGCATGCCCTGCAGCAACAGGGCAAAAGGCAATGCACCCCTAAATTTGTGCATAAGTAGCTGTGTCATTTCCACTTAAAATCTTTTTCACCTACACCACAGTCAATTCTAGGCCTACTCAGCTCAGTGACCATGGCACTTCCTTTCTGGATGCGAAGCTTTAAATAATTAAACATCTCCTCAAAGCTTCCTAGAAGTCTTTACGAAAGTATTGCGGACACAGGCATACAAAGGGAAGAGAAGCCTGTGAGGAAACCATTATTTTACAGGCCTTGTATTTCTGGTGCATCATGAATGCAGCTAAATCGACTCTACCTTGAAGTGGATGACATCAGCAACTCCTCATAAAGTTGTTTTCTACGTGGCTTTCTATTCCATAGTGGAAAAGAGGAAACCCCTGACTGTCACTGAAAAATTAATAGGTTCATAGAAGACATTGACACAGATGTACATCTGTTCTAAGATATCTGGAAGTACCATTACATGTGAAAACCATTCTTATGTTCATAGTAAATACATGTTTATATTTACTGTATGTACATACCTGAGCATTCAGTAAGGGTAATATGCATGTATAAAAGTGCTAGGAGCAGATTACACAACATAAATATGGGTTGCTATTATGTTCTAGGACAGTGAATGATTATTGGTTTCTTTTTAATGCACATTTCTAGACTTGTTATGGTAGGTGTGTTAAAAATATTATGTCCCTAACAGGAGAATAAAATAAAATATATTTTACATAAGATTTGCGGTTCCTTAGGAAAAAAGATTTAAGCATATTTTCTTGTGTCACGCATGCTGTGTGTGTGTGTGTGTGATTTAAAGTATATTGTAAAACTTTCTCATCTTTTGACAACAGTAACCCATATATGTGCTTGATCAACAAAATTATCTTCATCTCATTTTTAGTCTGATTGCTTACTGAGTATAGAAATGAGCTAATGCCTTAGAAGCCTAAGGCCCACAGACTTATCTTAATCTTGTAAGCATTAATTCGAGGTTGGATGAGTTTTCAATTTTCTTTTTAATCAAATGTGTCATTCAAAAACCAGGAAAGGAGATGATTGCAACTCACTTGTCCTCGTCCTTCTTCTGTCCCCCTCCAACGTGAAGACGAGGCATATCAGAAATGCAGAAACATAAAGTTTATTAACCAAACACAGAGAAGAAGAGAATCATACCACGTGCGTGCACGCATGAGTGCGCGCAACCCCACACACTCACAGCACAGGTTTTCAAATATCTTAAGAAAGAAGTTAATATTTGAAGATACTTTGCTCTCACTTCAGAAAAAGTTATGTAGCCGTACACATTCCAAAAACTGAAAACAAGAGGAAAAAATACTTCTAAAGTAAACCACAAGTGAATTCAGAACAGCGTTTATGGGTAAGAATAACGCTCGCAAACATCTCACTGCATTGTGAGAGTTAATCTATCATCTCACTATCACAAGCCCACGAGTCATCCTCACGATTGCTGTGCATTTGTTCTTTTTACAACAAAAATGCTCATGTACTCATAATCCTTATAGTCCCCTGAATCACGTTAAGTGTGATCAGTTCTGCATGTCTTCTTTATCAGTGTCTTGTCAGGGGAATCACAAGAGGTTCAGTGCTAAGCCTGCTCTCCCTTTTACTCAAGCTGCTGCCTTCAGCACCGGATCAGTGAATGGGATGAGGGAGGTGCCATAAAGTTGCACATGAATGAGTGGCGGCATCCAATGATTCAATAGTATCTGAGTCACTTTACACTTCTATTTTAAAATAAAACAGCACTTTTAATAGTATGGCCTACTAGTGTTTGAGGAGCTATAATGTCTGTCTCCTAGAGTTATTCCTAAGAACTATGCATTTAGCAAAATGCCTAAAATGCCTACCCATGAGTAAATAATATTTTCTGCTGTGGCATGTGGGAAATACCACATGATCTAGTAGAATGAAATTAGCCCACAGTTAAGCGCTTGTTCAACAACCTATCTGGGCGATTCGGGGAACGTTGTCTTAAATATGTTGAGATTCATAAAATATCTATTAAATTTAAAAATTCATGAGAATTTAGCTGGCCATAGTAGTACCTATATGATTTAGTGTGTGTGTGTGTGTGTGTGTGTGTGTGTGTGTGTGTGTGTATGTGTGAAGTATATACAAATGTAAGGTACCTAGGATGCAGAAAGAAGTTCTGACACACTTAGTTACTTCAAGTAGAAGTAACCTTTGTTATCTACCTCCTGAAACAGACACTCTCACCCTGTAGGTCATGATTATTTCATAAGGTCAAATGACTCTTTCACAAGGGTCACCTAGGATGATCAGAAAACACAGACACTTTCATTTTGATTCATAACAGTAGCAAATTTACAGTTATGAAGTGACAATGAAAATAATTTTATGGGTGGGGTGACCATAACAGGAGGAACTGTATTAAAGGTCCCAGCATTAGGAAGCTTGAGAATCACTGTCCTATAAGTTTTCATAATTTACAACCTGAGGTCATCATCTTAAATTTTAACATCCACAAAATTACTGCTATTTATGGGTTGTTATGAGGCCATGGATCACCTGTGCCAAAACAATAAGTGGACTAAAAGAGAACTCCTTGTGGCAGTGCATTACTACTATATAGACAAAATTCATCTTCACGGGAGAAAAAAAGGAAGACACAATCTATAAACAACGAAAAGCCTGACAAACATAACTTAGCAAAGGGATAGAATCCATGTGTTAATTTATGAGAATGTCACAATTTATCACTCCAACCAAATGACTAAGATCTTGAAATCAGCTAACAGAATAACCAGGCTCCAGCCCGTCTGTATGATAGAGCAGCAGCAGGACTTTGAACCAGCTGGGTAAAAATATGATTTATTCAACAACAAATTTGGTGACATGTCCAATTGTTCTACCTTTAATTAAGAAAGACTTGGAGTGTACAGATATGAACTGAAGTTAATTGGGATCCCATCATTAAAAACATAGGGCTTATATAACCTAGAAGGGCCCTATAACGAGTGACTTGCTAAACTTACGTTTTGGGTAATCCTTTGTTTTATTCATAGTAAAGACAGGTAAACAAACAAGATGCACACATAGCACAACTTCTATCCCCCCAAATCTAATAAAAGTAATAGTAAAACTTCACACTTAGTGATATAATTAATAAACATGGATCTCCCCTTAATCCAATTTATGGGGAGGAAAAGAGATCAAACCCTAGTCACATATTGGTTAGAGTGAGGCTGAGGCTGAGGCTGGGCAAACAAAAGGTAAGCCAGTTCACCTTCCAGGCCCCGCTATGCCCCCATGATGCCATTGTAGAAAAGCCCTTTGAAACAGCTGCAAGAGAACCGCGCACACTGCTGGCCTCTGCCTTGATTTAGTAAGAATGTAGTAATTTAGGTAACATGCTGTGGAAGTTTCCCCTTTTTGTTCTGAAATAAATTGCTATGTCAAGAAGACCTATGCTGAGACCTCACCGCCTGGTCAGGTGGGCACTCCTGAGGCTGCAGAGCGGAAGAGACCACCAACACTGCCCACCCCTGCCCACATCCCTGGCCCAAGAGGAAACTGTATAAGGCCTCTGGGCTCCCATGGGGGAGGGCCCAGGAGCGGCAGGACCCCTGCCTGAGACACCGCCGGAACCTGAGGGAAACAGACCGGATAAACAGTTCTCTGCACCCAAATCCCGTGGGAGGGAGAACTGAACCTTCAGAGAGGCAGACAAGCCTGGGAAACCAGAAGAGACTGCTCTCTGCACACACATCTCGGACGCCAGAGGAAAAAGCCAAAGACCATCTGGAACCCTGGTGCATTGAAGCTCCCGGAAGGGGCGGCACAGGTCTTCCTGGTTGCTGCCGCTGCAGAGAGCCCGTGGGCAGCACCCCACGAGCGAACGTGAGCCTCGGGACCACAGGTAAGACCAACTTTTCTGCTGCAAGAAAGCTGCCTGGTGAGCTTGGGATACACGGAAGCAGAATTCCTCTAGGATCGGGCACGTTCTGTGTTTACCGGAAGTCCCACACCCGCGGATCCCGGCCCGCAGCAGCTCTCTGCTCCCAGACCCCGTGAGAGAGAGAGACCCAACCGCCTGGTCAGGTGGGCACTCCTGAGGCTGCAGAGCGGAAGAGACCACCAACACTGCTCACCCCTGCCCACATCCCTGGCCCAAGAGGAAACTGTATAAGACCTCTGGGCTCCCCTGGGGGAGGGCCCAGGAGCGGCAGGACCCCTGCCTGAGACACCGCCGGAACCTGAAGGAAACAGACCTGATAAACAGTTCTCTGCACCCAAATCCCATGGGAGGGAGAGCTAAACCTTCAGAGAGGCAGACAAGCCTGGGAAACCAGAAGAGACTGCTCTCTGTACACACATCTCGGACGCCAGAGGAAAACACCAAAGGCCATCTGGAACCCTGGTGCACTGAAGCTCCCGGAAGAGGCGGCACAGGTCTTCCTGGTTGCTGCCGCCGCAGAGAGCCCGTGGGCAGCACCCCGCGAGCAAACTTGAGCCTCGGGACCACAGGTAAGACCAACTTGTCTGTTGCAAGAAGGCTGCCTGGTGAAATCGGGACACACGGAGGCAGAATTCCTCTAGAACCGGGCACGTCCTGTGTTTACCGGAAGTCCCACACTCGCGGATCCCGGCCCGCAGCAGTTCTCTGCTCCCAGACACGGTGGGAAAGAGACCTCACTGCCTGGTCAGGTGGGCACTCCTGAGGCTGCATAAGCTCCCAGAAGGGACGGCACAGGTCTTCCTGGTTGCTGCCGCCGCAAAGAGCCCGTGGGCAGCACCCCGAGAGCGAACTTGAGCCTCGGGACCACAGGTAAGACCAACTTTTCTGCTGCAAGAAAGCTGCCTGGTGAACTCAAGACACAGGCCCACAGGAACAGCTGAAGACATGTAGAGAGGAAAAACTCACGCACGAAAGCAGAACACTCTGTCCCCATAACTGACTGAAAGAGAGGAAAACAGGTCTACAGCACTCCTGACACACAGGCTTATAGGACAGTCTAGCCACTGTCAGAAATAGCAGAACAAAGTAACACTAGACATAATATGATGGCAAGAGGCAAGGGCAGGAACCTAAGCAACAGAAACCAAGACTACATGGCATCATCGGAGACCAATTCTCCCACCAAAACAAACATGGAATATCCAAACACACCAGAAAAGCAAGATCTAGTTTCAAAATCATATTTGATCATGATGCTGGAGGACTTCAAGAAAGACGTGAAGAACTCCCTTAGGGAAACACAGGAAAACATTAATAAACAAGTAGAAGCCTACAGAGAGGAATCGCAAAAATCCCTAAAAGAATCGCAAAAATCCCTGAAAGAATTCCAGGAAAACACAATCAAACAGTTGAAGGAATTAAAAATGGAAATAGAAGCAATCAAGAAAGAACACATGGAAACAACCCTGGATATAGAAAACCAAAAGAAGAGACAAGGAGCTGTAGATACAAGCTTCACCAACAGAATACAAGAGATGGAAGAGAGAATCTCAGGAGCAGAAGATTCCATAGAAATCATTGACTCAACTGTCAAAGATAATGTAAAGCAGAAAAAGCTACTGGTCCAAAACATACAGGAAATCCAGGACTCAATGAGAAGATCAAACCTAAGGATAATAGGTATAGAAGATAGTGAAGACTCCCAGCTCAAAGGACCAGTAAATATCTTCAACAAAATCATAGAAGAAAACTTCCCTAACCTAAAAAAAGAGATACCTATAGGCATACAAGAAGCCTACAGAACTCCAAATAGATTGAACCAGGAAAGAAACACCTCCCGTCACATAATAGTCAAAACACCAAACACACAAAATAAAGAAAGAATATTAAAAGCAGTAAGGGAAAAAGGTCAAGTAACATATAAAGGCAGAGCTATCAGAATCACACCAGACTTCTCGCCAGAAACTATGAAGGCCAGAAGATCCTGGACTGATGTCATACAGACCCTAAGAGAACACAAATGCCAGCCCAGGTTACTGTATCCAGCAAAACTCTCAATTAACACAGATGGAGAAACCAAGATATTCCATGACAAAACCAAATTTACACAATATCTTTCTACAAATCCAGCACTACAAAGGATAATAAATGGTAAAGCCCAACATAAGGAGGCAAGCTATACCCTAGAAGAAGCAAGAAACTAATCGTCTTGGCAACAAAACAAAGAGAATGAAAGCACACAAACATAACCTCACATCCAAATATGAATATAACGGGAAGCATAATCACTATTCCTTAAAATCTCTCAACATCAATGGCCTCAACTCCCCAATAAAAAGACATAGATTAACAAAATGGATACGCAATGAGGACCCTGCATTCTGCTGCCTACAGGAAACACACCTCAGAGACAAAGACAGACATTACCTCAGAGTGAAAGGCTGGAAAACAATTTTCCAAACAAATGGTCAGAAGAAGCAAGCTGGAGTAGCCATTCTAATATCAAATAAAATCAATTTTCAACTAAAAGTCATCAAAAAAGATAAGGAAGGACACTTCATATTCATCAAAGGAAAAATCCACCAAGATGAACTCTCAATCCTAAATATCTATGCCCCAAATACAAGGGCACCTACATATGTAAAAGAAACCTTACTAAAGCTCAAAACACACATTGCACCTCACACAATAATAGTGGGAGATTTCAACACCCCACTCTCATCAATGGACAGATCATGGAAACAGAACTTAAACAGAGATGTAGACAGACTAAGAGAAGTCATGAGCCAAATGGACTTAACGGATATTTATAGAATATTCTATCCTAAAGCAAAAGGATATACCTTCTTCTCAGCTCCTCATGGTACTTTCTCCAAAATTGACCATATAATTGGTCAAAAAATGGGCCTCAACAGGTACAGAAAGATAGAAATAATCCCATGTGTGTTATCGGACCACCATGGCCTAAAACTGGTCTTCAATAACAATCATGGAAGAATGCCCACATATACTTGGAAATTGAACAATGCTCTACTCAATGATAACCTGGTCAAGGAAGAAATAAAGAAAGAAATTAAAAACTTTTTAGAATTTAATGAAAATGAAGGTACAACATACCCAAACTTATGGGACACAATGAAAGCTGTGCTAAGAGGAAAACTCATAGCGCTGAGTGCCTGCAGAAAGAAACAGGAAAGAGCATATGTCAGCAGCTTGACAGCACACCTAAAAGCTCTAGAACAAAAAGAAGCAAATACACCCAGGAGGAGTAGAAGGCAGGAAATAATCAAACTCAGAGCTGAAATCAACCAAGTAGAAACAAAAAGGACCATAGAAAGAATCAACAGAACCAAAAGTTGGTTCTTTGAGAAAATCAACAAGATAGATAAACCCTTAGCCAGACTAACGAGAGGACACAGAGAGTGCGTCCAAATTAACAAAATCAGAAATGAAAAGGGAGACATAACAACAGATTCAGAGGAAATTCAAAAAATCATCAGATCTTACTATAAAAACCTATATTCAACAAAACTTGAAAATCGGCAGGAAATGGACAATTTCCTAGACAGATACCAGGTACCGAAGTTAAATCAGGAACAGATAAACCAGTTAAACAACCCCATAACTCCTAAGGAAATAGAAGCAGTCATTAAAGGTCTCCCAACCAAAAAGTGCCCAGGTCCAGACGGATTTAGTGCAGAATTCTATCACACCTTCATAGAAGACCTCATACCAATATTATCCAAACTATTCCACAAAATTGAAACAGATGGAGCACTACCGAATACCTTCTACGAAGCCACAATTACTCTTATACCTAAACCACACAAAGACCCAACAAAGAAAGAGAACTTCAGACCAATTTCCCTTATGAATATCGACGCAAAAATACTCAACAAAATTCTGGCAAACCGAATCCAAGAGCACATCAAAACAATCATCCACCATGATCAAGTAGGCTTCATCCCAGGCATGCAGGGATGGTTTAATATACGGAAAACCATCAACGTGATCCATTATATAAACAAACTGAATGAACAAAACCACATGATCATTTCATTAGACGCTGAGAAAGCATTTGACAAAATTCAACACCCCTTCAAGATAAAAGTCCTGGAAAGAATAGCAATTCAAGGCCCATACCTGAACATAGTAAAAGCCATATACAGCAAACCAGTTGCTAACATTAAACTAAATGGAGAGAAACTTGAAGCAATCCCACTAAAATCAGGGACTAGACAAGGCTGCCCACTCTCCCCCTACTTATTCAATATAGTTCTTGAAGTTCTAGCCAGAGCAATCAGACAACAAAAGGAGGTCAAGGGGATACAGATCGGAAAAGAAGAAGTCAAAATATCACTATTTGCAGATGATATGATAGTATATTTAAGTGATCCCAAAAGTTCCACCAGAGAACTACTAAAGCTGATAAACAACTTCAGCAAAGTGGCTGGGTATAAAATTAAGTCAAATAAATCAGTTGTCTTCCTCTATACAAAAGAGAAACAAGCCAAGAAAGAAATAAGGGAAACGACACCCTTCATAATAGACCCAAATAATATAAAGTACCTCGGTGTGACTTTATCAAAGCAAGTAAAAGATCTGTACAATAAGAACTTCAAGACACTGAAGAAGGAAATTGAAGAAGACCTCAGAAGATGGAAAGATCTCCCATGCTCATGGATTGGCAGGATTAATATAGTAAAAATGGCCATTTTACCAAAAGCGATCTACAGATTCAATGCAATCCCCATCAAAATACCAATCCAATTCTTCAAAGAGTTAGACAGAACAATTTGCAAATTCATCTGGAATAACAAAAAACCCAGGATAGCTAAAGCTATCCTCAACAATAAAAGGACTTCAGTGGGAATCACTATCCCTGAACTCAAGCAGTATTACAGAGCAATAGTGATAAAAACTGCATGGTATTGGTACAGAGACAGACAGATAGACCAATGGAATAGAATTGAAGACCCAGAAATGAACCCACACACCTATGGTCACTTGATTTTTGACAAAGGAGCCAAAACTATCAAATGGAAAAAAGATAGCATTTTCAGCAAATTGTGCTGGTTCAACTGGAGGTCAACATGTAGAAGAATGCAGATCGATCCATGCTTATCACCCTGTACAAAGCTTAAGTCCAAGTGGATCAAGGACCTCCACATCAAACCAGACACACTCAAACTAAGAGAAGAAAAACTAGGGAAGCATCTGGAACACATGGGCACTGGAAAAAATTTCCTAAACAAAACACCAATGGCTTACGCTCTAAGATCAAGAATCGACAAATGGGATCTCATAAAACTGCAAAGCTTCTGTAAGGCAAAGGACACTGTGGTTAGGACAAAACGGCAACCAACAGATTGGGAAAAGATCTTTACCAATCCTACAACAGATAGAGGCCTTATATCCAAAATATACAAAGAACTCAAGAAGTTAGACCGCAGGGAAACAAATAACCCTATTAAAAAATGGGGTTCAGAGCTAAACAAAGAATTCACAGCTGAGGAATGCCGAATGGCTGAGAAACACCTAAAGAAATGTTCAACATCTTTAGTCATAAGGGAAATGCAAATCAAAACAACCCTGAGATTTCACCTCACACCAGTGAGAATGGCTAAGATCAAAAACTCAGGGGACAACAGATGCTGGCGAGGATGTGGAGAAAGAGGAATACTCCTCCATTGTTGGTGGGATTGCATACTGGTACAACCATTCTGGAAATCAGTCTGGAGGTTCCTCAGAAAATTGGACATTGAACTGCCTGAGGATCCAGCTATACCTCTCTTGGGCATATACCCAAAAGATGCCCCAACATATAAAAAAGACACGTGCTCCACTATGTTCATTGCAGCCTTATTTATAATAGGCAGAAGCTGGAAAGAACCCAGATGCCCTTCAACAGAGGAATGGATACAGAAAGTGTGGTACTTCTACACAATGGAATATTATTCAGCTATCAAAAACAACGACTTTATGAAATTCGTAGGCAAATGGTTGGAACTGGAAAATATCATCCTGAGTGAGCTAACCCAATCACAGAAAGACACACATGGTATGCACTCATTGAGAAGTGGCTATTAGCCCAAATGCTTGAATTACCCTAGATGCCTAGAACAAATGAAACTCAAGACGGATGATCAAAATGTGAATGCTTCACTCTTTCTTTAAAAGGGGAACAAGAATACCCTTGGCAGGGAAGAGAGAGGCAAAGATTAAAAGAGAGACTGAAGGAACACCCATTCAGAGCCTGCCCCACATGTGGCCCATACATATACAGCCACCCAATTAGACAAGATGGATGAAGCAAAGAAGTGCAGACCGACAGGAGCCGGATGTAGATCGCTCCTGAGAGACACAGCCAGAATACAGCAAATACAGAGGCGAATGCCAGCAGCAAACCACTGAACTGAGAATAGGACCCCCGTTGAAGGAATCAGAGAAAGAACTGGAAGAGCTTGAAGGGGCTGGAGACCCCATATTTACAACAATGCCAAGCAACCAGAGCTCCCAGGGACTAAGCCACTACCTAAAGACTATACATGGACTGACCCTAGACTCTGACCTCATAGGTAGCAATGAATATCCTAGTAAGAGCACCAGTGGAAGGGGAAGTCCTGGGTCCTGCTAAGACTGAACCCCCAGTGAACTAGACTGGCGGGGGGAGGGCGGCAATCGGGGGAGGTTTGGGAGGGGAACACCCATAAGGTAGGGGAAGGGGGAGGGGGATGTTTGCCCGGATACCGGGAAAGGGAATAACACTCGAAATGTATATAAGAAATACTCAAGTTAATAAAAAATAAAATAAAATGTAAAAAAAAAAAAAGAATTGGAATGGGAAAAAAAAAAAAGAAGACCTATGCTTTAGTGATCAACTCAGTAGAAAAGGAAATGAAGCATTCTATGAATGGGGTAATTTTCTTCTCTAATGAAGTGGGGAAATAAGCACTTATTAGCGTCATGTTTAGCATCTCCTTAGAGACATTTCCATACTGCTGTGAAGGACGAGGAAGCAACACTGGGTCCACTTGTGGCTCCATCATAATCCCAGTAGTAAAATTGATTCTATGATTAGTGTCTTTCACTGAAACACCTGGAAGGGGAAGAAAGGGAAATTGGGGGTTTAAGGAAATAGGTCTGCTTTGCAGCCTTTCTGCTTTCTAAACAGATACTATTCTTCCTTGAGTATGTTTGGTCTCCTCAAGTTGTTATGCCTTGGCCCTTCCCCAGCTGCACCGATTTGCATACCCAGCGTGCATTTGTAACTAAGTGCAGAGGATAATTTGACGTGTAGTGTCTGAAGACAAAATGATGCAAAATTTAAAGAACTTAGTGCTCATAGAACCTGCCAATGCTGTATCTCATAACACAGAGTGAGTGTTCCGTGAGCTGAGCAGAAAAGGGCCTTGGTTTTACAGACAGGAGAATACTGAGGAAAGCAGTGTGCGGTTTAGTAGTAGAGCATTTCCCTAGCATGCACAGCATGCCTCCTACCTCACAAAAAAATCATCAGTCTAAATGAATAGACTCCTAAATTTAATGGTAGGAACTACATTCATCCCTGCTTTTTAAGGTTATGGTTTGCTGGGAACTGCCTCCTGAAGGCTCATGGTTTTAGCTGTTGGCCTTAAACTAGTGGTACAATTTTGGTAGGCTCTGTGACTTTTAGGACACAGTGCCTAGCCAAGGAACATAGGTAACCAGGATCGAATCCTGAGGATTAAAGTCTGGTACTATTTCTGGTTCATCTACACTTTAGAATCAGTCGAAGTATGACCAAACCACGGAGCAAGCTTCTCCTGCTTAGCCACAATGGCATTCTATCCCCACCAAGAGTTTTTTTTTTTAATTTTTTTTGTGTTTTTAAATATATAATCCATATCTTAATCAATGAAGGATATATTTTGTCTCATGGTTTTGGGGAGTATACTCCCACTTAAAATCTTTGTGTATCTGTATACATAATTATTTGCATGATTATGTACGTACATGTACATATAACACATGGCTATATATGCATATACACACGTAGCCGCAACCCAAGATTAGATTTGTTCGGAGAACTTGGTATCTTCCATGGCTGCTTGAGTTATGCAGCTCTGTCCTTAGGAGGTTTGTCTTGCCTCAATATACACTTTCTGAATCTGGGCAAGGAAGTGTAAGAGTTCCTGGCCCACTTATATTACAATTTTCTTAAAGATGCCCCTTCCCAATTCAAATCCAAGTTATATTTTATGTTGTCACTTCCTCAGCTGGAGACTTTTACAACTGCAAAAGGAGCTGTGTGTGGCATTTCTTTCTGGAATTCCAAGGAAAAGATGTTAATTATTTGCCAATCTAAGAAATAGTTTACTAAGATAATCTATTTAATGATTTACCGGACTTTAATTTTTTTTCTTAATTAGCCACTCTGCAATAGGCCCAAGTCATTACTGCCCATTGTTTCTGTTTAATCTTGTTTTTTATCTTAACTGCTCATGGGAACACTTCTTGAAAGGGGAAAACAAACAAATAAGAATTTATCCTGTTAAAGTTGTTAGTTTCCTGCGAGCCAATATTTGCAGTGCCGTTCCTTCAAGTTTGTGATCTCTGTCGGGATTTTTGCCTGGGCCACAAGCTGGGCTGACTCTGGGGCCTTCTAGGAAAAGGCTGTATCTCACTACACCAGATCTACTGTGCTAAGGCTGCCTTGGAAGGAGGTGTAAGTGAGTCAAAGAGAAAAGATATAAACAAATAAATCTTAAGATTATAAGAACTGCGCACAAAGAACCATGAACCATGACAAATGAGTAAACAGCTAAGTGAGGATACATATTCTAAACTGAATGATGCTGAGATTATTAAAAAATAATGTGAGTGGCTGAGTTTTGGCATGATAAACTAATATTAAATTAAGATAAAAGTATTGTTTTAACCAAAATAGCTACTTGGATATGACCATTCTTAAAGAGAGCTCAGGGTTGGGGATTTAGCTCAGTGGTAGAGCGCTTGCCTAGCAAGTTAAAGAGAGCTCAACTAAAGCCTGTTTCACTCAGCCAAATTTCAATTACGTTACTTTTTCTCTGCCTAAAAATCCAATTTAGAAACCCCTTAGTGTTCAGGGACAAGTGCCTTCTGGATGTTTCTTTCAGTTGGATGGAATTGTAACAATGTAATGGAAAATTCTTACATCACTGCGTGTTCTGGACAGAAAGAAGTCCTGGTGCATCTGTGTGAAATTAATGAAAAATAAAAAAAAAACACTTTAACCTAACATTACAAGACTTTTTCTAAATGTGCAGTCCACATGAAAGGAAGAATTAAAATATAACTTTAAAAAATAATGAGGACCGAGAATGCAGCTCAGTTGTGTGTTGTCTGGTGTACAGGAAGCCTTGAGTCTATTCCCCAAGAAAGAGGATAATAAATGGGAGAAAGAGTGAATAAATGTACAAATAATTGAGAACCATGTCTAAAAATGACTCTCGAAAGGAAAGTTTCTCTGTTTAAAAACATTCTTTTTCTCTCTACAATAACACACAGATTAATTGTTCAATATTCAATATAACCTTTAAAACATCTTAGTTATGTATGTATAATTGTAATGTACACTATTGAAGAAAGTCAAGAACTACAGACACATATATTATAGAAAGGAAGATTGCCCATCATAGGGAGGTCTAATTCTGGCAGAAATAGACCCAACTCTCTTGGTTTCCATGTGCACAGAGGTTTTTTAACCAGCTCATAACTTTCAGTCTCTACAAATGAAATGTCCTTACAAATGAAATACGTATCATATAAACAGCATGTATGTAGACATTATTTTTTAACCTGTCCATCTCTACATATTTGGAGTAGCCAATTTAAACCATTTATATCCAACCTAATATAAATTACATCATTTATAAAGTCAGATGTACAACTTATGTGTTGTTCATTCTCTTCACTTGCAATTCTATTGTTTCTTCCCCTAAATCCTTAATATTGAGAAAGAGAGATACGAGAATGCTGAGAGAGAATAACTCATTTTATATAGTTCTATATATTTTCTTCAATAGGTCTCCATTTAACTACCAGCAAATGAATAGTCAAGAAAAAAAAAGACACTTATTGACTTCATTGTTTCATCTGATTTGTAAATACAAAATAAAATAGGAAATTCTCACTCTGCAAGAATTAAATTACAGTAATTTCTCTGATCAGACAAATGATCAAATTCCGTGAAGTAACCCCCGTACTGACATCTGTGCTTTTACAGCTTGTGGTTTTCTTTGCCCTACTTTACAGCTAATGCTGGTGGCTCCTGAGGACACGGAAAGTTTGAGCTACTCCTTCGTTTTAAGTGGAAGTCTTTGACTGACTTCCGATATGAACACTCTAGAACATTCTGGAAAATAAAATGAACATGACTTCAGTCCCTCACATAAAAGACTTACCGGATTTCTTTTCTGATGAATAACTGCTCTGCTTTTTACTCATGGTCACATGTCTTCTATCTCAGTTTTCTTTCTAGGCATCAGCCCCTCTTACCCACTTAGACTTCAAAATTTTTCATCAAATCTCAATTCCATGTTCTTGAATATCCTACAAAGAGTTCCATGTTTATTTTGTAATATCTGGAAGCCTGTTTTTTTCCCTCTGAAGAAATTTTAGTATCATCATATGGATATTATTAGACAGGAGCAAGAGAGACTATAATATAGAACCTAAACAATGCCAAGCAACCAGAGCTTCCAGGGACTAAGCCACTACCCAAAGACTATACATGGACTGACCCTGGACTCTGACCTCATAGGTAACAATGAATATTCTAGTAAGATCACCAGTGGAAGGGGAAGCCCTTGGTCCTGCTAAGACTGAATCCCCAGGGAACGTGATTGTTGGGGGGAGGGCGGTAATGGGGGGAGGATGGGGAGGGTAACACCCATATAGAAGTGGAGGGGGAGGGGTTGGGGGGTTGTTGGCCCAGAAACTGGGAAAAGGAATAACAATTGAAATGTAAATAAGAAATACCCAAGTTAATAAAGATGGAGAAAAAAAACAGTAAGGAAAAAATGGATAGTGATTGAATCCTCAAAGTGCTACAGGGATAACCATTTAACATAACAGTATTTTTTTAAATGGTAATTACCCAGGAAGGGAATCAAAGGTAACATTTAGAAAATTCAATAGAGAACCAAATGACAACCATGTACAAGAACCCCGAACATTTCATGTAAGAGTGGAAATAATTCTGACGTGGAAGGCCATTGAGTATTGAACACTATAAAGAAAACAACTTTTAAGATAGATAGGGACACTAAACAGCAATGCTGCCTTCAACTACAAACAAACAAACAAACCAAACCAAACCAAAGTTCTCAGCATCTATCAGTAGTCAATCAGGTAAGCACACAAGGGGAGATCACAGAGCGGTAAGGTAAACAAGGTTAAGGAGCCGGGGAAACATTAGGTAGAGAATTTCAAAAGACGTACATGCAAAATCTACTCTTCAAAATGAAAGAAAAAAAAATAAAAATGTCCTGCTTTTACATCTTTGTCTCAAGCGTCTGTCCGTACCCACACTGTGTCTAACGCAGATCTCAAGGAGGCTCCACATATTGGGAAGGCAGGTGGAGCAAAGGCCAGCCAGCCCCCATTCTAACACTCCTGGGGGTCAGCATTTTCTCCTTTATAGATGCTCATTTCTCTTCATGTCTAAGGACTAAGTGTTCTTTAGCTACCAAAATGGTCGTCAGTATGGGGAATTACTTTATGGAATTTGATTATTTGGTTATGACTCTAATCATGCTGGTTAATCTGAGATGCCCCAGGCCTTCGTGGCAGAGGGGACTGGCAGAAAATGCTTTAGAAAGGATGACCCAACCCCTGCCTGACCTAGAGTAGCGAGGAAAGTGGAGACAGAAAGTCCACTTTTTAATGCAATATAAAATATGGAAAGGTGGCTGAGCTCCACATGATTCTGACATTATAGGTAGGAAGGGCTGAACCCCTAGAATTAGTTACTTCTGACAGAACATCATATACGTAGGTCTATTTATTTTCTCGACACACTGTCTGTGGGAATCCAGGCACTCAGATACCCTCAAGGATGCAAAACGAAACAAGACAACCCATCTTTTACACATGTTCTTCCTTGTGCCTGCATTTCCTCCTTTAACTCCCTTTACCCCACCCATTTCAATGTTTTCCAGCTGATGGTTTAAAATCCCTTAGGGCTCAATTTTGGTTAACAGAGTCCCATATTCCATAAATGTGGTCTCTGTAGTTCTGTCCCTCATACACGTCTGTTTTGTATTTCCCACACATATTTCTTCCAATTTGCAATTATATTCTTATTTACATTTTTACTCATTTACATTTACTCATTTTTACTCATTTCTCTTTTCCACGATAGAATCATTTTTCTTTTAGGGCAGAACCCCTATTTGTTTGGTTTACCGTTTTATACTTAGTGACTTACAAAGAAATGTCATAATTTGAATGACCTGAAAAATTATGAGGAACCTATTAGTAAGCATGTGGCTCATAAGGAAAACTAACACTGAACCGAGAATTACTGTGCTAGTTCAATTTTTCAGTACTATGATAAGCTACCTGACAAAACATTCGAGCAAAGGTTCATGGTAGTTCGTCCTTCCAGCAGCTTCAGTCTATAGTTGCTTGGATCTCTGCTTCGGTCCCCAGGAAAAGACAGTACGGCAATCAGCTGGAATGCATCAGAAGCTACACCACAAGACAGGAGGAAAAGAACAGGCCCATGACTAGTTATGACACACTTTTCAAACACTGGGCATTGTAACGAATGCAATGAATCATGCATCATATGTGTTCTATAATTTTAGGTTTTAAGAGAGCTTCCAGGTTTCTGTTCCCTTATATTCTTTTGAGATAAGAAGGTAAGAGACTATTGCATCTATGTTGGACAAGAAGAAGGTGAGGCTTAAAGAGTTCAATAAATTCCTTCATAAACTTTTCTCTAATAAATATAGTCATAATCTGGAAGCCAAACCTTTGGAAAGACATACAATGCAGTGCTTGATACAACATTGTATAACCAGCTCATATAAAGACTGAACCCATGACCTTGACCTAATGAATACCACATTTCTAGTAAATAAGTAATTTGAGACAAGTGGATATTCATCATAAAAGCCTAAAATGTTGCCAACTACTTTATTATATAATTTCTATAATAAGTGCAGTTTTTCTGTGTCAAGCATATCTTTTCTGAATTGGTATTTTCTTCAGAATTTTGTGGTATTTTTTTATTTCTATTGTCATGTTGTTGTCATGTTAATTGTCTTCTTGACACTAGCTCATTATATGTGTGACCCGTGTTCTTCTTTTGAAGCTCACTCTATCATACTGTGACCTCTTCCATAGACACAGGGAGGAGGAATGCTTTTCTTTACCCTTGTTCGACTCTGATGGAGATGCAAGAAACAGCCAATTGTAGGCAATTATAAGCTACTGAATTTTAAAAATAAGTCTTGGAACAAAGATCTAAAAGTGTGATTTTTTTTCAAGCACAGTGTAATGAATAGATGTAAAATTGGTCATGCTTAAAAATGTGATGTTTTCATAAGCCCATTCCTCTGGTTGCTTGGTAAAAAAAAATCATCCATTTCCTGTTTTCTTCCTAATATAAAAACATCTGGCAACAGAGTCATTAACGGTCAATACAATAAATCTGTAAGCCAAAAATAGGTAAAATATTGCAAACAGTCAACATTTTCTCTCTTCATGTAAAAGAATGTTAACTTCACTTGTGGAAGCTTCTTAGATTGAACACGGAAACAAGCAAGATAAAACATGCAGGGAATGGCACCTTCCGTGAATAAGTGAGTAAGGGAAGGTCTATATCATTTTTCTTCCAATGTAGGAGGAAGGATAAAGGGATAGACGGCACAGCAAGTTATTGATTTGGAGCTTAGAAATTGTATTCCAATTGATTGCAAATGTAAAGCGAAGTGTACTTAGTGTAATCGCAACCTGGGAGTCGGAAAAATAAAGCATTTGTTATCGCCACTGTGGTTCAGCTCTTGCTGGCATGTGCAGTGAAGCTTTCTAGCCAAGGTTGAGCCTCTGTCCATACCCACGCTGTGTTTCATGCAGATCTCAAAGATGCTCCACGTGTTTGGAAGGCAAATGAAGCAGAGGGCAACCAGCCCCCATTCCGATACTTGGTAGGGGGGAGGGGAAGCATTTTCTCCTTTCTGGATGCTCATTTCCCTTTATTTCAAAGGACTAAGTGTGTTCTTAAGCTACCCAAATGGTCATTTTTCATGCATGGATGACAAAAGGAAAGCACTAAGCATTCTTGTCACCGAGGCCATTTAACTTCAAGACCAAGAGTAAAACAATCAAAGAGCGGGAGGGAGGCCTTCCTCTAGTAAATGCTTTTAATTTGACGACCTCCCCGCAGCACAAATCCTATAATTAATCAAAATCCCAAAGAAAGAAGCCATTGGCAGGAAAACAGAAAGTGTTGAAATTGGGAAATCGTCTAGATATATTGAGATACAGCAGCGCCATAACTGGACGTGTAAAGCTGGGAAAATATTTAGTAAGTTTTGGCCACGATGGCATGTTTGTTCTTTAGTGAATAATGAGGTGGATTATGCATAGCAAAAACTCATTAAAGGGAAACAGTCCTTGTACAAGGTGGGAAGATGATTATGAACATGTAAGCAATCTGGCAGTCAATGGCTCAAGTCTTCAGGTACTAGGGAATCAGCGATTAACAATAGCCAAAAACAAACAGAAGGTAAAAGGCATGTATGTAAATCAGTCGTTTTTAGTTTTTTTTTTAATTGAAAACAGACAATAGCTAAGCTGAAGGTGAGAATTTATGGAAGAATGATATAGCAGGCATCAAAATTCATTTAAAACTCTACTCTTAGAAAGAAATGTAAAAGGGAGAAGTCGGGGGAGGGGAAACTGTGGTCAGGATGCATTGCATGAGAAAAGACTATATTTTCAATTAAAAAAGAAATATACTTAAAAATAGATATAAGTGAAACATCAACGTTTTAAATAACTCATTATAAATTTGTAAGAAGCAAACAAAAGACACAAACAGAAAAATCAGGCAGAATAAAGAAAATAAAACTGAATGTATTTCAAGCATCATATTGTTTTGCCAATAAAAGGCATATCTGTGTCTCAAGTAGCAATAGAAAAAAGACACTAATCGATATTTTGTAGTAAATACTTGTATATTTTATAAAATAATAATTGCGCATTAGGTATGACTGTTTTTAAGATGAAGTTGCTTAGAGATTAAAACTCAGATATTTTGTAAGTCACACACTGCTTAGTAAAAATAAAAAGTCACACATTGGACCTAAGGAATACAACAAGCCATAGTTAAGTTAAACTAGGAGTTATAACTATTTCTAGCTTCACAATACAAATATTTTAGTAGCAAGGTGAATAAAAAAATGCCATTTACAAATAAATGGCATTTCAAAATTTATTAATATTTATGAATACAT
Source organism: Rattus norvegicus (assembly GCF_021556685.1). Classification (NCBI taxonomy): domain Eukaryota; kingdom Metazoa; phylum Chordata; class Mammalia; order Rodentia; family Muridae; genus Rattus; species Rattus norvegicus. The sequence continues at coordinate 44,480,756 of NC_141540.1, forward strand.
TCTAAAATCAAGAAAATCAATTAAGGTAAGATCTAATTTTAGGACCTTAGAAGAGGACAAAGCCCAAGGAAGCAAATGGGAGAGAATAACTTAAAAGCACCAGATTAAATTTGGGGGAAAAAAAGGATAGTTTTGGAAAATTCACAGTTGGTCTTAAGAACAAAACAAAAGGAGAAAGCACAGTAAAGTCAATTGATCTCTTCAAGACTTAATGGATCCCAACAATAAACTTAACACTTAGAGGGAACTTTGAGAACAACTACAAGTAAATATGAAATGTAAGAGCTCTTTCTCCCAGATATTAGAAAATTGAGTCTTTTGAGTATGGTCTAGTGTTGAGGAAAATTACAAAATCCAGTGTTTTATTATGGAGCAACTATCTGCTTTTCTCAAATATAAGAAACCATACATTCTCACAGAAGTTACATAGGTAGACACTAGAGCTCAGTGAAACAAATTTGCTCAAAGTTTCCTAGCAAAAGAGTCACATTTGTATGTGTTTGTTTTGACTCTTTGAAAGCAGGTCTCAAGTAGCATAAGCTGGACTTAAACCTCTTGCACTGGGATTGTAGGATGACTCTTTGAATGCCACATTCTTTCCATCAGTTTACATAATTCCACACCATGAATCATCAGCCTACAGCCTGTTGCCAGGTCCTGACAGTAATTCTGCAGTCACGCTCACTACACTCACCTACTTCTGTGTTCTGTAAGCACATTAATCTCTTCAGCCTCAACCCTATGTGACAGCACAACCAACATCCCTTCAAAGATATTTTAGTTACATCTTTTTTAAAACTGTATTAAGGGAAAAAATATTATTCAATCATTTATAAGATTTATCTAAGGACATATGCTCCCTTTCTTCCTGTATCTTCTCTTTAGGGTGATTAAATGCTGACTTGACAGAGTGAGGAGCTTGTATAGGCTCTGTGCATGGGCAGAGGGGCGTGTGCCTCGTGGTTATCTCCCTGCTGGCGGACATAGCTCAGATTGCTCAACTCTTCTTTTGGATGTGTATGGTAGGAAATTGCCGTTTCACCTTCCATTTCCAATCACCTCTGCCTCCCATTTGCTGCAGAATCTCCTCACTGTGTGTCTCAGACCATTAAGAGACACGCCAGCTCCGCTTCGGACTTCTTTTGTTCACGTATTGGGTTTCTTCTTTAAATATGGAGGGTAGGACTTTGGCGGCCAATATTTCATCCTCCTTCTCATCCAGTGTGTCTTGTTGCCTGGTTCCCTCAATGGATGTTCTCCCATGGTAAGATAAACATCTAAGAAGGTCCCCCTTTTCTAGCACTAAAAGTCTTATACGAGAGCCTTAAACACTTGTCTTCTAAAAAGTTACCTAGCTATTCTCACTTAGAAGGAATGACTAATGGGTAAATCTCAGATTTCCAGGACATTGAGCCCTAGTATCTACATGTTACAAATATCCCTTATCCAGCTCTCCAAATGGGAGATCCTCTCTTATAGCCCTGTTCTGTGTTAAAGATTGAATGAAATGAAGATGGGGCCAACTGCAAGAGCCTCAGAAAATGTCAAGTGTGCAAGGAGTCTTCAACAACCACTTAATGTTTAGATGACATAGTAGACTCCCACAGGAATTTAAGCCCCTAACCTTTACTCTGCAAACAGACTCATTATTTAATTTTAAATGTATGATCCTAGATGACAATGGTTGTAGTAGAGAATGATGAAGATCCGTACTCAAGTGACTTACAAAGGGTTGTTTGGGTATTGAAACAATATTTGGCATCTCAACTATTCTATTTGTACATACAGATCAAAAGCCAAGACTTGAGCAGTTAATTGATTCACTTCCAATTTTAAAGGCCCATAACGTTATTCTGCATGGGGTATGCTGCTGATTTTGTCCAGTCCCATCGATTCTCACATTACACAGAAATCTAGCATTCACAAAAGGCTCAGAGAAGCCTGGAAGTCTTCCTATATTCCTCCTTTTCTCTCCATTCTTTCAGCTGTTATTTGCCAAATACTCTCACTTCTATACTTTCATATTTTTGGCTTTTGTCCTCTCTTTCCCATTCTTATGGTTGATGATTTAATTCGGTTATTTTATTACATTTGCCATAATGACTTCATCATTATTTCTTTTTCTGTTGTCTCTTTCCACAACATTCCAGCATCTGCTAATATTAATTAGACCTGAAGACTCTTGAATAGCTTCCCAACACTTTCAGAACGAAACTCCAAAGAACATAGGAGGCAAACCCAGGTACCCTTCTCCTGTTTCACTTTTCCTTCCTGTATCCTTCTCGTTGCCAGGTAAGCTTCGAATCTAATGTTTGATGATACCCATCCCTCTTCTTAGAATGCATTTTTTCAATGGAAATTCTTACTTATCCTTCAACTTGCAGTTCAAGTGGCATTCCTTCTCAGAAACTATTTTCTCCCCACAACAAATTCTACATCCACGAAATAGATGCTGTTTACCAATGGGTTCCCATAGATCCTTGAGGATATCACCCTATGAGGTACCATGTTGAAATGGTTTGTCTATTCTTTGGGAGCAAATAGGTTAGTGAAATGTGTCTGCATTACCACCATGAGCTTAGAACTAGCACAACGTTCAGTAGGAACACTATCTATTCAAAGAGCAAAGTCTTAACTAAGAGCTTTAATAACTGTGGATACTTATTGTCTGTGAAATCACAAAGACACTAAACTCCATCTTTTGTCATCTGTAAAGATGATATCATGTACTTATCACTTAAGATCTATCTATGAAAGAATTAAGTCATAGTACTCAATAGAGTTCTTCGATAATCTTACCAGTCTTTATGGGACCTTAATGTTAGTGTTACCCCTCTAGCGTTTAAGTAAAATCATGCTTATTAAATATGTAGCAGAACTTGTATAGCAAGTACCCAATAAGTTTGGAGTAGTTAAACGTGTTTTAATCAATTTTTAATTTATACAGAAATTATTTGATTATTGGTATTGAATGTACAACATACTGAAGCTAAAAGGCATGTTATTATCAAGGTTTATATTGGGTATCTTTGTAGAATTCAGCAGGACTTTTAATTATATGGTGTAATAATAGTTAGCAATACACTTATCTAGGGCAATATATTTTGACATTCTTCAGCTACGTTGGCACCTTAAGCATCAAGGGAAGCAGAAATAGCACAGATGAAAAAGAAAAAGAAATTAAAAATGACTTTAGAGAAAGCAAAAGAAACATCTTTTCATTTGACCTACATTTATGTGGCAAGAACCGCAAAATAGAAGCGAACAAAAAAGCATTAGGCGATCACCCAACACTAAATGTAATGTTTGCTCTAGACTGGAGTCGTTATTAACTCTCTAAATGCTGCTTAATTCATTGACTCCATTTAAAGAACAAAACAAACCGTATTGAAAATGTAAAAAAAAATGTTGGTTGTTCAGAAAGGAAATTTCTCTCTGGTTCATGCTCGATCAGTTTTGACAGGGAACATGTACTCTCATTGCCACAGCCACTCTGAAGATTCATTTCCTGTTTGTTTAATAATATCAATAAAGCAAGTGCTGTATCAAGCACAGACAGATCGGTGCCTGCCCTGAGGGTAAAGACAATTTCCAAATGGGTGGACAATAAAGCCTTAATAGGTACATTATATTTATCTTTTGACTTTTGGTTATGTTTGGCTCCTCTGGATGGATGGCATTTTCTACCTAGTATCAGCCCAACCCAGCTGGGACGGCAGAAACACTGTTTTCAAAAGAAATGAAAGATTCTGCACGGATAGAGCAGCTTTCCTTGATCTTCAATTACCTAAGCAGCTTAAAACCATTTTTGGAAGAAGCCGGGGAGTGAACTCTAAACATTTTCCTTAAGCGAAGTTCATTCTTTTCAGAGCCAGCCCTGGTCACTCTGGGATATCCAACCTCTCTAGATAAAAATTTGAGGCGCTTCAGGTATGGATAAGAAGAGCCCTGTGGACATTTAAAAATATTTCTTTCTGGGACAAGATGGATACAACAGAACAGGCACACACAAAAAAAAAAGTCGACTTGAAATCAAAGCACAGCTTAGTGGCTGAGATTTGGGTCTTAACAGAGTGAAGTTATGTGTGGTCAGCGGGGTTGGGAGGAAAGGGAAAAGAGGAGAAAATGAAGAGGAAGCTGCACAAGAAACTTATTATAACAAACAAATACCAGAGGTAAAATGACCACCCCCCCATCCCCAAACAGGTCTTATATCAATTGCACATTAAACTCAGAAAAATAAACTTTCCCTTTTTAAATTTTATTTACATCTCTCCCTTACTTTTCCTCCTGCTAAATCCTCCCATATGCTCCTCTCCACTCTCCTTCAAAGTCATGATGTCTTTTTTCACTTTGTCATTGGGCGTGCTCTACAATGCGTGCGTGCGTGTGTGTGTGTGTGTCTGTGTGTGTCGGTGTGTGTGTGTGTGCACGCGCACGCGTGCGTGTGTTTTACTAAATATAGTCTGTTCAGTCGATGTAATGTAACTTGGATGAATGTTTTCAGTGCTGACCCTTTGGTACATTCTTCAGATTTCTTTCTTTTTATTTGTATACCTTCATCAGTTTTTCAGCTGACATTTATAAAACCAATATTGCTTGGAAATTTCTTGCGAAGTTCTTCGTCATTTTATAAATTTTGATGCAATGATGCAGTCCTTTCCTTTTATCTTGGAAGCCATTTACTGACTTCAGATTTTAATTCTGCAACCTTGAGGCACGTGATCCAGACAGAAATATTTATGTTCCTTTCAATGATACATCAAATTTTTGGTTTTGAAAGCATATATGTTTTTCTAGCACTTTATTTATTATTCTTGTATTACAGGATGTCCCTAATTAAATTGTTGACTCTTCTGTCTGTCTTTCTGTTTGTCCTGCATTAGTTCAAGCTAGTGTCTAACATGTAGATAATCATTTGTTTTAATTTTGTCTTGTTTGATTAGGAAAAGTATTAGATGAGAGATAACTAATAAATAACAGCTTCATTTCATTCAGAAAAATAATTTTTAAAAAGTCTAAAAATAAATAGGAAATTAATGCTTTGGAATGAGGTCTGGGACTCGGTGGGTGTAACACTTTCCATACAAGCATGTGGACTTGAGTTCAGAACCCCAGAACATACATAAAGCTATCTGTGTCCCAGCCCTCCTACAGAGAGATAGAAGAGGGAAGCTCATGGACCAGTTAGCACAGTATATGCAGTGACAAACTAAAAAGCCCTGTTTCAAGACAAAAGGCAAAGACTGACACCCAAGATTCTTCTGTGACTTCCCCAATTGTACCAAGACACACGTACATCCACATAAACACACAAGAACACAGATAACCACAACATACACACACATGCACATGCATACACAGAGACATACACATGATTTGCAGAAAGTGGGAGGTGAACCAGTAGAGTCTGGAAGAGAATTTTTCAGTAAAAGGAAGGATGTGAGGCATAAGGTACAAATATTTGTGTCTGAAATCCGACAAGGTAGCCCTTTGCCATTTGAGCATGGCAAGTGTCATCGAGTACTTTGTGAGGTGAACTTAGAGAACAGATAGTCTGAGGAAGGATACAGATCATGGATGCCTGATGGTCCATTCCAAAGATTCTTTATATGGAAGAGGTAAAAGAATTCCGAAGAACAAAGGACAATCAAAAACAGCAAAGTGTGCTAATGATCTTGGCAAGAATGCCAATAATGTGACACCAGCCAAGGTAATGAGCAGTGGTCAAGAGCTTAACTTCATGTTCTGGTGACAGTCCACAAGATCTGAATATGAGAAGTTTGAAAATCAGACAGAAATAATGCATAGCAGAGTTATATAAAAATATTTAAAAATTGGAAATCAGACAAAAGGATTATGCTGTGTCTTTTCCTATTAGGCAGTTGCCTGGCAGGCCCTGACAAGGCTGACTTAGTCCTCCAGGGCACAAGCAAATGTTGTGATTCTCTAGTTGCCCATTATTAAATACTATTGGAGCATTACTGATTTAGGTGTATACTTTTGCAAATGTTTTTCATCCATCATCAGTAGCTTTGCGAGAAGATTATTATCCACATTCCCCTCAAGCTTAGGAAACTCATTTTCACCTGCTTTGCTTTCTCATTGTCTTAGGGTTTTACTGCTGTGAACAGACACTGTGACCAAGGCAAGTCTTATAAAGGACAACATTTAATTGGACTGGCTTACAGGTTCAAAGGTTCAGTACAGTATCATCGAGGTGGGAGCAAGACAACATCTAAGCAGGCATGGTGCAGGAGGAACTGAGAGTTCTGAAGACTACTAGTGGAAGACTGACTTCCAGGCAGCTAGGGTGAGGGTCTTAATACCATGCCCACAGTGACACACCTACTCCAACAAGGCCACCCCTCCTAATAGTGCCAAGCATATATAAATCATCACATTACTATATAGTATGTTTTTCTTCATATCTACTTTGTCTCCAGAGGACGCTTTGATTTTCTTTCTTTTTGTTAGCTTTGTTTTGCTTTTGACTTTCTTTTCCTATTACCTTTTTTCCCCTTTCTGAGAAATAATTTTTTTCTCACATTGTATATCATGCTTTTTTTGTCTAACTGGTTTGCCTGCATACATGTACATGCAGCACATATATGTCTGGTAGGTGATGAGCCCAGAAGAAGGAACTGGATGCCCAGTATGTGGAGTTACCATGAGGGGCTTGGGAATAGCACCCAGATTCTCTGCAAGAGCAACAGGTGCTCTTGACCGTTGATCCACCTCTCCTGCTCCTCTTTGAATTTCTGAATCAGAGTTTTTTCAGGGTATGGGTTCCCTCTTCTGAGAAGTGACACATTAATATTTCTAAAGATTTATTTTATTTTTAATTAAGTTCATGGGATCAGGGGTATGCACATGATTCACAGTGCAGAAAAGATTGGATCTCCTTGAGCTGGAATTACAGGCAGTAATGATCTAAGTGCTAAGAACTGTATTCAGGTCCCTTGCAAGAGCAGGAAGCTCCCTTGATCAGAGAGCTCTCCCTCTAGCCTAAGAACCAACATATTTCTAATACATAAAACAAATAATCCATACTCACGTTTTATTGGTATTGCACAGTTTTGCTTGTATTTTTAATTACATCTATTGAGTGAATGCTCAGTCACTGCTGTTCATACGTGGGACATCAAAGGACAGGTTGTGAGTGTTGATTCTCTTCTACCACGTAGGTCCCAGGAATTAAACACAAGTAGTCACTTTCTACAAATGGTGCTGGTTCAACTGGAAGTCAGCATGTGGAAAAATGCAAATTGATACATTCTTATCGCCTTGTACAAAGATCAAGTTCAAGTGAATTTTGAACCTCCACATAAAAGCAGATACATTGAAACTAATAGAAGAGAAAGTGGGCAAGAGCCTGGAACACATGGGCACAGGGGAAAACAGACACACACACACACACACACACACACACACACACACACACGCACACACGCACACACACACGCACACACACACACACACACACACACACACACACACACACACACGGTGTCAATCTTTGCAGCAAGCACCCGAGCCAGGTTGACACTTCTGAACAGAACACCAATGGCTTATGCTCTAAGATCAAGAATCGACAAATGGGACCTTATAAAATTGCAAAGCTTCTGTAAGGCAAAGGACACTGTTGTTAGGACAAAATGGCAACCAAGAGATTGTGAAAAGATCTTTACCAATCCTACAACTGATAGAAGGCTAATATCCAATATATACAAAGAACTCAAGAAGTTAGACTCTGAAGAGTCAAAAAACCCTATTAAAAATGGGCTACAGAGCTAAATAAGGAATTCTCAACTGAGGAATATCAAATGGCCAAGAAGTACCTAAAGAAATGTTCAACATTCTTAGTCATCAGGGAAATGCAAATCAAAACAACTCTGATTTGTTCCTCACACCAGTCAGAATGGCCAAGATCAGTGGTGACAGTAGATGCTGGAGAAATAGAAACACTCCTCCATTGTTGGTGGGATTGCAAACTGCTACAGTCTGGAAATCAGTCTGGAGGTTCCTCAGAAAATTCAATAGAGTAGTACCCGAGGACCCAGCTATACCACTTCTGGGCATACCCCCAAAAGATGCTCCAACATACAACAAGGACACATGCTCCACTATGTTCATAGCAGCTTTATTTATAATAGCCAGAAGCTGGAAAGAACCCAGATGCCCTTCAACAGAGAAATGGATACAAAAAAAAGTGGTACATTTACATAATGGAATATTACTCAGCTATCAAAAACAATGACTTCATGAAATTCTTAGGCAAGTGGATGGAAGTAGAACTGTCATCCTGAATGAAGTAAAAAAGAACACACATGGTATACACACACTGATAAGTGGATATTAGCCCAAAAGTTTGGAATTCTCAATTAACAATTCAGAGACCACATGAAGCTCAAGAAGAAGGAAGACTTCAGACTTTCTTAGAAGGGGGAACAACAATACTCACAGGAGGAAAAACGGAGACAAAGTGTGGAACAGAGACTGAAAGGCCGTCCAGACACTGCCCCACGTGGAGATGTGTCCCATACACAGCCACCAAGCCCAGACAATATTGTGGATGCCAAGAAGTGCATGGCGACAGGAGCCTGATACAGCTGTCTCCTGAGAGGCTATGTCAGAGCCTGACAAATACAGAGGCAGATGCTCCCCAATGGAGGAGTTTGAGAAACAACTGAAGGAGTTAAAGGGTTTTGCAACCCCATAGGAAGCACAACAATATCAACCAACCAGATACCCCATTGTTCCCAGGGACTAAAGCACCAATGAAAGAGTACACATGGAGGGAAGCATGGCTCCAGCCATATATGTAGCAGAGGATGACCTTGTTGGGCATCACTGGGAGAAGAGGCTATTGGGTCTGTCAAGGCTTGATGCCCCAGTGTAGAGGAATGTCAGGGCAGGAGGTGGGAGGAGTGGGTGGGTGAGTGAGTGAGCAGCCTCATAGAAGCAGAGGAGCAGGGGTGGGATAGCGTGTTTCTGGAGGGGAAACCAGGAAATGGGATAGCATTTAAAATGTAAATTTAAAAATGCAATTAAAGCAAGCACATACACACACACACACACACACACACACACACGCACGCACGCACGCGCGCGCACACACACACACACACACACACACACACACACACACACACACACACACGGTGTCAATCTTTGCAGCAAGCACCCGAGCCAGGTGGACACATCTCAGTGAGTCTTGAGATTATAAGTTTGTGTCACCATGCCTGACTATTCTTTTATTTTCCCTCTTCCGCTGAGATAGAAAATGAGTGAAAAGAACAAAAAGAAACACCAGTCGCTTTGAGAAAGCTGAATTTAAGGTGTCCCCTTGGCATCTGAGTGCCAGTTCTGAACAGCAGGTTGTATGGAAAGTTTGAGAACATAGGAAAGGGGCGAAGTTGAAGATCCGCTGTAGAGGGCTGGCTGACTGCACTGCGCATGGGCCTGCATTGGGCCCTCTGTGTACGTCATGACTGACAGCTCGGTGTTTGTGGGACTTCTAACTGTGGGAATGGGTGTATCTCTGATTCTTGCCAGCTCTTGAGACGCTTTTCCGTCTACTGGGTTTCCTTGTCCAGCTTAGATACGGGAGTGTCTGCCTCGTTTTCTTGCATTTTGTTTTGTCCTGTTTGGCTGTTGTCTTTTGGAGGCCTGCTCTTCTCTGAAAAGGAAATGGATTGGGAGTGGGTGTAGGGAAGAGAGGAAGTGAGGAAGCACAGGAGGGGTGGAGGGAGAGGAAATTGTCGGGATGTATTGTATAAGAGAAGAATCTATTTTCAACAATCCTTAAAAGGAAAACATAAGGTAAATTAAACCATCAATTATATTTAACTAGAAACTTTTTAAAAAATATATCTAAAAATACTAAATTTTGAAACATAATAGTATATAAAAGTTCAAAGATAAGAAGAAATAAGAAAAGGAAGCGGCCAGGAGATGTGGAAGACATATGTTGACCTGGGTGTAAAGTCACTTCAAGAAGTGTAAATCTATTCTCAAATAGGGGAAAAAGAAACTTGACCATGGAATTTTGAAACATACATGTTCTTGATGAAAAAAAAAAAAGGTTTGATGCAGTTACTGTTAGGAATAGTATCAGCCCAGGAGCCCCAAGACCAAGTTCTCGGCACAAAGGAGATTTATTTACTCCAGAGGAACAAAGGCAGAAGATAGAGGACAATTAGAAACAGAGACAAAGACAGGAGATAGAGGGCAAAAGAGAAGGGAAAAGAAACAGGGAGAGGGGGGCAGGGACATTTGTCACAGAGGGACAAAGGTCTGCCTGTAGACAAATGGGGAACATAGGAAAATGGCAGTTTCTAAAGGTAAAGGGGAAACTCCATGTTAGGATAAGGTGTTTAATTTTAATCGGGCATGTCAATGAGTGAGCCAAAGGGCACTTTTGATTGCTGGACATCAGTACTTTGATAGCCAGATGTTGGCAATCAGCTTCAAGAGGAAGTGGCTAAATAAAGGAATAGACCTTGGTGTCTAGCTTAAGGAATGTCACCTAATAATTTAGCAAGCCAGAGAGAATGGGAGAAGGGCAAGGGCTGCCAGAGCTATGCTCGCCCTGCTTGAGCTGGCGGGTGTCCCTTTAGTTGCAGAGTTCAAAGCCCAGTGGGCAGAGTGTTAACCAGAACAAGAATATCGGGTTTGAAATTAGAGGATGTGCAGATCAGTGGGGATGTTTGGCTCCACAGGAAAAGAGGCCGATTTCATGTGAAAATGAGCTTGAAGGAGATTTTTAAGCGTGAGAGAAATGGATTTTCTTTGTATGACCATGTTAGTGATCAGATTGATTAGAATAAATGGGCTTGCTAGAGATAGAGACGGAATGGCTAACTAACCCTTGTGTGGACCAGGTAACAAGGAAGAATAGCTGGCCCTCTGATGAGTGATGTCCTTGCTCTCGGTAAACACTGGTTCTCCATAAAAGGAAGGGGAAAGACCGAGCGTGGACATGCTTTAGAGCCCAGGTTCACAGCTATGACAGTCAAAGGAGGTTTTGCTTCATGACAATGTCCCCTCCCAGTATGAGGCTCCTAACACGGGTGTGGAAAGTTTGACTTGGTATCAGTTGGTCTTTGTCAGTGATCCCAATAGAGCAAGAGCATCCAAGAACTCGTAAATGCGCAAGTAAATGATCACAGTGGACCACAGGTTGAAGGGATGGGAAAGCATGTGAGACAGAGATAAGAGTGTAAAGTCAATCAATGGACTCCAGGATCTGGTGCAATTAAAGACCTGTTGGAGTTGCGAAACTTGACGAAGTAAGCTGTAAAGGGAGGAGCTAAGATTAGAAGGTTAAATTCTGGTCATTCGTGATATAGATGGTTAATGATAAATCTACAATAAAATCTAGCAGCTAACATGAAGTGGAGGCTTAAGGTTGGCACTGTGAAAAAGGAGGAAGTAGAGACAGAACTCATGAGTGTGAGCGTGGAGTCGATCACCCAGCTAGTCCGTACTATAGAAGGATAAAGAACAGAAGTCTTGGCTGCAAAGAATTTGCTCTTCAACAATACCTGAGAGTACGGTGCATTTAGTCACTTGCAAAACAAGCTGCATTGTTTTTAATGGTTGCAATTTAGAGATATCAAAGGATTGTAGAATTATTTATTTTGCATATCAGTCTACTCGGTTCCCACAAAATGTTTTCTAAAACGCCATTTTGTATTATGATAGTACTTACTAGATACTCACTCGTTGTCATTTACACTAAACATGCAAATGGGGGGGGGAGTTAGGTATCACAGAGAGCTAGGCAATAGGAAAACATGTAAAGTTTAAGAGTAATGCAAATGCGTTCATGACTTTATTTATGCCTCATAATTAATACATCATAATTGACAATGTATTTTTACATCAAATGTAAGTATTCATTTAGATGTAGTTGAATCAAAAATATCCTAAGAACATAAATATCATAGACTACAGGGTGCTCCGGCAGGGGTGGAGTCTTAAAGCTGGCTCTGTAAAAGGAGAGTGCAAATTTACTCTCCGGGCATACTCAGTTACATCATGGTTGTTCTTGGAGTATAGATCCAAGTGTTCATTTAACAGTTTAGCCCAAGTTTTACTTGGCAAAGAAAGCATAAAGTGATAAAATCTGAACTAGATTGGTATCAGATCTTTTTTTTTTTTTCTCAGTGGATGGCAGACTGGGGCGGTGGGGGTGGGGAATCCAATTATAAAACAAGAAAGACTTTGATATGTATGCTATCTGCCTGGGAAGTGTCACGTGATTTTCCAAAGGTGCGTCCCCACTCCTGTCATATAAAGGTGATGATCTGACTCTTCCATGGTCTTAAAGGAAAACTAGGCTGAGAACTAACTGCATAATAACAGTGTAAAACAATTCAATTGGGAAATTATCTCAAACTATCTTTAGCACAGCAGACATGATTGGGCATAGACACATCTTTTCTGCTCACTTAACTGTCAGAAAATACTGTTCCTTAACTGGTTCATGCATTCCTAGCAATTTCATAACGATAACAAGAAAAACCCAACACTGCATTTCTGGAGGATTATAACACTTCTAAGACAGTCCTAATCACTTGGAAAGCATTAGGAGGTGCAAAGCTGGAGGCCAAAACATGCTATTTATGCACTGAAGCACCATCTTTAGAGAAGGCATCTGAACAAGACAGAACAGTATCTCCACATACATCCTCCGCTATACGGTCTTTAAGGGTTTAGGATTATCATCGAGTAACTTGAAATTTTAGAAAAGCGTTGCTGGTGGCTAGAAGGGACGCTATGGTCAGATTACAGCCGCAAGACAATGGCTCTAAAAATCTTCAGAGATTCCGTTCCAGGAAGGGCAAGCCTAAACCTAAAGAAACGCAGCTCCAGCCGACACCCGGATGAACAAAACTTTTACCTCGCTAAAGCTGGAAGCTTCAGTTCCTCAAATTCTTGCACTGACGTATGCACGCCTATCAGTTCCCCATTGCCACCCTCCAAATAGTGCTGGAAAAGACTGGCAGGGCAGTCAGTGCCTGCAGCTTCCTTGAGGTTTTGTGAGCACGTGAGGGCTTCTTCCTCACGGACTCACCAATCTCTGCAGCCTTTTGGGTTGTTTATGGATCTTTGCTTGTTGTGTTTACAACGCGGGGAAAGCAATTCAGGCAAGCTCTCTCTCAGAACGGGATAGTCCTAATTCTGGCCCTGCAAGTCATTCTTCAGTTATATTTTAACTTTCTGAGATGATAATGTCGATTCTGTCATTTCCCCTTCATGTTTCTCCCTCCCAAAACTGTCCCTGGGAGTCATATTTTATTCTAGAGACAGTTCGTTTCAAAGGTCTTACAACGTGTCTGAAGACTGGTCTCTGCCCACAAATTATACAGATTGCTGCGTGTTTTTCTGGCAGAGAATGCTGGGTTTATTATGACCAATTTTAGATGCTTCTGTTGCTCTGTGACCATTATTTCTCTTGGGCTAATGTTGAAAAACAGCTGAGTGACTATGAATTCTGTTTGTTTCGAAACTTAACGATGTCCTCAGATTTTCTTTACCTAGCATAAAACTAGTCAGCAGTCTTATGGTTAACGGAGTTGGGCAACACAGCTGTACTCCCAGGAATAGGGGAGTGGAGGCAGGAGAGTAATAAACGAGGTCAATTGGGGTTGCTTAGTGAGGTACAGTCCAAGGAGGAAAGAAGGGATGAGGAGGGAACGAGATCTTTCAAAAAGTCTAGGACGACTACATTTCATGTATTTCATGACATCTGCATGCTTTTCGTTTAAACGAAAGCAAAAATGACAATCTTATAATAAAGGACTGATTATTAAAAACAGCACCCCTTTATCAGATATGTCAAGTTGTACATGATTCTAGAACCAGTGACATACAATGTGCCATTTTCTCAGACTACCTAGGTTGCAGTAGAATTTTATAATCCTTCTCAGGAATACAGTATCTTAGCTAAGACTGTCTATTTTTGAACAGAGTGTCAGTCCCAGAGAATGCTGTAAGTTGATCAGTCTCAGGCTCCTTGGGTTAAAGCAAATCTGGGATAATTTTTTCCAAAGGGAAAAAAAGAGGTTTTTTTTTCCAGAAGAATAAGATATGATTTTCAAAAAGACAACAACAAAATAACCAAGAATATGAGTATAATTAGTATAATAGGCTTTTCATCCTTGGGTGAACAATTACAAATATCTTTACTGAATATTCAGTACCTATTAGAAGAATAGTTAGAACGGGAAAAAAAGCATTTTCAAGACTGAACAGTATCTGAAAATATTTCTTTGTCTTTCTGAGAAGGTATTTTCTTTTTTTTTTTTTTGTTATCCCCCCATATTTTGCTTCAGATTGCTTGTCCTCTCTCTGTCTCTGTTTCTTTCTGCCCTCTTTTACACACACACACACACACACACACACACACACACACACACACTGAAAACAGATTGTGTGAATTCTCAAGTCTACAGGGGCATGGCTATCAAGTAGCAATGTTCCCATGGTGCCCTTCCAATAGCACGTTTGTCTGGACAATGCTTGGAGGAGCTACATTTTACCCTGTTTTAAGAAAGATGCAGGCTACATAATAATTTAGCATCTACTGAGTACTGTATTAAAAGACAAGGACAAACACAATGTGAAAACATCATTACTTTTAACTCAAGCTAGGCAAAAACAAAGTATTGTGCACAAATTGGCAATTTTAAGTTTTCAATCCTTTGGTTTCCTTTCGCCTCTAATGAGTGGCACTTGGGATTTGTGGCTAGTGGACTCCTTATTTCCCCAGAAGAGGAAGCATAGGATACCTCGAGGACCAACTAAAGTACCCCACCCCCAATCCCAGTCAATCAAAGAGTCTGAAGTGCAGGTTCCAATAGAGAACCAAGTCAACCTGAGAGACAGGAACCAGAGTCAGAAGTGCCCTCTAAAGACAGAAGTTATTTAAGATTCCGTTAAGATGTCGTGAGTTTTTATGCTATAGCACAGTTATCACCAATCAACTCAACAGCTAAGCAAAGAAAACCAGCGAAGAAGTAGCACACAAGAACTGCCCATGACGATATAGCGTTATGTATAGCTCCCAGGAGCCCAACGGTGAAGGGACTTGAGAGTGAGACACGGGCTGTTGTAGGATGGTGGAGAAGGCAATAAAGCCCTGAGCAGGAAAACACAGGGAGCAATCAGCAACTCCTGATGGGATGCTTCAGTCTCTAACAGCCCACAAAAAGTCAGTGAGGAGGCTGGCAGAGGAGGGAGTGTGCATAACTAAGCAGACATTACGTGGTCAGCAGTAAACTAGGCATAATTTCATTTAGAGCCATAACAAACTTTGGGAGAGTGACTGTTGTTTCTGTGTCTGTCATAAAGACACAAATTGAGGCCATGAAATTTCTTTCAGGAAATAGTGGGGAAACGGGGTGAGTACAGCCCTCTTCAGTGGTCATTCATTCACAAATTCAAGAGTTGTTTCTTTAATACCTTCTCTACGGAAGGGAGCTTTGTTTAAACTTTATTAAGTAAAGTCATTACTCTTAATTAGACAAAGTTTGATAAATTATTTAAGAACAGAGTTTTATATTATTAAACATATAAACGATGAGAAATGTAAAAAAAAACAAAGTAGTTGGATCTGGGAAATTATTAAATAGGATTCCTAAAAATGGAAAATATGGTTATTGGGGGTTTTATAAAATGTATCGGATATTCTCTCAACTAACCCGACTCTTCCAAAACTATGGATGGGTTTTCTTTCCTCGGTGTGGAAGCAGGAATGACCGTCACCAGCCTCCTGGAGTGGGTGTCAGGACGTAATAGAACACCTATTATTCACAGTTGCAAGTGGACAAGTCGTGACTTAAGCCTGGCCGTTCTCATTCCGCTATCTCCAGTCTTAAAACAGCAACATCGACAAATTAGCCAGTTTACTAGTGACAAGGAGAGATAATTCAGATACCATACAGAATATATAAGGTAAACTTTAAAGGTGCTGGGTTTTAATGTATGCAAAAATGACATTGTCATCATCACAATCTAATTTGGAGTGTTTTTAATGCTTCTGTTACCTGCAAGGCCAAAACACACGTCTACTCCTGCTTTCCTCAGCCCTATTTAAGCACCAAACTATTCTCTCTAGTTTTCCTAGTCTACAACTTTCATACAAATGGAATCATACAATATTTAGTCTTCATGATTATACTTTCAGGTTATAGTTTTTTTTTTCCCAAGAGTCTTCTATAATATATCACATCTCGGCCACAAACAGATCACGTATGTGAAAGACATGTTGATTAGAAATGTTTAAACATTTATCACAGGAAAGTTTATTTAGCAAACCACTGGCCCAGAAAACATTGACAGAGAATAATGAAGACAGAGACATAGCTCTATATTGAGAACATCTCCAAGTATCTTAAATAAGCCTACTTGGAGCATCGTGTATTCACCCTGATATATTGTTTTCTTATTTTATTTTATTTTATTTTTTACTCTATTCACTTTATATCCCCCTACCAGTCACCCTTCCTACACTCGCTCCTCTTCCCCTCACTTCTCCTCTGAATGGGTGGGGGCCCTCTGGGTATCTCCCCCATCTTGGCATTTCAAGTCTGTAGGAGGCTAGGTGCAGTCCAGCTAGAAGAACATTTGGTGATATACTATTTAGTTGTTAACTAGCATTTATTTTTAAACTTTATATTGCTGAATTCATTTCCTTTGTGGTACTGTAGTCTCCTACCAGCCTAATGAATGTCACATCTTTTCCAACAATTAAAAAGTGGTTTAAAAAAAAAGAACCATTGCCTGTTGCTTAAAGGTTTTACGATTTAAGGATTTGTCTTTCTATTACTATCCTAATGTGTTCTGACTATTGTTAGCTTAGGGTGTCCATTTTAGTTACTTTGCACAGAGAAACCGGGTCTAGAATAACAAAACCAAGCAAAACTTCCTAGAAAATTATTCAGTTTCTCAAGTGAACAAATCAGTTCTTTCAGCTTTCAAATACATTGCTGAGAAATATTGCCTAACAATTCTCTCAATCCCTTCCAAACCACGTGTTGTATTTCCTTTCCTCTGTTCCATCCCAATACATCCAGACAAAATCTTCAGATTTTTTTCACTTGCCTTATTCAGCTAGGCCTCTGCACAGGAGTCCTGGAACCCCTCCATTCCTGAATTCCTGGGGCTTACTAACCTACTGATTAGGCATAACTTAGTCCTTTAGAATTTTTTAAAAGATACACACACACACACACACACACACACACACACACTGTCTTCAGACACACCAGCCATCAGACCTCATTACATGGTTGTGAGCCACCATATGATTGCTAGGAATTGAACTCAGGACCTCTGGAAGAACAGTCAGTGCTCTTAACCACTAGGCCATCTATCTTTCCAGCCCATCACTTTAGGTTTTTAAGTCATAAACCAGAACATAAGCAAAATTACTGGTGATCACCCTGGACTGCTAGAAGTCGCCCTGATTTTACAAGGCATATTTCAAATACATGTATCTGTGTACTCCACAATCACCGTATACCATCCAGAGCATGTGGAAAATAGTGCTGATGAAAAGAACAAGACATGGGATCCATTATAGACTCACTGACAGGAAGTAAAGGAAGCTAGAATTAGCGGTATTGAAAATTCATTCTCCATCTCCTTCTGTCCCCCTCTCTCCTCCCCACCTCATTTCTTACCCCAAACAGCAGCTTCACGCATATTCATTTTTCATTAGTAGGAATGTATGGAGCATCTGTCTTGGGTGTAATATTTCAAAATATAGAGAAACAACACTTCACATTTATCATAACCCTTTCTTCTTTCTCTTCTTAGGCTCCTGGTTGCTTCATTTGGACGCATGTTGTACATTTATCAAGTACAGCCCAGAGTCATTTACTCCATGAACTCTTGAGTCTTCTGTTTAACCACCTATATCTGGTCAGACGGATGAGATCTTGTGGCTTCTGCATAGCAGCACCTTCTGTGCACACTCATCCATGCAAATGTCCCCGTTCCCTAGTCTCTGGAATTGCAAATGATGTGGCCAACATATAGTGGTGCTACTTCCTAATTCCGGTAAGGTTTTTCTTTTTATTTATGAGTATTTATTAAAAACAAAATATCAAGATAGAGTTTGTTCTTTGATTCGAAATGCAGTTCCTCATAGGATTCAGTGGGAGTTTTCAGTCACCAAGTTCAACTTCATGCTTAGCTCAGACTCTTTTTTTTTTCCGTTTGGACATGTGATCTAATGACAAATACTAAGTTGTTAAAAGTCCTTCTGACTCCTCCTCCAGTGGCTTCTACCTCAAAAGTATCCCTTGTTTTTCTTATCTCAGATGACTGGTTCCTTAGTTTGTTCTTGGTTTTTGCCTATTTTAGATTACCTCTACCATGCTTATAGGGAACAGGCAATCATTGACAGTTGTTCTTATCAGATTAGAGCACAGGGCTGCATTTGGCGGGAGGGGAAGGTACGATTTTGTACTTGGTCGCTAGTAGGCAAAATGTTAATATCTGGGAACGCTTGGGAGAGGTCCAAGAAAACCATTTGACTTTTGAGTCTCAGTGCAAGTAATCAGGCAAGGGCAATGCAGTTCCCCAACACCCAGCATCAGGAGTTTCAGATTTCCATGGGCTCTTGACAGAAGACACACAGAAGGGAGAAGTTATCTGAGGAGAAGCAGGTGACTCCTTAGGAGCACTGTCACAAACCATGACAGCCAGGTCTTCCCTGGAGGCATCACAGTCCTGTATTGTCATCAATATACAGACTACAAGCAAGGGAACAGAAGAGTTACATCTCTAACACTATACATGCTTACTAAATGAGTCTCTTAATACCACATAGGATGGTTTGATGGCCAGGGTTCTCTGCCTGTTCCTGGTTAGTGGCCTTCCCAGTCTTTACTTCTACTTGATGGTCCATGTTGTCCCATTTGTGGTGCACATGGTTAACTCTAATCCCCATGCTGTGGACTTTCTCTGTGCACAGGCTCTCACAGAGTATCAGTGTGTGACCCTTCATTTCCTTTGCAGACCGTAACTGGAAGCAGGCTTCATCCTCACTGGGTCTCAGATTATTTATGCAAATAGAATAAAATTGCATCCGTATGAAGACTTTTGATCTTGTAAAACATATACATTTCTTTTAAAGTGTAAGTTGTCACTGCTTTAATATCAGGTTTAGCAGTTGTTTAAAATATAATAACACTCTACATCCCTTTAGTGCCTTTCATCTGAGAATTCAAAGTGTTTCATAAACCTTTGCTAATTGACCATGCTTCCCAGGACTATTGTGAGGAGGGACAGTATTATTAGCTCTATTTAATGGATTGGAAAATGGAAGGTCACCAGGTTGTAGACTCCAGTCTGAGCCACGGCAGAACAAAGACAAAGACCTCGTTCTGAAGGATGCCCAACCTACCCCAAGGCTCTCTATATGCCAAAGTTATTTGCTATAAAATTCTTCTACTGTCCTCAGGGCTCAATCCAATACTTCTAACGCATTTCAGCCCGTCTGAGTGCCATTCTGGCCAGAGGAAGAGACACGAAAGTGTCCTCTCAGATTTTTACCTATAGACAACACAAACATCTAAAATGCACATGGAGAAATGAAAGAGAAGATTCATTTCCTGTCATTTTTGAGCAGCTTTGTACATATAAATTGTCTAGGAGCTCTTTGTAAGGGAACCTGTTGTTTCAGCGTGACGTTATTTTTAGTAATGACTGTATTTATATGTTCAGTGATTCAATAAATATTTATAAAACATCCATTTTATGCCAGGGATTATTCAAGGCAGTAAGGATCCACAGAAGCAAATCAAATAGACAAAGACATCTTTCTCAACGTTTACATTTCTAAGGGAGCAGAGAAGGGAGTAGAGCAGCAGAGGATCACATATCTCATGGGCAGGCATCCTCTCCAGGAGTTCCTTCCTCTGTCTTATTTACCTTATTATAATTACTAAAAGCACTGGATATAAGATATACTCTTCGGATACTTTTTTTATAGATATCAGTTCTTTCTTAAGTGTGGGGTGTGTGTGTGGGGGGGTGAATGTTCACATGTGTATGAGAAAGAGCACACACATCCTTATGTAGAAGCCAGGGGATGACATAGGATGGTGTGCTTTATCATTGACACTTTGTTCTGCAACAGGCTTCCTCACTCAATCTGGAGTTAAGCTGGCACAGATTTTTCCATATGGGTTCTGGGGATTTGAACTTAGGTCCTGATACTTACACAGCACATGCTTTCCCCACCACTAAGCCATTTACTCAGCCCTTCCTTCCTTCCTTCCTTCCTTCCTTCCTTCCTTCCTTCCTTCCTTCCTTCCTTCCTTCCCTCCCTCCTTCCTTCCCTCCCTCCCTCCCTCCCTCCCTCCCTCCCTCCTTCCTTCCTTCCTTCCTTCCTTCCTTCTAGTATTAAGTACAGCATTACTGACCGTAGTCACTACAGTTGACAGTAAAATTCTAACATTTATCATATATAACTCTAACTTTAGACCTTCTGACTTAATCCCGTCTGCTTCTCCCTGCTCTGAGAACTACCATTCTGCTCTCTGCTGTGAGTCTGACCATTTTATTACAATTTTGTACAATTTCTGTGCTGTCCTCAGGGCACCACCCAATACTTTGTCATGGAGGCATATTACATAGTATTGTTCTCCTCTGTCTACCTCACGCAGCTCAGTGGCCTCCAGATTCTGCCATGCTGTGTACAGAGCAGGATCTCCTACTGTTAGAGAAAGCCACATTTTTCGTTACCCATTCCTCTGTTGACGGATGTGCACGTAAAAGTTCCGAGGGGAAAGGTTTCCCTGGGGCGAGTGTTGCAGCTCTGAAGGAAAAGGTACCCTAGCTGTTGGGAGCCAAGGAATGCCACAAGGCAGAACCAACTCACACAAGAGATTTTTTCTTCTAAGGAAAGATACAGAGGGTGGAAGCCTCTGATCAGGTGAGAAGTAGCAAAGAACGCAACAGGAAGCAAGCTTCATATGGAATTTCTTAGGGGCGGAGCATTCTAGGGTGGCCTGGGATTGGTGGAATTTTATAACCTCTTCTAGGAGCAAGCTCAGGGATTGGTGGGATTCTATGGCCTGATCTTGGGCCTTTTTTCTTTTTTTCCTTCTGTAGGGTGGGGCTTGGAAGCCTAGAAGGGCTGGAAATGATAGTCTGGGGCCTGACCACATGTCTCTCAAGATGTGTGCTTTCATTGACAGTGAGTTTCCTTGGGGTTGCTTACAGGAATAAGGGTGAAGGGTTACCTATAGGAGCTGAAACATAACATCACCAAGGCCCACTCCAGCACGGGCGACAGCTCACAAAACCTGGAACCCTGCAGCACTCTGCACAGTCGGCAGACACCTCAACAGGTTGGAGGGGGTCCTTCCCAAGATACCTTGTTGTTGGCCCAAACTCTTCAAGGCAATTCTGCGGGTTTCTGCTTCTTCTAGGCAGCTGGTAGGACCTCAAAGTCGTGCAGCTAGGCTTGTCTGGGAGGGGCTCTCAGCAGTCTTTATTGTTTACTCTAGCGGGGAGGGGCCAAGTGAATCTGGCAATTTTCAGGGATTCCTGAGGCTATTTTGAGTTGTTTACCTTCTGTCCTCGGAGCTTCCTGCAGTATGGAATGTTTCAGACTCAGGGGAAGAAGTTACGCAGCCACCACCTCCCGGTTCCTTCACCTGCTTCATAATGGGTTTGTTTGCTCCGCTCCTATACCTTGAAGGAATGCCTTGAACATTTTTAGCATTTGCTACTTATTAGCTATGTCTTAAAGTATTGTCTCTCGCTCTAGGGCTTGTCTTTTTATTTTGCTGATCATTTTCTTTGAAGCATAAAGCCTTTTGGGTGTGACAGCGTCATCACACTGGTCTGTTTTGGCTTTTGTTGCCCATACATTTGATGTCAGATCCAAGAGCTGGTTGCCAAGACCAATATCCAGTAACTTTTTCTGTTTTCGTCTAAGTCTTTTACAGTTTCAAATCTTAAGTTTTAATCCACATCATGTTGATTTATGTATGTGTAGTGTGCAAACGGGGTTTAATGACTGCATAGTATAGGTCCAATTTTCCTAGTGTAATTTATCACAGTAAGTGTGATATAGAAGGAATCTATCTCATTACAATAAAGGTGATGTGTAGGAAGCCCACAGCTAGTGTCCTTTTTAATGATACAAAATATTTTTTTTTGAAGTTTTTCTGTTAAGACCTAGAATAAGAAAAATAATCTCCATTTTCACACCTCTATTCAGTGTAATGCTTTTTAAGTCCTTGCGAGAGCAATTTGGGTAAGAAAAAGGAATTAAAGTTGCCTAAATTGAAAAGGAACAAATAAAGTTAACTTTATTTAGAAATAGCATAATATTACATAGAGAATTCTCTAAGACTACAAATTTGTTTGAACAAATAAATACCAATAAAGTTGAAGGATGTAAAATCAACATCTAAAAACCACTATTACTTCTATACATCTCTCTGTGTATTTATATAAAAGGAATTTAAGGAAATGACCAATTTACCACATCAAATATAATACAATATATAGAAACAGACTTGAGCAAACAGATTTTTAAAAAGAGACACGTACAGTGAAAACACAAATCTCTGAGAAGGAGAATTTAAATCAAATACAAAGGGAAGATCTCCCATGCTCATGTATTAGAAGGATCAATATCGTTAAAACATTCACACTCTGTAAAGGAATACGTAGAGTCGATTAAATCCTTTCAAAATCCCAGTGGCATTTACTCCAGAAATAAAAGGACAATCCTCAAATTTGTACTGAACCCAAGAAAACAAACAAAATCCCCAAATAGCCTAGTAGATATGAGAAAGAAAATCAGTATGTGGCATAGTTCTTAACTGGACATTTATATTATAAACCCTTCAGCATCAGAACTATTTATTTCTGGCATAAAGTGAGATCCGTCGGCAATGGAAAAGAAAAGAGAAATGCAGGTGGACCTAATCATGAACAGTCTACTGATCTTCACAAAGACGCCCATAATACACACTGGGGAAAGACAGTGTCTGTGTTACCAAACTCTATAGCATATGGATCTCCTTCTTAGCAGAGAAGTTTGTTCAATGTTCTAATACTATAGCCTTTATTTACCTTCAACTTCTTGTGATAGTATTTTTTTAATCTCACTAGTAAAATGTTATCACTCAACACTTACTTAGTGCCTAAGATGTTTTCTCTTTCTTAAATTTCTTGTGTGTGTGTGTGTGTGTGTGTGTGTGTGTGTGTGTGTGTGTGCTGCTGAGTGTAGGTATGTGAATTGTGTGCATGGAGAGGTCAGAGGACATCGGATCTCCTAGAACTGGAGTTACTGATACTTACGAGCTGCCGTGTGCGTGCTGGCACTCAAATTTGGGTCTTCTGTAAGAGCAGAAAGCACTCTTAACTGCTGAGCTTTCTAGTCCCCATATGTTTTCTTAAGAAGTTGTAATGAATAATGAATTTCAACATACTATTTGAAGCTGACAGAAAACCCTATTAGGAATAAGTAACATAATAAAAAGTGAAAATACCTGAATCTTGACTCTTCAATTACTGGCAATAATATTGTCTTAGTCTACTGTTTCTTGCTATCTGAATGCTAACAGCATAATTCATTTGATGTGAAGTTGCTTTAGAAAGTTGCAAGTGGAGTACAATTTGCATTTAATAAAATATATGTGGTAGATGAAAGGAAAGCCACTTTCAAAACCCTCTTCTGGACACATAATGAAAAGCTATTGTGGCGAAAGGTAGCCAGTGTCTTAATTCAGGTTTCTATGGCCACAATGAAACACCATGTCCAAAAGGCAAGGAGGAAAGGGTTTGGTTAACTTATACTTCCTCATTAATGTTGATTATTGAAGGAAGTTAGGACAGGAACTCAAACAGGGGAGGATCTCAGAGGCAGGAACTGAGGCAGGAACTTAGGCAGAAGCCATGGAGGGGTGCCACTTACTAGCTTGCTCCAGTGGCTTATTCAGCCTCCCTTCTTATAGAACCCAGGACTACCAGCTCATGGATGACACAACCCACTATGGGTTGAGCCCTCCCTCCCTCAGTGATAGTAATTAAGAAAATGTCTTACAGATGGATCTCATGGAAACGTTTTCTCAACTGAGGCTGCTTCCTCTCTGATGACTCTAACTTGTGTAAAGTTGGCACACAAAACCAGCCAGTGCCAGTAGGAATTCCTCTTTGGCTGAGGTGATTTGCGTGAGTTTTGAAGCCATAATACTGAGTAGAACCCTGGTTTGACCCCTTACCATTAACATGGTTTTATATAAATTGATTGAAATTTATGTGGCCTAATTTTTTTATTTATAACTCAACTAGAATACCTGTGGCTAATTTGTAGGACTGATGATCGCATTAGGATAAATTAATAAATGTAGTATCTTAGGCATAAGTCCTGATAAATACTTAACGCTCAATAAACATGATAACTGAGGAAGTGGTTTGACTGAGACAGGATAGAACAAGCTGATCCATTCTTTTTTTTTTTTTTTTTTTCATTCACTCAGCCCTCAGACTGAGAGGTTGTCACCTTCCTCATAAAGGTCAGGCTGATTTACAGCTGACAGTGTGTGCTAGCTTTTCTACAGGCAGAGCCACCAACAACCACAGAACATAAAGTTGTGGGGATAAGAAAGGAGACTTCTTCAAGTAGTTTGCTAGGAGAAAGGGGCAAGGAAGCCTCTTTGTTTCCACCTTCATTTTAGGACTTATACATATCCTACCTATTGGAAACGTATCAATAAGCAATGGATACTCTTTTTCAAATTACACTGTATTCTAGAAGCTGTGTAACAAATGACTTCTTGCCTATCTAGACCTAGAATGATAACATACCATAAGATATGTTTCTGCTACTGAAAACCACCTGTCCCAGGGGGTTGACAATTCTTCCATTCCAAGAGGAAAGACTACTTTATTCAACAATTGGGTAACCCAGTGAGCAAAAGGTCAGCATCCTTGCTCAATATAGAGCTGACTGATAGACTTCGTGCCGTGGAATCTTCTCTGTGGGATGTGAATAACACTCATCCTCTGCTCTCTCTCTCTCTGCGTTCAGCATGTTTTGATTTTACATAACTGAGAGCATGCAACTTCTGTGTGTATCTTTTTGTCTGACTTACTTGCTTAACATGACATCTTCTAGGTTCTTCATATTATTGAAAATGACAACATTTCTGAAGAGTATTCTAGATCGAAACATCGCATGGTGTCTCATTAATACATATATTAAACAATCCAGTTAAAATGAAGCTAAGCTAAAAATAATAATAATAATAATAATAATAATAATAATAATAATAATAATAATCTGTCTCCAGTTGGGATGGGAGTGCTACAGGCCTTTTCTGGCTGTCCTCTGGCCAGCCTTCTTCAGATAATCTTCCTCTGCAAACTTTGTGCTGAAGTTTCAGATGTTCCCTTTAGGGAACTGGACCAAAGTTATACCTCATCATTGCCAGGCATAATTTCCATATATGAACAAGTGTGTCCTCAAGAGACCAAGTCATCTCTCACAAAGTACATGTGCATGCACATACGCACACACACGCATAGAACCCACCAGTGTGCACAGGGAAGAAAGGAAAATGTATGTATGTAGGTGAATATAGAAAGTTATTTTATATTGT
Organism: Rattus norvegicus; assembly: GCF_021556685.1. Lineage (NCBI taxonomy): Eukaryota > Metazoa > Chordata > Mammalia > Rodentia > Muridae > Rattus > Rattus norvegicus. Next base: position 44,506,405 of record NC_141540.1, read on the forward strand.
TAAAAATTACTTAAGGGAGGTCAGTGGTGAGCTCCCCTACTGACTGTCCAGTGCAGAGTAGTCACCTTGAAATCACATACATGTACACACACACACACACACACACACACACACACGAGCATGCTTGCATGTGCACATGTGTGTATGTGTGTACATATATGTGACGTATGTGTGTGTGTGTATATGTATGTAACAAATGTAACCAAAGATAAAGACAAAGTGCATGTATGAAGTTGGATAAAAGAAAGGGAGGGAAAAATGATATAATTCTATTTCAATCTTAATAAATGAAAAAATTTTAAGTCAACCTCTTGAGATAAAAATTAATATTTTACATATCCCAATATATATGAAAGTAAGGATGATGCTTAACTATATTACAGAGGAAAGAACAAAAGCTATTGGAGTTAATGTGTTGGCGGTGCTTGGTGTTGTAATGGTAATTTAAATGAGCTTTGATGAGTTAAGGGTGTATACTGTAGTCTCTGAAGCAACCAAAAATAGTGCCAGGAGAAATAGGGAAGAGACACTTTCAGAAAGATTTGAAAGGAATCCCAGAAAGTAATTGTATTAATGATTGTCAAAATTGGTAAAAATCCTAGCCTGGTTTGGATGAGAATGGAAAAAATGAAACCTCTCATCTGAGAAGTTAAAGCGTAAGATGAAAATCAGCGTAACGCTAAGGCTAGGAAACAGTGCACCGTTGGCATAACATGTACTGCCAGATATAGATTATTATACGACATATGTATAATGCTGATCTTCTACTGACAGAGCTCATAACAGATTAAAAAAAAATCAAGGATTTTTTATATGAGATGAAGACAAGCCTATAATTATAGGTGGTGACTGGAACACTCTCCCCAGAGTAATCGATGGAGTAATTAACAAAACAATATCCAGTATTTCTAGAAAGTAAAGCTATATTTGTAAAGAAAAGTAAGGCACAGAATAAAGACAGAAAAACTGGTAATTGGAAGAATAGTCCCAAGCAAATATGTATTTCTGTGTGGTAAACCTGATCTTTCCTAAAAAAAAAAAAAAAAAAAGAGAAACCATTCAGTGGCAAAATAATGGGCCTCTTCTCCGTAAATGAAAATATTTAAAAGAAAAAAAAAATCAAGATGAATCAACAAACCTGTAATGCTAACCCTGTGCTACTTCTAAAAATAATATGGGGAGAATATCTTTACAACGCTGAGATTGGTAAAAGTTTCTTAGACATAGCACAGTCTTACTACAGCAAAATAACAAGGAATAACTTTCTATTGAAATCCACTCCGGGTTCCTAAGAAGACGGTAACAGACTGTGTTTATGATTCACTTTACAGATGCAGATTACACTGAGAATTTTTATTTAGTTGTAAAGATAGATGCAAATAAGGCACATTCAAGAGACTTACACAAAGTTATTAAAGGATGATATTTGGTATAATGTACTGGACTTTCTAAAGCATGTCTGAGAAGCAACTCAACCTCATTAGTTTTTAGGGGGAAAAATGAATTAAACCATCACTGTAACCATAAACTTGATGTAATCAATTTAAAAGAGGGAGATTTACTCATGACTCCATTTTGGTCAATTACTCATTGGCCTCTAGTGATCACAGAATGTCACAGAGAGAGAGCTCATAGAACGTGAAGAATTCATTCTGTGGGTAGCCAGGAAGCAGAGACAGAAGGGTCCATATTCTATTATGTCCTTTGAAGGATTGGCTTGACTTTCTTCCTGTGTGTCCCACTTCCACAGAGTGGTAGCAACCATTCCCAATACATCAAGGACCATGCTTTCAACACCGTAGGTCTTTGGAAAAGATTCCAGTAGGAAAGCAATGGAGAACTGAGCATGTGGAGCACAAGGCCCCTCATATATCAGCAGTGATCCTGTAAATGGAATTTGAAAAGGATTGGGAAGGTTTTTTGTTTGTTTGTTTGTTTTTTGTTTTGTTTTGTTTTTTTTGTTTTTTTTTTTTTTTACAGATTTAAACATCTAATATATAATGTATGTTCTAACATTTACATTTCCAGACACTTAGTAAAGAGAGTAAAAACATGCATTCAGCAAAAGACATATGCAGTCTGGTCCAACACTTTGGTTCCCAGTGGTAAAAAGAGTCAATAGCAGCAATCTGTTTATCAGAACAGTGCTGGATGCATTGTGATGCATGAAGAGTTTAAGATACTTGCCCAGGCGTGTCCGGACATGCCTAGAATTCCAGCACCAGAGAGGCAGAGACATTAAGACCTGAAACAAATTCAAGGGCAGCCTGGTCTAGCACAGTGAATTACAAGCCAGCCAGGACTTTATATTGAGACCCTGTCTCAAGAAAAAGTCAGTATATCAATTTCTATGAAGTTATAAGGAGGCCTAAAGTGAAGCTATAGTTTTAGAAATCAGACTGTTTTCTTGGCTGAATGGAGATGAAACAGTAAACATTAAAAAGAGCATTAGGAAATGTCTGCAATGAGAGAAATAAGCAGTCTGATAATAGAAATTTATCCGTCAACTATACAATTTAAAGTTATTTACAATTTGCATACAGAGTGTACCACACATAGGTTTTGTGTTTTTTTTTTTTTTTTTTTTTTTTTAAAGCCAATTGAAGCTGTAATCCTCACCTGTGGGCAGTAGAAGCAGGAGGGTGAGTAGTTAAAGCCATCCTCAGCTACATGGTGACTTTGAGACACACTTGGGCTACCTGAGACCCTGTCTCAAAAAAGTTCTTTTTTCGGGCTGGAAAGATGATGGCTCAGCTGTTAAAGGCTAGGCTCACAACCAAAAAAGTGCTTTTTTTCAAATAAAGAATGATTCTTTTCCCACCCACTTAAAAAAAAATAGCAGCAACAAAGCAATAGCAATGATAATAAGTTGATCCTCTTGGGTTATCAATTGCAGGCTGACATGTTGGGTTTTTCTTTTTCTGTTTGTTTGCTTTCTGGTTTTGTTCTATTGTGAGTTTAACACAGCTAGTGTTACCTGGGAAGGGGAACCTCGGTTGACAAAATACCTTTATCAGATTGCCTTTGGGTGAGCCTGAAAGGCTTTTCTGGAGGAGTGAGCACAGTGGGTGTTGTCACCTCTGAGCAGGTGGTCCTGGGTTGTGTAAGTAAACAGGCTGTAAAGGTCTTGAGGAGCTGGAGAGCAAACAATACTTTTCCATGTGTCCTGCCTCCAGGTTTCTGCCCCTAGGTTCCTGCGTCCAGGTGCCTGCCCCTACTTCCCTCAGCGATAGAGCAGGACCCAAGATTTGTAAGGGAAAATTACTCCCTCCTCCCCAAATTGCTTGTGGTCATGCTGTTTTGTCACAACAGTAGAAATTCTACTCTGACAGAAATTGGTACCAGGTCATGGGATATTGCTGTGAGGGAGAATTGTGAAAGGACTTTGAAACTTTGGACTAGAAAAATGTATTGAGTGTTCAGAGGTCAGCGAGCTGTTGTGAGAACCTAGAAGATTATGCTGAGAAATGGGTAGATGATGGAGGGGCCTCTGGCTTGTAAAGTTTGTAAAGGGAATCTTTGATATTTTGATTTAGGAATCTCTCATTTTGGTCAACTAGAGCTGAAGAACTGTTGGTGGCTACTAACAAGACACCAGAACCACTAAAGTAAAATATTTCCTTTGCTGGGACAATTGGTACTCATCAGATGAGACTGAAGAATCAGTTGTGGTTGATATCAGCATTGTTGAGGCAAAATCTTCTAGGAAGCGTTTCCTCAAAGAGAAACATGTCCCATATGGGGCTACGGTTGTACCTTGTGCTGGTTACTGAATTTGTTAATGTGTGAGTCTCCTAGGTGGTAGAGTTTCGAAAGCTTGAAGGAGTCAGGGGGAGCAGCTGAGCCTTGGCAGTGGGAAAAGCCAGGAAGAGCCTTTGGTGAAGGTCAACCTCAGCTGCAGCAGGAGGCCCAGGATTGAATGGCCCATAAGAGAAGTTAAGGCTTGGAACCACATTGCAGAGTTGGAGTTTGTGAATATAGTCCAGGAAAGGTTGTTGGTGAAGGTTCAACCACTGTGGAATAGCCAGCCTGTGCATAGTAGACAAGCTGTGTGTGCTGCGGAGGGAAGAGCCAGAGAAGTAAAGCAACTCAAGTCCTTCGGATCAAAAGACCCTGAATGAATGAATCCCAAATGTTCAATACAGAGTTTTCGACACTTGGTCTTGGTGTTTGCCATGATTTAAAGCAACCGTGTCCTGGTTCTTCCATCTTGGGATAAGAAAGTGTTTGTTTTTGTTTGTTTGTTTGTTTGTTTGTTTGTTTTACTTTGTAGGAGTCCACATTTGAAATACCAGATATTTTTGAAGGATTTTTGAACTTTGAAAGAGACTTGAATGTTTTAAAATGACTGAACTTTAAGCGTGTTTGAATTTTTAAAGACTGTGGCACTTTTGCAATGATTTTTGTTTTATATTGTGATGTTGATATTAATATGAGATCTTGGGGATAGATCTTCTTTCTTGGGGTAAGAAAGAAGGCATTACAGTTGGACGGGGTTGTGCTTGCGTGTCGGGTGACAAGGAGTCAGTTGCCCAGGTTTATGCCTTGAGTTCCTGCCCTGCGTTCCCTCAGTGATGGAGTATAACCTGAGAGTTATAATATGAAATATACTCTTTCCTATCAAAGTGTTTTTTTTTTTTTCTGGTCCTAGTATTCTTACCATTGCCATAGAAACCTAACCAAGATGTGGGCCAAACACTATGACAAATGTATGTTAACTACTGTCCCCATCTTCGTCTTTATAACGATGCTTCCTATCACAGGTGTGATATCTTCCATTTCTACTTTAGACACAGTGAGGTTAAAGCCCAGAATGTCACATTGGTATGCTTAGTTGCTCACAGGTAGAGACTGGAGCCCGTTTATTAATGCAGGCATTTCTCCCAATTGCCTGCATCTCCCAGATACCTGTTCTGTTAGTGCCTCATGTGAGGCCTCTGAATTCTTCCGGGCAATCACAATTGAGTGATCGAAAGATAAGGAGTTAATTTTTTTCTTAGGAATATTAGGTTCCACAGAGTCGAAAACTTCTGAAACTAACACTATGGGCCAGCTAAGCCTGTGTAAATCCCAACTCACTTCTCTGGCCATCTGAATGGCTAGATCCACAGTAGGTCTGACTCTATCCTTTCTCCAGGTGCTGCTGCCAACTCCTCAGACCTGGCAACGTTACCAGCAGCTGGTTGATCGGGTTTGAGCAATATCACTGTGTGGTCTGTGAAAAAATATTTTGGATGTTTTCTATTCTTCCTCCCGTTCCTCGGGTTCTCAGAAGGAAGAAACAAGTACCTTGCTGCCCAGTGTTCAACAAGGTTCCACTTACCACCTTTCACTTCCACAGTCCCCGGAATGCTCTAGGACAGGACAGAATACAGGTCAGTGTTAAGTTTCTGAGTAGAGGGTAGGCATATCAATATTTACAACTGATGGCATTTTGACAGCAAACAAGTTGGAACATACATCAGAATCTTATTAAACTAATCTACACTATAATCTGTAAGTTTACCTTCACCAAGACTGTGTAAGAATGGGTTTCATGACATATAATTAGGTTTAATGAAATCTCTGTAATGCTTAATAATCAAGCAATGTGTGCTTTCCATTCAATATTGACTAATGCTTCTTATAGCACTCAGAGGCTAAGGAAGGCCTTTCAATTTTTTTTTGTTTCTTTTTATTCATTTTTAAAACTTTATTCATTGTTATGTGTATGGCTGGGATTCCAGAAAATTCCTCCGTCGGACCCAGAAAAAGGTCTTCTAAAACAGGCTATTCAGTTGCATCATGTTCACATTCTTCCAGAATTATTTCAGCCCATTGTTTCCCCCAACACATCTCCATCTAGACCAACTGAGTGCTCCCTTCAAAAGCAGGCCAGAGGACTACATTTCTGAGACCCCTAAATCAGCAGGTTAGCTGAAGGTCCAGCCATCGTTCCAGGTGGCTCTTATTTATCTTTGTATTTTGCAACTTCCGCTTGCTGGCAGGGGGTGGGGGTGGGGCGGATGGCCACCAAACATGTTATTTGAAAAAAAGAAAGGAAAAAAAAAAAAGCAGTTTCTAGAATGAATGGAGAATTCAACCCCAGCCTGAAAAAGAAACTTTTCACATGAGCACAGCAGCTCCTGTCTGCACAAGGCTACCTCCTGGCTTACAACCTATAGCACACTATGCTATTATCTGCAGCTTCACAAAGAGGTTTTCAGATCTGCAACATGAAAGATGTTGTAATAAGCCACACAAATGCTACATGAACGAACGCAAATGTGAAGGGAGAATTTAATACCTGCAGATATAAAACCTCAAGTTTGTTTTTAAAGCATCCTTTGATCTCGAGAAGAAAGAGAGATTTTAATCAGTCTTTTAGAGAAGTTATCCCATGCTGGACTTTGGCTGCCTCGTTTTAGTTCAAAGGGGGCAAAGGTAGTGTCTTTTAAACCGGGTTGGAGACTGGCAGAGATTGATATAAATGAACAGAATGGATACAAGTCCTTGATTTCTGTGGATGGAAAGATGAGGAATGTAGAATGTAACTTTTTTGGGTTTTTTTTTTTTTTTTTTTTTTTTTTTTTGCTTTGAAGAATTTGAACAGCCTGTACTCTGCAGACACCTAAAAGTAGCTGAATTGTAGTTTCTTAATTTGTTTTGTTTTGGTTTTTTTTTTTTTTTCGTGAAATCCCAAGTGGTTGAATGAGCTAATAAATCACCTTAAGTAATTTGCTTTAGCGTGTTTTACGTACTTCCTGTTCCTTGAACGGTTTCCCTCCAGTCACCAGGATTGTTGGAGCATTACAAATGAGCCTTTCCTTCTGCTGAACTCTGGCTGGCCTCAGTCAACCTGACAGGCTAAAGAACAAGAGAAAGGTCCCTGGAAGCAGGTGGCTTCATGCAAAACTCCCAACCCGCCATCCTTTCGGAGCCCTGTAGCCACTGGTTTGTCTGAACAGCTGGGGCTGCGTGCCAGCATGCTACTTTTGCTTCCAGGCTGATGTCATTGTTCACAGCCTTCTCAGCATCAGTTTCTCTGCTTTTCTGCTCTTGGTCTTTGTTCGGAGCTCAGCTAGACAGTCACACTCAGAGCTGTTCTGTGGAGTCATGGTGAAGCCTAGAGAGGAAGCAAGCTAATTTATTTTTGTTATGAAAGAAAGCTCATTTATTACAAACCTACTTAATGATTCCTTTAGTCTCAAAGAGTGCAAACGCTCTTAAGTGCAGAAGTCTGTATAAAGACTAAAATTAGGCTCTGAGGCTGTTGATGGCTTTCTTATCTATCCCACGAGAAGCTGCAAGCTCGCTTCTATGTTAGGCACTTCTATAGCTATTTGGGGTTCAACTTTGGGTAGTTAAAAGCAATATTGTGGAAAATAAATAGAGTTTTTGGACAGCGCTTTTGGATTTGTGCTAGCAAATATTAGAGCAATTCTGGACCATTTAATCGTTAGAGTTTTACAATTTTTTTTTTAGTCAGTATTACCTGACTATTCCCTCTGAAACACAACACTGATTTTTTTTCCTCTGTGGAGAAGGGGAATTTATTATGGCTCATGGTTTCTGGAGTTTGAATTCAAGGCTAGCTGAATCTGCTGCATTGAACTTGAGGCGAAGCAGATATTAGGATGGCAGGAGCTGGTGACCGAGGCTTCTTGAGTGATCATCACCAGGAAACGGAGGAAAGGAACAAGAAGGGGGTGATGGGCCATTCCACAGTACTCAGAGTACATGGGATCACACAGGTGATATGGACTGTGTACCGTCCAGAGGACGGCTTTTCAGGGCCGGTCTTCTCTTTCTTTTCCCTGTTTCAGTCCCAGGGATTAAGCTCAGGTAGTCAGGTTGACTGACAAGCGCTGTTACGTCGTGAGTCATCTCCCTGGACTATTCACTATTATATAAATATTATTCCATCGAATAATTCAACTTTCCTGTTCGTAAGTGTTGAAGTTACTGCCATGTTTCTAATGTTCTTAGCAACCTCTCAGATTAATCATAAAAATGATCTTACGTGACAGTATGAGTTAAGGCAGGGTTACTGATTTCTGTTTTCTTTTCAACTCTCCTAAACTAATCTCTCTCTCTCTCTCTCTCTCTCTCTCTCTCTCTCTCTCTCTCTCTCTCTCTGTGTCTATATGTGTGAGTGTGTGTGTATCTGTATGTGTGAGTGTGTCTGTGTGTCTGTGTGTGTGTGAGTGTGTGTGTGTGTGTGTGTGTGTGTGCTCGCGTACATGCGCACATACGTGCACATGTCCTTTGAGAACTGGATCCAGTATATCTTAAATCCTCTTCTCCAGCTTCTTCCAGTTTTACCCACCCCCTATTTACCCACCTTTGTGTCCTTTTTTTGTTTTTAAACCAACACATTGCATTTGTTCTGCCCAAATACTCAAAAGATATGTGTCTTTCCACCAGAGCATAGTCTACTCGTCAGGGACTACATCTTACAGAATACTGACTCTTTCTCGCCTAGAAACTATCATTTGCCCATAGTTCCTCCAGGCCTTCATGTCCAACGCCCCTCTCCATGCTGGTATTTGGTCTGACTTTAGTGCTCATGTCTTGTGCATACTATCAAGACCATCCTGAGTTCTTCATGTGCAGCTGACCAGAAGACATTGCTTCTTTGAGGCCACCAAGTACCTCTGTCTCTTACAGTTTTCCTGGTCTGTCTTCTGAAATGTCTAAGTCTCAGGAGGAAGGGATGCCACATAGATGTTCCAATTAGAGATAAGCATTCCAACACCTCTTTTTCTCTGCACTTTGGTCTTTGTGCTAATAGTCATTTACTGCAAATAGAAGCTTCTTTGATACAAGTAGAGAAATAAGTTAATCTATGACTATAACAATAAGCAATTAAAATCAATGTAAAACTATGTCATTTGGCAGCAAATCATAGTCAATTCTCCCCTAGGGCCTATGACCTATCTAGCCGTAAGTTCTCGGCAGGTGTCTGGTATGTGTTTCATCCTGTGGACAAGACTTAATTCCAATTAGAAAATTGTTGTCTACATCCATGATATCTGAGTCACTATTGCACCAGTGACTATGACTGCAAGCCAGTCATTATTGTAACTCATAGGTGTAGAATATAGTACAAAGGATAGGGTTGATGACTTTTTTCTCTTCCAGTAATATGTAATTTATATATATATATATATAATCACCTCCAGCATTATGAAAGCTAGTCAGTAGGGATAAAGCTTCCGGGTGGTACCACCTTGATTGCTCCATGTCCTAAAAATAAAGTATGTGCTATCTAAAGCAATCAGGTCCGACAGTTATGGAGGGCAACCAAAACCATGGTGATCACCTGTAATGTTGCATAAGGGGCTATGGATCTCACGAGCTAAGAACTCTAAAAGACAAAATGCATTTCTACCAATGTGCCTTTTTGTTTGTTAGCCTGTGCTGCCTAGGGCGGGTATTGTCACCATTGTTAGAGAACAACTCCATTTTAGCGTTTTATGTTTGATTGTCACCCCGAGTCCAGAATAACTAACTATTCATGCAGACATCACAATAGTTGATCATACCACTCTTCAACAACCTCTCAGTCTGTTTTTCCAAACTGTAAAAGGACAGAGACCTTTGTCACATTTGTCTCTGTGTCACTAAAGCTTAGTACATTATGTGTCCGAAGCAGGTGTACATAAATATTGAGTCATTAAATCATATCCGCTCCTACAATCAGAATTTATCTAAACTGACAATAACAAATACATATTTAACCAACCATAATGCAAAGATGAACGAGCCACTATTTTTAAAACTATAGATACACTTGTTCTGTCTTTTTATAGAACAAGTTAGTGTTGCAGATAACTTGCAATCACTAAGCAGAGTCTTCCTAGGCAGGAAACCATATAGGTAAACACTTAATATTTTAAACTATGCTTTTTGCCTAACATTTAATCTTCCATTTCGAAAATAAACTATACACGCTTAAATTGCTACATATTGGCTTTCTATTTTACTGCAGAAATTTGCGTAATTGTGAGGCACTTAAAATGAGAAGTTGTCTTCTGTGTTTACTCTGTTTTTGGCTATGTGTAGGCAAACTTAACTTAATCAAAACTTAACCCTAGGGGTTGGGGATTTAGCTCAGTGGTAGAGCGCTTGCCTAGCAAGCGCAAGGTCCTGGGTTCCGTCCCCAGCTCCCCCCCCCCAAAAAAAAACAACCCTATAGAAGCGAATTGTATGCTTAGTCACACTCAAAAATAAATAAATAAATAAATAAATAAAGAAAGAAAGAAAGAAAGAAAGAAAGAAAGAAAGAAAAAAGGGAAGAAAGAAAGAAAGAAAAAATAAAAGCAAGACAAGACCTATGTCAGGAAGAGAAAGGGAATCCATGTTTATTTGGGATCTTGTGGGTAGGGCTGGGTAGATGGTACCTACTGCTCTTACGGAGGACCTGAGTTCTATTCCCAGCATCCATGTCGAGTATATCACAGACACCTCAAATTCTACCTCTAGGGGATCCAATACTCTTCTCTGGTCTCTATGGACACCTGCACTCAAGTACAAAGGCACATGCCTAGCCACACAATTACAAATAAAAGAAGGTCTCATTTTGAAAAGAGTCTATCCACAATTATGAAAAACTAACCTTGTTATGTAAAGAGGTTAAATTAGGCAAATATTTACCAGATGTTAGTGCTTATGTTTATGCTAAGGTACCAGGTTTTTTTTCCACCACAGCGATATTATAAATATGATAAACATACTTCTGGTGGCTCTGGGTTTGGGTTTATTGTTGTTATTGTTGTTTTGTTCTGAAACTCTTTTCTATCCCCACTATAGCAAGGTTCCTATGTTAGACTGAGTTTCTCTAGTTAACAGTAAATCACTGGTAGACAAGAAGGCCAAGGCCTTTGCTATTCCCAAGTTTGAGTCACATCCTAAATTTGTTAGGATGAGCAATTGGCTGTGTCTCTACAGAAAATGAGAGCTTCCGCTTTGCTAAAACAAACCAGAATTCAGATTCTTCTGCCAATGATGCGTCTCCTTGTCGCATCCATCAACTGGACGCCAGCCTTATTTCTCAGGAAATGTTACTTGGCAGATGGCAAATGACTCACGTGACCGCAATGACTTGCGTTTATTTGCTTTTTTTTTCTTGAAATTTTTTTATAATGATCACTATTCTTCATGGGAAAAAAATTTACTTACTTTTTAAAGACGAAAGTCTTCATTTCCAGTAACCATGAGACTTTCAACAACAGAAATTAATAGTACATTTAAGACAAGTAAAATACTAGCTTTTTCTTAAAGGCCCAAGTTGTATTGATCAATTCTTCGAGAATTTCATTTCTCTGTATGAGGTGACCAATTGTTCTATGTTCTCCAATACTCCTCTCTCAAGCCATACCCAACCTCACATCTTCTTCTTAGTTTTTGGTAATAACTCACTGACATCTAGTTAGAGCTACCCAAATGCACGTGGATATGCAGCTATCCATTGCAGCATGAACAAACTACAGGTACCACCCCGCTGAGGAAACTGATGGTCTTCCCCCGGAAGCTGTCAACTGCCAACAGCTCTGAGCTGGGAGTGACACTTTATGAGCTCCTCCCCATCCATGCTGCAGTGTTGTCTAGTTTGATCTTGTGCTAGTTTTATGCTGGAAGTCGGACTACCATAGTTCAATAACCCTGTCTTATCCAGAAGGCAGTACTTTGCAGAGTTCTCTCCAACATCTGCCTCTTACAGTCTTTCCACCCTCTCTTCCACAGTGCTTCTTGAGTTATGGGAAGTGGAAATATATGTATATGTGTATGTGTATATGTATATGACATAGATGTATATGATGTAGACATATACTGTATATATATGTATATATGTATCTGATACATACATATGTATGTATATGTATATCTCATCTATGGCTGAGCATAGATGTCAGTGTTTTGCTCTCTGCATTTGGCTTGTGAGTCTCTGTGATAGCCATTTTCCATGACAGTAAGAAACTTTTCTTTAAAGGAGTAAGAGCTGTTCTCATCTACAAACAAGTACTTAGAAGGCGGTTTGATATTATGAGAATAATTTTTAAAAGGAATTTGCAATTTCAGAAGTCCTCCCCATTGGATGATACTTAAAAGCACTAGCTTCAAATCTATGTTTCAAAAAGTATGATATACAAGGGTGGCAGTAAAACAGCTGACTCTCCATGAGACTCCATTTCATCTCCATTATGACTGATTATGTAATTGCCCCATAAAGGGGTACGTTGTCAGGATTATATCTATTTGTGTGACTATTCAAGACTTCTCATTGGCACATAATGCTGGAACAAGAATTCAGCAAAACAGCTATGCTTTTTATTAATCCATGGTCCCTTCTAAATAGTACCTACAGATTTGTATGATGTTTGCCCTATCATTTAAGTTCCTGTCATAAATTTCTGAGGTTGGTCTAAAGAACAGATGCTAGGGTGAGAATTTCAGTGTAAGTCATTTATCTAGGAGATTATTTTAGGGATAGAGTAGAATAGAGAGCTCTCACTCCTCTGCAGAAAAACTTCTGACTGTCATGGAAAATGGCTATCACAGAGACTCACAATCCAAATACAGAGAGCAAGGCACTGTGATATCTATGCTCAGCCACAGATGGGAGCCACAGATAATCTTAGAAAGCATTAGTAGGAAAAGTAGAAAAGTGAGACAGAAGAATAAAGATTTAAAAAAAAAACATACAGAAGCCAGTTAATTATCTCTGAGGTCCCGTTGTGAAGCACCCTGAGAAACAGAGTAGAATGTTTCTCAAAGGCACCCACACAAGTGAGGAAACCTGGGCAGTAGTGTGCCCTGTAACTATATGTCAATCGCTGATGGAAAGTATCACTGGTGGTCCAGGAAGATTTCATTCCCCGAAGCATCACAACCACCTTAGTGTGTGTTTCATGTTCATAAAGCATCAGTTGCCTGATGAAGCCTACCTCAGGATGTGTTCCCAGCAATGGCCAGCTCATAAGTGTATTAACTTTGTAGATTTCCTCTTCTTGGTATCATATTGATTGATTGAAGAGCATGAGACCCCAATCACTTCTATGCTCTCCAACACCACTACCATGTCCTAAAGTAGTAAGCATGCATGCCAGTTGGAGTAAAACCCAAAGGTAGAAAGTTCTCGTTGTCCTGAGGATTTCATTAACAGCATACCAAAATAGAGTCACTGGAATGGAAGTTCTGCTATAAATAAACTTTAGAGGGTTTTGTTCTAATATAATGTTGGAAATGCAAGGTTAAGCACAGTAAGGAGAACTTAATAATACTAACAAAAGTACACATGGACTTAAATAATCTGCCCACCCTGAGATATACATCATTTGTGCTCCTATATGCAAAATGTCATCTTGCTTACTCAAACTGTGGGTGCTGGTACATGCTGGATTTTTTTGTCTTTGCAAAATCTGCAGTCCAATTCAGTCCCTGATTTCATAGTGTTGGCCAGGGTCAAAGACATTTAAGTGGTGAATAAGTTATTTAAGATAGATTAATGGCATTCCCTCAAGACAGTTAATTTCCATAATGGTGAGAGAATTGTCAGTCTACAAGGACTAGAGTGGTTCTTACAGGGTGAATGGTTGCAAAGTGAGCTTGTTGCCTCTGGGGACATTTTTGTTCCCCTTTTCTTTCTCACTTACTGTGTTTTATTAATTTATTTTACTCCTGATTTTCTGCCATTAGGTAAAGTATCAGAAAGCATTAACTGGATACCCCTGCATAATCTTGTATTTCTAGCTTCTGTTTCATGAACCACTATTCTTCCTAAACCACCCGGTCTTGTGTATTCTGTTACAGTAACACAAATCAACCCAGTCAATCGCTTTCAAAAAAATCAAACAGCTGAAAGAATCATATCTCTTTGTTAGCTATACTTTCCTTAAGACATCACGCCTTATAAACCTATTCAACAAAATAGTACTACCAGAAATCACTTCACAAGAACTTGTCTTAATTGGGGCTGCAAGGCTTACATTCCTAGTCTTGCTTAATCATTGTGTAGGGTAGAGGAAGCACCAGGGCAATCTAATTGAAAGGCAAGCTACAGAGGGAAGCAAAAAAATATCTTAACCAGCTAGATTTTATATCTTATACCTTAAGAGGCCCCTCCTCCTTTACTCATTCATATGCAAAGTGCAAATCCTCCAGGAATAATTATCACCTTCTTTTATTTATAGAAAACCTGTAACTCTGTGAATGAAGCACTGCATCTGCTCTGCCAGTTTTCTATACATATAATAATTACTATTCTTAAGACCCCTGATTAAATTTTGAAAATAGCTATTGATAATTAATAAGGGTGCCATTCACACGCTGCGATTGCAGAGGAAACCATACAGTTTAAAAAAAATAAAAACTATAATCATGATGTCTTTGCTGGATCCAACCCATAATTTCTAATGTCAGAATTTTATATCCCCATGGTACATGATACCATTCATTTTATCAAATTGCATACATTAAAAAAAAACCAGTATGCTTGAATAAATAAGCAGACGTACGCAGAGATGCACTTCGAAGCATTTCCTCTATTTAAGGGAGTAGTTCTCAGGCTAACCCATGAGTTGGTGCTTTTGGAATGTAAATAGAACCTTCTCTAAAAACATTTGAGGGCCTCAGAAACTAGCATACCATCTTTCAAGCAGGAATGCTGGATTTTCTTGTTGATCCAACTGGTTGCTATAAGGACAGTAACTTGGACGTATTGGTCTTCTCTTTCCTAATTCACGCTAGTTTCTGGGGCTTTGGTAAGAGTGAATTGTGAGTGAGCGTGCTCACCATTTCTAATCAACAAGCCCATGTTTATTAATGAAGGGTTTGGGAAATGGCTCTGTCAGTAAAGGGCTTAGGTAAGCATGAGACCTGATTTCCATCACCACGGCCACATAACAAGCCAGACCCAGGAGTATGAGGGTCTAGTCTCAGCTCTGGGGAGGCAGAGGCAGGTAGATCCCTGGAGATTGCTGGCTGGGAGCCTGTCCAAACCAGTAAATTTCAGGTTCAGTGAGAGACCCTGTTTCAAGAAGTCAGGTGAGGAGTGAATGAGGAAAGCACTCAACATCATCCTTTGGTCTCTACACACACACACACACACACACACACACACACACACACACACAGACTTGTACACACCCACCCAAACAGCATTGACTCAAATGAACACCAAAGGAATAGTTGCTGGAAGAACTAGTTCTTCTTCAGTCTCTGTGATCTCAGACTATTGCCTGGTATTGATGATCTCTGCCTGGGACCTTTAGTTATTAATTAGTTAATATCGATTAGTTATTAATCAGCCTTGTGTGTCTCTGCTAGCTCATGTGCATCACTCGTTCACTAAATGAACTTCAGCATGTCCTATTCAACAGGCACAACCCCTCTTACAAAGGTGGGGTGGTGGTGCAATGTGCAGGTAATGAATCAAAATGTGTTGGGGGCTTTATTCATTGACATCTTCCTCTAAGACTCCAAGTGAATTATGGGTAAACTTCCTGTGATTACAATAAAACAGACTCTGAACTCCATCAGTTCTCTCCCATGATGGAACATGTTCACTGAGGTGATGTAGAGGCACTGACAGTTTCTGTGTGCCATCCCCATTTCACCAAAGAGAAGCAGTTTGTCACCAGCACTGGATAGCTCCAGACACTCAAACATGCAGTGAGTGCTTGCCGTGTGCCACACACTGTGGTGCGACTGAACACTTCAACCTAGTTATTAAAACGTGTTTGCATGGGTTATGAGAGCAAACAGAGAAGAAAATAACTGGGCACTATTCGACCAGTTCTGTAGAGCTGTGTAGAAGAGCTGGATTCTACAAGGGACAATCTGTCTTTGGTTAAGACCATGCTTTCTGATGAAATATTTACACCTAAAATGTTCTAAAAATTGATCCTCACAACTTTTGTTTATTTACTAATCTATCTTTTTTTTAATATTTGGGGACCATTTTATCAATATATAATAAAAAGTATTAGCTAACTTATGTAGAGGACTTGTTATATTGTGGATTATTATAAGTACTTAATGTTTATGAAATTATTTCATCTTTGTGTTATCACTGTGTGGAGGAAATCCTATCATGGCCATGTTATGGATGGGGAAACTGAGGAATAACAAAGTCAGTCACTAGCCTAGGGTTGATGTTAGTTGTAGGAAGCAGTCCACCCCACAGTCTAACTTCATATCACAGCACTTTATTGCATTTACTAATGAGGGAACAGATATATTGACTAAAGAAGTGGGAAGGGTGTGTGGTTCTGTGGGTTGAGTACTGTGCAAGCATGAAGTGCTGAGTTTGAATCCTCAGAACTTACGTAAAACAGACAGTAGCTACCCTGACGTAGCTGGCACTCTTCTGTAACTCCAGAGCTCCTACTTTGGCAAGACAAGAGGAGGAAACAGAAGAATTCCCAGAAGGCGTGGGCTAGCTTGCCTGGCATACAGAGTGAAAAACAAAGAGAAAAGTCTTGAACAAAGAGAAAAGGAAGGAATGACACGTGATTATCTTCCGATCTTCACATGTGCACGTGTGTGCATGTACACATACACAGAGAGAGACAGACAGACACTTACACAGACACCAGCACACACAGCAAGACAGATAGACAGACACCAAGACAGAGAAACAAAGACTGACAGATACACATAGATAGACAGACACTGACACAGACAGACAGACAGACAGACAGACACCAGCACATAGAGAGACACTGACACACACACACACACACACACACACACACACACACACACACACACACACAGAGCGACAAAGACAGGGGCAGAAAGAGACAGACAGACACCGAAACACAGAGACAGACACTGACACACAGAAAGACGGACAGACACTGACAGACACATACAGAGACATACAGACACTGATATACATAAAGAGACAGACACCAACACACACACAGACAGATAGGCAGAAACTCTCTCTCTCAGACTGGTTAAAAGAAAAGAGGAGCACTGCACCCTCATAGTCATACTAGAAATGATTCATATTTTTCTCAGCATGAGGTGGGTTAATAAACATCCTCCCACCTAATGCTGGCAAAAGTCAGTGCATGGATTCATTACACACCACGTCTGGACGAACTGACACTCAGGCGTTCTATGACTTTCACCAGTTCTCCCAGTTTTGAATTGGTGACTCAGACATCAGCTTTGCCAAGTCCTCTGCTGTGGATAGCTCATAACTTCACTTCCTCTAAGAGTGATAGTATATTTTGAGAACCAGCACTAAACCAGAAATATGAACTGTGAAGTACTCTAGGGGAACGTGTTACAGAATCTGTTATCACATCACATACGAGGGATATAACATTTGGTATTTGAGGCATTTAAGATAGTGAAACCAGTTAACGCTGGGCATCTCAGGAATAAATGGATGAATAGGCGTATTGAGATATTGTGTTCTATATGGGGCTTGTCAAAGTGTAAAACAGATCACTGTCTGAGCACAATTAAAACCCAAGTAAATACCATGAGTGATTCTGACAATCTAACCACTGCTAACCACACCCACTGGCAATTCTTCTTAAAACCACAAGAAGACAATGGAGTAGCTTGTGTTGAGAGAAAATTTAAAAATAACCTGTAAGGTCTTGCCAAGATGTGGTAAAAGACGGAATCTTGACAAATGCTAATGAATAAAAACACCTAAGCTTATGTACGGCAATGTTTTTCATTCTTTTTTTTTTTAAGGGGGAATTTTGTTTTGTTTTGTTGTACTTCTTTTTGCTCTGTGTAGCCAATATTTTTCCTCTTTTCAGATTACTATGTAGAGAACACTTTTTTTCACTAAGAAAAGTTTTTAGACAATAGATTAGGAGACATATATGTATGAATTTGAATTCTGTAACCTATTAGAACAAAAATAAAGGTTTTAATTTTTGCTTTGGGGATTAAAGGAGATGCCACAGTTCTTTATGCAGTCACTCATTCATGTTTCCTTTACGCTGTTCTGAAACATACTAGCTAACAAAATCTGTGCCCACAGATGGTCCGTTTAGATAAGTATTGGAAATAAGAAATTTTCTATGATAATTCATGATAGTACTGGTTCAGTGTCTTATGAGGGATATGGGGTTGTAATCCGTATAAACTGATGCAAGCAGTGGCCTTTGATCCTTGGGAAGCATCCTATTGAGAACCAAAGTG
Source organism: Rattus norvegicus (assembly GCF_021556685.1). Classification (NCBI taxonomy): domain Eukaryota; kingdom Metazoa; phylum Chordata; class Mammalia; order Rodentia; family Muridae; genus Rattus; species Rattus norvegicus. The sequence goes on from NC_141540.1 coordinate 44,524,564, forward strand.
GCAGTTGAAACTGTGTTTTAAGATGAGTCCCACAGTACCAAGTAACTGCTTATTCATCTATATTTGCAGATGTCTGGGGTGGGCGGAGCAAAACTCATTGACAACAAATTCACCGCACAATGATGCAATCAATCCTGCGGTCTGATTAGCCGGCTCCTCCTCACGAGCTAAAAGTACCGTCCTTGAAGAAAATGACAATCAGTCAATAATTGGTATCAATTAAGTACACTTACTTCTTTATGTGAATATGAATCAAACTCTTTCTAGGAATCTGTGATTGTGTTGCAAACTCAAAATGTATTCATTTACACACCGCAGAGGGATAAAAGGGGCGGCTCTCTGTGGATGTCACAAAGAAAGAAAAACCAGAGTTCCACAGCTATGTGCAGATATGAAGGAAAGGAAAGTATTTCAAACTCATGGACAAACCAAGAGTCCTGGGCTTTGTTTTATGGTAGTTTTGCTTCTGTTCCAACGAGGAATAAAAAGGGCAAGCATAAAATCTGTAATTTTAGGATTGCAGGCATGGTTGAAGCTGTATTACTGAAAACAGATGAGGAAATTTACAAGCTTAATTGCAATGCAAACATATGAGGCAGAGTAGAGGATTCCTGCTGTTCGTCTAGATGTGGCATCCAACACATTAGAAACAGCATCTGTGACAATGGCTTGCTCATAGTACCCAAACTGAAGCATGACGAATATGTTAATCCCAAAACCAATGTCGATTGTTGCAATTAGCTTGACACACATAATTTGGAATTTTTTATTTTTTTATTAACTTGAGTATTTCTTATATACATTTCGAGTGTTATTCCCTTTCCCGGTTTCCGGGCAAAAATCCCCCTCCCCCCTCCCCCTCCCCTTCCTTATGGGTATTCCCCTCCTAACCCTCCCCCCATTGCCCCCCTCCCCCCAACAGTCTAGTTCACTGGGGGTTCAGTCTTAGCAGGACCCAGGGCTTCCCCTTCCACTGGTGCTCTTACTAAGATGTTCATTGCTAGAGTTCAGGGTCAGTCCATGTATAGTCTTTAGGTAGTGGCTTAGTCCCTGGAAGCTCTGGTTGCTTGGCATTGTTGTACATATGGGGTCTCGAGCCCCTTCAAGCTCTTCCAGTTCTTTCTCTGATTCCTTCAACGGGGGTTCTATTCTCAGTTCAGTGGTTTGCTGCTGGCATTCGCCTCTGTATTTGCTGTATTCTGGCTGTGTCTCTCAGGAGCGATCTACATCCGGCTCCTGTCATCATGCACTTCTTTGCTTCATCCATCTTGTCTAATTGGGTGGCTGTATATGTATGGGCCACATGTGGGGCAGGCTCTGAATGGGTGTTACTTCAGTCTCTGTTTGAATCTTTGCCTCTCTATTCCCTGCCAAGGGTATTCTTGTTCCCCTTTTAAAGAAGGCGTGAAACATTCACATTTTGATCATCCTTCTTGAGTTTCATTTGTTCTAGGCATCTAGGGTAATTCAAGCATTTGGGCTAATAGCCACTTATCAATGAGTGCATACCATGTATGTCTTTCTGTGATTGGGTTAGCTCACTCAGAATGGTATTTTCCAGTTCCAACCATTTGCCTACGAATTTCATAAAGCCGTTGTTTTTGATAGCTGAATAATATTCCATTGTGTAGATGTACCACGTTTTCTGTATCCATTCCTCTGTTGAAGGGCATCTGGGTTCTTTCCAGCTTCTGGCTATTATACATAAGGCTGCGATGAACATAGTGGAGCACGTGTCTTTTTTATATGTTGGGGCATCTTTTGGGTATATGCCCAAAAGAGGTATAGCTGGATCCTCAGGCAGTTCAATGTCCAATTTTCTGAGGAACCTCCAGACTGATTTCCAGAATGGTTGTACCAGTCTGCAACCCCACCAACAATGGAGGAGTGTTCCTCTTTCTCCGCATCCTCGCCAGCATTTGCTGTCACCTGAGTTTTTGATCTTAGCCATTCTCACTGGCGTGAGGTGAAATCTCAGGGTTGTTTTGATTTGCATTTCCCTTATGACTAAAGATGTTGAACATTTCTTTAGGTGTTTCTCAGCCATTCGGCATTCCTCAGCTGTGAATTCTTTGTTTAGCTCTGAACCCCATTTTTTAATAGGGTTATTTGTCTCCCTGCGGTCTAACTCCTTGAGTTCTTTGTATATTTTGGATATAAGGCCTCTATCTGTTGTAGGATTGGTAAAGATCTTTTCCCAATCTGTTGGTTGCCGTTTTGTCCTAACCACAGTGTCCTTTGCCTTACAGAAGCTTTGCAGTTTTATGAGATCCCATTTGTCGATTCTTGATCTTAGAGCATAAGCCATTGGTGTTTTGTTCAGGAAATTTTTTCCAGTGCCCATGTGTTCCAGATGCTTCCCTAGTTTTTCTTCTATTAGTTTGAGTGTATCAGGTTTGATGTGGAGGTCCTTGATCCACTTGGACTTAAGCTTTGTACAGGGTGATAAGCATGGATCGATCTGCATTCTTCTACATATTGACCTCCAGTTGAACCAGCACCATTTGCTGAAAATGCTATCTTTTTTCCATTGGATGGTTTTGGCTCCTTTGTCAAAAATCAAGTGACCATAGGTGTGTGGGTTCATTTCTGGGTCTTCAATTCTATTCCATTGGTCTATCTGTCTGTCTCTGTACCAATACTATGCAGTTTTTATCACTATTGCTCTGTAATACTGCTTGAGTTCAGGGATAGTGATTCCCCCTGAAGTCCTTTTATTGTTGAGGATAGCTTTAGCTCTCCTGTGTTTTTTGTTATTCCAGATGAATTTGCAAATTGTTCTGTCTAACTCTTTGAAGAATTGGATTGGTATTTTGATGGGGATTGCATTGAATCTGTAGATCGCTTTTGGTAAAATGGCCATTTTTACTATATTGATCCTGCCAATCCATGAGCATGGGAGATCTTTCCATCTTCTAAGGTCTTCTTCAATTTCTTTCTTCAGTGTCTTGAAGTTCTTATTGTACAGATCTTTTACTTGCTTGGTTAAAGTCCCACCGAGGTACTTTATATTATTTGGGTCTATTATGAAGGGTGTCGTTTCCCTAATTTCTTTCTCGGCTTGTTTCTCTTTTGTGTAGAGGAAGGCTACTGATTTATTTGAGTTAATGTTATACCCAGCCACTTTGCTGAAGTTGTTTATCAGCTTTAGTAGTTCTCTGGTGGAACTTTTGGGATCACTTAAATATACTATCATATCATCTGCAAATAGTGATATTTTGACTTCTTCTTTTCTGATCTGCATCCCCTTGACCTCCTTTTGTTGTCTGATTGCTCTGGCTAGAACTTCAAGAACTATATTGAATAAGTAGGGAGAGAGTGGGCAGCCTTGTCTAGTCCCTGATTTTAGTGGGATTGCTTCAAGTTTCTCTCCATTTAGTTTAATGTTAGCAACTGGTTTGCTGTATATGGCTTTTACTATGTTTAGGTAGGGGCCTTGAATTCCTATTCTTTCCAGGACTTTTATCATGAAGGGGTGTTGAATTTTGTCAAATGCTTTCTCAGCATCTAATGAAATGATCATGTGGTTTTGTTCTTTCAGTTTGTTTATATAATGGATCACGTTAATGGTTTTCCGTATGTTAAACCATCCCTGTATGCCTGGGATGAATCCTACTTGATCATGGTGGATGATTGTTTTGATGTGCTCTTGGATTCGGTTTGCCAGAATTTTATTGAGTATTTTTGCGTCGATATTCATAAGGGAAATTGGTCTGAAGTTCTCTTTCTTTGTTGGGTCTTTGTGTGGTTTAGGTATAAGAGTAATTGTGGCTTCATAGAAGGAATTCGGTAGTGCTTCATCTGTTTCAATTTTGTGGAATAGTTTGGATAATATTGGTATGAGGTCTTCTATGAAGGTCTGATAGAATTCTGCACTAAACCCGTCTGGACCTGGGCTGTTTTTGGTTGGGAGACCTTTAATGACTGCTTCTATTTCCTTAGGAGTTATGGGGTTGTTTAACTGGTTTATCTGTTTCTGATTTAACTTCGGTACCTGGTATCTGTCTAGGAAATTGTCCATTTCCTGCCGATTTTCAAGTTTTGTTGAATATAGGCTTTTATAGTAAGATCTGATGATTTTTTGAATTTCCTCTGAATCTGTAGTTATGTCTCCCTTTTCATTTCTGATTTTATTAATTTGGACACACTCTCTGTGTCCTCTCGTTAGTCTGGCTAAGGGTTTATCTATCTTGTTGATTTTCTCAAAGAACCAACTTTTGGTTCTGTTGATTCTTTCTATGGTCCTTTTTGTTTCTACTTGGTTGATTTCAGCTCTGAGTTTGATTATTTCCTGCCTTCTACTCCTCCTGGGTGTATTTGCTTCTTTTTGTTCTAGAGCTTTTAGGTGTGCTGTCAAGCTGCTGACATATGCTCTTTCCTGTTTCTTTCTGCAGGCACTCAGCGCTATGAGTTTTCCTCTTAGCACAGCTTTCATTGTGTCCCATAAGTTTGGGTATGTTGTACCTTCATTTTCATTAAATTCTAAAAAGTCTTTAATTTCTTTCTTTATTTCTTCCTTGACCAGGTTATCATTGAGTAGAGCATTGTCCAATTTCCACGTATATGTGGGCATTCTTCCCTTATTGTTATTGAAGACCAGTTTTAGGCCGTGGTGGTCCGATAGCACGCATGGGATTATTTCTATCTTTCTGTACCTGTTGAGGCCCGTTTTTTGACCAATTATATGGTCAATTTTGGAGAAAGTACCATGAGGAGCTGAGAAGAAGGTATATCCTTTTGCTTTAGGATAGAATGTTCTATAAATATCCGTTAAGTCCATTTGGCTCATGACTTCTCTTAGTCTGTCGACATCTCTGTTTAATTTCTGTTTCCATGATCTGTCCATTGATGAGAGTGGGTGTTGAAATCTCCCACTATTATTGTGTGAGGTGCAACGTGTGTTTTGAGCTTTAGCAAGGTTTCTTTTACGTATGTAGGTGCCCTTGTATTTGGGGCATAGATATTTAGGATTGAGAGTTCATCTTGGTGGATTTTTCCTTTGATGAATATGAAGTGTCCTTCCTTATCTTTTTTGATGACTTTTAGTTGAAAATTGATTTTATCTGATATTAGAATGGCAACTCCAGCTTGCTTCTTCCGACCATTTGCTTGGAAAGTTGTTTTCCAGCCTTTCACTCTGAGGTAGTGTCTGTCTTTGTCTCTGAGGTGTGTTTCCTGTAGGCAGCAGAATGCAGGGTCCTCGTTGCGTATCAAGTTTGTTAATCTATGTCTCTTTATTGGGGAGTTGAGGCCATTGATGTTGAGAGATATTAAGGAATAGTGATTATTGCTTCCTGTCGTATTCATATTTGGATGTGAGGTTATGTTTGTGTGCTTTTCTTCTCTTTGTTTTGTTGCCAAGACGATTAGTTTCTTGCTTCTTCTAGGGTATAGCTTGCCTCCTTATGTTGGGCTTTACCATTTATTATCCTTTGTAGTGCTGGATTTGTAGAAAGATATTGTGTAAATTTGGTTTTGTCATGGAATATCTTGGTTTCTCCATCTATGTTAATTGAGAGTTTTGCAGGATACAGTAACCTGGGCTGGCATTTGTGTTCTCTTAGGGTCTGTATGACATCAGTCCAGGATCTTCTGGCCTTCATAGTTTCTGGCGAGAAGTCTGGTGTGATTCTGATAGGTCTGCCTTTATATGTTACTTGACCTTTTTCCCTTACTGCTTTTAATATTCTTTCTTTATTTTGTGCGTTTGGTGTTTTGACTATTATGTGACAGTCGGTGTTTCTTTTCTGGTCCAATCTATTTGGAGTTCTGTAGGCTTCTTGTATGCCTTGGGTATCTCTTTTTTTAGGTTAGGGAAGTTTTCTTCTATGATTTTGTTGAAGATATTTACTGGTCCTTTGAGCTGGGAGTCTTCACTCTCTTCTATACCTATTATCCTTAGGTTTGATCTTCTCATTGAGTCCTGGATTTCCTGTATGTTTTGGACCAGTAGCTTTTTCTGCTTTACATTATCTTTGACAGTTAAGTCAATGATTTCTATGGAATCTTCTGCTCCTGAGATTCTCTCTTCCATCTCCTGTATTCTGTTGGTGAAGCTTGTATCTACAGGTCCTTGTCTCTTCTTTTGGTTTTCTATATCCAGGGTTGTTTCCATGTGTTCTTTCTTGATTGCTTCTATTTCCATTTTTAATTCCTTCAACTGTTTGATTGTGTTTTCCTGGAATTCTTTCAGGGATTTTTGTGACTCCTCTCTATGGGCTTCTACTTGTTTATTTATGATTTCCTGGAATTCTTTCAGGGATTTTTGTGACTCCTCTCTATGGGCTTCTACTTGTTCAATTATGTTTTCCTGGAATTCTTTCAGGCATTTTTGTGATTCCTCTCTGTAGGCTTCTACTTGTTCTCTAAGGGAGTTCTTCACATCTTTCTTGAAGTCCTCCAGCATCATGATCAAATATGATTTTGAAACTAGATCTTGCTTTTCTGGTGTGTTTGGATATTCCATGTTTGTTTTGGTGGGAGAATTGGGCTCAGATGGTGCCATGTAGTCTTGGTTTCTGTTGCTTGGGTTCCTGTGCTTGCCTCTCGCCATCAGATTATGTCTAGTGTTACTTTGTTCTGCTATTTCTGACAGTGGCTAGACTGCCCTATAAGCCTGTGTGTCAGGAGTGCTGTAGACCTGTTTTCCTGTTTTCTTTCAGCCTGTTATGGCGACAGAGTGTTCTGCTTTCGGGAGTGTAGTTTTCCCTCTCTACAGGTCTTCAGCTGTTCCTGTGGGCCTGTGTCTTGAGTTCACCAGACAGGTCACTTGCAGCAGAAAAGTTGGTCTTACCTGTGGTCCCGAGGCTCAAGTTTGCTCTCGGGGTGCTGCCCAAGAGCTCTCCGCGGCAGCAGCAACCAGGAAGATCTGTGCCACCGTTTCCGGGAGCTTCAGTGCACCAGGGTTCCAGATGGTGTTTGGTGTTTTCCTCTGGCGTCCGAGATGTGTATGCAGAGTGCAGTCTCTTCTGGTTTCCCAGGCGTGTCTGCCTCTCTGAGGGTTTAGCTCTCCCTCCCACGGGATTTGGGTGCAGAGCCATAATTTGGAATTTTATTAAACAAAACATCGCAAAACTAGAATCAATTTTATGTTGACTGCGATGTGCCCTACCCACACGTAAACTCAGAGATGGAACCAATTAGAAGTTGGACCACAGCTATAGATAAAAGAACCATCAAGGGTGACAAGTAAATATCCCAAGATAACAGGTAGGTAGCTGACTTAGTAAGCAACACATCTTATGTCAGCCGAGGGATAGCATCCCAGGATCAGTGGGAGAATGATTCATTAATGAAATGCTTACTGTGTCGATTAATTTGATATTACTAAATTAACAGTATAAAACTTAGAGCCATTCAGCAAGAGATCAGAAAAAGATAAATAATTGGAAACAAAATACAGTACCTAAATCCTTGGTAAGCGAAAGTGTCAAAAATGGGGACAGAGGACATGGCTCAGTGGGCAAGAGAATTCTTTTGCTATGAGATCAAGCACATCTCAGTTCAAATCCACAGCACTGAGGTAAAAGCTAGAAGAAAAGCAATGAAGTCAGGCAGTAACAGAGAGCTTGTCAATGGGTATAGTAATCAGATTGGCTGAGGTAGACACTACATGGTTTGAAGTTAGGGACAGGTGATTATTCCCTCCATAGAATTCTAAGAGAGAGACCACTGTATAGATGATACCCATGTACTAATGCCAGAAGGAACAGAACAGAGCAACAAACAAGACAAAAAAGAAGCCAGCATCAGTGGGACATTAAAAACATTGTGCTTTGTCAGGAATAAGTAGTACCCCATGACACTATAATGCTAACTCTCATTCTATGTCAATAGAAAGTCAAAATTAGTAGAAAAATATTATGAAACAGTATAAGAGCAGAATTCAAAACAATTTTGAGTTATAAGGGCTCTCCCAACCTGCACGGGATAATTCAAACAAAACAAAACAAAACAAACGGAGAATGTGAAGAGGGGTGAAAGAAAACCACAAGTCAACAGCCATGTTTAAAATGACAGGAAGAATCATTCTGGACATCAGACAGTAAGTTCAAAACATCCACAGTGGTGACAGCATGTACAATGAGCTCCCAGAAGTTCTCTACTTTTATGAAACTTGACAAATATACTTGAGAAATGTCTTCTTAATAGCATCAACCATTTTTCTTACCACCAGGCTGGAGACAATCTTGCTGTATCTTATTAGTTGGGTCTAAGAAGACTGATGGGGGGAGATGGCTCAGCAGTTGGGAGGACCCAGGTTCAATTCTCAGAGGTCACATAGCACCTTATGCCTGTCTGTAAATCTAGTTCCAGGGCTCTGACACCCTCACATAAATACATACAGAGAAATACCAATAATAATAGTAAAAATAATGAGAATTAAAAATTAATAATTAAAAATATGAAGGATTTATAGATGCCCTTTTAATTACTTTAAAAGAGTTCTCTTTCACATAAACACTTTACATTGAGTTTTACTGTGATTAAAAATGGAAGGTGAGAAGTTGAAGGACCCTTGTTCTTACTGAAGTGTAAGAGCTAATAAGAAGCTTGGCCTGGTAGAAAGTAAGTAGGTTATGGAGTTCCTGTGAAGGACTCTAAGGGCTTTCCCCAGCTTTACACCCACTGCTTCAGGTCAAGATTAGCCAAGCTTCCTGCCAAGTACCAGCTTCCCACCTAGGGTCAAGGCTAGGCCAAGTTCCATTTTCCACCCACAGTTCTCAGGAGGAGCAGGGACATTCTTGAAAAACCACAGAATGTACTGACTGATAGTCACCTGAACCTCTGGTCCCAGACAGAGTTCTAATGCATGTCATATGCTTGCTAGCCAATAGATTCAAAGGTCAATATGCTTAACCAATAAGTTTAAACTGTAACCTTGCTTATGTAAACTGTACTCCTATAAAGAATAACAACTGCTTGTTATAGCCATTCAGGGTTCCTTTCTAGTCCCTAGCTACAAGGGGCTGATTGAAGGTCGACCCTGATGCGCCAGAAAATAAACCTCTTGTGTTTGCATTGAACTTCGTTCTTGTATCTCACTTGGGGGTTCTCCCAGTAGTTAAGACTCACTTCAAGCCTTACAAACTAACCTTTAAATCCATTCATATCTTGTAATTAAAATTTTTCAGTGAAATTAAATATCTCTTAATGGTATGAGATGGCTCACGTATGCTTGGCCCAGGGAGTGACACTATTAGAATGTGTGGCCTTGTAGGAGGAAGTGTGTCACTGTGGGGGTGGGTTTGGAGACTCTCCTCCTAGCTACCTGAGGATGCTGAGTCTGTTCCTGGCTTCCTTCAGGTAAGGACATAAAACTCAACTCCTCCTACACCATGCCTGCCTAGATGTTGCCATGCTCCCACCTTGATGATAATAGATTAAACCTCTAAACTTATAAGTCAGTCCCAATTAAATGTTGTCCTTTACAAAACTTACATTAATCATGGTGTTTGTTCATAACAATAAAAGCTTAACTAAGACAAAAGTTGGTACCAGGAGTGGGGTGTTGCTGTGATAGGCCTGACCATGCTTTTATTTGGAAGAATATGGATTTTGGGACTTTAGATTTGGAAAGCAGTGGGGGCTTAATGGGGTATCTTGTAGTAATGCAGAAGTCTTTGTTACTAAAAGTAATTTGAATTGCGCAGGCCTGGCCCAAGAGGTTTCAGAGAAGAAGAATTTCAATATGTGCTATAAAGACTGCTTTTGTGGTATTTTGGTGAAGAATGTTGCTGTTTTTTGACCTTGTCTAAAGAGTCTGCCTGAGGCAGAGATGAAAAGACTCAGATTAATTACATTGACAAAGGAAGTCTCAGAAATGCCCACCATAGACTTTGTTCTCTGGTTAAGTCTTATAAAGAACATTTTAGTGAAAGAAAGGGAAGTTGAAAAAGGAAAAATACAAAATATATGGTTCAAGTATTAAAGAGACACCTGGAAGAGAAATGGAGCTGAACCCTGTGCTCAAAGATATTAAATTGAATTAAGGAAATAATGACCTTGGGACAAGATCCCACCCAGCTAAATTAGCTCCAGGCAATTCAGTACAAACTTTTAATCCCAGAAGACAGGCATACAGATCTCTAAATTCAAGGTCAATCTACACAGCAAGATCCAGGACAGCCAAGTTTAGACAGTGAAAGAGTTAGAAAAGAGGAAGCTGGTGATAATATAATAGAACAAGGGGGCCATGTTCCAGCCTCTGCAAGCACCAGAGCTCAACAGCTTCAGTCATGTGTCTCTGGCTTTATAGTCAAGAGGAGAAGGAGACTACTGGGACAATTGATGCTGGTTAGCTGGAGTTAAGAAAGAGACCAGCATCACTGAAGTGAAATCTTCTGGGAAGTGGTTTTTGAGAGCTGTATTCCAGAGATGCTGCCATGCTCCCACCTTGATGATAATAGATTAAACCTCTAAACCTCTAAATCAGCCCCAATTAAATATTGTCCTTTATAAAACTTACATTGATCATGCCTGTTCACAACAATAAAATCCTAACTAAGACATGGTAGAAATTACATTTGATATATTAACTTCTGATGATACAACACTGTTATTGAGCCCTTTAAAATTAAGGTTTAAAGTTTGTGCATTTTTTAAAAAAATGCTTCTGTAATTTTATGGTGACTGTGTGAAATGAGTCAAAACATTGAAATTAGAAAATAGGGTATTTATATTTATATAAAAGGAATAGGATATGTTAAGTATTTTACTATGCATAAAAATTACACTATAGGGTTGGGGATTTGGCTCAGTGGCAGAGCGCTTGCCTAGGAAGCGCAAGGCCCTGGGTTCGGTCCCCAGCTCCGAAAAAAAGAACCAAAAAAAAAAATTACACTATAGTTTTGCTTATCACAAAATTCATGGAGTTTGGAATCATTAATGGTTTTTATAATGATCTATACATATATGCTTTATTTATTTTAAAATGTATTGTAACAAAATTTAATTTTTAGGTATAACTGTTCAGAAAACTCTTCATTTCCATTTTTAATTAAAGATTTACTTATTTATCTAATTATTTTTACATACATGAGAGCTCTGTTTTCATGTATACCAGAAGAGGGAATCAGATACCATTACAGATGATTGTGATCCAATATATGGATGCTGGGAACTGAATTCATGACCTTGGAAGAGTACCCAATGTTCTGAATGGCTGAGCCATCTCTCCAACTTCTCATTTCCATTTTTAATTAAAATTAATAAAAATTCCAATTTTAATTAAAGTTATTACATTTCCCACTTTCTCTTTCTTTGTTTCTCTCCATGTATAACTGTCTGCTTTTTGTCCCTCACAAATCAAATTTATACTGTCTTTTTCTTTAATTTTCATTGTTATACACACACACATACACACACATATATATACATATACATATATATATTTATGCCTAAATATATAAGTACAACCTGCTCAGTCCACTTAGTGTTACATGTATATGATTTCATTCTACAGAAGAATTTTTATCAATTGTATGAGTACTTTAGATGTGAAAGATTTATGGTTGATTTATAAACAGATAGTGATTACAAGTAACAGTCATCTTTATAAGACTTGAGCAAAGTGTGGAGTTTCATTGTCAGGCAGGTCATGCATAAGATGAATCATTTTAAAGAAAAGACTCTTAAACATTTACTTAAAGAAATGTCTATCACGGTGCAACTTGTATTGAGTGTGTACATATTTGGTGCATGTAAAGTATATCTGGAAAATTATCTGGGTCTGTAATAGTAAATGAACAGTCTATGTATCATAAGTTTGTTGTATTCTGGGTTCACTTGGAAAATTGAGGGAAAAATAAAATAGTCACTCAATTATTTTCGCTAGTTTTGATGCAAAACTTTTCACAGAACCAACAGATTATACATACAATGAGATTTATTTTAAAGAAATTGGGTAATAAGATGTTGAGTCCCATATTCTGTTATATATAACCAAGAAGACTAGGACAATGACTCCAATCTGACTCTGATGGTCTGAAGATCAGGAGTGCTGGTGATGTACATCTAGAACATCTATGCAAATACAGGTGAGCATGCTATAGACTGTGTCTCATTTAGGATTACTATTGCTGTGATAAAAGTATGACCAAAGGCTAACTAGGGAGGTTTGGAGCAGTGATGGAGGAGTGCTGCTTACTGATTTGTTTCTAGTTTCACTCTTGCTTACTCTCTTTCTGCTCATGACTTTCTCAGCCTGCTTTCTTATAGAACCCAAGACCACCAGTCCAGGGGTGGCCTCATTCCCGAAAGGCCGGGCCCTCACACAGAAAATGCCTACAGACTAGCCTACATCTTCTGGAGTCATTTTCTTAATTGAGGCTCATCTTCTTCCTGGATTGGGTCTAGCAAGTTGACATAAAGCTAGCCAGCACAGAGTTATGACTTCATTCCTTTCTGGTACTTAAAAATGTGTGTGTGTGTGTGTGTGTGTGTGTGTGTGTGTGTGTGTGTGTGTGTACACCTAGTATGTGTGCCATAGTTTCTGTGTGGAGATCAGAGGACTACTATGTGGGGTTGGCTCTCCCCTTCCATGTTTATGTGGGTTACAGGAATTAAACTCACATCTCTAGGCTTACATAGCAAGTGCTTCCTACCACTGAATCATCTCACTTCAAAAATGCCCTGAATTGTATAGGAATGGATAAAAGCACAATTCAGGCTGGATTTGGCCCATGAGCCATAGTTGAAAGTCTTTTCTAAAGCATTAATAACAAATGAATCAAAAGATTATCTAGCTGGGTGTGGTGGTATATGCCTCCAAGCCAAACATTCAGAGGCAAAGGTAGAAAGATCCAGGGAAGCCTAGATTCTATATCTATATCTATATCTATATCTATATCTATATCTATATCTATATCTATATCTATATCTATATCTATCTATCTATCTAATCTATAATTATCTACATATATATCCATACATATACATATCTCTATATCTACGTATCTCTATATCTCTATATCTCTATATCTATCTATCTATCTATCTATCTATCTATCTATCTATCTATCTATCTATCTATGTCTATGTCTATCTCTCTCTCTCTCTCTCTCTCTCTCTCTCTATATATATATATATATATATATATATATATATATATATATATATATATATATCTCCAAAGCAATAATTTGTACATAGTGGGGCTGGTCAGCCTTGCTTCCTATCTATCATCTATTTCCCTAATAAGTTGTGATCCATTTCACCATTTCTCTCCCGTATCTCTCTCCCTCATGATCTCTCTTGTATTAAGGGAGTATTGGTTTGTATTTTAGTAAAAATCAAGCTCCAGGGTCAAAGATCCTTCTGAAGATGAGATGCTCCCCTTCTGCCTGGCTGTCTTCCTTTCATTTTCTTCCTAGTGATGATTAGGATATTTTGTGTTTAGTTTTAGTGAAGTAATGGGGAAGTGTCTGGAAAACACCTACACACCATGCCTTGTATGGTCTTAGGGTTATGTCGTGAGCAAGATGGTAGATACGCATAGTATAGCAAAAGTTACATTTTCTTATGCCGAGGGTCCTCCTCACACCATGTTTACATTCTAAATTCCTAACTACAGCCCAACGTCAATATCCCCAAGGTTGCTCACCTCTGCAGTCAGGTCCAGTCTCGAACAGAAGACTCTGAATTGAGGGTCAGGATCCTGGGGGAAATTCTCCAGCTGCAGGGCAGATCAAGGTGACATCTCTCCAGATGTGCAGAGCAGAACATTGCTTAGTCTCTGCTTATGTACTGTCCAGCGTACGTCATTGCGTTCAAGATCTGCGTCTGGATATCTTGAAGGAGGGATGTCAGGGAGTTCTGGTTATCAGCTGCAGCCTTGTGTGCAGTGGGGATCCTGACCAAGCTATGTTTACATGTCTAAAAGACATTTTTCACCAAATTCATTTCAGATTACTTTACTTATAAGCACTTAGTTTCCTAAGAACAAGCCAAGGACATTGAAATAAAGAACTATGTCATATAATGGATGTGGATTTTGTCAATAGATTATATAGAACAACAGAAAACTTGGGATAATATACTGGAGATATGCTTATGTAGTAAACAATCATTTTCAGAAAAAAATGGACAAAAAACATAGTCTTCCAAGACTTAGCAGCAAAATAATTCATAGGATGAGAACGTGTTGAACTTTAATGGGACCTCAGATGCACATGTTTTACATTGTTATTTCCAAACTTGAGGGCTAAAATTAACATTCAGTTTTTTGCATATGACCAGATGAATGTGTTAGGATGCAGCAGACATGACAGAAACCTATAGATTGGAGGGTACTATACTATTTTAGTTTTATACTTTTAATGCAATGTCCATGTGGAATCTGCTGATTGTGGAGGAATGAGTTGTAATACCATGTCCCTTGTAGTAACAAGACATAAACCATTATTCTCCCAGGGAGAGAAGGACATAAGCACAGAGAATGGCAACAGGACCCACTGAAGTACATGGTGCATAGTTACAATTTCTACTTACATTTACTTTTAATGGAAACAATTTGAAAGGACGCCGGGGTCTATTAATTTCTATACTGGACCTGTCCTGGTCAGCTGCTGTGGTGACCAGTTGGCCTGATGAAAAAGCCTTAAGAAAGGGATGTGGGGCTGGACAGATGGCTCAGCGGTTAAGAGCACTGACTGCTCTTCCAGAGGTCCTGAGTTCAAATCCCAGCAACCACATAGTGGCTCACAACCGTCTGTAATGGAATCTGATGCCCTCTTCCGGTGTGTTTGAAGACAGCTACAGTGTACTCATATAAAGAAAGGAATGCATATTCTTAGGGAGTAGGAAGAAATTCTGCAGCAAGGCCAGGAAAACACTGTTTTCGAGAATGTTGCAGTTTAAATAAATCCAGTTTTTATATTAGTAGTCTAATTGTATAGAATGAACCAAACTTTACAGAATATACAAGTAGTTTTAAAAAATTCCAGCAATTAGGAAGCTTCCTTCCTCCTGGGTAGCTTTTCCAGTCCTAGAGTTCGTACCGTACCCACCTATGAACCCTGTGAGTTAAGATCAATCTCTCAGAAAAGATGTGTTTATCTGAGCAACACGCGCCCTACTGTTAGGGAGAAATCAGCTGCTCTCTGTATCTGAGGCCTGCTCAGCAGGAGAGTATCCATGCCCAGTACTGTAGTCCTGCTTAAAAAAAATCTGTGAAGGTTGGAACACTAAAAATACTAGAAGAAAACATGGGCACTGTCCCACAATTGATGAGTGTAGGAACAGACTTTCTGGAGAGAACATCTACCCAGGAATTAAGAACAACAGTTAACAAATGGACCCTCATAAACCCAAAAAGCTTCTACACAGCTAAGGAAATACTAGAGCAAGTTAAAAACAACAACAACAAAAAGAAAACAAAACAAAAACCCCCAAAAAACAGAAACAAAAATACACAATGGGAGATAATCTTTGCCTGCTCCACGCCCGCCTAACAGAGGATTAATATTCAGAATACACAAATAACTCAAAAAAGAAAGAAACAAATGATCCAGGTGAAAACCAGACTAGGGCTCTAAACCGAGGGAGGCTTCTCTACAGAAGAAATAAAAACAACCATGAAAGTCTTCGAAAAGTGGTCGTCGTCTTTAGTAAGTAGGGAGATACAAACTGAAGCGACACTAATCATTCATTTCAACCCACGAGCATGGCTCAGGTCAGCTGACACGAAATGCAGACGGGGCCGAGGTGAAAGGAGAACCTGTATTCATTGTTGGTGGGAATGCAAACAGCGTGCAGCTACTCTGGAAATAATTGTGGAGAATCCTGAAGAAAAACTAAAAATAAACCTATCATATGACCCAGCTTTATCACTCCTTGACATATGCTCAAAGAACTTGACGTCTGATGCCACAAAGTTGTTCGCGGGCACCATATTGACAATAGCTAGGAGATGGAAGCAACCTAAACGTCTTTCAGCTGATGGACTGGCAATGAAAACGCAGTACATACAGACGATGGATACTCCTCAGCCGTGAAGGAAAATGAAACCAGGAGATGCGCAGGTAAACGGATGGACTTAGTACGGAGTTAACCCAGACCCAGAAAGACAAGCAGCACACGTTGTTTCTTCACTGTGGTTCCTAGCCCCAAATCTTCCAATGTGAGTGTACAACCATAGAAACAAAAAACCAAAAACTAAACCAAACCAACCAAACAAACAAACACCAAAACAAAAGGTATAAAGGGACCACAGGGTTTGGAGTAGTGGGGATAATAGCAAGATTCTGGTGACATAAAGGGGGAGGTGGCTTGGAAAATTATGAAAGGATACTAAGAGGAACCTATAAAGATGGAGAAGAAATAAAAAGGTAAGGAAGGAGGAAAGGCAGAAGTGACACTTCTAGAGCAAATGGTTCATCAGATATGCAAGATGAGGGTGAGGATAGTGTAGTCTAATCTGGCCCAGGGTCCTCCATGGCATTTGAACTACCATGAGAAGTATTTTAACAACATGCTTACAGGCATAGGTGTTAGTGAAGAATCTTGTTCTATCTGTACTTAAGGATGTTTTAAGACCAACACTAAACGATCACTAATCACTAAAATGTTTGAATGCAGTCCTCCCCCTTTAGTGGTTTTTATAATTTAACATTTTAACTTATTTTTAAATTACAAATAAAAATGATGTACACACCCACACACGTATATGTATATATGTATGTGTATGTATAAGGCTTAGTCATGACCAAGAAACAAGTCGAGGAGGAAAGGGTTTATTCAGCTTACACTTCCACATCGCTGTTCATCACTGTACTGACTGGTTTTGTGTGTCAACTTGACACAAGCTGGAGTTATCACAGAGAAAGGAGCCTCACTTGAGGAAATGCCCCCATGAGATCCAACTGTAAGGCATTTTCTCAACTAGTGATTAAGGGGGGAGGGCCCAGCTCATTGTGGGTGGTACCATCCCTGGGCTGGTAGTCCTGGGTTCTATAAGAAAGCAAGCTGAGCAAGCCAGGGGAAGCAAGCCAGTAAGTAACATCCCCCCATGGCCTCTGCATCAGCTCCCGCTTCCTGACCTGCTTGAGTTCCAGCCCTGACTTCCTTTGGTGAAGGTACAGCAATGTGGAAGTTTAAGCTGAATAAACCCTTTCCTCCCCAACTTGCTTCTTGGCCATGTTGTTTTGCGTAGGAATAGAAACCCTGACTAAGACACTCACCAAAGTAAGTCAGGACAGGAACTCACACAGGGCAGGAACCTGAAGTCAGGAGCTGATGCAGAGGCTATGGAGGGATGTTGATTACTGGCTTGCTTCCCGTGACTTACTCAGCCTGCTTTCTTATAGACCCCAGGACTACCAGCCCAGGGATGGCACCACCCACAATGGGCCCTCCCACCCTTGATCACTAGTTGAGCAAATGTCTTACAGCTGGACCTCATGGAAGCATTTCCTCCATGGAGGCTCCTTTCTCTGTGATAACTCCAGCTCGTGTCAAGTTGACACACAAAACCAGCCAGTGTATGTGTGTGTATGTGTGTGTGTGTGTGTGTGTGTGTGTGTGTGTGTGTGTGTGTGTGTGAGAGAGAGAGAGAGAGAGAGAGAGAGAGAGAGAGAGAGAGATTATGAATGTGAGTGAAAATATCTGTCCTCTCAACCACTTTCCCATTTTCTGTAGTAGAGATGTTTAAGACACATTCTTTCGGAAATTTAGAAATATTCAGTACATTATTTTGGACACTGGCCATCACACTGTGCAGCAGATCCCTGAAGCTCACTTTACTCATCCATCCATAATTTTGCACCTGTGTGTAGTACTCCCCTTTCTCTACCCCACCTCAGGTTCGGATAGCTGCCCCTCTATTTGTGAAACTGAAGTTTTAGATTCCAAATGCTCAGAGAACTCAAGGGCATTCATTACAAGAATAGGAAACTACATGTCCATGTCTTTGAAAAACACAGACGCAAAAATCTGCAACAAAATCCTAACAGACTTAATTCAGTTGTCTATTAAAATAGCATTCACCAGGAAGGAGTGCAGTCTATGCTGGGAATGGGACGGTGACTCAGCATATTTGAATATGAGGCATCACACTAGGAAAATTAATCAACAAATGCGATACCCCATGCTGACAGGAATGAAATAGCCCAGGAACAGAAAGACATTGTATCCTAATTCATTTCAAGACTTCAAGGTTTCTCTATTCTTTTTAAATCCACTGATAATCACACCGTGTATCTCTAATATGAAATAACTAATTTTGTCCTTGCTGCTTACAGTTTTTTCTCTCTCTCTCTTTGTGACCTTTGGACAATCTGACTAGACTGCATTTTGGTATGCAACCATTTCTAAACACATTATGAGGCACCCACTGAGATTCCTACTACAGGTTTTCCTGTTTTAAAGATTATGTCCTCAAGTGTGTTTCCTGCCTCTTTGTCTTCTGAGAGACAAAAGCATGGGCAGTTTCTACTGGATGCTTTCCCTCATATCCCTTTGTTGGTTGTGCTAGTTTGAATGAAAAGGGCAGCCATGCGCACGCACGCTCACATATATAGATGTATGTATATATGTGATATATATATATATCATATATATACATATACATACACACACACATATATATATACATATATATATGTATATATATATATATATTCCTAGTTGGTGCATTGTTTAAAATAGATTAGAAGGATTAGGTGGTGTGGTCTTGTAGTGGGTTTAGCTTTGTTTGAGGAAGTGTGTGTTACTAGGAGAGAGCTTTGAGGTTTCAAAAGCCCACACCAGTTTCTGTCTGTCTGTCTGTCTGTCTGTCTGTCTGTCTGGTAATGTCTCTGTCTGTCCCTGTCCCTGTCTCTCTGACTGCCCCTGTCCTTTCTAATGCCTACAGACCAGGATGTAAAACTCTTAGCTACATCACCAGCACCAAGTAGTCCTTCAGGCTGCCATGCTGTCTGCCATGATGATAATGGATAATCCTACGAAACTGTAAGCCAGCCCTCAAGGAAATGCTTCTGTTTATAAACGTTGCCTTGAGCATGGTGTCTCTTCACAGCAATGGAACAGTAACTAAAACAGTTGTCGTAACTGTGTCTTATTCATTTTTTCCCCCATTTTGATCCTCAGACAGGAGGATTTCTAATGACATGTCTTCAGTCCTTAGGCTTTTTTTTTCATATTTTGGGGACATATTCTATTCAATGACTTCAGTTTGGTACCTTTAATCTGTTTTCTCTGCTGAAAGTCTCACTCTGCACTCATGACATTAGTGCATTGGTCTTCTGACATCAGCCAGTATCTTTGACTGTCTCTGGTAGAGAAATAACATGTGTCCATTTTGTTAGAGTCCATGATTGGAGAGTTGTTCTCTCTTTTATTTGAAAAGTATTCCTTCATTTTCCATGATATACTAGGTAAGGAAGCCTTATACCTAGGTCTGATGATGGACTGGTCATGTGTAAGGGATACCCATCTCCAATTAGCCTAGTCAGAGATACTCGGAGCCTCAAATAGCTGTACTTGTCCTGCATTTTAAATTAATGTTCCTTTAAAAAACGAGTAGTATCCAATTATATTGTTGCTTTGAGATACACAATGTAAGGCAGATCCTTGAGATGTACCTGGAGATTCTTCGAGGGCTAGGTTTGCACCCCATTTTTGTCCCTCCAAAGAAGCTTAACCAGTATTTATATCCCACTTATTTTGTCTCAGACCAAGGAGAAGGTTTGAAACAGGAGTCCTGCATTCTAGATTAGACTATTATCTTTAAAGTTGAGGAGAGAATCACTGAGGGCTTACAGATTAGAAGAATCAATGGCTCAGTTGATTGCTAATAGTGCTTGTCACTTGGTCCTGCCAAGACTGAACTCCCAGTGAATGTGATTGTTGGGGGGAGGGCAATAATGGGGGGAGTATGGGGAGGGGAACACCAATAGAGAAGGGGAGGGGGACGGGTTAGGGGGATGTTGGCCCTGAAACTGGGAAAGGAAATAACAATCGAAATGTAAATAAGAAATACCCAAGTTAATAAAGATGAATATATATATATATATATATATATATATATATATATATATATATATTGCTTGTCACACAAACTTGAGGAACTGAGTTCAGATGCAGCACCCGTGTGAAATACTGGATGGGCAGGTGTCACATACCTATAATCCCAGCACTGCAAAGATGGAGACAGAAGGATGGCTGGCCAACCAGTGTAGTTTCATCGTGAACTTCAGACTCAGTGAGCAAACTGGCCTCAAAATATAAAGTGAGGAATGACAGAGAAAAAAATACCCGATGTTGATCTCCTTCTGGTCTCTCCTCACTTGCAACACATAGGCCTTCACGAACATGTACACATCAATGAAAACATATTTACGACTTTTTAAAGCCCCCCTCCCCTTTTTTATGGTTAAAGACTCAGGAAGACAGAGCTCTGACAACTCCCAGAGCTGGTAAGCCTCTCTGTGAAAAGTTACAAAAGTCAGGGCACCCAACATGTGCGGAGACTGCTTCGAGGGAGAATATGTGACGTCGGTTTTTTGATGTCCTGAGCCAGGAATGAAGGTAGAGACTGCTCTCCAGCCGACGCAAGCAGAATTCTCACCCTCCAGGCTCGAGGTGACTTCTGGTGTATGATTATCACTGACATAAGCTGGAGTAGGAGTGTCCACTATTCAGACGTAGAAAGATTCCCCAGTCTCCTTCCAGCCGAGGATTGCCATATCTTATCTGTAAAGCCAACTGGACAAAAGGGCGTGGGAGTGTCACTCCTTCGGTGGCTTGCCAGCAAAGTCCCCTCACCTATTTCTGTGGAAAGACTGCAGAGCTGGGATTATCTCTGTAGCAAGCCACAGATGGGATGCAGGGAGGATCCACTCTCCTGTTTTATGGAAAGAAATGGTATACCTTTCTTGCAGAGGAAGCCTTTGAGTCTGTAGTCACCAGTAACGCAAACCAGGCAAAAAGGAGGCAGCCACGAACTGGTCCCCCCTCGATTCCCTCCTATGGGTGGCTGTAGATAGCCGTTATCAGGAGCGAGTTAGGGGAGAAAGCACAGAAAGTGCCGCTTTCCTTCTCTTTGCAAAGAGAGGCTGGCAGGGTGGAATTATCCGCGGACCAAGCTGAGGAGGCAAAGAGACAGCTGCTCTCCAGATAAAGCAAACAGGAGCAGGAGGTTTACATCCTCTCTGCAGGGGAAGAGTTCTAGTTCCGAGTTATCACTACAGCAAGCCAGGGACCATGTCACAGGGAGCATCTGCTTCCTTCCCAGGCACACAGAGGTCCCCGGCTTCCCTCCCAGAGATTGCATGTATCTATCACGTGAGCAAGCCATGGAAGGCGGTGACGCAGAGCATGCCATCCTCCTGTTCGAATTGGCAGAGGGCTCCAGCCTCTTTCAATGAGATGATTATAAGGCTGGAGGTGCTCAAGCCAAGGATGAAGGCATGGATGGTGCTATTCATGCTATTTAGACTGGAGCAACTCCTTTCTTACTGCTGCATGGGTGCTCAGTGACCGACTCCCTAGAGTCTGGAGACATGGGGATCTTCTGGAGATATTCGAGGCTAGATCCTTCCCAGGGGAAGCTGGGAAGCTGGGTGGATTGTAGAAGTTACAACCGCTGGAATGATTTCTCATTTCAAAACCTCCTTTGAAATGCTCTGTTTGCCCGTCCGTGATGCCTTGGCACAGTGAGTTAGCAGCCAACTGGGGCTTTAAATCTGGACACTCTGTGTGACATAAGCCCCGGTATTCAGTGCTTGTGGAGCAGCTGGAAGGTGTAACTTCCTTTGTGAGTCTGGCGTTGTGTGCAGTATGACATCAGCGTGCAGTGACTCGGCACACCACCCTTGTTTGTCATTGGCCATTTCTCATTCTTCAGTTCTGTAGGAATCTTTAAGTGGATTCCGTTCTGGCTTTTTTCTTTTTCTTTTTCTAGAAAGAACAGATCTGTGTACAGGGGTTTGCTTGACATCAAACCCCTGGGAGAAGGAGAGCCAGGAACCTCATATCACCTCGTGTTGCTATTACTATTTTGATCTTTTAAAATGTCAATATCTGGCATTTACATATTAAATCAATTACAATGCCATTTGCATGTATTCTATAAGAAGGCTTCTAAGTCAGAAATAAAGGTGCATGATTTCAAGGAGGTTTTGCTTATAGAAGAAAATGTATACACAAAAGTTTAGAAAGGAAATTTATATAGCCAGCCAATTAAATGCATGAAGCAAGCTAAAACTATGAAAATTAAGCTTATCTCAGGAGTATATTACCAGAAGTGGAAATGAGCTTAACTTGTTTACCCTAGAGATGATATGGGTTGTTATTTTTTATTTATTTAAATTATTATTTTAAATTAGCATAAAATTAATGGGCTTCATTATTCATACATATGTATCATGATACTTTGTTGCAATTCATCCCTCCTTATCACCTCATCATGCCCCTGTTTCTGTTTCTCTTCCTATCTCCTCATAGTTTCTCCCTCATTCATGTCACAACTATTCCAACACCTTCCCCTTCCCATTCTCACCTTAAGATCTCTTTCTCCTTGTGATGATTCTCAGACAGGGAGACACACACACACACACACACACACACATACACACACGTGCGTACTCACACACACACGTGTGTACTCACACACATGTACACATACAAACACATGCATGCACACAGACACACAGGTACATAAATTCATGTACAACATATTCACTCTCACACACAAATACAACCACAAATATGCATACACACATGTAATTTTACATCGAGGTACTGCATATGCAGCATTAAGACTTTGTCTCTCTTGGTGACTTATTTTCCTTAAAATTGTGATCTTATCCATTTTCCTGCAACTGTCATGGTTTAATGTTTCTTGGTTGCTGAATAAAATTTCATTGAGTGTGGAGCTGGAGAGAAGACTCAGTGGTGGGAAGAACTTGCTGCTCTGGAGAATGACCTGAGTTTGGTTCTCAGCACATACCTGGATGCTCACGACCTGCCTGTTACCCAATTCCAGGGGAGCTGATGCCCCCTTCAGAACTTTGAGGGCTCCTGCATGTGTGTGCTACACATACATGCACTCAAGTGCACACATTAAATAGATAAATAAATGAATAAATAAATAAATAAATGCTTCTTAAATTCTGGCTGAGAACATGACATGAGCCACAACTTCTTTATCCACTCATCTGCTGACTGACAGATGAGCTGTTTCATTTTCCCTATCGTGTCTGGTGCGTTAGTGAACATATGTGTTTACGTAAGAGATGACGTGCTTCTTAGATATCCACAAAGCAGTCAGAGTTGAATGCCACATGCAGACTATTTAAACTTAATGATAGCCTACTGTGAACAAATATTCACGAAATACCTTTTTGTCAGAAGAGCAACAAACTCCAAATATGGTACTTCAAAAATCAGATTTTACGTAAGCAGTGCTCATTCACATAGAACTACCGATGAGAAAAATAGATATTTTCCATGCTCAAAAGCTGGAAAACAGCATTATTAAAGTTAATCAGCCTCTAAATTGATCTGTCAGTTAGGTGTGATCCCAGCGAAAATCCCAATGGTTGATTTATTTTCAGTGGAAATCAGGAATCAGATTCTAGAGTTTGTGTAGTCAAAAGTTCAAACCTCATGCTTTAAAATCTCCTTGAATGGCAGCATCTCGAACACATGGGCACTGGAGAAAATTTCCTGAACAAAACACCAATGGCTTATGCTCTAAGATCAAGAATCGACAAATGGGATCTCATAAAACTGCAAAGCTTCTGTAAGGCAAAGGACACTGTGGTTAGGACAAAACGGCAACCAACAGATTGGGAAAAGATCTTTACCAATCCTACAACAGATAGAGGCCTTATATCCAAAATATACAAAGAACTCAAGGAGTTAGACCGCAGGGAGACAAATAACCCTATTAAAAAATGGGGTTCAGAGCTAAACAAACAATTCATAGCTGAGGAATGCTGAATGGCTGAGAAACACCTAAAGAAATGTTCAACATCTTTAGTCATAAGGGAAATGCAAATCAAAACAACCCTGAGATTTCACCTCACACCAGTGAGAATGGCTAAGATCAAAAACTCAGGTGACAGCAAATGCTGGTGAGGATGTGGAGAAGGAGGAACACTCCTCCATTGTTGGTGGGATTGCAGACTGGTACAACCATTCTGGAAATCAGTCTGGAGGTTCCTCAGAAAATTGGACATTGAACTGCCTGAGGATCCAGCTATACCTCTCTTGGGCATATACTCAAAAGATGCCCCAACATATAAAAAAGACACGTGCTCCACTATGTTCATCGCAGCCTTATTTATAATAGGCAGAAGCTGGAAAGAACCCAGATGCCCTTCAACAGAGGAATGGATACAGAAAATGTGGTATATCTACACAATGGAATATTACTCAGCTATCAAAAACAATGCCTTTATGAAATTCATAGGCAAATGGATGGAACTGTAAACTATCATCCTGAGTGAGGTAACCCAATCACAGAAAAACACACATGGTATGCACTCATTGATAAGTGGCTATTAGCCCAAATGCTTGAATTACCCTAGATGCCTAGAACAAATGAAAGTCAAGACGGATGATCAAAATGTGAATGCTTCACTCCTTCTTTATAAGGGGAACAAGAATACCCTTGGCAGGGAATAGAGAGGCAAAGATTAAAACAGACACAGAAGGAACACCCATTCAGAGCCTGCCCCACATGTGGCCCATACATATACAGCCACCCAATTGGACAGGATGGATGAAGCAGGGAAGTGCAGGCAGAGAGGAGCCGGATGTAGATCTCTCCTGAGAGACACAGCCAGAATACAGCAAACACAGAGGCGAATGCCAGCAGCAAACCACTGAAGTGAGATCGGGACCCCCGTTGAAGGAATCAGAGAAAGAACTGGAAGAGCTTGAAGGGGCTCGAGACCCCATATGAACAACAATGCCAAGCAACCAGAGCTTCCAGGGACTAAGCCACTACCTAAAGACTATACATGGACTGACCCTGGACTCTGACCTCATAGGTAGCAATGAATATCCTAGTAAGAGCACCAGTGGAAGGGGAAGCCCTGGGTCCTGCTAAGACTGAATCCCCAGTGAAACCGTGATTGTTGGGGGGAGGGTGGCAATGGGGGGAGGATGGGGAGGGGAACACCATATAGAATGGGAGGGGGAGGGGTTAGGGGGATGTTGGCCCGGAAACCGGGAATGGGAATAACACTCGAAATGTAAATAAGAAATACTCAAGTTAATAAAAAAAAAAATAAATAAAATCTCCTTGCAGAAAAAAAATGTAAAAAATCTTTACATCTTTGTGCTAGCCTATCAGACAAATGGCTCGAATTTGTTCTTCTAGAGGACCTCAGTGCAGTTCCCAGCAGTTTACAATCTCCTGTAACTCCAGCTTCTGGGCACCTGAAGCCTTCCTATGGCCTCCATGGGACATGTACATATGTGATGTACACATGTGCTCATGTGTGTGTATGTGTACATACACATAACACACACACACACACACACACACACACACACACACACATGAAATAAAAATAAATCTTAAAAAGAAACCCAAAAGAGTATTCTTCTAGCAGCCTTCAGATGAAGATGTAGAACTCTCAGCTCTGCCTGCACCATGTCTGCCTGGATGCTGCCATGTTCCCGCCTTGATGATAATGGATTGAACCTCTGAACCTGTACCAATTAAATGTTGTACTTATAAGAAAAAAAACCCAATTAAAGTTGTACTTATAAGAAAAAAACCCCAAAAAAATGTTAAGTTATGATTTGTCAAAGTCAAATATTTTCTCCTAAGAAAAATCAACATTCTGAGGAATGAGCTAGAGCAGACGGGGAGCAAAGAACATGTGTAGCATCGTACGTGTCCCAAACGATTTACGTTCACATTGCAGAAGTACAGAAGTGAGCCCTTACAGCTCAGTGATTGAAAAGCAAGCAATTAAAACTGTAAATTTTAAGCATTTATTTCTGAAAGCATCCACAGGAAATATTCTTCACACCATATGCCATCAGAGGAATGCAAAGCAAAACCCAGTATCGTCCCGCACGCTAATTAGAATGGCCAGAAGTTGAAATAAAAAGGTAGTAGAGGGCCAGAGGAACCATGGGAATTTTGGTTGAGAGATCAGAATTGTCTACCGATGTGGAGAATAGTTTGTTTCTCACAGCTGAACACACTTTGAACGTTCATTCATCTATTACTGAAGAGAAATGAAAAAATGCTCACGGACTTGTGTCTGAAAGGTTTCAGTGCTTCGGAAATTGCGAATGACGGAAACGTCCGTGGATAGATGGATTAAATGATGTGGTGTAGAGTATTATTCAGTAATACAAAAGGAAACCATCGCCGACCCTTGCAAGTACAGTAACAAACCTCAAAAATGTTTTCCTGAATGAAAGAAGACAATGAATTGCATATCTTACTAGAGTATAAGGGAGAGAGGTTGGTCACCAAAAGTACTGAGACTGAACAGGGAATTACTGGTTGCAAAGAATTCAAGGCAACGTTACAGGATTATAAAAATACTCTATACTTCGTTTAGACAGACTGGCAGTTGTTAAAATTTGCTGAACCTTGCCTGGGTGCATTGTATTAAGGTAATTAAACATCCATAGAGCCTAACATAGGCTTTAGATGTGAAAAGTCCTTAGGAGCTCATGCTTTGAGCACTTGCTCTCTAGTTGATGGTACTATTTTGAAAGACTGTGGAACCTACAGAAATTGGAGCCTACCCAAAAGAGGGACAGGACTTTGAAGGTGATATCTGACCTGTGGTCCCTGCCATGCTATCCGCTTCTTCCTGTTTTCCCTCTGCCACAATCTCCTGCCACCATGGGGGTGAGCTTCTTGCCTTTCCTGCCATAATGGGCTGAAACCTCCGAGTCCATGAGCCAAACTAAATTTCTCTTTCTTTAAGTAGTTCCTGACAGATATCGTGGTCATGGTGGCATAAAACTCACTAACACTTAATTCTTTTTGAAATCTAACCATTTTTGTTACTTATTCATAGAAATGATAGAGTCAGAAATTTTACCGTCATTGCCTTCAAAACTACTCACAGACTGACACCCGAGGTCTAAACCCATACTAAGGTCTGTTATAGTCTTAGAAGCAGGTCTTAATGAAGGAGGAGAAGATGTCCCTCTAGAGTCTTCTGACCCAAATTGACCTGTCTCCTCTACACCCCTGAATATAGAAAAAGTGAATTGCAAACTGAGAACCAGATGTATGGAAAGTCCAATCCACATACAAAGGCTTTGGATGAGTGATAGTTTTTAAGTAGAAGCCTAGCCTACGAGGCTGTGGTCCTGTCATAATTGGACAGTCGTTGATTAAACAGAATAGTGAAACAAGAATAAAACTGGAAAATTTGGAACACCATCTTGCCTAACATCACTGAAGAAATGGAAAGGACCTGGGGATGCCAATGAACTAGGTAAGGGATTAATCTCACATTACATGTATCCTGAAGGTCAAAGCATCCTCAGCTGGCCCATGGATTATTACTAGTAAGAGGAACAGGATGCAAAGGGAGGGAAAGATAAGAAACCTACCCATGTGGACGAGTGGCCAAGGAGGCCAGAAGCTCTGCCGGAGTATTTACCTGGTAGGTCTGGAAAGATAACTTCATTTTGAACCCCAAAGTCCCCAGTGCTGTGGAATCCAGTGAAAGGGGTGCTGACTGGTATGGCGGTGTGTTCAGTGGTGCCACAACTGATTCAGGAGATAGGACTCAAACAACGAATGATTGCAACTGAGCAGAATTGGGGAAGCAGTTAAACGGGGAGTGAGCTCGAATATATACACACAACAGGAATATTTACCACAGTCAGGAGGAACGAGTCTTCCGAGAAGAACAGTAGGACTAGCGAGGGATGGAGACGTGGGTGGCGGAGGAAGGGGAGTGGTCGCGTATAATGGTGCACCGCACCGCACTGCGTTGGCAGTTCTAAACAGAACCTCGAGATTCAAGTCGAGAACACTTGCTATTCATGGGCT
This sequence comes from Rattus norvegicus, assembly GCF_021556685.1. NCBI lineage: Eukaryota > Metazoa > Chordata > Mammalia > Rodentia > Muridae > Rattus > Rattus norvegicus. The sequence continues at coordinate 44,552,555 of NC_141540.1, forward strand.
GTTTTGTCTTCTGAAATCTTTTCCTGTCACGCGTTTCAAATATGTCTGAAAGAGGCTCCAGAATAGATCATTTCAGGTGTGATTATCACATTTTCGGAAGTCAGCTGTTACGGTCTTAAGGAGGGGGGATGGCTTTCTCAGCTCTTTTATGGCACTGGCTCTATTAAAAGCAGTTATTTTTCTCAGCGATAAGAAGAGTAGCCTCGGTTGCCTTTTTTCAAGTTCTTAGTAGATGTTTTTTGTTGTTGTTGGAATAGATTTGTTGTTGTTGTTTTTACAGAACTGATCATCTCTTTGTCAGACTCAAATCTTCTTCTTAGCTCACTAAGGATATAAACTGAACCTTCTCCCAAAGCAGCAGGCGCCTGCCTGGAGATTTTCATTTGTTCTGACTGTTTAGATCAATGGTTCTCAACCTGTGGGCCACAACCCCCTCAGGGGACACCTATCACATATCCTGCATATTAGATATTTGTATTGCAAATCATAGCAGTGACAAGACTACAGTCATGAAAGAGCAATGAAATAATTGGATGGTTTATGACCAACCACGATACAAGGAACCATATTAAAAGGTCGAAGCATTAGGAAGTTTGAGAACCAGTGGTTTGGATAAATGTCCTGTTAAAACTGTCCAGGCAATTCTGCTGCCTTCGTCCTCCAGCTGAACTGGGGTTACAGACATGTCGCATGACATGGCGTGCTGCTAGGATTTGCTACTTTTAAAGTGAAAAGAAGTTCATCGAATTCATTAGTAACAAGTCAAGGTCTAGATTAGCGGCTTCGTATGAGTTTTGTGAGACACAGGAGGTACTAATACCACAAGGCTAAGTCAAGTCTTTTGAGAAGATATAATCCAGAAAAAAGAGGAGAAGGGAATCATTCGACTTCAATGTCTATGACAAACTCGAGATGCAGAGTCTCAAAGAAACAGAATACATAGACATATCATGTATGTGAAACATTCACAAGCATGTGTTCAGTGTGCGATTTCTTTCCATAAGTATAACTGTATACAAATGTTTGCAAAATAACTACTATTAGATAGTATTCTTTATAAAACAGTGTCACCAGTAAGGAAAAGTTGTTTTGTCTGGACTTGGCTTACTTAGTTTGTCTTAAGTTTGGAAAGTAAAGATCCAGAGACATGAGTAGTTTGTCAAGACGAATCTACTGTCTTCCACTGATGTTCACTTTCACAAGCCTGAAGGTAGCATTTAAGATTTTCTCTGTAGACACCATTAATGTTATCAACACTACCTTGCATATACTATCTGACTCCAGGTCTCGACTCCTCCCCATTATACTGAATGTATTAGGGTGGATGGGACCTTTATATGTTGCTACTTAATAGGTTGCAGTAGCTCAATACAGTAAAATACTGAGTATCTTATCATCTGCCCTATTCCTTGAGGTGGAAAGATAATGACAACTTGTTAGACTTATGTTAACTGGTCCATTCCACACTAGACATAAAACTTTCCTGACTGTGGACATTTGAATGCAGATTCTAATTCTAGTGGTGTGCCCCTGGTTAAGACATATAACATTTCTCCTCTGTAAGATTGGAGACCGTACCATCTACTAATAAAGGTTTACATGGACGAACAAAAATCTACAGACAAAGCACATAAAGGCATTGGAAATACCCAATTCACATAAATGTGAATTCTTGCAAGGCATGATGGCACATAACTACAATCTCAGCACACGGAAGTCTGAAGCAGGAGGGAACAGGTGACCATCCTGAGCTATTTAATGAGACCCTGTCTCAAAACAATGGCAGTGGGGAAAAGGAAGGAAAAAATGAACTGCTCACCCTATGTAACCTTCATTCTAACATGTTGGAGTCTTGATGTGTGTTTCTCCTTTTGTCTCTTCACTTCTTATCTATTGGCACCACAGACAGATCTTAGTAATCAGGTTTAGAAGCTGTTGGGATGGAATTCCAGTAAGAACTGGTTCAGATTTCATAATGTGCATCCCCTCCAACTCTGCTTCCATAGATGATACATATCCTTGTTTCCTTGAGCATTTTAAAGAGCTTGCCTGAGCCAGGCTGCATTTTGACCAGCTTTAGGCTTGTCTCAAACTCAAGAGGCTTCCACCATCTTTCCTCCTTGTACACTTGTTCTTTCCTCTGATCTCAGTCCTCTTCCCATTGCATAACTCCATATACTTCACTGAAGTCCTACTTGAGGCTAGCATATATATGCTGTTGGAGAATATTTACTAGCTAGATGGGAGCCTCTTAGCAGTAATTCTTTATTCCTATTTCTTTTTTTTCTTTTTTCTTTTTTTTTTTTTTGGAGCTGGGGACTGAACTCAGGGCCTTGTGCTTACTAGGCAAGCACTCTACCACTGAGCTAAATCCCCAACCCTTTATTCCTATTTCTTAAGATCCCATCAGAAAATAGAGTTTTATACTTAGAGATTAATTATTATTATTCAAGGTTATTTATTTTGAACTTATAGAAAAATTTTATGAAGATAAAACAGACCTATAGTTCCATGGTATTTTTAATACCATGACAATAAACATCCTGGTCTATTTAATTTCATTGACTTTTCTACATTACACAGTTCTTTTCTTTCAAACATAATTATAGTCATACTGCAGACAGTATTTTATATCTCACTTATTAGATTAATTTGTCAATGCCTGCAAATCATACATTAATAGCCAAATTGCTATCCCTACAAGTAGGTATAGTACTATAATAGTGTCTATGTGGCATTTTCCTTGCCAGATAGACAATTTGATTGTTTCTAGGTTTTGAACATTGTAAATGAATCTGTATAAATGTTCAATATATATAAAGGCATTACTTTCATATATAATGTTTTATTTTGCTAGATTCACAAGAGTCAGGGTAGATTCCTTTTAAAAATTAATTTACAAAACTTGTTTTGAAAGGATCTTGTATTAGAGACTTTTCAATTGCTGTGATAAAGCACCATGACCAAGAAAAATTAGAAAAGAAAGAGTATATTGTCATCTTGCATTTTCAGAGAGTGAGTCTGTGGATAGAATGGTGGGGATCATGGTAAAAGCAGGCAGCCATGACACTGGGGAAGTACCCAAGAGCTCTCATCTCATCCTCAAGCAAGAGGCAGAAAGTAAGAGACATTGGAAATGGTGTGGGCTTCTGAAACCTCGATGCCCACCCCTAGTGACATCTCCCCTCAATAAAGGCACACTTCCCAGTCCTTCCCAAAGAGTATTCCAATATGTGAGCCAATGGGCACCATACTCATTCAAACCAACCACAAATGTAAAAGTTCATGCTAAGAGACGAGCTCTGACTACTTCTTGGCTTTAAGATTCATGAATCTTAGATAGAAGTTTGAGTTAAAGACTTTTTGAAGTAGCTTTTGCTGACTTTGCTATCCCTTACTTAGAAGAAAATATGTTGTGTATTCTGCCCAACTATGTCAAATCTGTTGGGGGCTATCATTATACACACACCTAATCACCTTGAAGTACTTTGTAGAATAAGATGGGCTATAATTAAACACAATTTATTGTCAACTGAGTACAGCGATGTGGCTATTCTCGCTTAAGGACTTTTGGCAAACAAGAATGAATATATATATACATACATACATACACACACACACACACACACACACACACATATATATGTATATATATGTATATATCCATGGATGGAAATTGCTACTTTACTGTAATATGTAGATGATATCAACTTGACATTGCATATCACCCATTCACTTTGAACAATATACAAAAGTAGATTATCAAGGGCAAACCTAGTAGTATTGCCCCTACGAATTCATTCTAAATAAAAAAGGGGTCCTTAGAACTAAATGTTTGAAAACAGCTTAAAGATTCAACAATATAAAAATGATTAGGTGACCCATGGCATGTCTGTCAACCGAGCACTGGGAGAAATGAACATTTGTCTTACATTCCTGAATGGAATCAACAATTCTTCTGTGACTGACAATTCTCAAATTAGCCTTTACCATATCCTGAGAGTGCCAAGGTTATCTTTTTTTGATATAAAGATCTCTATAGTTCATGGAGTAAAGCTGTCAGAAACCATTCTCAATAGAGCTGTTGCAAATATACTGTTAAGAAAGATCTGGGGAAAATATGTTTTGTTGGGACAGTAGCCTTTCATCCTTTTTTGTGTCCTGATTCAATGGCAGTTTAGACCACAATCAAAGAACGTATGAGAAGAATTAAAAACTGATTCTGAACCTAAGTATAAAAGACAGGTTTAGTGAATACAAATACCATGAGGACTGTGGGAAAATGTGGCCTTGTTTGCCAATGTATTATCTAGGTAAATTCGATATAAAACACATATACTTTAAAAAAACAAGAAAAAAATGACATATTCATTAAAATAGTAATGGCACAAACAAATAGTAAAAAGCCATGGTTATGAAAAACATGTAAAAACATAATTTTTTTACAACATGTAAAAATACATTGATATGCTTTCAGTGGCTGATATTTGGCTTAAATTTTTTACTTTATTTTCTTAAGGGCTTCATTCAACATTATCTCTTTATTTACTCATCTAACTATCATAGATTTAGAGCCCACTATATGTAAACATCGTTCTCCATTGCCTGATTTGTATCCATGTTTCAAAGAATATGCTTCAGGAAATGGAACTTAATGTAGTCAAATCAAATTATAATTGGGGTCAGGCATGGTGACAAATATTTATATTCCAGTTCTTATGAAACAGAGACAGGAGACTTGCCTCAATTTTGAGTACATCTTAGTCTACATAGAGAGTTCCAAGATAGCCAGGAGATATAGCAAATCTACTTCCAAACAAACAGCATGTCTGAATGTGTGTGTATGTGTGTGTGTGTGTGTGTGTGTATGCATGTGTGTGTGTTGTATATACATACATATACATATGTATGTATTTATACTTGGAGAGACAAATCTGTCATATAAAAATCATAGAATACCATAAAAATCTGATGTTTAGAATTCTGTTATGTCAATTTTATGTGTTTACATTAAAACATGAGCTCTGTATATCACACGGTACCAGCTTCTGAAATATTATTTTATAATTGGTGCTCATAATTTTTAATAGATTTTTATAAATGATGCTTTCTAGGGAAGAGCTAGATGTGATGTTATACCTCTTTAATCCCAGCACTCTAGAGGCATAGGCATGTGGATCTCTGAGTTTGAGGCCAGTCTGGTCTTCATAGTGGTTAAGACCAGTCAAGGCTACATAGTGAAACCATATATTAATGTGGGGAGGGGAGCAGGGAGAAACACAGTATTAAATGAAGTGAAGGTGAAGGACAGGTCCCTTAACAGAGCAGGATGTAGTTCTCACCTGCAATTGCTCTAAAGTAAGTTGCTGGCCCAGAAATTATTCTTTTGGAAATTCCCACAGAAAAGACAGTGGTGTGACAATACTGAATCCATTTGAAAATTTATTTCCAGTGTGTAAGATGTATCTTTTATTTGATGCCCTTGGGTCCTAAAATATGTTTTCCTCAAAGCTTCTCAGGTCTTCCTTCATAGCAGCCCGTGTCCTCCCTGTGCCCCTCCTAGCAGCTGTGGACTTTGTGCTACAAACTTGTCGCCCCACACCCACCCACCTCCTGCCCCAACTCTGGTCTTCATTATAGACAGTAAATCTTTACCAAGGTGCCTTCAAATTTCTGCCACAAGCTCTGTATGTATGCTCTGGAGAAGGGACAACACACTTCTAGAAGTATAAGAGCAAATTACCTCTGTGTGCCAGCAAGCAGCAATTAATGGGGGTGGGGGGGATAAAGGCAACCGGAATGCACCAAGGTGTTCCGTAGCCTGTGGTTTAGTCCATTTCACGCCAGCTGAAAGGAGAGGAGAGGCAAGGAACTACTTTATGTGATTAAAGGAAAAAGAAAATCCATACTTTGCACATGGGATTTCCTCACATGCTTTCTTAATGAACACAGAGAGAAGTTGAGAGATACTTTTAAGCTGTTAAAACTACTAACATACTCTCTTTGGGGAGGGAGAGTATGAATTTCCTAATTTCATCAAACCCATTAAGGACTGCAGGTCCTTCCTTTCCAGTGGAGGAAGTGGAAGCAGTCTGCATTGCCCTCTGACTCCACAGAGAGGGCGGGATGAAAAATGGCTTGTAATCACGCTATGGAAAAGAATAACAGAAAAATATCTCCTCCTAAAACTGATTTTTGCTGGTTGAATTCTAAAAGCTACTCAAAGGCTGGGTGATTTATTATAAAAGGAACACGCTCATGAGTTAGCATTTCATAATAACTAGGATATCTTTTCTCTCAGAATTACTTCTTCCCAGGATGCCATAGCCTCCAACGAAGACAGTACACTAATATTTCAATACTATGATTAAGACAGAGCTGACAAAACGCTTACAAGTGGTTCATCCTCTCTCATGTATTTCTTTTCTACATTTTAAAAAAGAGATCAGTTCCTTGCCCAATCAACTAAAGCCAAGAGAAGTAAAAGGTCCTGTATCAGGCAAGCAGCCAAGATCTAAGAGACAATTCTTGAAAGCAGAGTAGATCGTCCGAGGCTCAGGTTAATTTGAGATTCAGAGAGAGCATGGCAGAAGCAGGGAGAAGTACAAGATTCTTCAGACCAGAAAAGCTGGGAGCTCTCGATCTGGGACACAAAGAATGGCTGCACACAAAAAATGGAGAGGGTAAGCAAAAGCAAGAAATAGGAAGGCTGTGACAGTGGCCCATGCTTATAATCCTGACAGTCTAAGAGCTGAGGCTGAAGGATTGCCTCACCTTGAATTACATAGTGGGTTCCAGGCCTGCTAAGGCGTTGTAGGGAAACCCTGTCTGAAAAAGAGAAAGGGAGAGAGGGAGAGAGGGAGAGAGGGAGAGAGGGAGAGAAGGAGAGAGGGAGAGAGGGAGAGAGGGAGAGAGGGAGAGAGGGAGAGAGGGAGAGAGGGAGAGAGAGATATGGAGGGGAGGGAAAGAGGAAGGGAAGGGGGGAGACACTGAGACAGACACAGACACAGACACAGACACAGAGAGAGCTTCTACTGTGCTAGCAGACACAAGTACTAGCCATTTAGCTAAACGATTTAGAACTGAATCATTTGCACAAATTAAATCAACTCATGTATTTGTTAAATTTAAGTGCTTTTGCAATCCATACTTATATCACAAGGAGACACAGCTGTCACACTAGAAAGGAGACAAAGCGCAATTATATGATTTTTAATGAAGAGCATCCATAATGAACCCATTTTAAATATCTACATATTTGGCTTATGAAACGCCTACTTAAAATGAATACAGTTGGCTAGGTGTGGTGGTGCATGCTTTTAATCCCAGTACTCAGAAGGCAGAAGCAGGTTATTTTTGTAACTCTGAGGCCATGCTGGTTTACATACAAAGTTTCAGAAAGATGTTAAAGCTTTGAGGTTAAGGTCATTGAAGCATAGTTTACATGCTAGTTCTAATATCTATAAAATATATATAATATATATAATATAATATCTATAAAATATATATATTTCTTACATGACAATTGCACAAAACTGTAAGGTTGAGATTCTTTACTTGTGGCTAATATCTAGCAAAGAGTCAGTTTTGCTTTTATTAAAGTTCAAATTCTATACCCTTCATAATTTTTCAGAAATAAAACTAATAGGTTAAAGGAGAGACAGTATTTTTAAACAGTTTGAACTAAAAATACAACTTTCCAAAATTTGAAGATTTAGTAAATACAGTTGAAGAAACGTACGTCCTACAAGCATTTTTAAATAATAACGAGGCAAGAGGTGCAGTTGTATGGTTTAGCATGGCCTTCAAACTCAAAATTAAAAACAAACTCAATTCCACTTGTGTCGTCTCAAAATAAAAGTATTGTATCTTATGAGGAATAAAAGAAAAGTATCTTATGAGGAAACGAGGGAAACTATAAAACCCCCATGCCATAGATTGAACAAGGAAGGTAAAATGGAGGGATGTAGCCCATGCTTACAAGAGACTAAATGTTTTCAAGATGACAAAGTCCTTTCCAGCTAAATCTGTTGAATCAAAAGAATTATAACCCGAACCCCAATGATCTTTTGTATTAATGTGCAAACAGATTAAGATTCATATGGACTTCCAAAGGATCCAGAAGAGCTAGTGTTCAATGAAAGAAAAGAAGTACAAATTTGGATGACTAATAGCACTTGAACTTAAGACTTTAAGACATCGAGACGTATAATAATCAAGAGAAGGAGACATTCATAAATAGATAAGAGAATAGACTAAAGAACATAGAAACGTAGTCAAGTAATCTTTAAAAGGAATACAGAAAATAAAAGTCTTTCAAGCAAAGAGTGCTGAACAACCGAGTACCCAAATATGAAACGCTCTTGATATATCCTTCACAGGAACTAAACCCATATACTCTTCAACAAATGCTCAAAGCCAACCGCAACTTACATGGGAAACACCAAGCTATAAAACTCCTAAAAGATAACAGGAGAAGACCTAGACGACCTGGACTTTGAAATGACTCTTTTGTTTCTTCACTGAGGAGATGGACCCTGGAAGGAAGATAAGCAAAGCTTCATTGAGGTTAACATTTCTTGCTCTGTGACGAACAGTGTCAAGAGAATAAAAGGAGACGTTGTGTCATGGAAGAAAGCAGTCAAAAGATAGATCAAGGGAAAACTGGCCCAGAGCACATAGAAAAGTATAAAGAATTATCAGGCCATGATTTAATAATCAATCAATTAATAAATAAAATAATTAATAACCAATATAATTTATTATTAAATACATTTTAATTTAATACATTTAAATAAATTAATTTTAAAAAGGGAGTCGAGCCCTGCGCTCCCAGCCTCCTCTCCGCAACGCCCCCTCCGTAGCTGCTGTAGCTGCCGCTGCTCCCGCTGTCACCGCCTCCGAGAACATGGCTGTGCTTCCCACATACACTGATCTTGGCAAGCCCACCAGGGATGTCTTCACCAAGGGCTACGGCTTTGGCTTAATAAAACTTGATTTGAAAACGAAGTCCGAGAATGGATTGCAATTTACTAGCTCAGGCTCTGCCTACACGGAGACCACCAAAGTGAACGGCAGTCTGGAAACCAAGTACAGATGGACCGAGTATGAACTGACGTTTACTGAGAAGTGGAACACAGACAACACCCTGGGCACTGAGATCACCGTGGAAGACCACCAGCTTGCTCATGGACTGAAGCTGACCTTTGATTCATCTTTCTCACCTAACACTGGAGGAAAAAAAATGCTAAAATCAAGACAGGCTACAAGACGGACGAATTCCAGCAGTCTCTTCTGGTAAATGGAGCCACCAAACTCCGTCCCATCGTTCACATTAATATGAAGCTGGAATTCGTCCGTCTTGTAGCCAACTGCGAGGTTGCTCTGGGTCACTCAGGACTTCGAGGTCTCCAAATTCATCTGGTAGCCACCCAGTCAACCCTCATAGCCAAGCACCAGAGCACCCCGGATTGAGGGCCCAGCGATGATAAAGTCCACATCACAGCCCAGGTTGAGATGCTCCCTCTTGTACCCTGTCTTGATTTTAGCATTTGGGTTGGGGATGCGAGAGTTGATCAATACCACATTAGACCTCCAGGCTAAGGATGACTGGGCTTTAAGGTGTTGACCATTTCAGAGGTGCAGCAGAAACCCCATTCCAGGAAGGGGCCTTTTTATCTGTAGGCGTGGGTTGGGGGGAGCTCCTCTAGAGATGCCAGGCTGCGAGTGGAGGCTGGGAACCTGTGGACCTTTTGTAAATCTGTATCCAGTCCACACATGAAATTGTGACTTCCTGAACATCGAACCCTGGTGTCCCGATCCTGTCTGCTCGCAAGCATGTACACACCTACGTGAAAGGGACGGGTTTTTTTTTTTTTTTTTTTTTTAAACAGATGATCACGCCCCGTTCCCATCGTGCCCTGTTCCCATCCTAGCCCATCAGTTACCTGTTTTACACCAAAAGAAGTCTTTACAGTGTGGTTAGCTATTTCTTTTGTGCCATTTTAGGGTGGAGAGAGAGGGTGGGCATGATGGAGCCAGTCATTCAGGACTTAATTCTTCCTTGTGTTGTGGGGTGGTTTTCTGTCTTTCTTCTTCTTCTTTTTTTTTAATTCTTTTTTTGTCGTCATTGCACCAGAGTATGAAATAGCTTCCGGGTTTCCCGGGTCAGAGCTGGGTGGGTGATTGTGGTCACACCCTGACAACACTAGGGATCTCAACGGACTCCTCTTGTAGCCACACCACTATTTTTAGCAGTTTAATGGGTACATTATAGAGTCTTCCATTTTGTGTGGAATTAGCTCCTCCCCTTCAAATGCTGTAATTAACATCACTTAAAATAAAACTTGAATAAAATACTAAAACCTCAGGAAAAAAAAAAGTGAGTCAAAGATCCTAACAGACATCTCATCAGAGAAGGTGTAGATAACAAGCTTTCATCCCGTGTTCTCCTGAGTCAATGAGCTCACACTAGACATGAATTATAATAAAGAAGATTCTGGCTCCTGACCACTCCAAAGATTAGTGAACTTAGGCAACGGAGGAACCTACAGCTACAGCTGAAGGGAATGCAAACTGGGACAGCCGCTCTCGGAAACACTTTGTAGAAGCTAAGCCCACCAACAGCAGATAATCTCCACACTGGCTTCCCTGGAATTTACCCAGTCTTGAAGTGATGACCACACAGAAACCCACATACAGTTTCCAAGCCTAGCTTCACTCATAATTGCTGAAACACAGGGACAAAAAACGATGCCTTTAAGGGAACAAATAAAACCATGGTTTGTCCCAGAATATTATCCAGCACCAGAAATCACCGAGTTACTAACCAAAGCATGCAAAGACATGAAGAGAACTTGAATGCTACCAAGTGACAGAAGCCATTCTGACAAGCTGTATTTAGTAGATTTCCAACTGTATGGAAAAGGCAAAGCTGATTGGTTGATAGAAGATCAGTGGTGGCCAGGGCTTAGTGAAGGATCCATGAAAGGATGACCAGGCTGAGATGCTTTCTGACAGTGAAATGCTTCATGTGAGGCAAAACTCGTAGATAGGGTCAGACAAATGTCGTTTGTCTGAACACACGGAGTTTGTAATACCACAACTTAACAGGAATACAAACCATACAGTTACTGTAATACTGTAACGATGTAGGTTCATCAACTGTAACACAGGCCACTCTTGGTGTGGGGTATGGATGAGTCTGCCGAGGAGGCAGGGCATATATGGGTAATCTCTGTGAATCTAAACCTGCATCGATTAAGCTACCAAAATGTAAATATCAAACAAAATAAGACGATCAGAAGGCAGAGACAGAGATCCTAAAAATTAGCTATAAATTGCCAGACAAGGTTTTTGAAAAAGGATTCAAAAAAAAAAAAGAAAAAGGATTCAATTATATGTTATTGAAAGAGGTATACATTAAATATAAAGTCAGATATGTGTTTTTTTTAAACCAGGTTGAAAATGTGCACAGCGATAAAGAGATAGGGCAGAATAAATAGTGAGCTGTCTTCATCGGTCTTGGCTCATGTATCAGAATGTGTTGCTCTTGTATGAGTTTGTTTGAGTTATCACAGCAGGAAAACACAGACTTGGTGGGCTAAACAACAGAATTCATTTGTTCTCACTCTTATGAATACTCTGAGGGAGAATCCACTCCATCCCCCCTTCCTAGTGACGAGAGAGAAGCAGTGTTTACGACAGTGCTTATGTTTGTTTTACGACAGTGCTTATGTTTGTTTTAATTGCTATCTGGGTCCAGACACATTGCAGGTAGAATGGGAGATCTACACTCCTATGATCTGTCTGCTTCACGGCTGTACTTCCGATCCCAGCACCTCAAACAGTAATGTTCCGTAAAATCTTTTGATGGATAAATGCACAATTATCTATTTGTTAATACTTCAAATTGAATGGTTTGTGTTTGCACATATAAATATGCATGCACGCACAATGTGTCCAATCCATGTAACCAGAATCCCAGTTTCTGGTACTCTTCCCCTTAAGACATTCTTAAACCATGAAAGCAGGTGTATAGCCACCAAACCAAGAAGGACAGGGGTTTCAGGTGAAGAGATGAGTATTAGTGAAAAAGATCATTCTCATTTTTTAAAACAAAAAACAGATTCTCCCTTTGAAAGGCAAGCTGGCTTTGTGTTTGAGAGGGTTTCGTTCCGTCATTGAATGTAGCTGAACTATTTTAGAGAAAGACTTTGCTGGAACAAAAAAGAGAGGGATCTGACTTCAGAAGAAATGAAGCTTGTGAGAGACAAGGGAAGGACCTGGAAGAAAGTGGGAGAGGCCCTGGAAGGTTTGCAAACTGAATAACAAAGCCCTGGGAGCTTCAGGGAAAATCCCCAGGCAAAGCTGTCAGCCTCAAAGCCTACAGCATTCCAACTGACCCACCAACATGAACTGCAGCCTTCTTCTAACACAATGTATGCCCTCCTAACCCCAAGGGATAGTGTTTAATTTCATTTCAAAAACTAAAATAAAACTTGTCTTAGAACAAACTTTGATAAATAAAGCAAAAACCACGTGACAGAAAACAAGACCTACCTTACTTCACCATTTTTTTTTTCCTTCTGTGGTTAAGAGTTACAAGCTCAACTGCTGATCCCCTGGGATTTCAGGTTGTTTCTTTCCTGGAAAAGGTGTAACGCAAAGACATTGCATGGGATGAGGAAACTCTGGCACAGAGAGAACAGCATCTGCAGGTCAAGCTGAAGGAATACTAGGAAGACAGCACTCCTTAGTACACCGTCTGAAAATGGTTACCAAGCAGATGCCATGGTTTTTGGCCAGAGTAGAAGACTAATACAGGGTTGCAAAATAAAGAAGCAGACTCTAGAGAGCACATGATAACGTGACATCAAATAGGAATGACTGAAATTAAGTAGGTCCTTGACTACCAAAGGCATCCATGAGGTAGTAGGGAACCTCTCCTTTTGATAGTCTCAAATCTCAAAACAAGGTAGACAGCTAGACAGGATCAAACACTTGTGATTCTGTATTTTATAGTCAGTTCTAAGAGAACTGTTCAATCTCATGAACGCTTGACAGATTCCACCTGGCATTGAGACAAGGGCAGAATACTTGGATACTCTTTAGGGGAAAACACATTCCAAGTGAAGAATGACTTAGACTGAGAGAATCTTATAAAGATATAGTCAAGCCCACATGTCAGAGAAACATGAATCTGTCTATTCACCCACTAAGCCATTATTAACTACACTATATACTGCATCCCAGTTGTGATGACCCCTCCCTTCTCCAAATCTTACCACATCCAGAAAACAAACAAACAAAAAACCACCACCAAAGAACCACAACCATAATTTATCTTGAATGTGCTTCTTGGGGAGCACACTGATATTCTAGAATCTATACCCTGCGTCATGTACTGGTTATCATTTTCTATAACAACTTTAAATTTTCTTATTCTATTTTATTTTATTATTTATATTTTATACTGGGAAGCTAGGTCAATAAAACAAACACTGCACTTTGCATAAGAACTATTTCCAAAAAGGACCCAGAGAGCTGGAAGGAAGTAATCTTATCTAAACTACGGACAACACAAGAGCAACCATTTCTTGTAACTGGACTTTGTAACATTAAGAATAAGTCAGATACTCGCATACTGCAATGCTGTTTCAAACAAGAATCCTATTTCCATGGTATCAAGGATCCGTTGGTTTGCTGTCTTTGAAAACTCCCACCTTTTCATCAGCATCCCCCCTTCGCTGAGTTTCTGACTTGCCCGTTCACTTCCATTCATCTGGAGAACGGAACTGGCTGAACCCTTTATTGCTCCTCATATTCAAAAGGGAAAAGCGAGAGAGAAAATAGCATCTATGGGCCGGGAACCTCTGATGGTTCACGGAAGTCCCTGTGCCTGTGTTTTGCCATCTGCTCTACTTGACAGCTCTGCAGGGTAATATTTCAAAAGGGGGCAAGGACACTGGCAAACAAAGGCTTCGCACACCTAGAAGCAAGAACCGAGCTCAAAGCCGGTTATCCCTGCTTCTCTGTTGGTAAAAAAAGCATTTCTTACGCAAACACTAAGTACTGTGGTTTCCTCCTAAATCCTTCATTTTGTCTTTGCTTTGTAGTGCGCGCGTTCATTCCTGCTCCACAACTGAAAGGGTGTTCCCTGACACTCTTCCTTTCCTAAGAAGACCCCACCTTTCTCTCTGCTTTTGCTGCCCTGATCTTGTCTTGGTCCACACCTCCAAACATTTCTCCGCCCCACCGCCATCTCCTCAGAGCCCCTTGGCCACTTCCGCTGGGAGAACTACAAGCGAGGCTCTCATTTCCCCTGTCAGCTACCATATTCCCTTCATTTGCTGAAGGTTCTAGTCTCTTTCTTTTCTGGTTACTAAAGTTCTCTTTCCCGAACCTATCTTTGACTATTTTCTCTTTACCTTGCCTAGTAATGCCTTGCCGGACCCTGCTCTCAACAACCTCATTGCTTAGAGGAGCTTCTTAATGGTCACACCCCAGGTGCCTATGCTGCTCTCTGCTTTTCCCTGGTGTTTTCGCTTTCACTCATCCACCCAAGTATTTCCCCAGCACATTGTCTTTCTCAGACTTGTCAACACTACTTAACCAAAATATTCTTTTTTTTTTTCTTTGAGGTGCGGGCAGGTAGGGTTTGCCTATGCATCCCCAGCTCTCCTGAAACTCGCTTTGCAAACTAGGCTGGCCAACGACTCAGAGAGACTTACCTGCTTCTGCTTCCCAAAGGGCTAGGGTGTGTGCCGCTATGCTTGGCTATTCGTCTTTTGTTTTGTATTAGACAGGGATTCATGTAGGCCAAGCTGGCATTGAACTTGCCTTAAGGCCAAAGATGACTTTGAACTTTGATCTTAAGGACTGCACCTCTCTGGTGCTAGGATCCCAGGCATGTACCGTCGTGCCAGACGCGCAATCAACTGACTGAGCCACATGCCCCAACCCCTTAGGCAGAGTGGAACAATTTGTGATATGTCTCCGATTCAATTCTATGCATATTTCCTTTATAGACTGATGTTAGAGTTGATTGTCTAGATTTTATTTTTCGTTAAGACTACGCACTATTTTTTACTAAACGCCCTGTACAGCTTACTTTCCACTTCAGAGGGACTTTTGCCAATAAAAGAAAAGAAAAAGAAAATGTCTGCCTAAAAATGATGAGGGATCAATTGATGAGAATAAGTTAATTCTGAAAAACAGAAACAACAAAATTTTTATAGTCGCTGAAGTGTTTAAATAAGATTGGCTCAATGATTGTGTGTAAAATATTTCAAGTATATTTCCTCAAGTAAAAGTAGCCTCACTCTGGCACAAGGAATATCATGTTCTGATTTTTATTGAGATTGGGCAGTAGATAATTCAACAAGTATCGCACAGAAATTATTTTAAAACTTGAAACAACAACAAAATATCTTTCAGAATGGTCCCTTGAACATATTAACGAGTCTAACTTATGAGCTTTTGAAATAAATCAACCCTTACAGTGACTAGCATTAAGTCCTTTACCAAACCAGTAAATAAAACACATAGGTCAGTCTTTAAGTGTTAAATAAAAGAATTAAAGAGCTTCTCTCTAAGAAGACAACGCTCTATTTGGAAGCCAAAGGAAAAATTTAATTCTTAAAAATGTTTTTGAAATTGTTGTTTAAAATGAAAACCAACGAAGTAATCGTTTACAATGCCTCTCTACAAACTTTTCAAGTTTCAAGAGTATTTTACAGTTATTAGATCTCCCCTTTGTCCTTCCTACTGGTCTCCTTGGCCAAATTATATCAGGACCCAAGAGAAACAGCCTCTCATCTCTCATGGCAGCTCTCCATCCCTGATCTGCTCCTAACAGGAGAATTAATTGTTTGGGGGAGGAGAAGGTGCAGGGGGGGAGGGGGAGAGGAGAGGGCTCAATGCAGTCCCATTGCATTTTATGGCCATCATTGTATTTATTGTCACTATTTATTTACATATCTTCTCTCTCTCACTAGAATGACAGCTCATAGCAGACAAGGACCAGTCCTAAACTCAGGTGATAGGAACATCAAAGAGATAAACCTGGAAAGTTCTCATGATGAGCTAGCAGGCACTTGGCAGAACAAAGGAGGATTCCAGGGCTGGTGCTTTCCTCACCGGGAAATTACAGCCGTAAATTTGCCTTGTCCTGTGGCTTACAACTGTAAAATCCCAGGCATTAAAATAAAAAGACAACTAGACGGAATGGTGTACGCCTGAAGTCCCAGCATTTGGGAGGCTGAAGCAGGAAGTTTGACCGGAAGCTTAGGTTAAAAGTGATCCTCAAAAGCCAATAAAGAAACAAATACATCAGCTATGTAAAAGTAATTTTTAGAAGTCGCTGACAATATGAACACAGAACTTGAGTGCACTGTAATCATAGACAATAGAAAAGGGGGAGGAAACTTTAGGGAGCATAGTGGAAACACAATTTCTACTAATAAAGATGCCTAAGAGACAGAACACTGTGCAAGTCAAATCAGTAATAAACGTGTGGGCCCCTCACTCTGAAAGCTCAGAGGTTAGAGCATTTGTTCAAAACATGGACGCCAGCGCTTGGCGCTGAGTATTCCTCCCACCTTCAGGCTGCTGAAATGACTTTTCGTGTCTTTTTGAAAAAGAAGAGGATGTCCCAGTCTTCCCGAGGAGAAGAAATTGAATAATAATGAATTATATGTGTTTAAAAAGCCCAAACAGAAGAATTAGAATGTTCTCATCACAAAGAAATGGTAACTATTTGAGGTGATGAATAAGCTTTGTGAAAAAGAAAGAACAAAGTGTTATGACGTGCTTAGCTTTGAGCTGATGTAACAGATGATACTTGTCTTTCAGTTAATGTCCCTTCCCAAGGTATAAGAATCAGAAAGCCTGCCTAGCAGCCCCTAGGACAAGAAAAAAAAAGTATTTTTCTTGGTGGGGGATGGGTTGACAGTTCAATAGAAAAAAATCATATGATCTATTTATCCAACAAGTTAATATGTGATGTTTCTTCCTGGTGTCATGGGGTTAAGGGCTTCCCAAAGCCCATCCATTTGTACGCGTGGGTGGAAAGAGCCCTGGGGAAGTCAGAAGCAGTTCCAGTAGAAGCTGTCACAGCACTAGGCTTTGAAAATAACAAGTGCAGAGACAACCAGAAGCTGAGGTACTCTTCCAGAAGCCTAGCAAGTCACCAGTAGCAGCAGCAGCAGCAGCATATCAGCAGTTGGGAGCTGAGCAGACACTGCCAGATGCTAAAAGCATTTTGGGACTCCAAGCCAGGGAGAAATAGACAGAGCTATTTAATGAAGTAAGCCAGGGGCGGAGATTCAAAGAAGCCACATTTCCTTATTTTGATGAGCTATTTAAACGGGGTTGCCTTGCGATGGGGTTCAAGACACATGGATGCGAATGGCTGTGCTTGTCCTTTGGAAGCTCTCTCCTTAAGGAGACTCCCTAAGAGGAGTACAAACCTTTGAAAAGGGTGTTTTAATGGTCTGGCAAATTCTTGTGAGTTTCTCATGAGAAAGCTACATAGGGGTCAGAGTGAAAGATTTTATGGAGAGATATAAGAATACAAATATGCATACATACAATCATCTATACCCAGATACAGAGAGAGAGAATGAGACAGAGAGAGCCAAACACAGAGAGAGACAGAGAGAGAAAAGGGAAGGAGACTGAGACCAATATAAGGGTGTTGTTTATGAAATTTTAAGGCTAAGAAATACTGGGATCTTCACTTATCAAACTAAAGACCCAGGAAGGCAAAGATTCAGGTCTCATCTGAGCGTACAGCCATGTTTAAAGGCAAAGAAGATGATGGCGTGCCCCAGTTCAAAGAGTCTCAGATGTAGAAACTTCATTCTCTCTCTTTTCAATCTTTATGTTCAGTTTAGGCCTTCAGTGGATTAGACACTGTTTAGAAAGGACCGTCGACTTCACTTAATCTGCATATTCAAATATCAAACTCATCCGTATACACCTTCATAGACATAATCACAGACGAGTTCTGAGCACCAGAATTTGGTAACCTGCCAGGTAGCCGTGCTAACTAAGGAGAAGTAGTGATAGCAACAGACATAATTTCAAATCACGCACAAACCTTGACAAGGCCCTGATTGACTGTAGGTTTTCTAAACATTTCTGAGTCCTTGACTTTTTGGCTTTGGTTTTCGGCTTTTGTTTTCTTCACACCGAGCTTTCCTGCGTTCTGCTGACCCTCACCTCTCTCTTCATCATTACATGCAAAGTTCATAAATTCAGACCTTCCCGACCTACCACATATTTGGATATTAAATATCGATAAGTCACAAGTAACCAGTTACATGTGCATGTACACCTTCTCCAGTTAATTGAAGAGGCAGTATGAACAGTAAAGGCAGTTTAAGAAAAATGGTGGTGGTGGCTCCAGTGACCTATGGCCCATATCAGCAAGGGGGACGGCAAATTGTCATTTCTATGTTGGGAAAGGCTTTATTGGCATCTCTGTCTATTTCTAATGCCTTTCAATCTGCTGCTGCAAAAGACTTCAATAGGATGGGGTTTGTTTCAAAATAACAAGACAATCTTCCAAGTCCCCTCCTCACTGTCTTAAAGCATTGGTTCCCAACCTGCTGGTTGTGATTCCTTTGAGGATCCAACAACCCTTTCAACAAGACTATCGGGAAATACAGATATTCACATTAACGGTTCCTAATAACACTTCCTAATAACAGTTATGAATTAGCAACACAAAAAAAATTTTATGGTTGGGGTGGGGGTGGGGGGGGTCAGCACAACCATTGATGAGGAAGTGTATTAAAGGGTCGCCGAGCTGCATCAGGAAGGTTGAGAACCATTGTCATAAAGTATGGACTCAGGAAAGGGGGTCTGTGTCTCCTAATCAGACTTACCTCTATGGATGCTCACTATACATTTCTTCAGAGAAATCTATTTGTTGGAAACACATCTACTCGGGAAGGTGGAGTTGGAGAAACACCTCAGGACTAACGTGAGTGTATATTGTGCTTTCTCTTTCACTGGTTGCTTTTATGTCTCTGGTACAAATTACCTGCAACAAACCTTAGGGGGACAAAGGGACAGATGGTTTACCTTAGCTCAGAGGGCTAGAGAGGGCTGACAGCTGGGGCTCCTTCTTCGCTGGGAGCTTGCAGAAGGACCTGGTCCCTGTCCAGAGACTCCAGAAGCCAGAAGTTGAGCTTAGAGGACCCAGTCCCAGTCTCCAATCCCAGCAACGCACTTCTTTTCGCACTAGGGTTCCCCATCCTAAAGTTTACACTACTTAAAGCAAAAGCAGCAACCAGCTGGGGATAATTTGACCACCGTAGATATTTGGAGGAGCCACAGGGGAGCCCTTGAAGTCATCCCTGTCACATGCTTCCCAGGGTTTGTCTTCAGCTTTTCTTTCTCTCCTCTTGAATTCTGCCTTCCTTACTCCCCCACCCCCTTTCATTCTCTCATCCTGGCTCTCTTTGATTTCTCAGCTACTGTGTCTTCTTTTCCAGGTAACCCCCATGCTGTAGCTCTTTGCTGGTGACATCCTTTGAAGAAGTCCTTTATTTCTGAATCTTTCTCTTTCAATTCATCGTTCCCCCTGAGGTGGCCCTTTCTAGTTTCCAGATGTCTGAGGTACGCGCTCCTTCGAGCTCGCTGCCACCTCAGTTGCCTCCCCTCACACAGACTTTTATCCAGATGACGGTCTCTTTGCTGATGAGGCGAGGGAGGCCAGGAAAGTAAAGGAACATAAAAGCAAACAGACAAATTAATGACAAGTTTGTTCAATGCTGGCTGTGCATTTCAGGGCAGAGGTGGTGGTAACAGGTCACAACATTCAGAAATCACTTTGACAGTGGGATATCTGTCATGACTGAGGCCAGGCCCTGTCTGTGCCTGGCGCCAAGCTTGTGGCACCAATTTATATCTCCCTCTAAGGCCCCCCCCCCCCCGGCTCCTGATATCAGCACTGAGGCAGTGTGTAAACCGACAACCACAATTAATACCCATGCTCACCTCTGATCCTGGAAACCAGACTATTGAGTACTGAAGAGTTTTTCACCAAAGGGAAAGGATCAAAAAATAGCTATACTTCAGGACTATTACGTATAAAACTCTCAGAGTTTGAGTCAGAAAGAGGCTCCTATGAATTGAATGATTTTTTTAACTTGTCGATAACAATTTGAGACAAAAATTAATTTGAATCTTCCAAGAAATGCCTCTATTTATCTTTAAGCCTAAAAACCTCAAGGAGGAGAAAAATAAATCAGAGCTGTAAGCCTATGGATTGCGAATATTTTAATAGTGAATCACCGTTACTCAGTGTGGTCTTGTGTTTGTTAATCTGAAGAGAATTTGGGAGAATAAAGCAGGGACAAAAGGGGGGAAAGTGTGTGAGAGAGAAAGACTGTAAAGCCGACGTTGTATCAGTGGCTGAATTCCAGAAGGACAGCAGAAAGCTGCACTGTGTCTATTTGCAAAGTCGGATTGTTTTCCCATTGAAATTCCCCTTTATAAACATTGTCAATCAAACCAGTTGAATGGTTTCTAAGAGTTCAGCCTTTCTGGTACTTCCTGTCTTGCTCATTTGCAGACACCAACTTGGCGGACCTAAATTTACACGGCGTATGTTGTCAAATGAGCTATAGAATAAGATGTGCCTGGTGTTGAGGGATGGTTGAAAGACATCAGCTTATAGAATGTGCTTGCATCCTGGCCGTTCTTGTCTATAGACGAGCCAGTCATAACTGTAGCACACTTCCAGAACATGGTACAATCTGACTGACGTGGGATCCTCACCTCTTTAGGAACTTTAGGTTGCCTTATACTTTTTTTTTTGGTTCTTTTTTCTTTTTTTTTCGGAGCTGGGGACCGAACCCAGGGCCTTGTGCTTCCTAGGTAAGCGCTCTACCCCTGAGCTAAATCCCCAGCCCCAGGTTGCCTTATACTTAATATTTCAATAAAAACTGAGTCCACTGAGCCTGACGACTGGTGTCTCATGTTATGTGAATGGTATGAATTTCAATACCAGATCCACCACCTTCTTCATCAGCTGCCATGCTCTGGGCTCTGTCTGGCTTCTCAGTCTGCAATCCTACCAGCCAGCAGTGCACCCCTTAACTATGCAGGAACTGTGGCCTCCAGGTTTGGCATCTTTATGTCCTGTATTGTCTGTGTCTGGGGAGGCTCAGGCTTGGGATCATGGTGGGAGTGGGTGGTATGCAGACAGAGAAGGAAAGAAGGCAAAGCTCATACAGCCTGGCCTTTTGCCTGGACAAGGTGAGACACCTTCAGACTGATGGCAAGAAACTAGAGAATGGTCCCAGAAGGCCAGAGACTGGGGCACAACCTCAAGGCCCTTGAGGATCTGAAGGTTCAGACCTTTGAGGATTGTATGGACAATGTTTGCATTGTCCTACAGATTGGCAAGACTCATCCTGATGCTGATGGCTTAAAAGTCAAATAAGAGACAACTGGGCATCTGTTGATAATGGCATCCAAGGGCTCTGAAAGGTCATTGATGATACCAGTGTCACAAATCGCACTTGGAGATAAAAACTGAAGCTCTCAGGGAGAAGCTACTATTGATGAAGAAAAACCAGGAAGAGGAAGACAAAGGTCCAGTAGCCCCAGTTGTCAGTTATGAATCTACAGAGGAATCCAATGTTTCCCAAACAAAGGACAATAGCAAGATCATGGTAGATATAAGGCCTAGTATGAGCAGTTGCCTCAGAAGAACCAAGAGGAATTGGGCAGGCCACAGGGGTCACCACTTAATTTGCAAAGATCAGAGATGCTGAGACAATAATTGCAGAACAGAGACCTACTCTTCAGGCCTTGGACTCCATGAGAAATCTGAAAGCTATCTTAACCTAGTGATATGGAGGCTAACTACAATGTGGAGATGAGGCAGCTCAGATGTAATAGCTGGTACAGACCTGAGGAACATGAAGGTCAAGCTAGAGGCAGAGATTAACACCTATTGTCTGGAACATGGAAAGGATTTCAGTCTCAAAGACTCCCTGGCAGTCCCAACTTCAGGCAAACCATCACAAAAACAACACCAGGACAGAGCATGGATGGAAAGGGGTTTGTAAGACCAATGCCCCCAAAACACTGAGGCACTTCTGGGGACCAGGAAATTAGTGAGGATTAAGAAGCCATGGAAAGTTCAGAGATGAATGGAATGATGACAGGTGGTCAACTCTGGTTGGTTTCCAGCACCCACGTACGTCTCTGTTCAAATTCTCCTTTCTCAGTTTGCTGGCACTCATGGGAAGAGTTGCACCACAGTCTACTTGTCAACAGTTGGCAAACCTTTTCTTGCTTTTCTGAATACGGCATTCTTTGTTGTGGCCAGTTGGTGGAATTTGACAGATGATGATTTCAACGTGTTCCTTGTAAGTATGCTGTCAACTTCCTCTTGGCCGGAGAAGAAGGTAAGAACTAATTCAGATCTTGAGCTGAGCATTTCTCTGATCAAAGAGGTATGCTGCAATATTTCCCAGCAAAATTTACTCTAGGCCTCAATGACTAGTAAGGCTTGACTGGAATTTTAATTATAAAATCATAATGTGAAGTTGGTTCCAGGACCCCCTGCAGACACACATCCACAGATGCTCTGCTTCTCTATTTATTATGACAAATCATTTGCATATGATCTCTGCATACCTTGGCATATATTTTAAACCATACTGGACTTGTACTACTGAAGGAAATGCAAATGCTATGTAGTGACTGTAAGGTATTGTTTAGGGGAAAGTATAATAATAAAATATGTGTTTAATAGAAATTTAAATATAAGGTTAATAGAGGTTAATAGAATACTAAAGAGGCCAAACCCACAGATAGAGTGATGAACTATTAAATAAAGGAATCACAATGAAGAAAAAAAATTCAGGATCAGATGCCATTAGTACCCCTGAAGGTCATCCTGATTGTTGTCTCTTTCCCTTTCTTTTCTTTCTCCCTTCCCCTTGCTTTTTGCCCATATCCTTTCTCATCTTACAATGACCTTGACACTACCCCCATCAACTGCCATCCAAAAATCCCCCAAAGAATCAGTTAATCTAACAGTATCTCAGAATGACCTCTCAGTGAACACCGTCCCTCTCACTGTTTGGCCAAGCACCTTTATCTTTTGTGCAAGTCACTTTCTGTATTTTGCTTTTCAGCTTTGCTTTGTATGTTCAGCTCCTCAATATAAGATTCATAAACAGTTGAGATTTTTTTTTAAAACATATATTAGCAAATCATTGCACACCATCGGAGAGCATTCCGGAGCTCAACTGTATCAGACATGCTAATGTCTTATGAAAATAACAAGACAGGGGGAAAAGGACACTAGCGGTGTACTTCAGTTAGTTATTGAGCATATGTACAATTAGTTATTCAATTAGTTATTGAACCCTGGCTCTATCCCCATAGTAAGTGAGAGGGAGTTCTCAATGTTTAAGAGCATTTGCTTCTCTCTCAGGGAACATAGATCGGATTCCTAGCAGCCACATGGAAGTGACACAGTTTCTGGGGCTTCCCTCTTCTGCCGTCTTTGAAACACACACAGAGTACACAGACATACATGCAGACAAAACACTAATACACGTAAAATAATAATACCTCTTTAAAGAAAGAATATGAGAAGAGGGTCAAAGGTTGAAAGAGCAAGCGTTCTTGGACTAGAAAAATAAAAATAAAATTAAAAGATTTAGAGGAAAGAAGGAACAAATGTTTTGAAAAATCCAGTTGGAACCATTAGGAAACCTCAGGGAATTGTAAGGAGGTAGAGGGTATTTTCATTGTGGTTATGATATAGCAGGCTGTGCTGAATTCACCAGAGTACTATATAATAACAGTGAAACCACATTTTTATGTTCTTGATGGTTTTAAACAAATGTAAGAATTTTTCATGGGGTTTTACTTATATATTTGTTGAACTGTCACCTTTTATAATGATAAGTTTACATGGTTTCCCCTCTTGTTAAACTAGACTTTCTGGGAATGTAATCATGTCTTCTATGACCCATTTTGAAAAAAATAGAAGAAAAAAAGAGAAAGAGATGGAGAGGGAAGGAAGAAGGGATGGGGAGTAAAAGAAGGAAAGTTCTTATAAATATCTGAGCTGTTAAATACAAAAGTTCAGAAAAGTTTCTGTAGCATTGTTCCGTTCTCCCACCTCTTCTTCCTTCTCTCTATTCTTTTCTTAGTCAGAAGTAGAAGACCAGAAGATGGGCTCTCTATCTCAGAATTCTGCAACTGCTTGATTTTTGCTTCTTCAGATTAGGTTGTAAATCCAAAGCTACCGTGGGGCTAACCCTTGATCACTGTGCATCAGAAGGCAATGCTTCCAGTTCAGTGCTGAGCCTGGAGCAAAACAAGCTGCTGGTGGATGACGGAGCTGCTGAACACAGAAATCAGGGGGGAGTCAGTGTCATCTCCACAGTGGGCAGGACCATACTCCATGAACGCGATGGCAAGAGACTATGTATGTGAGACTTCTCTAATCGCAAGCTTCTTCAGCTAGCCTCATCTGCTCCAGTCATTGCAGACACTTGACATCTAAATATTTACAAAGTCGGAAGAGATAGGAGACGTTTTAATGATGGCTGCACTCTTGCTGCAGTGGCAAGGATCACTCCCAGGCCTACACTGGTGATTGTGAGCAGCAGGAATTCTTATCAGAGATAAGTGAGGGTCTGAGAAACTAAGAAAAGAGATTGGCCACTTAGGCTTGCTTTCAGTGGGCATGGCTTCTTTTCCCCTTGTGGGACCAGCACTAATGCCACTAAGATAGGGAAAGTGTTATTTGGAGGAAGGTTTCTAGTTTGTATTGCTATGCCACATATACAGTGATCCAACTTGTGAACTCCGAGAGCAATGAAAGATTTAAAGGAAAATACTCAAAAGGAAAGCAGTCTGTTCAAAACTCCCAGCCAGCATGAACACTAACATTCAGGTCCCAGAATCCCAAGCAAATCATGTTTTGTATTTGCAGGGATATTGCTGGGATACACATGTGAATCACCAGAAGTGGTTTTTATAAATGCTTCTTCATAACCAGAGCTCCCAGGGACTAAACCACTACCCAAAGAGTACACATGGACAGACCCATGGCTCCAGCTGCATGTGTAGCAGAGGATGGTCTTATTGGGCACCAATGGGAGGAAAAGCCCTTGGTCCTGCCAAGCCTGGACCCTCCAGTGTAGGGGAATGTCAGGACAGGGAAGCAGGAATGGGGGAGGTTGAGGAGGGGGAGCACCCTCATAGAAGAAGGGGAGAGGGAGGGGATAGGGGGTTTATGGACAGGAAACTGGGAAAGGGAATAAGATTTGAAATGTAAATTTAAAAACTCCAAAAAAAAAAAAATGCTTCTTCATGAAGGCTTCTAGGCCTCACCTACCCAGAATCCTCTGGGTTAGGTACAGTGAAATGTTTCAGATGTATTTGGGCCAGACCCCATTGTTCAAATTCAAGCATACTGCATCATCTGGTTGCTGAAAAGAGCTTCAAAACCTGTTCTTGGTATTTATATCCCCTTCTCTTCTGTCGGTGCTCACACTTTGCTAGCCCTCTACTCACCTACAGGCTTGAGGAGAAGACTAACTTGTCAGAAAGTACGAATCATGTTTAACCTCAGCTCTCTGTCAATTCTCTGTTGGATGCTGAAGGAGGGTACTCATAGTGGGAGGGATGGCCTCTCATGCAAAGTGACACTGTTTCTTCTAAAGGATTTCTCAAGTGGGACTGGGCAGAAGGCACAACTGGAAAAGTGTCTGCTATGCAAGCCTTGGGGATCCAAGTCTGGATCCCCAGTACCCACTTTATAAAAGCTGTATTTGCTGGCACAAACCTATAACTCCAGCACGGCTAGCAGAGGCAGATCCCAGGAAGCTTTCCAGCTGAAATGATGAGCTCCAGATGCAGGGACCGACCCTGCTACAATCAATCAATTGATTGATCAATTAATCAATCAATCAAAGAAGTAAGTGTAAAAAATAAGGTGGAGAACAGAAGAGAAATATAGCTGCCATTTACTTCTGCCATCAGATTTCAGTAACAAATCATCACACACACACACACACACACACACACACACACACATACACAATGTTTAAGGTATTCTAATAATACTCAAATATATGCTTATTGAAAACTTAAGCAGGGCAAAAAGACATTGTATTAAAAGGCAAACATTTCCTTTAACTCTCTACAAATCTTTCATCTCCTCTGAGTTACTCCGTGCAAACTGCTAGATGTGTGTGCTTATGAGTTTTTTATACAGCTACATTTACATACATAGATAGGTGTGTGTGTACGCGCACATAT
Organism: Rattus norvegicus; assembly: GCF_021556685.1. NCBI lineage: Eukaryota > Metazoa > Chordata > Mammalia > Rodentia > Muridae > Rattus > Rattus norvegicus. The sequence continues at coordinate 44,578,871 of NC_141540.1, forward strand.
ATGTATGCTATTGGCTTTCTGTTTTAAGAAAGCTCTACTCAGAAAAGGATTGAGACATCTTTACCCACCATACAGATAAAAGAGAATACTGTCAGCATAAAGGCAATCAAATTCACAAACAGGACACCCCAGGGTGTATGACTGCTCCTAGGGACTGCAGTGTCTGCTCCCGAGATCTTTCCACATGAAGTCTTTCTAGACCTTGCTCACCTTCTAAAACACATTTTGGTCAGTGTGTGAGGCTCATCAGGCATATAAAAAGCACCCGTGAAGATGCTAAGGGAAGAGAAAACAGCGGCAGTCACATCCTGAGCGGAACTCACAAACGCTGTTACTGTCCTCATTCAAACGCAAGGTGCTAAATCAACTGTCCTCATTGAGAGCTCTGTGTGTGCAGAGTGTGTGTTCCCTAAGAAAGGAAGAGTAGAGGGTGCAATGGTGGATGCTGTGTACATTCACATGAAATGGTATACTTCTCACCCCACTTTCTCATCTTACCAACTCTGCAGTCCAACTAGGATTCCTGGGAAGGTCCCCAGGACTGCTAATTGCTGTACCCCATTCTCGCGACCTTAGTGGTGTTTCTTAGCTGCCTTCTCTGCCTTCTGCAGAGCCTCCTTTCTCTTCTCTCCTCCTTTACTCCGTTGTGACTTATCTCTGTCTCCTTGGGACTTATCTGCTGTTCCTGGGGACTGCAGTGTCTCCTCCCGAGATCCTTCTACATGAAGACTTCCCAGACCTCGTTCACCTTCTAAAACACATTTAGTCAGTATGTGAGGCTCATCAGGCATACAAAAAGCACCTACCTGTGAAGATGTCCACTTCCTAGAACCTACGATGTTTCTATGCTGGTTCTTCATTTTTTCCATCCGACGGAACTCCTAAAACCTGACTCTCATAATATCTCCTAATGTCACCCAAACCTCGTCTACCTACCTGATCAATATTTAGCTTCTTCATAGTCTTTCACAACACATAGTCAGTCTCTTCAGTCTCTCAGGGCATACCACCTTTCCAGCAAGCCTGCCTCTCTCACCCTGGGTCTTAGCCACATGACTTATGGCTAAAGCTGTATGTCAATCATCTGGGTTAGAGGCTATCTCACTATTCTTTGCTCCTTCTCTTGCCTTATTCTTCACATCAGACAATGACTAAATCTTAAGGTGCACACTTAGAAAATACCCACTCTGCTGTCTCCTCATCTTCCATCAGAGTAACGGTCATCCACATCCCCTCCATCTGGACTAGACAAATACTTCAAGCAAGTATTCCTAATGAAATCTCTTCCCCATCCCCAATCCCAAACATCGTGCGCTAAGAATACTCACGCTACGAAAACACATCATCCACTCACACCCCTACGCACACACTTACCTCCTACTTAGTATCTTTAAGTGGTTTTCTATATCCTTAAACACTTACCATCACTAAGATATGTTCTAATTCTATCACAATCTTCATTTGTATCTTCCTTCTTTATCATAAACAAGAAACATCCCCCAAGACACCAGGATATTTCTCATTTGTGTCTTCTTTAGTTAGATTTGTTTTATCTTCCATATCTGTTCTGATTGTATATTATATGCAGGTCTAGTGTGACAGAGATGATTAGAAGAAGGCATTGGACACCAGAGATCAGAGGGTTGGGAACGGCCATGTGGGTGCTGGGAACCTAAGTCCGGTTCTCTGCAAGAGTAACAGGTGCTTGTGACCCCTGAGCAGTTTCTTCAGCCCCTCAGTTTTTGCTTTTGGTTGTTCAGTCTCCACAGTTGCAAATGGCCCCTCTATTAATAACTCCTTCAGTGTGCATGGCAAAGGTTCTCTCTTCTGTCCATCCATGCCTAGCCACACCTCTCTAGAGACTCTGCAAGGATAGTCCTGGCCTTTGTGTTCCCACAACACATCTCCCTTACTGACACATTCCTTAGCCTGCAAGTTTGCAGGAACCCACAATAGTATGGGGCAGTGATGTGCAATGTAACCATCTCTAAATCTCTCTTATCCTAGTAGACTGCTAATTAGGAGCCGCACATCAACCTGTCTAACATGCATGCCTTTGCCTAGGTTGCTGAAGACTCCTGAAGTAGTGGCAGACATAATTAGACCAAATTATAGCCCTCTCTGAAGGAATGATCTTTATCTTTCATTAAGCGGACTACAAAGTGACGGTTTTGAAAAGTAATGCCCCCTAATCCTGGGTTTTGGAATTTATTCATTGATTCTTCTTTTTTTCTTCTTCATGTTTTCTACAACTACTAAGATAGGGCATTGAACAAAACAAAGAATAATTGTAACTCCCTATTCCATAACTTTGAGTAAAACAAACAGCTAATACAGAAATCTATCAGGATATTTCATATGTTAAGTAGTGGCGAGTGTTAGAAGTAACAGAAGGGACAAACAAGGACAGAGTATTGGGACCCATTAGTTCATGCAGCGTGGGGGACAGAGTATTGGGACCCATTAGTACATGCAGCGTGGAGGACAGAGTATTGGGACCCATTAGTACATGCAGCGTGGGGGACAGAGTATTGGGACCCATTAGTACATGCAGCGTGGGGGACAGAGTATTGGGACCCATTAGTACATGCAGCGTGGGGGACAGAGTATTGGGACCCATTAGTACATGCAGCGTGGGGGACAGAGTATTGGGACCCATTAGTTCATGCAGCGTGGGGGACAGAGTATTGGGACCCATTAGTACATGCAGCGTGGGGGACAGAGTATTGGGACCCATTAGTTCATGCAGCGTGGGGGACAGAGTATTGGGACCCATTAGTACATTTAGCGTGAGATAATTTCCAAAGGACTATTTTAGGGTAGTGCAGTTCTGAGTGCTACCGTGCAGCTGAGACAAGGGCACAGAATCAGCTGAACCTGCTTTTAAAAATGGGAAGTGCGCGCGTGAGTAACGTTGGAGAATCTAAAGTGGCCCGTATCTCGCCACTGGGTGGTGAGGTTTCAGGAGCCTTACGAGTGGAAAGAGACATCATCAGTGGGAGAATGCAGCCTTGGCTCCTCACGCCTCATGGGAAAGCTGTGCATCTTTACAAGAAAGACAAAGCTTAGGGCTTTAAAGAAAGAGAAAGTGGGAAGCCTTGGGTCACATGGTCAGGGTTAGAGAGAGGGCCAGGTGTGCTGTGAAGTACAGGTGTAGGCTGGTCCTTAGAGGAGCTGCGGTGCTGTGGAATAGCAGAATGAGAAATTAAATGGGAGGTCAGCTTGGGCAGAGTGACTCCAAATAAATATTTTAAAGTTTTATTAATCTTACATTGTTCTACTCACAGAACTTAATTAGGAACCGGTGCCAAAGCTATGTTTTCCAGCAATTTTAAATAATTAATTTTCTATTGTGCGTCATTTCAAAAAATGGTGTCAGCAATTTCTATGGTTTAAGGCTGTTATGTGTCTTCAAATGTTTACCCTAAAGGTTATAGAAAATCAATTAAAGTTATTAAGCAGGAAATAGCATAGTGCACTTTTTCAAAAACAGGAAGAGTTCTAGTGCAAAATGCCCAGGGTTGGGAGAGGAAAAAGAGATCACATAGGAATATCATTGTCGGGGTCAGTAACATCTTCCAAATAAATATTTTTCCCCAGAATCCTAGAGTTATGTCATTTGGAAATTATTCTTCATGATTATTTAGAATATATATTTTATTTAGAAGTAAAATTAAATCAGAACTGAGAATTCTAGGATAAATTCATATTTAAACACTGAAGCCTCTCATCCCGGCCTACGAATTAAAGAGTATCTTGTGATAACATAGTGGGGAACGAGGCCGTTTGAAGTGATGTTCTGTCTTAAGCAGAGCAGAGTGTTTACGAGAAGGAAGAAGAGAGAGCAGAGGGAGAGATAGACTAATGATATGAATCATCTCATTCTGGAGCTGGGCAGATCAAACTCACTTCTATGTTGTTAGAAGCCCATCCTTGAGGGACTACCTTTCCCTGCCCCTTACCTGTCAAGGTCTGGGAGCAGATAGTCAAAGGAAGGAGACAGGTGCCAGAGGATGAGAACTTCGGAAGGTCTTCTCAGGGTGAGTGAAAACAGAAGATGAAGTTCCTTGGCTCTCGCTCTGGTAGATGCTCCCCCTTGCTTCCCCCATCTCTGATTTATCGCCACAGAGATCAGTTCTAGATGCTCTCAGACCAATCAGGGAAAAGACTGTAGGTGGGATGATTATTATTTTGTTTTGTGTGATATTGTTTACCTAGCTTTTGTTTTACTTTGTGTGGCTTGCTAGAGATTGACTGCCTGCCAGGAAAGGATTCTTCCACCCTTAGACTAGCTGGCAGATTACTGACTAGCTGACGTAAACTGCTCTTACCTTGTCTTTTGTCTAAGTCTCCAATCCTGGACATTGCCCTCTCTAAAATACAACTCTGTAGATGCGGGTGGCAGCTGACTCACGGTGGCTTATTAAAATACAGTGTGGCTTTCAGTTTAAGGATATGATGGGATTACTGAGTATATCCACATGAGTCTCTATTTCTCCTGCCTTCTTTTGGGCTCCTTCCTCCCATTTGTTTGTTTTGTTCAGTTCCAATGTGTTGTTTTTAAAATATCTATATATTTTATTTTATTGTATTTTGTTTTATTCTTATTCCTTAGAATAATCCCTTGATTATTTTCTGATGAGAGACAAAAAGGAATGGATCTGGATGGGAGAGGAGAGGGTAGAAACTGGGAGGAACAGAAGGAGGGGAAACCAAAATCAAAATATCTAAGAAAAAATTATTTTTGACAAAAGGAAATAATAAATATATATATATAATAAATATGTAATAATATATTTACTTTTATTTAAAATAATTTTTCTCTCATAATATAATATAAATAAATATATATCTTCTTTTTCTGAAAAATTTTCTTTATCCTCATATATCTATATCAATGTCTAATCATGTATATCTATGTATATCTCTCTGTATATATGGATAAAGAAAAGTTTAAATAACTCGAGTAAAAGGCTCAGCCTGAGATGTGTAAGACACTAAACTATCACCTCCAATATCTATATAGAATTTGGGCATATAGACCTTCTCTACATAAATTGCAGACGTGAGGATTTGTAGTGACAGATCCAAAAAGCAAATACCAAAATTCCTGAAGCAACTAGGAAATGGACACAACAGCCTGGTAGGGTGCCCGCGGCATCTACTTTACTCCTTTTACTGTTGCAGTGATAGAATGTATGAAACTGGGCGATTTAAAAAGAAAAAAAAAGAGGCTGGTGGAATCTCATAATTATAAACCAGAGCTCCTCAATCTTCCTATGGTTGTGACCCTTTAAAAACAGTTCCTCATGTTGTAGCGACCCACAGTTCCAAAATTATTTTTGTCGTTGTTTAGTAGCGGGAATTTTGCTACTGTTTCGAATCATAACAAAAAATATATCCATGTTTCCAATAGTTTTAGATGACCCCTGTGTGGGGGTCGCGACCCACGGGTTGAGAAACACTGCTCTCGGGGTCCGGATGACAAACATGCTTCCACTTTCTTCTTAGCTTCCTGAGAGGATCCTGACTTTCTTTCGCTGGAGCTGGAAAGCAGAGGGATGATGGAAGCAAACACCAGGGACAGACTCTCTCTGTAAATAATCTTCTCTTGTAACTTCTACAGTCTCCCAAGAAGAGGATTGTACTTGCTCCCTCAAGAGTTAAACCCAGTCGCTTGAGAAAGTTCAAAGTCCACCTTAGCAACCTAGCCACTTCTCCATACCTCCACCAGCAGCACTTCCTAACGTCCTCAGGCACCATATGTCAGCACATCCCTTTGGAACTCCGACAGTGCCCATGTAAGCCCACCAGGCTGACCGACATATTGAACATATTCAGCACATTGTCTCTTGACAGTGGATAGCTGTGTACATTTACGGAGATCAAAATAACACAATCATTGTATTAGACATGAGATTTATTAGGGAACTTGTTAGGTGGCTTAGGTGGGTTCAGTGTAGTAGACGTACCTACGAGTATGTAACATACCACAGGTCCAGGGGACCATGACTGGGAATCTATTTAAGCCCTTTGCCATTATGGACAAACCACGTCTCAGCTAACATGTTTATTTTGTGCTCACACAATCTGGAAAGCATGATTTGGTCTATACCCTCCTATTTCATGAAGAAATGAGAGGCTGGGCTAGAAGTAAAATGAAGACATTAAGAACAGACAAAAGCAGGTTATTGGTGAACCTTTCGCTGTACAGAATTATGCTGGCTTACTTTATAAATTAAGAGAGTAGAATAATTTGAGATCTATAATGTCATCTCCGTAATTAAAAATTGGCTATCTACAGAATGGCAAATGGCTGCATTGCATGAGGATGCCAGCATTTGCTGGCTACATTTGTTTCAAGATATCAAGCAAGAAATTGGAACTCTGTGCAGTAAAATGTACCTACGATTAGTCAACTAAGCAGAATAAAAATAGTGGCAAAGACACTTTTACTTGCATGGCCACACCTCTAAAATTGGATGCTAAAATATTAAAATGACACCATATCACAACATATATCCTTGTAACTAACAAGTGCTTTCATCCCTGTAATTATCCTGATCTCTGTACCAACTACTCGGCATTTTCATGTCCTAAGTCTGAGAAAAATAACATGGAAGGGATTATAATCTTATTTTCCTCGACTAGTTTTTTTTTTTTACTCTTGGTCTAAGCAAATCCTTGCCCTTTCCACCCCTGGACATCCTTAGACATATTCATGCTAATTTCACTATCCCTGCATCATCGTGGTGACTCGCTTCCTCGTTTTTCACAATAAGTAGATACAATCCCGCTCTACTCCATCCAGAATTGAACAAGGAATACTCTTGTACCGATAGAGTTTTGCGGTCCAAGGATAAACAAAATGGTTAAAACCGCAGATTCAGAGGAAGGTTCTTTTGCAAATCACAATGTATGGGATGCAAAGAGAAGATGGAGATGAATTCAAAGCTTCACAACCTTTTTATGTTTAGAAAGTAATAGATGAAGGAAGAGTTCAAGAAATTCTTCAGAACTTCTGTTAGAAAGAGAAAAATAAGTTGTAACTAAGAAAATTATTATTATCACTATTATTATTACTTATTAACTTTACATTCTGCTCATTGGGATATAAATCCTTTCCCCAATCCCCTTCTCTTCTCTTTCTGGTAGGGGGAAATGAGGAGGCTGGGTATTCAAGTCTCTGTGAGGCCAGGCCCTTCCTCTCCCACTGAGGCCAGACAGAGCAGCTCAGCCAGAAGAGCATATCCCACAGACAGGCAACAGCTTTAGGGATGGCCCCCGCTCCAGTTGTAACTAAAGGGTTTTGAAAGAAGCATACTAACAATCAAAGTACTTAAAATTTTAACAGAATGAAAATTTAACTAAGACAAAGTTCTTTGGATGACCAAGAATAGAACAGGCAAACTTTTATAGAAACAAAAGAAAAGATAAAACTGAGAAAATAAAGTCGTTGTTAACTATTAGAAATTAAATACATGCAAACTGGGGACATTACAATGTTACACACAACCGAGGACGTTAGAGGATATTGCATTAAATGCAACAAGCCATACAATGAAGGACAACTGATGCGTGTTCTCTCTCATAGGTGGGAGTAAGAAAGTTGATCTGAAGATAAAGTAATGATTAATATATTTGGAAAAGATGGAGGGGGGGAGGAGATGAGAAACTGGAAAAGTATAAGAGTTTTCCATTACAAACGATAGAATGGAAAGAAGTTATTCCTATCTAATATTTTATGATTCCCATTTTCTTTTTTTTTTTTTTATTAACTTGAGTATTTCTTATATACATTTCGAGTGTTATTCCCTTTCCTGGTTTCCGGGCAAATATCCCCCTCCCCCCTCCCCTTCCTTATGGATGTTCCCCTCCCAACCCTCCCCCCATTGCCGCCCTCCCCCCAACAGTCTAGTTCACTGGGGGATCAGTCTTAGCAGGACCCAAGGCTTCCCCTTCCACTGGTGCTCTTACTAGGATATTCATTGCTACCTATGAGGTCAGAGTCCAGGGTCAGTCCTTAGGTAGTGGCTTAGTCCCTGGAAGCTCTGGTTGCTTGGCATTGTTGTTCATAAGGGGTCTCGAGCCCCTTCAAGCTCTTCCAGTTCTTTCTCTGATTCCTTCAACGGGGGTCCTATTCTCAGTTCAGTGGTTTGCTGCTGGCATTCGCCTCTGTATTTGCTGTATTCTGGCTGTGTCTCTGAGGAGCGATCTACATCCGGCTCCTGTCAGCCTGCACTTCTTTGCTTCATCTATCTTGTCTAATTGGATGGCTGTATATGTATGGGCCACATGTGGGGCAGGCTCTGAATGGGTGTTCCTTCTGTGTCTGTTTTAATCTTTGCCTCCCTCTTCCCTGCCAAGGGTATTCTTGTTCCCCTTTTAAAGAAGGAGTGAAGCATTCACATTTTGATCATCTGTCTTCAGTTTCATTTGTTCTAGGCATCTAGGGTAATTCAAGCATTTGGGCTAATAGCCACTTATCAATGAGTACATACCATGTATGTCTTTCTGTGATTGGGTTAGCTCACTCAGGATGATATTTTCCAGTTCCAACCATTTGCCTATGAATTTCATAAAGTCATTGTTTTTGATAGCTGAGTAATATTCCATTGTGTAGATGTACCACATTTTCTGTATCCATTCCTCTGTTGAAGGGCATCTGGGTTCTTTCCAGCTTCTGCCTATTATAAATAAGGCTGCGATGAACATAGTGGAGCACGTGTCTTTTTTATATGTTGGGGCATCTTTTGGGTATATGCCCAAGAGAGGTATAGCTGGATCCTCAGGCAGTTCAATGTCCAATTTTCTGAGGAAACTCCAGACTGATTTCCAGAATGGTTGTACCAGTCTGCAACCCCACCAACAATGGAGGAGTGTTCCTCCTTCTCCACATCCTCGCCAGCATTTGCTGTCACCTGAGTTTTTGATCTTAGCCATTCTCACTGGTGTGAGGTGAAATCTCAGGGTTGTTTTGATTTGCATTTCCCTTATGACTAAAGATGTTGAACATTTCTTTAGGTGTTTCTCAGCCATTCGGCATTCCTCAGCTGTGAATTCTTTGTTTAGCTCTGAACCCCATTTTTTAATAGGGTTATTTGTTTCCCAGCGGTCTAACATCTTGAGTTCTTTGTATATTTTGGATATAAGGCCTCTATCTGTTGTAGGATTGGTAAAGATCTTTTCCCAATCTGTTGGTTGCCGTTTTGTCCTAACCACAGTGTCCTTTCCTTACAGAAACTTTGCAGTTTTATGAGATCCCATTTGTCGATTCTTGATCTTAGAGCATAAGCCATTGGTGTTTTGTTCAGGAAATTTTTTCCAGTGCCCATGTGTTCCAGATGCTTCCCTAGTTTTTCTTCTATTAGTTTGAGTGTGTCTGGTTTGATGTGGAGGTCTTTGATCCACTTGGACTTAAGCTTTGTACAGGGTGATAAACATGGATCGATCTGCATTCTTCTACATGTTGCCCTCCAGTTGAACCAGCACCATTTGCTGAAAATGCTATCTTTTTTCCATTGGATGGTTTTGGCTCCTTTGTCAAAAATCAAGTGACCATAGGTGTGTGGGTTCATTTCTGGGTCTTCAATTCTATTCCATTGGTCTATCTGTCTGTCTCTGTACCAATACCATGCAGTTTTTATCACTGTTGCTCTGTAATACTGCTTGAGTTCAGGGATAGTGATTCCCCCTGAAGTCCTTTTATTGTTGAGGATAGTTTTCACTATCCTGGGTTTTTTGTTGTTCCAGATGAATTTGCAAATTGTTCTGTCTAACTCTTTGAAGAATTGGATTGGTATTTTGATGGGGATTGCATTGAATCTGTAGATCGCTTTTGGTAAAATGGCCATTTTTACTATATTAATCCTGCCAATCCATGAGCATGGGAGATCTTTCCATCTTCTGAGGTCTTCTTCAATTTCCTTCTTCAGTGTCTTGAAGTTCTTATTGTACAGATCTTTTACTTGCTTGGTTAAAGTCACACCGAGGTACTTTGTATTATTTGGGTCTATTATGAAGGGTGTCGTTTCCCTAATTTCTTTCTCGGCTTGTTTCTCTTTTGTGTAGAGGAAGGCTACTAATTTATTTGAGTTAATTTTATACCCAGCCACTTTGCTGAAGTTGTTTATCAGCTTTAGTAGTTCTCTGGTGGAACTTTTGGGATCACTTAAATATACTATCATATCATCTGCAAATAGTGATATTTTGACGTCTTCTTTTCCGATCTGTATCCCCTTGACCTCCTTTTGTTGTCTGATTGCTCTGGCTAGAACTTCAAGAACTATATTGAATGAGTAGGGAGAAAGTGGGCAGCCTTGTCTAGTCCCTGATTTTAGTGGGATTGCTTCAAGTTCCTCTCCATTTAGTTTAATGTTAGCAACTGGTTTGGTGTATATGGCTTTTACTATGTTTAGGTATGGGCCTTGAATTCCTATTCTTTCCAGGACTTTTATCATGAAGGGGAGTTGAATTTTGTCAAATGTTTGTCAGCATCTAATGAAATGATCATGTGGTTTTGTTCTTTCAGTTTGTTTATATAATGGATCACGTTGATGGTTTTCCGTATATTAAACCATCCCTGCATGCCTAGGATGAAGCCTACTTGATCATGGTGGATGATTGTTTTGATGTGCTCTTGGATTCGGTTTGCCAGAATTTTATTGAGTATTTTTGCGTCGATATTCATATGGGAAATTGGTCTGAAGTTCTCTTTCTTTGTTGGGTCTTTGTGTGGTTTAGGTATAAGAGTAATTGTGGCTTCATAGAAGGAATTCGGTAGTACTCCATCTGTTTCAATTTTGTGGAATAGTTTGGATAATATTGGTATGAGGTCTTCTATGAAGGTTTGATAGAATTCTGCACTAAACCCGTCTGGACCTGGGCTCTTTTTGGTTGAGAGACCTTTAATGACTGCTTCTATTTCCTGAGGAGTTATGGGGTTGTTTAACTGGTTTATCTGTTCCTGATTTAACTTCGGTACCTGGTATCTGTCTAGGAAATTGTCCATTTCCTGCAGATTTTCCAGTTTTGTTGAATATAGGCTTTTATAGTAAGATCTGATGATTTTTTGAATTTCCTCTGAATCTGTAGTTATGTCTCCCTTTTCATTTCTGATTTTATTAATTTGGACGCACTCTCTGTGTCCTCTCGTTAGTCTGGCTAAGGGTTTATCTATCTTGTTGATTTTCTTAAAGAACAACTTTTGGTTCTGTTGATTCTTTCTATGGTCCTTTTTGTTTCTACTTGGTTGATTTCAGCTCTGAGTTTGATTATTTCCTGCCTTCTACTCCTCCTGTGTGTATTTGCTTCTTTTTGTTCTAGAGCTCTTAGGTGTGCAGTCAAGCTGCTGACATATGCTCTCTCCTGTTTCTTTCTGCAGACACTCAGTGCTATGAGTTTTCCTCTTAGCACAGCTTTCATTGTGTCCCATAATTTTGGGTATGTTGTACCTTCATTTTCATTAAATTCTAAAAAGTCTTTAATTTCTTTTTTATTTCTTCCTTGACCAGGTTATCATCGAGTAGAGCATTGTTCAATTTCCACGTATATGTGGGCATTCTTCCCTTATTGTTATTGAAGACCAGTTTTAGGCCGTGGTGGTCCGATAGCACGAATGGGATTATTTCTATCTTTCTGTACCTGTTGAGGCCCGTTTTTTGACCAATTATATGGTCAGTTTTGGAGAAAGTACCATGAGGAGCTGAGAAGAAGGTATATCCTTTTGCTTTAGGATAGAATGTTCTATAAATATCCGTTAAGTCCATTTGGCTCATGACTTCTCTTAGTCTGTCGACATCTCTGTTTAATTTCTGTTTCCATGATCTGTCCATTGATGAGAGTGGGGTGTTGAAATCTCCCACTATTATTGTGTGAGGTGCAATGTGTGTTTTTGAGCTTTAGTAAGGTTTCTTTTACGCATGTAGGTGCCCTTGTATTTGGGGCATAGATATTTAGGATTGAGAGTTCATCTTGGTGGATTTTTCCTTTGATGAATATGAAGTGTCCTTCCTTATCTTTTTTGATGACTTTTAGTTGAAAATTGATTTTATTTGATATTAGAATGGGTACTCCAGCTTGCTTCTTCTGACCGTTTGCTTGGAAAGTTGTTTTCCAGCCTTTCACTCTGAGGTAGTGTCTGTCTTTGTCTCTGAGGTGTGTTTCCTGTAGGCAGCAGAATGCAGGGTCCTCGTTGCGTATCCAGTTTGTTAATCTATGTCTTTTTATTGGGGAGTTGAGGCCATTGATGTTGAGAGATATTAAGGAATAGTGATTATTGCTTCCTGTTATATTCATATTTGCATGTGAGGTTATGTTTGTGTGCTTTTCTTCTCTTTGTTTTGTTGCCAAGACGATTAGTTTTTGCTTCTTCTAGGGTATAGCTTGCCTCCTTATGTTGGGCTTTACCATTTATTATCCTTTGTAGTGCTGGATTTGTAGAAAGATATTGTGTAAATTTGGTTTTGTCATGGAATATCTTGGTTTCTCCATCTATGTTAATTGAGAGTTTTGCAGGCTACAGTAACCTGGGCTGGCATTTGTGTTCTCTTAGGGTCTGTATGACATCAGTCCAGGATCTTCTGGCCTTCATAGTTTCTGGCGAGAAGTCTGGTGTGATTCTGATAGGTCTGCCTTTATATGTTACTTGACCTTTTTCCCTTACTGCTTTTAATATTCTTTCTTTATTTTGTGTGTTTGGTGTTTTGACTATTATGTGACGGGAGGTGTTTCTTTCCTGGTTCAATCTATTTGGAGTTCTGTAGGCTTCTTGTATGCCTATGGGTATCTCTTTTTTTAGATTAGGGAAGTTTTCTTCTATGATTTTGTTGAAGATATTTACTGGTCCTTTGAGCTGGGAGTCTTCACTCTCTTCTATACCTATTATCCTTAGGTTTGATCTTCTCATTGAGCCCTGGATTTCCTGTATGTTTTGGACCAGTAGCTTTTTCCGCTTTACATTATTTTTGACAGTTGAGTCAATGATTTCTATGGAATCTTCTGCTCCTGAGATTCTCTCTTCCATCTCTTGTATTCTGTTGGTGAAGCTTGTATCTACAGCTCCTTGTCTCTTCTTTTGGTTTTCTATATCCAAGGTTATTTCCATGTGTTCTTTCTTGATTGCTTCTATTTCTATTTTTAATTCCTTCAACTGTTTGATTGTGTTTTCCTGGAATTCTTTCAGGGATTTTTGTGTCTCCTCTCTATGGGCTTCTACTTGTTTATTTATGTTTTCCTGGAATTCTTTCAGGCATTTTTGTGATTCCTCTCTGGAGGGTTCTACTTGTTTATTAATGTTTTCCTGTGTTTCTCTAAGGGAGTTCTTCACGTCTTTCTTGAAGTCCTCCAGCATCATGATCAAATATGATTTTCAAACTAGATCTTGCTTTTCTGGTGTGTTTGGATATTCCATGTTTGTTTTGATGGGAGAATTGGGCTCCGATGGTGCCATGTAGTCTTGGGTTCTGTTGCTTGGGTTCCTGCGCTTGCCTCTCGCCATCAGATTATCTCTAGTGTTACTTTGTTTTGCCATTTCTCACAGTGGCTAGACTGTCCTATAAGCCTGTGTGTCAGGAGTGCTGTAGACCTGTTTTCCTGTTTTCTTTCAGCCAGTTATGGGGACAGAGTGTTCTGCTTTCGGGCGTGTAGTTTTTCCTCTCTACAGGTCTTCAGCTGTTCCTGTGGGCCTGTGTCTTGAGTTCACCAGGCAGGTCACTTGCATCCGAAAGGTCGGTCTTACCTGTGGTCCCAAGGCTCAAGTTCCTTCGCCGGGTGCTGCCCTCGAGGTCTCTGCGGCAGCAGCAACCAGGAAGATCTGCGCCGCCGTTTCCCGGAGCTTCAGTGCACCAGGGTTCCAGATGGCGTTTGGTGTTTTACTCTGGCGTCAGAGATGTGTGCAGAGTGCAGTCTCTTCTGGTTTCCCAGGCGTGTCTGCCTCTCTGAAGGTTTAGCTCTCCCTCCCACGGGATTTGGGTGCAGAGAACTGTTTATCCGGTCTGTTCCTTCAGGTTCCGGCGGTGTCTCAGGCGCAGTGGTCCTGCTGCTCCTGGGCCCTCCCCCATGGTAACCCAGAGGCCGTATACAGTTTCCTCTTGGGCCAGGGATGTGGGCAGGGGTGGGCAGTGTTGGTGGTCTCTTCCGCTCTGCAGCCTTAGGAGTGCCCACCTGACCAGGCGGTGAGGTCTCTCTCCCACGGGGTCTGGGAGCAGAGAGCTGCTGCGGGCCGGGATCCGAGGGTCATGATTCCCATTTTCAAATCTCCTTATGTACCTCCTGAACTCCTGTTTGAAATCTTGACTTTGTGTTATTGCTGTAGTTTTATAAAATACAATTCCAAATTTGATTTAAGATTAGAGGCTTTATTATGAAACCAGACCAAAGTTTAAATATCCCTTTGCTTATAATTGAGCTTCATTTAAAATAAAAATAAAGCTGCTATGTGGAGTGAGAGCATGTGAGATTAGGTTTACTGGTCTTGGAAGAATTTGGCTCTTGTCACTGTTAAAGCATGACCTTCTGTACACCCCAGCGTTCCTACCTGCACATCACCTGCAGGTAAACACCGGATGTGAACAGCAGGCGCGAGAAATAACAAAGGCTTCCCCGAGAAGAGACAAAGTATATTTATGCAACATTTTCATATTGGTGTTTTATATTCGCATACGTGTGATCATTTGGGTTTTTATGTCAATTAAGAAAGTAGATTAAGCTATGTTTATGAGCCGTGTGTCCCTGGATAAATTCCCCAATCTCAGCTACTCTTCCCTCATCTCCAAACTGAGCTAATGAAATGCTATCTTCAAAGGACTATGCAGGAGGTGATTAAAAATTCTCAGCAGAGTAGCCTCAGAGCTATTCATATAGATGTGAGCTCAATAGAAGTTAGCGACTGTACACTCTTATCACCATGAAGCTCCTGGCTCCCTCACACGCAGAGGGATGTGAATTATTTCAGCGTGTTACGTGCTTGGTGGTATGGATAATTAGGGAAACCATGGCCTGAATTAAAACAGATTAAGAGGACACCGTAATTCCTCGACTTCTGCCCACTGCTAACGAAATTTCAAAGCAAACATTAAAATATTTTACCTGTGGGAAATGAAAATATTAATGAAGCAAGATGTTTCAAGCAATGTATGGACAATAATGGTGCACTATTAGAAAAATATTTTTTAAAAAATTTTAATAATCTTTGATGTCCCACTTTCTCTGCTGCTCAAAACTTTCGTTTTCTCTCCTTAGCTGTGTAGAGTTGAAAACTGTGGTTTTTTTTTTTTTTAAGGCTCATTTCAATTGTTTTTTTTTTTTCAGAGATAGCTAAACATTTGGTGACTTTCAACTTTCATGGGTCTGAAATTAATTCAAAGCTCCAGCTGAAACAACGTAAGTTTTAACTTGTAATAAATTAATTGATTATAATTAATTAATTATAATTAATTAAATTTTACACTCCAGATTTTATCCCCTTTTCAATCAACCCTCCACAACAATTCCACATCCCATACCTCCCCCTCCCCTGTCACCCCTGCTCCAGGTCTCCACAAGGATGTCCCCACTCCACCCACTCCATGAGACCTCTCTTCCTGGGGCCTCCAGTCTCTTGAGGGTTAGGTGCATCTTCTCTGACTGAACCCAGACCAGGGAGTTCTCTGCTGTATATGTGTTGGAGGCCTCATCTCAGCTGGTGTATGCTGCCTGGATGGTGATCCAGTGTCTGAGAGATCTCAGGGGTCCAGGTCAGTTGAGACTGCTGATCCTCCTACAGGGTTGCCTTCCTCCTCAACTTCCTCCAGTTTTTCCCTAATTCAAGCAGAGGGGTCAGCAGGTTCTACTCATTGGCTGGGTGCACATTATCTGCATCTGACTCTTTCAGCTGCTTGTTGGTTTTTTCAGAAGGTAGTAATGGTGTCAGGTCTTGGGGCCTCCCCTTGAGCTGGATCCCACTTTGGGCCTATTGTTGGACTTTCTTTTCCTTAGGTTCTTCTCCATTTCCATTCCTGCTGTTCTTTCAGACAGGAACAATTATGGGTCAGAGTTTTGACTGTGGGATAGCAACCGCACCCCTCACTTGAAAGCCTGTCTTTCTGCTGGATGTGGGTTCAATAAGTTCCCTCTCCCCACTGTAGGGCATTTCTTCTAGGGTCCCCACTTTGAGTCCTGAGTGTCTCTCACCTCCCAGGTCTCTGGTACATTCTTGAGGGTCCTCTCAACCTTCTTTCTCCCAAAGTGGCCTGTTTCCATTCTTTCTGCTGGTCCTCGGGGCTTCAGTCCCTCTGCCCTCCCAGTTTAAGTTAAGGTAACATAGACTCAGAACACTGTGTCATTCTTAGAAATATCACCTAACTAAACTAATCTATAAAGGGTGACAGACCAACAGGACATCAAGAATTCTGTGGAATTTGGATAGAATTGAAAAATGAATGGGTCTGCTGTTCTGTTTTTCCTTGTTTGTACACATGGTTGCCTATATGTGTGATGTATGTGCCCATCATGTGCAGAGGTCAGAAGAGGCTGTATTTTATCCTGCTATCTCATTTTTATTCTTTTGAATATTATTGGCCAGCTGGCCCCAAAGATCGCCCTGTTTCTGGCTACAGCACTGGGGTTACAGTGGCATGTAGCCACATCCAGCTAGAGATTTGAACACAAATCCTCAAGATTGAATGGCAAGCATTCTTGTTCACTGAATCATCTTCCCAGCAGAATTTGGAAATTCAGGTTCTACCCTGAGTCCTCTACGTAAAATGAGGTCACCTCTAATACATCTCTAATATAAGACCAAATTTTTCTTCATCTCAGCCTCCTCTTCTGGAAAGCAAAGTCTCTCTCTGTCTCTCTGTCTCTGTCTTTCTGTATTTGTCTTTCTGTCTCTGTGTCTCTCTGTCTCTCTCTCTCTCTCTGTGTATGTGTGTGTGTATGTGTGTGTGTATGTGTGTATGTATGTGTGTGTGTGTATGTGTGTGTGTGTATGTGTGTGTGTATGTGTGTGTGTATGTGTGTGTGTATGTGTGTGTGTATGTGTGTGTGTGTATGTGTGTGTGTATGTGTGTGTGTGTATGTGTGTGTGTGTGTTACTGCTCATGAAGCTCTGGCTATTCTTTGAAAAATGAAAACACCACAGGATTATTGATGTATGTTGTCTTCTGTGGCCTACATGTATTTCTCTCTATAAAAGTAAATACTGAGTAAAGAAATTTTCCAACAGACTTTGCATAGTTGAAATCAATTGTGCTAATTACCTGGACATTGAGAATCGTAGACCTTCAGTGCTGCATAATCTTTAAAATTATAATACTAGGTAGGTAGTCATTATTATCATTATTTGAGAAGATATAAGTCACTAAAGATCATCTTTCCTGTATGTTTTGTCCCTGTGTTCAGGACAAAGTTCTAGACTCAAGAGCATCGAGCATTACTATTCCCACTTTACGGATGGAACTTCTAACACTTGGAGGCTGAGTGCTCAGCGTCAAATAGAAGACTGGGAAGATACTGGTAGAGACCAATGGCACTTTGAGGATGCTCTGGAAGTTCTACTTCTCCTTTGCAGAGAGTGGGGCACAGGCAGGTTAAGGAAGCAACACTAGGGTTCTCCGAGAGCAAGCAGAGGAGTCAAGCTTTAACCCCAGCTCTATTGCCTGCACTGCTGGGATTCCTACTACAACAGAGTGGAAGGAGTCAGGTTACAAACACAAGCTGTGCCTTCCCTTTCATATTCATATCATGTCTTACAACTTCCTTGTTCACTTTCTTCTTTCTGGCTATGAAGTCAGTCTCTCAGTCTCTCTGTCTCTCTGTCTCTCTCTGTCTTTCTCTCTGTCTCTCTGTCTCTCTGTGTGTGTGTGTGTGTGTGTCTGTCTGTCTGTCTGTCTTCCTGCCTCTCTCTTTTGTCTTGTTCTTCTCATTGATAAATTGATTTATTTACTTGACATCTCAATCACAGCTTCTCTTCCCTCCTTTCCTCCGAGTCCCTCCTTCTCACCTCACCTCCCCCTAAGTCCCTCTCCCTTTCTCCTCAGAGAAGGAGAGACCCGGCATAGATACAACCCTCCTTGGGCACATTGTCTTCTCCTGAGGCTAGATAAAAGCTTTGTTTAGTAATGACCAGAAACTGGAAGCAACCTAGGTGTACCCCAACTGAAGAGTGGATAAAGAAAATATGGTATATCGACACAGTGGAATATTACTGTGCTATTAAAAACAATGGCATCATGAAATTGGCAGGCAAACGGGTGGAACTGGAAAGGATCATCCTGAGTGAGGATTCAGACCCGGAAAGACAAACATGGTAGGTACTCACTGTTAAGTGGGTATTCACCATAAAGTGTAGGAACACCACAGTGTAATCCACAGACCCAAAGAAGTAGAGTCCTCTTCTCTTGTTTTCAGAGCCACCTGGCCTCCAGATGCCACTTGTTTTACTCTTGTTTCCAGTGACGATGTGCGCGACATTACCCATCCCTTTTCTCTTTTACACCAGTCCTCCCTGTGTCTTCCTAAGAGTTCAAGGATTATCTTTCTTAACAAGGTAGATCTTTGATGCATGAGATTCAGGTGGGCCGCTTCAGCGGAGGGATGAATTGGCAAAAAAACTTTTTAGTGAAGTTCAAATAGAAAAACTTTGTACTTCTGAAAATAATCGGGGTTTTAGCTATCGCTCTTTGTTCCCGGAGTCCTGGGTTGGAGGCCATTCTTTCCTGAACCGTCTCCCTAGGAATCCTTCCGTCTTCAAACACCTTCTCTACGTTCGCTATTGGTGCTTTCATATCTTATTTCTGCTCAATGCAAACTTTTCCACCCCGTTTCTCTTTTTCTAGTTAGCACCTTTGGAAGCAAGATGAAGGCGACCTCTCCCTCTGCACCGAGAGTTCATCAAGATGAACTGACGATCACAAAGGTTACAGAGACGATACTGTATAGGCAGGCCACGCTAGGGTCGGGTAACCAGAAACCCAATAACAGGGATTAAGGAAGAATCAGCACCGATATAATCTTCACCTTCCCATGTTCACCACGAAAGGGCTCAGCGCTTGCCTGCCTATTTCCTTTGCTCTCTTCATAAAAGAAGCTTGTTCTACTTAGAGGCCTTTATTGTCATGAAATCAGTCATTTGAATCAAAGTCCTTAGGGACATTTTCCATGCTGAGAGTACTGCTTTGAAAGGTGTCTAATTATCCTGCAATACTGGGAGCTACCCAGCATGCCTTGGGATTCGGAACGTTACCTTTTCACCTTTCAACCAGATAAGAAAACTCTGCAGTGTAAATACTACAGTATCAGATATATTTTCCTCATGTCTTAGTCCATATATGCTTTTATTGGACACAAAGGACTATTATAGTATACCATTATAGAGGAAAGCCTCACAGTTAGAAGGATGCGCTTCGAGGGTTACTGAAACAGTTTGCATCCCGGCTCTGTACCCTTGACTACTCACTTAACTATCCTATGGCCTAGGCTCCTTATCTGTAAGTCAGGATACTATTCACCCCACTGGGGAATAGGAGCATCTTGTCTTTCTTTCTGGAAACAATGACCACATCATGAACAAATGGCTGACCTAAAGTGAAATCGTAATGGCGGTGTGGTGTAACAGTTTTCTCTGAAATGATAACATTCCACCATGCAGGACAGCACCTAGACAAAGGGAGGTAAACAAAAACAAAATATAACAAAAATTATTAAAAGAATGCCTTGAAACTGTCTGGATTCATTTAGGCCTCTTCCTGCTGGAGTAAACAGTGAGGACCCAGGGACTGTCTGTCTGGGCGCGCCCGCGCGCGCGCGCGCACACACACACACACACACACACACACTCACACACAAAACCATAAGTTGCAAAAAAGACTCTCATGAGTAGAGTAGATAAGCTTCAAAGGGTACTTTGGGCTACTTTGAGACAGTCTAGCTGCCTGGAAGAGTTTAGACCTACTGAGACACCTAGAAAGGACAAGGACACTCTTCAACTTGCTGAACTCTGCAGGCTGTGCTTTGTGTCCTGGGTTTCCCAGCTTTTGAGAGCTGCCACCCAAGCTGGCTTGGATGTCCCTTGGTGATGCCGCTGTCTTTTGGTCATTTCTGCTCCTGTAAATAGCCCTTTGCCCATATCCCTGCAAGTAACCCCGATAAAAGTCACTGGTTCACCAAGCTGGACACTGGTGGTAATTATGCTTAGTTTGTCGTGGGTTCCCTCTCTCTCTGGGGTGAGTAGAGTTTTGTCTCCCCAGGAAAAGTATTGTCACACAACAGTTGTGAGCACCATTGTGCAAAAAATAATGAATATTCATTAATGTTCATGAGTTTGGGGGGCGCTCATAAACATTTATGAACTGGCTTTAAGCCCACTTGTCATACACGACTCCTGGGTTCTTTATGGTGCAAATTATGTGCTCATTAGATCACAATGAAAGCAATTCATAAGTTTAGGTTTTACCACATATATGGGCATTATAAGTATTTATATTATAAAATGTAAACTAAGTATGTAAAGTTGACAGTAACATTGAAAACAATTTATATGTTTACCACTTTAATACATAGAATACATAATTCTTTTCTTAATGCCCAATTCCAATAAATAAAGAAAGCGTCATCATATAATGGGTAAAGTTAGCTAATGAAGGAAGGCCTTGTAGGTTTTGGTAGAAGGCTGAGGGTGTGTGTATATACGTGTGGATGTGCATGAGTGTGCACACATGTGGATGCCAGAGGTCCACATCAAATGTCTTCCTCCATCGCTCCTCCGACTTACTTTATAGATAGGGCCTCTCACCAAAGCTGAAGGTCTAGACTGGCTGGCCAGCCACTGTGACCTGTCTGTCACCTACACCCCATTGCTGGCATCATAGCCACTGTAAAATCTCAAGTTCCGAAGATTCCAGGACAAGCACAATCCTGACACAGTCAATGCTCCGTTCCCCATCAATATCGATTCTCAACAATATACTGGTGTATAGAAGAAAGTCAGGCCACATGAAAGATTCTTGGAAGATTAATTGCCAGATCTGGGTTTGATTGGAGCTGCCTAGCAAATTCTTGTGTGAGTTATCTGTATGAGATAAATATATCATTAGAAATCTTCCCACATCAGAAGATAACACTATTTGAGTCTGTTCAGGAATCAAGTCCCTAGTGTTGTTTCTATTACTAAAAAGGTTGGATTGCCTTGAATCTCAGACCCTTCTTAATGGTTGTACCTCTAATTTCACCAATCCACCTATCCTAATGAGTTTTAATTTACCAACAAGAAACCTCGTTTTAGACTAGCAATGATTAACCACTATTTTCCCTACCACAAAATCCTCCTTTCCCTTATAATATGCTTTCTGTATGACCACACGTTCTTATTTGTAAAATATTTCCAATATTCCCACGTAAGCGAGATCCTAAGATGGCTTCATGTGACTGAAGTACGTGCATTAGTGTGCCCTAGTACCGGTAAATTTTTAGTTAGAGTTTGCTGTCCACCTACGGACTGAATTTCTTATGCAGATGGCTTTAACACTGGAGATGCAGCACGCTGCCCCGTACCACCTTGAATGTGTTAAGGGGGATGGAAGCTATCATGGCAGTGATGGATCCAACTTAAGCCTGTATTCTCTGTCACTAAAATTAAAATTAAAGCATTTATCTTAAAACTGGTGATTGTGACAACGATCACCTGATTTTCACCCACTGTTTTGCCTTGGTTATGTGAGATGTGCCATGAAGCCTCTGGATCATAGATGACAGTCCTGGTTGGACCAGAAAAGAGAAAAGAAGGGTGGGCAAAAATGGAGGATTAAAGTCACTAACGATGGCCAGTTTAGGGCACTTACAGATAGCTCTAAGCATGGGATTTTTAAAACCCCAAAGCCATCTCTTCCCTTAAGGCTTCTGGAAAGTTGTTTCCCAACTGTTCAAGCTGCACATAAACTTGAGAGATGGGAGGCCATTACAACCAGTCAGTTTCTAGCCGACAGAAAATTCGGACAGTTAAGGTGCCTTGTTAACAAGTGTCTTTTATCCAAATTGATAAATGGTTTGATGACGTCGGAAGAACACATGAAAAAAAATCTGCTACTCGTCTGAGCAAGTTGCATATGCGCTAATAAGAGAAAAAAAGCGTGTACAGGGGCCGTTTCAGATTGTAGAATGCACAGTGTGAAGTCCATCTGTTGACTGGCTGCTTTAATATCAGATCGGCGGCCCCAACCGCTGCAGAAGAAGAGTCCCACATATATGATAACGATAGTTCCTCCCCTCTCTGTTTACATTTTTTATTATTGTATCTATTTGGGGGGGCACCTTGCACATCACAGTGAGTAAGTGGAGGTTGAAACAGCCTTCAGGGAGCAGTTATCTTCTCTACCTTTGTGAACTAGAGCTTGGGACTAGAGCTCAGCTCATGAGACTGAGCAGAAACGGCGCTGGGCTGCTGAGACACCTCACAGGCCCTGTTAATTTTACAGGAAGGCTACACCTGTCACTAGAATTTTTCCAAACAGTACGATTATCTATGCTCCTACACTCTTCCTTAACTTTGCCAATTCAAAGTCATAAACCCTGTCCTTCCATTGTTCTGATTAAAGAATATCTCAGCTTCTGTTTAAAAAAAAATAGTCCTATAGAACAAACTTGTCAAGTAAGCAATAAGCCATACTGTAGCGGCTCTTCACTTAAATGATTCTCTAGAGGACGTATATATCCAAAATTAAATGTGAAGAGAACACTAGGCCCATTAATTTCCTTATAACCAAATGATTAAAAACAGATAATCTCACTGGCAAAGATACTGCTCTCCCACTTATCTAATGTATACAACATCCATCAGACATATAGAAGACATAATTCAAATTACATAGGAATGTGCAAGTATATGATGTCATACATGATCATGAAGAAGAGTAATATAATAAAATATATGAAGATTGTCGTACTCTAAGACATTTAAGCATTTCAGATGTACACCTACAGGCTTATAGTGTAAGAATACATACAAGTATAGTGTAAGAATACATACATATAGTGTAAGAATATATACAAGTACATTCCCAGAATAACACATTCTATAGAAAATCAATTTTACCATTTTTTCCTTTCCAAAAGTTGTTATGTGAATAATCTTAAAATCACTGGGCCGGTGAAATGACTCAGTATTGGCTTTTGTCATCAAGCCTGATGATAACCTGAATTTGATCCCAGAACCCACGTAACAAGGTGGGCATGCCCTAATGGCCCGGAACTCCAGCCTCTGTGTACTCGAGCACACCTGCACGGGTGAATATAGCCACACACGCATACACAATACACACAGATAACTGAATATTAGATAAGTGTTACAAGTCATTCATGCCAGTGAGGTGGGGCCTGCCGGTTGCAGTCCCACCAACTTAGAAAGCGACTCTCTGCGGCCCAGGAATCTGAAACAAACCTGACCAACAAGAGGAGACCATGTTTCAAAACACAATATATTTTTTTTAACCTCTTTTAGGAACAGAGTGTTTTCTCTTTCATTTTTATAGACAGTTCTGCTTCTGGATTGGCTGGATCAGTTCTGATAAGTCAGGTCTAGACATGTGAATTGTGTCTTGTACCTTCCTTCTATTACAAATGGACTCATCTTTATTCTCAGGGTTTTTTTTTTTTTTGAGGTTTTTTTTTTTAATTTTGTGATTTGTTGTTGTTGCTGTTTTGTTCCTTTTTGTTTTGTTTTGTTTTTGTTTTTCTGGGGGTTGTTTTTTGTTTGGGTTGCAGATTAGCTGCGGGACTACATTTTTTTGCCAAAATTCTTTTGCAGTTTTAAACCTATGTTCACACAATAAAACAGTTTCTAAAATCTCTAATGATTAGAAAACAGACGAACGCAAATATATATTAAATAAAGCAATCATTTTTTATCTAAAAACAAATTTTGTTAAGTTAAAATAACATTATATTCTTAAGAGAGGAAAAAAACGACAGGAAGTTAACCATCATCAAGCCCTATGTGCATATACTTTCTAGAATATTCTGTTAAACTTTCCAAGGCTTGTTTTTCTCCTTCACTCAGTGCATCTTGGGCAGTGCTCTTTATTCTGCATGGAGTGGAGGCTCGTGTATTGCAAATTAACGTTCCCATTAACAGTAAACCTAATTAAAGTTGTAAGGAATGAGCAACCACTCGGCTTCAAAGAGGAAGTGATATTTGAGCCAGGCTTCAGTAATGAAAAGAAGATCTCAGGCAGAAAATAGAGGAAAAGCTGCTTCGTGCTAAAGGAACAATGAGTACAGGAGCATGAACGTCCAATGGAGTTAGAAGGAGGTGGGTGATGCGATGGGTGAACCCAGGGAACTCTACATACTGTGAGCAGACTGTGAGAGCCTTCCCATTTTATCTCAAACGCCAAGAACAAGAATACACTCGTAGGTACTGAAGTGCCACGGTCAGCTTTGTACACCGGTAACTGTATATTTGGCAGCAAAGTTGAACCCTATCTGTGTATAGTTAGGTGAGATTCACAAGACTTCTCTGAAGAAAGACACTGATAAGAATGGACAATGAGTTGGAAGACTTCTTAATAATGCTTAAGTGTCTTGGAGGCAATCAGCTATTGATTTTAACTGTTAATATTTTGGGGAAATGGTGCTTTAGGAAAATATTAATTTTATTAAACTGTATTAATCCCGTGTAGATGTGTTCAAATATTTGTTACCTAAGTGAACTGGTGAGTTTGACATGTACCCACAAGTTCTACTTCTAAGACTCATTTCTCCAATAACTGGCTCATATCTGGGCTCAGTAACTTTATCAGATTGATATTTGGAAGAGTCCCTGTGCTCACAACCCACTGGAGATACGATTAGGCACAAAGGAAGGTATGCACAGCCTTTTGTTTCAATGCGACGATCACAAAAGCAAACAAATGTAGACCTGCAGCTGGTTCGTGTAAGGGAAGGAATTTATGATTCAGTTTATAGTAAGGGGAGTTGAGCAAATGGAGGCCATCAGGAGCAGCTTCGCTGGAGAAGGCAGTGCAGGGCACATTGGATTCAGACCTAAATACTGAGATTTCTCCTAGGCAAAGGTGAGAGAGTGGAGCAAAGTGAACCAATCAGAGGTATGAGGAAGGGAGCACATGGAAACGCACCCGAGATGGGGGCATTGTGGGGAGCTGGAAAACAGCATACGCCTACAGGAGCTCAGATGGGCCAAGGAAGCCTCACAGGCTTTGGTAGGTTCTGGATTCTCAATGACAAGAGCAATGGCAAGCCACCAAGAAAAAAAAAAAAGCTTTTCATCAAAGGAGGTTCTATAAATCAGAGAGTGATTCTTATCTTTCGTCTCCTCCTTCGTCATCTACAGTTGGAAATGCATGCCACTCTTCCGGTACAATTTGCTTGGTCAGTGCAGGTTTCTGTTCAGGGCGCCATTTTGAAAAAGACGGAAGTTAATGAGACTAGGGAGGTGGCTTGGTGGTTAAGTCTTGGTACACAAGCATGAGAACTGAAGTTCCCATTGTCAACATACAGGTGAAATCAAGGCATGAACACATAGGATAATTAGACCAGCACCAGGAGGGGAGGAAAAAGGTGATTATGAACTCTCAGCCAGTGTAGATGAAACGGATGCTCTTCAGGGTCAGTGAAAGACCCTGTCTCAAAAATGTAAGCTGACAGTTTCCATGTGTAGAATTCCGTCTTCCCACATATAGGTGAGTGCACCTCACACAAATGCATAAATATAGATACATCATACATAGCACACACAGACAAACATGCATGTGCACATAAAGTCAACATATGTATCCACAAAGGGACAACCACAATGTGATAAAAGAACACAAGATAGGTCCTGTGTTTAAGGCAAAGATTTATCACACCTATTGTCTAAATTAAACATCCTCAACAACAACAAAAAATGTAGAGCTCCCCCAACTTTTCCATTAAGTGGATTAATGTTTTAAAATGCACAAGAGGCTATCTACTAATAGCATCAGAAGTGTAGAAGACGAGATAACTGTACTTCTTGAACTCTGAACTGTGTGACAGGGAGTACATTGTTTCCATGAGAAAGCCCTTCAATGTCCCTTGACTACTGGGACATCATCATGCCTGGTTCTCTCCTGATAAGGCCAGTATACCAACCTATGTGTGCTGAAGGATGCCAGCTATAAAGTCTGTTATTGCTGAGCAAGTCCTCAACTCTGAAGGAGCTGCGTGTTAGATGTGGTGTACTACAAGCCCTTCCCATCCCTTCCATGTCTTCCTTACGTTCCTGCCACCTTCAAGTCCCTTGACTGGATCATCAAAATGGTAGTGTGGTAATGGCAGTTGATAATGTGGTGTACACTTAGACATTGCAGAGAAAGTAGAACTTAAATAATACCAACCCCCAAACTGTAAGTATATGAGAGTGCAGACATACTAGGTAACTTGATTTTAAATTTCACTACAGGGCTGGAGAGAAGGCTGAATGCAGATTGATCTTTGAGTTGACCAGATTCAGTTCTCAGTACCACAAGCTATCTCACAACCATCTGTAACTCTAGTTCCTTGGGATTATCTCCCTGGGCATCACATGGTGTATAGACATACATACAGCCAAAACATCCATACATGTAAAATAAAAATATAATTTAAAGTCACTCTGTATGTATACAAATACATAGTGCATATATGCATATACATATTTGTATGTGCATGCACATGCATAAGCATGTGTGTATATGTGTATACATATGCATTGCACAATACATACACAATATACATGTATGTACACATATGTATATATACATTCATACACATATATCCATATACATAGATATATGTAAATACATATTTGTATATATTTGCACACATATATAATATTGTACCTGATGCATGTACAATTCTTATTTGTTAAATATACGTCATTAACATTTGGGGAAAGTAAATACTTGACTTCAAAATAATGTCTAAATGTTTTCAGTTATTGTTATTAAGCATGTGTGTGTATGATGTATGTATCGGTTCAGACATGCCAAAGTGTGTGCATGGAGGAGAGAAGACAACTTTGTAGCGTTGATGCTGTCTTTCAACTTTTACATGGGTTCTGGAGATTTAATCCAGGTTCTCAAATTTTGCACTGCATTTTACCTGCTAAGTCATTGCATTGGCTCACATAAAAAATAATCTATTTCCAAAATAATTACTTTTATTCACAGGCTTATGTATCTGTGTGTCTGTTACATGTGTGCCAGTGGCCACGTGGCCAATGTGCCAGAGGGCATTGACTTTCCTGAAACTGGAGTTATGTCCACCTAATAGTTGTAACAATCCCACACGGGTCCTCTGGTAAAATAGCAACCCTCAATCTCACAGAGGAACTTTAATAGGGGAACACTTGCTATGGCCCAGCTCTTCAGGTGAAGCATTCCTTTTTAATACTTTATGTATTTACGTTCATCTCTACCCTGTTGTTGTTTCCATCATAGTCATCATGCTCATCCCCCTCCTCCTCCCCCTCCTCCTCCTTTTCTTCGTCTTGTTCTTCTTTTCCCTCCTCCTTCTGTTCCTGCTCCTCCTCCTCCTCCTGCCTCTCCTCCTCCTCCTGCCTCTCCTCCTCCTCCTGCCTCTTCTCCTCCTCCTCCTGTTCCTCCTCCTCCTCCTCCTCCTCCTCCTCCTCCTCCTCCTCCTCCTCCTCTTTCGTTTTCTTCAGCACAATCCTACTATTTAGCCCTGGCTGGTTTGGAACTCAGAGAGCTTCACCAGCCTCTACCTCCTGATTTAAACGTGTGCATCACCAAACCCAGCATTTTTTATACCAATTTTCGATAAAGACAGATTATACAGAAAAGGTTTAAGTGTCAATTTGAAATCATTTACTATATTCTGTTGATCTATTACATTCCTATATATAGTTTCAGCATATACCCATGCTGTAAACAAGTTCAGCATTCTGTGAACCAAATAAAGTCAACTCAGGGTTTTTGTGGTTGTAAATGTCTGGCTTCGAATCTTGGAAGTAAGTTCTTAGAGCCTACGGGGAAGCCTGAAGGAAAATCCACCTCCCTAAAAACCATCTTTCATTAGATCTCAAGGCAAATCGTAGGGATAAAGGTCTTTTGGACACGCAGCAGGCATTTGATTCTGTCTGACAAACCAAAGACACACTGAAGGGGTTGTGTTAAGACAAGGATTACCAGAGAGGAGCCATTACTTTAGAGTTTCCAATGTTGTACCTTCTTGCTTCTTCTGGTCAAAATGGTTTGCTGCACCTTTTTGGTTGAAAGGAAAACCCAGTCCTATAATATTTTCAGCTTTTCTTCTGTTCTACAGCACCAAGGAACAGTCTTGTAACTGAAGGAGCTACTGTTCTGGGCGGAGCTCACAGCGCAGACTTAACCTCCACAAGGTTGCTGCTGACTGCAGGGGACAGGTTGTCACTCCCCAAGGAACCATGCCCTGGTGTTTGGAATCTGTGATTTATGCTCCCTAAGCACTTAGGTCAGGAATCCAGGAATCAGATTGCAAAACATTTGCCTTTAAAATAGGGATATTTTTCTGGATCACTCAGGTAAACCAAGGCAATTTCCCAAACCCTTAGAAGTGCCACAGGGAGGCAGACCAGAAGGTAAGATTTGTCTGATAGGAGACTTAGTTCAACATTACTGGCTTTGAAGATAAAGGTGGCTGTGAGTGTAGGAACCTGGGCAGCCTTCAAAGCTGGGAAAGGCAAGGAAATGAATTCTCTCACTCAGCTTGCCTGGAGGAATGCAAATCTTGGCAACAGCTGGTTTTCCTTCAACAATAGCCATTTTGGACTTTTGACCCTCAACACTAAGATGAATGTGTGATGATTTACACCATTTATTCTGTGTTAAATTCTCAGCACCGGTAGGCAAGCAGCACAGTGACTTTGGCTTATTAACTTTTTTTTTTAAACAATGGCAACTGGGCTAATTAATAATCAAAGCAAATTTGGAATAGTCCTCTCTTATAAGAATGACTGGACAGTATGCTTGTTCCAAAAAATTACTGATGGGGGTTTCAGGCTAATATATTTCTTACAAAAATAACAAAGTGCTTTGCTTTTTAAAAAAATTATTCCTCAATTACATGTAAAAATGTTGAAGGGTTTTGGGAACAAGAACGATATATATATTATTTTTAATTAATTAATTTTTTTTAGGGCAGTAGGATCTGGATTTGAACTCTGCTACTTGACTATTTGGGGAAATTAACCTCTTAGGGCTATTTCTTAATCTGTAAAATGGAAAAGACACACACACTCGTGGACACACACACACACACACACACACACACACACACGGGAGGGGAGGGATAGAAACACACACCAGGCTCTACACACTAGGCCCATGGAAAAGAGATAATGCATGAATAGTTCTTGCACAACACCTAGTATGTAATAAAAGATACATCGCTTAAGCGTGTGAGCTATTACCATGAACATTCCATTCTTTCCGATTTTACAGACTTTCCTAACCTAAAAGTGGAACTTCCAAAACCCTTGCTGTGAGAACCCATACATTTAGTGACCTATGTTTTCCAAAGGTACTGTAGTAAACTGTTGAAAACTGCATCTCCCTCAGTAATATTTGATTCTGAGTCAATTATTTTCTCACTAAAGTAATAGAGGAGAAACAAAAGGAAAAAGGAAAGGAAGGAAGGGAAGGAAGGGAAGTAGAAAGAAAAGGAAAGAAAAACTGGCTAAGACAATGGCTAAACCATGGAGTGTAATTAAACTTTTTGTTGTTGGTTCTATTTCCCCGAGGCGGGGTAGAAGAAAAGTCTTTGCTCAGAACCAAGTGAAGTCCTCCCCGCCGCACCGCTCCAGAGCTGGGACCCTCTCCAGAGCGCACAGTACAACGCGGGTCCCCGGACAGTACTGGGTGAGCCTGCTAAGGAGCTGGGACTCTCGGAGCCCAGCGCGCGGCGCGGGCGGCTACTGCAGGTTGTTCAGCGGCATCGGAGACACCGGTGCCTCATGGACTCTGGCCAGTACCCAGACAGGGGACGCACCAGGCTCGATCGGTCCAACCTCTGGGACAATCCCCGCCCTTCAGCGCGCTCCCGGGTCTCCCAGCCTAGGCTCAGCGCGCAGCTTGCCTCCCGGAGGCTCCGGAAGGGAAGGAGGCGTGTCCGGAGCGGGCGGGCGGGCTCTGTATAAAAAGCGCTGGCGGCGCAGCAGCCCGGGCTTCATTTGCTGTCTGTCACCGGGACTGAGAGTGCCGCGGGAAAGCAACGGCCAAGGACGGGGCGCTGCGCTCGAGCTACCCAATGCTGGGACTATCTGCAGCCGCTGCTCGTGCAATATGCTGGAGCTCCAGAACAGCTAAACGGAGTCGCCACACCGCTGCCTGGGCTGGATCGCAGCGCTGCCTTTCCTTATGAAGAAGACACAAGTGAGTAGGGCACGCCCGGGAGGAGCTCGGAGGCTTTCCAAGAAAATCACTCCCGGAGCCCCGGGGAGCCCGGCGCACCCTGGGACCGGCAACCGGGCCATGTGGGGCTGCGCCCGCCCGGTGAGCCAGGAGGGTGTGGGAGAGGCAGGCGTGGTGTGCGAGCCGGAGCCGCCGCCCCGGGGGTGAGCCCGGGAGCTGGGGAGAGCCAGGGCTGAGAGTGAGCCTGTGGCAAGTTTGCAGCCGCAGCTGCAAAGTTTGAAGCTGTCAGTGGCAAACCGCAGATGCAGGCTTCCCTCTTCGGCCTGGGGGTTCGAGTTATCACGGGGAAGGCTTGTTTTTTTGGGGCCGGAGGTCTCTCCCTGTGGATTCGGGTAGATTATGAAACAGCTTCCCACGCGCTACCCTCGCTCGCTCGCTCGCTCTCACAGTCAGATTTATCTGTGCAGTCCCCAGGTGGGCGCGGGACGCGGTGCGGACGCGGGTGCAGCCGCTGGAGCGAAGCCAACCCAGAACTCCTAGGCGGCAGCGCCAGGCGGGGTGCAGAACCTGCCCAGCAGGCGGGGGAAACTTGGCAGCCTGCGGTGTCGGCCGGGTTCACAGCTCTGGGTGGGCCCTCCAGAAAGCTCTAGATGGAGTAGTAGTACTTCCACACTGCATGACACCCCCTTCCATTACAAAACAGTAAAAGTTCTTTTCTTCTTTCTTCTTCTTCTTCTTCTTCTTCTTCTTCTTCTTCTTCTTCTTCTTCTTCTTCTTCTTCTTCTTCTTCTTCTTCTTCTTCTTCTTCTTCTTCTTCTTCTCCTCCTCCTCCTCCTCCTCCTCCTCCTCCTCCTCCTCCTCCTCCTCCTCCTCCTCCTCCTCCTCTTCTTCTTCTTCCTTCTTTTTTTTAAATGTGCATCTCCTAAGGATAGTTATTGAGATAATGTCCAGGGTCTCTAAATTGCGCTTTATGCATAAAACACAGCCCGGGGGTACAATTATGTCTTTTCTTCGTTGACGGCGGAGGGGGCGTAGAAAGAGCCTCTGTAGTAATCTTGTTCTCTTCTACAGTTCTTTTTAGCCTCGTGGTTGCTATCTCTTCAAGATTCTTCCTTTCCGAATTTGTTCTGTCATCCGCAGCAGGTTGGGTAAAGCTGCTCTTTCACACACACACACACACACACACACACACACACACACACACACACACACACACCCACACACACCCGCCCCCAATTCTATAGTTGATTGAAATCTCTGAAATGTGTAGAAGGGGATGGGATTCGAGGGTTTGTGCTCTTTTTCAGCATAGATGAAGATATCAATGTGCTGCCAGTAATTTATTAAATTGCTCATAGGACGTCTTATTTTAAATAGATATCTAGCCTGGGATCCGACCCTTTAGGAAACAGCAAGAATAAAGCACCTTTCCCTGGCTTAGAAACGAATAAGGGAAGCAGTATGGCCTGCCTGTCACCCTGGAGGTGCTCTTCTTAGAACACTTGCCCTGAGTGGGGCTCAGGGGAAAGCAGGTATCCGCCCCTGCGTGCAGGTCAGTTTTTACCCAAAGCATCCCACCTGAGATCCTGCTCTTGAGATGAGGATGTTAAGAATTGCAACAAAGAAAAGTTTCGCCCTGATTGCTTGGTGTGTACATGCCTTCTGTTTGGTAGAATAATAAACAAGGGTGGGGTAGCTATTCCTTTTTTTTTTTTTTTTAAAGTAGCATCCGCTTACATGAATAATGGTGGCTGCTCTGAGTGTGGCAGCCCCCGACACAGGAAGAGAGTCCGAGCCTTCTTATTTAAACAAGAAAACAGGAGACAGACAAGGTTAATGTCCAACAGTCAAAGCAGAGCTGTGCGCTGTGGAGTCACTTTGAGAGTCAGTAGGATTGATGTTCCCTGCGCCCTCTTTGCAAAACAAGCGAGAGCCCTGTAATCTCTTTTCTCGCTTTGATTAAATGGCTGTGTAAATAGGATTACATGGAATAATTCCATTGAAAACTAGAAAGAGGTCGATCTAGCCCGAAACGCTGTGGCGGTGGCCGTGGCGGCAGTGACTCAGTGCTGCCGACCAGAGATATTTGAGACAGTTAAGTATTTTAGAAATGTGACCTGTTTGGACCAAGTTAAAGTGCAGGCCCTTTGGGGGGGACATGCTGCTGATAAAGGGTTTGTAGGCAAAAAGAGGGCAGTGCTTTCATTGAATGGAAGCATTCATTGTCTGGAATCTAATGACCTTCAAGGTTTCCTTTAAGGATACTTCTAGCAATTCACATTCTTGTCCCTGAAAGAGAGGGCTCTGGAAATGACTTAAAATCAATAAAATAATCCCTTCTAATGAAGGAGGGGATTAGATTCTCTTTACTATTGTCAAATCTCCTGATCCAAGAGCCAAAAAGAAATGTTCTGTGCCACCCTGAATGTGTAGAGAGAGAGAGAGCATGGTGTAAGGGAACTGGACACTAAGAAAACGATCCAGGCTTTTGGCTTCTTTAATCTGATGTTATCTTAGCCTGGGAGGAAAATCTATTGTTATTAAATAGCCTACTGTAAATATGGGATCGATACCAACTTCCCTTATTGCACCCCCACCCCCATTCAATATACTCTCTTTACCCAATAAATAAAAAATGTAATGTTCATATTTTAAGGGATTTTAATTTAAATCTTATAGCTTTGAAAGAATCATGGGACACCGGTCATTTTGAGCCTTCCGTCGAGCTAAATAAGTGTGAAAATTCCATCAGCAGCCACTTGGGGCTTGATGGATGGCTCTGTGATTTACTTAGCACCAGTGATGGAGTTCAGTATTTGGAAAATCAGTACACAATCCTGAGGAGCAACCAAGGACAACAGTGCATGCCTTAAGCTTGCAATGCCAAATGTGTTTTGTATTTTTGAGATTTCTCTTTGTGTTCCTTCCAAATTGTAGGAATTTATGGTATCTAAAGAAAGCTGTGACTCTGGCTCAGAAATGGCTAGCGGCTACTTTTAAAAAACCACGAGATTCTAATGGTTACATTAGAGAGGCCATACTGCAATACCAGTGGCGCTTTACGTAAAAGTTGCGGTCAGCAGAATGTGTTCATGTTTACGCCTGTTGTGCTTAGTCTTAGCTTCCTCAGGGGCTTCCAGAGTTGTTGTGAGGGCTGTCACTCTCAGAAATAAGGAGACAGGAAAGATCTGTCTTGAAAACAATGCAGAAAGGACTATTTTAGGAACACTGACGTTCTCGGAAAATAAACAAATAGAATTTTAGCTTTTACTATACTAGAAAAAAATCCTCTTTTTTTTTTTTTGGCTATGAAATATGTGTCACGTGGGTGACAATGGTGGTTGCTATATAGAAAAATTAACATATTTGTGAAAAGAGCATTTGAACATCTTGTCCTCGCAGTCACTCAGTTTGCAGTGTGTGCGTCCAATGGTTCTAATTTATGTAGTTTTTAATTGATGCATTCTGCCAAGACTTTCAGACTCAAGTGCTAAGTCGATTACGTTTAACATAAAACAGGGAAAATAACCATATGGAAATCTGAAGGCTGGTGCCAAACCAATTAAAATTGCTAAATTTTATTTATGTCTAACTGTTTGATGGGAAGATAGCAAATTGTGAACGAACGTTTGTTCTCTAATGACAGGTGATTGATCGCAATCTTATCACTGCCTTAGGTAACATTAGAAATCAAATGGCTGCCAAAATAGCTAGTCTTTCAGCTTTGGTCATTGCTTTTATGTTTCTTATCCTATCTCTAGGAGCACCTAGACAATGGTTAGTGGGAGGACTCTAGGTGAAGACTTTTAGGCTGATGCCTGTTTTGCCACCTGTGACGCAAATGACCTTAGGCAAATGGTATCACGGGATTTCCGTTCTGTTATCGGTATGATGTTTGTAAAATGGTTATAAAGATGTCTCTTGGATGGTGGCAGAAAAGACTCACGGGGATGAGCAGCTCTGTGCCTGCACAGTAGCTCACTGCTATTACAGTGGGAAATACATTCCAGAGGAAAATGACCTCTAAGGAGCAAAGCAAGAGCAAGCCTTTCTAAATCTGGATCCTTTAATTCAGTTCCTGGCCTTCATTGCAAGCCAACGGACGTCTGATTAGCAGTTTTCTTTAACACAGGGCTAAGCTAGGAATGTGCAGAACTAGGGTGGTGAGTGGAACAAAGATGGGAAGCTCCCTGCAGTGCAATGTCAAGTTGTAGGTGCAGTGAGAACTAGGGGAGCAAACAAAAGAGGGAGGGCTCCTTTGGTTTACTTTCCTGTTTGTATACTTGGGCTCCAAGTTTGCCTTCTGTGGTTCTGAGCGTCTACCCTTTTTTTTAGAGCAAGAAGAATTGGTCAGCTCCCTATCCCTGCTCTTGGACTCGCTCTTCTAAGGGAGGACGCACATCCTTTTCTTCTTTGTTATTTTAACCAGGCGAACAATCAGCGGTCTTTCCCCTCCACTGTTATCCAAGTCTGGGGACACCTCCCTTTCTCTCAAGCACCTTAGTGTTGCCATCTTTAAATCAGGATAAGGTTCGGATGTAAATCTCTGAGGAGAGATCTCTTATCTGCTAAGTAGGTGAGTCAGCAGCAGCTGCAGGAGTTCTGCCTTTGAGATTAGTCACCTAAGTGGTGAGAGAGAACACTCAGATGGGATTCCTGAATGGTGCTCTCCTGTCGGGGCTGTGGTGTTATGTACAGATTCTCTTTCATGGAGACCGTTGACTCTCCCGCCTTGCTGGTTTATAGAAGCTGCAAGTCATTTTGCCTTTTCACTTAATTACGGGCATCCAAAAGAAACTGTTTACAGGGGCCAGGCCCGGCATTATCATTACCCTTCCCTACCTATTTCTGTCTATCCAGAAAAGAAGAAGGTGGGGCATTTCTCATATAATTAGGCCTCCTGTTTTTTCTTTCTTTCTTTTTTTTTTTTTTTTAAAAAGTGACATGTGTCATCCAAGGGATGCCTGTTGTAGTGCTCTGTGGCTATATTTTCTTGGCTGCTTTCAGGCTACCACACTAGCTTGGTTATTAGGGAGCTGCGTTCTTTTCTTAACCTGGATAGTGAGCTGTGTGACTTTGGGGAATTATCTGGATCTCTCTGAACTTGTTTCCTCAACTGAAGGAAAGGAAGGTAGGACTGGTTGTTTGGAAGTGCCTCTGTTTCTACACATCTTTCGCCTCTAAAGTAATACTAGTAAGAGAGAACTTTGAACCAATGACATGGGAGCCCCCACTAGTTCTCAGATCTCTGTTTCTTTGCTGTGCGTACAATATTACTATTGTCCCGTGATGATGGACAATACTGATGGGGTGGACATAAGACTTAAGTTTAGACTGTCCTTCAGGAATTTCATCTACTGCTTGTCTTAAAAGAAGAAAGGAACTTCTACTTGAAGAAGACCTGGACTCTCTTCTTTATTGTCTGAGTGAGAAGGAATCCTAAACAGAATCAGATAGTTCCAGGACATACATTTTCTGAGGCAGTGCTTCCCTCACGTTCTGCCTGCCAGCCTCCAACATCTGTATGGGGTGAATGCTAGTTAATGCTGAGAAGACAATAGAGATCAGAGGTGGCAGCTGAGACCACGGAAGTGGACAGAGCAATGAGCCGTGGGGGAAGGCTAGCTCTGTGATGACGTTTCAATGCTTGCCTCAGTTTTCATCAGGCTCCAGAGCATCTCTAGCCCAATCCCTGCCCACCTGATTGCCTTGGCTAATACTAGGCACAGGCCGCATGACCAACATCTTATTTTCCTCAGATGTCAGAAGCCACTGGCTCTCCTCGTTGACATCAGAATATTCAAAAGCCAGCTGCACCCTCCTGCAGCCAAGAGACTACAGATCCCTCTGAACATCGTGCCAGAGCGATGGTCCTGATGCTGAGTTCTGAGTGCTGCCAGAGTGTAATGAGACGCCTATTAAAAGAAAGTTCACAATCGAGGCAATACTCCAGACCATTAGAAAACAAAGACAGCAATAGCTGCCCTTTGGTTATCTGGATGCAAATGTAGCACTTGACTGTGCACCTGTAGCCGTTGGCTGTGCTTTGGCTCTCTTGAGGGCTGTGGCTTAGAGCCTACTCTTAGGGGAGCGATTAGGTGGCCTTTCTGTGTGTTCTCTGTACACAGACGGCAGCT
Source organism: Rattus norvegicus (assembly GCF_021556685.1). Classification (NCBI taxonomy): domain Eukaryota; kingdom Metazoa; phylum Chordata; class Mammalia; order Rodentia; family Muridae; genus Rattus; species Rattus norvegicus. Next base: position 44,615,349 of record NC_141540.1, read on the forward strand.
GAGACATCTCCTAGTAGCCTTGCAAAGAATGCCTTTGCTCGCTAGGGTGACCGCCCGAGAAAAAGGGCGTGAAAAGAACTCAGGCAAACCCATCTGTCCACAGTTCACACGTAGAAAAGCGAGTCTGGGTCATTTTTGCAGAAAGGGCATTTCTGGTGTGTAGCTGTGATGCTGTATAAAGTCTGGAGGGAAGGGCAGAGCCTGGCTGGTGTGTGTATGTGTGTGTGTGTGTGTGTGTGTGTGTGTGTGTGTGTGTGTGTGTGTGTGAGGGGGGAGGTGTGAGGGTGTGTGTGGGTTGGTTTGCTTTGTACACACTTTATTGTGTTACCAACAGCAGTTCATCTTGGGAACAAAAGCCTTGTGGGTACTCAGAACTTCTTCGTCTTTTTTTTTTCTACCTTGATGTATTTGAAGTCTCTGAAGCAAATGACCATTTTAGTGTGCTTCCAGGGTAAAATCCCATCTCATTATTGCTCCGTCAGTGTGTGTTTGTGTGCACACAGACGGGATTGCTGCCAATGTTCAGAACTGTGGAGTGGTCCACAGAAACACCGCTGTGATGAGCTTTCTGCTGTATTCTGCGGGTCTTCCCCATGCCCAGCGACTACCCTGTAAGAGCGCACCAATTCCTGGATTATGAAGAAGAGAGTTAATACAGAAAACATGCTTTTGTTGTAAAGGTCTTGCTGCACCTTGGCATCCGTCCTACGGGTGGACTGCCTGGTAAACTGTTAGAACTGTTCACTGGATGACTCCTGGGAAGGGAGAGTAGAGATGTCAACTGGCTTATAATATGATGTAGGAAACCCAAGGACTGCAAAACAAAGCTCAGGGGTCAAATGCCCCTGCTTCTATATAACCCCACCCCTTAACACTTCTGAAATAATAAACACATTAGACCGTTCCAGTTTTCAGGACCAACTCAGAGCTCTGGGGTTGCCTTGGCAGGGATCTGCGATGTCTTTGCTAAAGTTTATGTTTCGTTTTTGTAGGCCTCACCAGAGACCTTTGGTGTGCTCTCCTGGGTGGAGCACTCGCCCTGGCCTGTCTGCCCCTCCTGCTGTAAGTGTGGAGAGGAGGGGTTGGTGAACTCTGTTTCCAGGTGGCCCTCAGTAGGGGCTGAACCTCAGTGTCATAAAGGCGCCAATCAAAACGAGAGGATTAACATGGAGTTTTTAGTATTTGGATGAAATTAATTTGGTGTAGAAATACCATTTGCATTGTTTGTTTGTTTTTTTCTTTTAATTTTATAACCCATTAGAAAGTTTTTGTTTTAAATTTAAGCCCTTTCCCGGAGTATGTTTTGAACCTTTTGTATCTATTTATAATGTCTAAAAGCCGCAGTGATCTATAGCCCAACACTATATAGAAACCAGTGGAAACCTCTTTTCCGTTTTTTTAGAATTATGTTTGGTAATTTACTGAGCTAGGTGGTTTTCTGTCATGAAAAAATACACATCTCACTGTGAAGAGTTTTAATTTGAAAAATCAGGACTACCTTCTAATACTTACAGCTAGTTTTAAGTCTACCATTGACGATGAAAGGGCCCCGTCTAAGCCCCTTATATACTTCAACGTTTTAAACAATTATAGTTTTAAACTCAAAGCTGACTTGAGCACTTATTCTTTCTGGGCATCTGCCTCCGTGTGAATGACTAGGATCACATTTTCCTATAATCCATTTAAAGTATTAGCATAGGAAGCTGTTTTAATGTTGCCACCATTGTTTTATAAAATTGAACCACTCTCGTAATAAAGCCTGGCGAAACAGTGCTTGGGGGGAAAGTAGTTGCACAATTAATTCATTCATTTGACTTTTCTTCTGAGAGGTGGCTGGTATTTCCGAATTTCATTTTACAGATAAGGAAACCAAAATAAGAGTTCCCTCAATGAATTGGCGATACTTGCCTTTATCGTCACCCAAAGAGAGGTAGTGTGACTCACTAGTGTGACTTAGTCATTACTTTGGAGATGCTAATACTGTTTACAAGAACACTAAATAAAAAGCAAATGTGATTCAGATAGTGCATACAGCTGCCAGTAATAGAATTTGGACCAAAAGTCATAGTTACTGTTGCCTAGCGAGTGCCTCCTGTGAGATGCTCCATCAACACACAATGAAATAAACACGTCTGATTCAGGCTGTTGACTCTTGGTACAGTAGATTACAACCGTTTCTTTAAGATAGAATACTGCATTAAAAAAAATTAGGACTAGTTTCATACGCAGATAATTGTAGAGGCTACTTTGCTCGCCACTTACAGGAATACTTTTAAGGTAATTCATTTGTTACTAAGGAGCACATCCTCTTATTACTAGAGATCATGGTCGGGGAGGAGAGCTCACGATGTGAGATACAGCAGGGTTTTAGTCACTGGCTTAAAGACCCTTGGTCAGCTTTTATTTCCTCTCTCAGAATTTTACTTTCCCCGTATTTAAATTGGCAGAAGTAACTCCAAGGGGTATTCATGGGACCCGCAAATGAGAGACTATCTGCTGGTACTTCACCCATGACCATTTCTGTGAACAGCTACCCCAAGGAGTAGCTGCCCAAGAAGGGATCCAGCAGTTTATTGCGCAAGGATAATAAGAGTCTTTGGGGGGTGGACCTAGTAAGAGGAAGTTAGATCACCAAGGTCAGTATTAAGTACGTTGAACTTACCACAAAGGAGACCCTGAGTCGCAAACTACACAAGATTTTTAAGCAAAAATATTTTGAGGTCCGTAATACAACAAACTGATCCCTCCCATTTGCCAATCCTGAGTTTATCAAAATAAAGAAAACGCTAGAGTTCTGATACAGTCAGAAGATTTGCTTGGGATTAACAGGGAAAGAATGCCAGGAAGTATAAGGGTTTAGATGCGGAAACCACACCTATTGAACTGTAAAGACTAGATTCCTCTAAATTGCTGACGTGCCAGATGCCCATATTTGAATGGATGCTTAGAGACACCACACGTGCTATAGTCCCCCAAGGCAAGGTGCTGAGGCCTTGTCCCAACGGTAGTGTTGTTAGGAAGCACTAGAGTGTTTGGGAGGTGAACCTCATAAAAGGAGGTTAGGTGTAGGGGCTGGAGAGATGGCTCAGTGGTTATTAGCACCGACTGCTCTTCCCGAGGTCCTAAGTTCAAATCTCAGCAAGCACATGGTGGCTCACAACCATCTGTGACGAGATCTGATGCCCTCTTCTGGTGTGTCTGAAGACAGCTACAGTGTACTCATATACAATAAATAAATAAAATATTTTTTAAAAAGGAGGTTAGATGATTGAGTACTTACTGTTGAAGGGAATATTGGGGCCCTGGAGCCTCCTTTCCCTTTTTGGCAATCAAGTGAACAGTCTTCAGCCACACCACCATACCACTCTGACATACGGTGCTACCACAAGCCCAGAACTATGGGGTTTAAACGACCATGTGCTACCATCTTGCCGAGGACTATGAGCCCAAATGAACCCTTCTTTGTCAAAAGTTAATAATCTCAAATTTTCCCCACAGCTGTGGAAATGAACATAAATTGTTAAGGTTTGAGTGGCTGTTGTTGCTGCCCCCACTTCCTACCCTTCCCCCTCCTTCTAATCTCCCTCCATTCACAGCCCTCTTCCTCCCCTCCCCCTCTTCCCGCTGCACCTCCTCCTCACCCTCCATTTCTGTTTAAACCGGGGAACCTGAAAGCAAGCAAAGTTGAGGTGGGGCTTCCAGTTAAATGGAAAATTTGCTTTGATTCCAGCTCCTCGGTGCTGTGCACAAGTGCCAATGGTTATATTTGAACAGTGCCTTGCAAGTCAGAGATCCTGGCCTTCATAGTCAGCCCCCGCCCCCACCCCGCTTCCGGAGCCATCAAACAGAAGGTCCACACCTAAGCCCTCTGACTACTGTGTGGGAGGGAAGCCCATGGGAAACCGTGGAAATGCCATTTTACCTGATGGATTTGAAAGCTTGCCGTCTTCCACATGAAGTAGTACTTGAAAGACAGGAAGACAAGTATTTTTAAAGTATGCTTCTAGGTAGCTTCTTGGAGAAAAGAGGGATGCTCCAGAGATTAGTTTTATCAATTTGCTCTCACCGTATTTCCAATGTGTTTTTGAAGACAATTTAAAATCTCCACAATCAGATAAAAGGACTTTCGTTAAAAAAAAAATGCCTTTATGTTTATGTCTGGGATGTAAGACCGTAATTCATTTGTGCTTTGTGCTTTGCTTTGGGATCCCTTACCGAGTCAGCCAAGACCATAACCCAAGAAACGTAAAGAGATTTAAAGGCTAGCACCAGGATCACAGGCACGAAATGCTGGTGCTTGACTTTTCTGTGGGCGTTTGGGGATCTGAACTCAGGTCCTCATGCTTGCCCAGCAGGCACCATGCTGCCTGAGCTGCCACCTCAGCCCAAAGTGGTAACGTTTTAGCAGACAGTTGTTTAGCATCATTAGCAACAGTGTTCCCACCTAACTAGTTCATTTGTAAAGCCTGGTAAACAAGAGGCTCAGCCAAACCGACTACTGTAAACGTTCTGCCCTTTCATATAATCCCCCTGTCTCAGTTGCCCCATTCGTCAAATAGGATGAGGGTTTGTACATCTCTCAAAGGATAAAAGAGTTAATCCACACTTGGGAATTAAAGCACTTGGGCCAGTGTCTGGTCAAAAGGACACAAAAGACCCAGGGAAATTATATTTGCAGGAAGCAAATGGGAATTCTGTGGCTGTCGGCAGCAATGCCTCATTCCTTAAGCCCCGACTGAAGGGTGAACGGGAAGATTAGAAGCGTTTATCCAGTCTCAAGAGAGTTTACCAAGAGCAAAGTTCCTTTTCTGTCCCGTGCCCAAGGTCACAGGAGCTCATCAGTCAGTGGTGGGCTGGTTCATGATCCAGGAGGTCTGTTTCCAAAGTCCACGTTTGTCAGCTTGGTGCCTAGAACTGAGGGGGGTGAGGTGGGGAATACACGGCTTTAACCTTTTCCCCATTCTGATTCAGAGAGTGATTACCTTCCATTTTTTTATTGAGATGCTAGTTTTAGCATAGGGAGAAATCCACCTAATTGTTGAGGAAGAGTTGGGGAGAGCATGACTTTTGTGTTTTACCTCTGGCTCTGCCTCTCGGTTGCTGTGGGGTCTTAGGCAATGTATTTGCCTTTGTCTAACCTTTCTGTAACCTTAGGTAAAATGGAGCCATGAGACTTTGTAGCTTCTCTTTCTTCCTACCTTGTTTGTTTTCTCTCCCTCCTTTCCCTTGTTCCTTCCCTCTCTACCCTATCCCAGCTCCTTTAAAATAACATGTGTGCAATGAACCTTCTCAGAATTGTTCTATGACAAATATTTTGCAGAGCTGGGTGTGTGTGTGTGTGTGTGTGTGTGTGTGTGTGTGTGTGTGTGTGAAGGGGGTAGGATGCTTGTGTAATGTGTGAAAAATCCTCATTTCTATCCCTAGCTATAAGCATGCAGGTAGAAAGAAATCTTTCAGCATTAACACATTTCCTACTATATTGTTAGCTGGCAAATATTGTTTTTTGTTTGTTTGTTTGTTTTGTAGTGTTGACAGCACACACAGGGGAACATGAGTGAGATTTAGAGCCAGAATGAAGCTTACAGCTCTGTCAGTCACTTAGAGAATCATATATAATTTTCTCCTTTCTCCAGGACTTCATATGTTCATCTAGATGAACGGTTCTCAACTTTCCTCATGCTGAGACCTTTCAATACAGTTCCTCATGTCGTGGTGGCCTCCAACCATAAAATTATTTCCGTGGCTACTTCGTAACTGTAATGTGGCTACTGTTATGAATAGTGATGTGAATATCTGCTATGCCGGATATCCGATGTGCGACCCCTGTGAAAGAGTCAGGCATCTCCAAAGGCATCGTAGCCCATATGACTGAGCTAGATGGGAGGTGATCAGGGTGACTTTGAGCCAGAAAACACAGCACTAAATGAGGTAGTGCAGGAAAAGTGTCTAACTTTAGGTTGCCAGCTATGCCTTTCTGTACCCTTAACGCGTAAAGTGATAATGTCCCTTATCACTGAGATGGCGCGTTGACCACGCCGTCAGTTTATTACATGTGAGGGATGGTGACAATCATTTTAAAGCTGTTGTCATTGAATAGTAAAGCGAGATGAGGGGGCGATACGAGATGAGGGGTTGTGAACAGCCTGGCAAAAGGTGTGGGTGCTCGTAAGGATGCCGCCTCAGGTTGTTGACCATCAAGAGAGACAGTGATGAAGCGGGGTAGTCTCCATAGATGGTTTTGTCCTATTTTGGGGGCAAAAGTCACGCTAGGGTGAGCCTAGAGTGAGGAGGAAATATTCAAGCTTTCTAAATAACTATTTGTTGCTGTCTTTGAAAATGAAGCTTAACCTTTCTTTCTGTCATGGAAGCTGCTCTTCAAATTGAGGGACTTTGAGGCAGTCTGCATTTCCTAATATTTAGATTTCCCCACTTGTAAAATGAGGCTAAAAGTCTAATTCGGAAGGTAGTTCTGAGCATGGCATGAGCATATGTGTAAAGGGTGCGAACCTGGTTACCAGGAAACTAGGTAAATATTTCTTCCTTCCCAGCTTAATGTGTATTTTTTTTTTTTTTGGTTTGGGAGTATAATATTGTTTATTTTTTTAAGTGTTACATTAGTAAATGTAGGAAACACAGTTTGAAACATTTCCTTTATAAATTCATGTTTTGTTGCTTGTCAGTGTTTTGTTTGTTTTTGGGGGGGGGTTGTTTTGTTTTGTTTCGTTGGGTTTTTGATTGGGTGGTTTTTATTGCTGTTGTTTTGGTGCTGGTGATTGAAACCAAAGCCTCACACATGCTAAGCACATGCTGTACAGCTGAAGTCAACCTCAAGCCACTTGCCAGTGGTTCTGTTCAGAGCTTAATTGTCCAGGTTAATCTTGGAGTAGGTTTTTTATCAGTCAAGGCGACGCAAGTTTCTTCTTATCAGTCCATTACTTCAGGTAAACAAGCACTCCATTCCTTGACAGAACATTAGATTGTTCTGTTTCTTTGATGGCGTGCTGACTGGTTCAGAGCCCGTGTGAAAGAGAGAAAGCAGTTTCCTAGTCATTTCCAGCCCCACAGTCCTTTTTAAGGGTCTCTTGCCTGAATTGTTGACTACGGAGACTTAACGTTGTCTTTGACTAAACTCACCAAGCTGAAAGTGTGTATAGCCAAGGTGGGCTCGATGGGGAGCAGGGTCTGACCCACAAATTCCAACCAAGGAAAGACAGATGAGAAATCTCTCATTCATGGTATTGTTGGTGGTGTGGTGGGGTGGTGGGGTGATGGGGTGGTGGGGTGATGGGGTGGTGGGGTGATGGGGTGGTGGGGTGATGGGGTGGTGGGGTGGTGGGGTGGTGGGGTGGTGGGGTGATGGTGTGGTGGTGTGGTGGGGTGGTAGGGTGGTGGTGATTGCTGGTGGGTGGCAGTGGTGATAGGTAGTCTACGAGTGATGTCCTCCCCTCAAGGAAGAGAACCAGCAAGGCAAACTGACCATACCTATAAATGGTTTAGGAGCAAAGTTGGATTTTAAAAGAGCCGAGGTTTCCATTTTTCCCTAAGGGTCCGTGTTGGTCTAGTTTTTGAGGGAGAATCCAGGAAAAGCAGAATAAAAACTGACAAGGCACAAGAAGGACAACAAGCCCAGGAGACTCACACCCTAAGTTCGGGTGTCTCGGATTGCCCTGTAGTCCTGTCACAGGGAAGGTGCCCCCTTCATTACAGGCAAAGTGAGCGGTAGGTTCTTGAATCTTAGAGGCTCTCTGCAGTGCGCACTGTCCAGGGCTGTCAGGGCAAGGCCGACCGTATGACTGACCTGACTCAAATCTTCCATTGGTCTTTGTAGCACCAGGATGAAATCCGAACCTGTAGCATACAATGCAAGGTCCTTTGTGGTTATCTCCTTCAGACCCTGAGTGATAAATTTCCCTTCGGTGTCTTCTAATTATGATCAGAGGTATTCACGCCCCAGTGTGTGTGTGGGTCCTGTGGCTCCTTTCCTTATACAGATGAGTCTTTTGTCCAGACAGTCTTCTTTCCTGACTCCCTCCCTGAACACACACACACGCTCTCTCTGTCTCTCTGTCTGTCTGTCTCTCTGTCTCTGTCTGTCTCTGTCTCTCTGTCTGTCTCTCTCTAGCTCTCTGTCTGTCTCTCTCTGTCTCTGTCTGTCTCTGTCTGTCTCTGTCTGTCTCTTTCTCTGTCTGTCTCTGTCTCTCTGTCTCTCTCTATCACACACACACACACAGACACACACACAATCATATCAGAATTACTGCTTATAACTTAAAATTCTCTTTATCACTTACAGAACTTAATTGAATTATCTCCTTATAGTAACACACAGCCAACGTCTTTGTGAAGATTTTGTCAACTGAACTATGATTTTTTTTTAAGATTTTACTACATTTACTTAGTATGTGTGGTCAGGGAAACCTTGCAAGGCTGGATTCTTTTGTACCGTGTAAGTCCTGGGAATTGAACTTAGGTTTTGAGGTTTGGCAGCGAGCACCTGGGCTTGCTGAGCCATCTCCACAGCCCCGAACTAAGATTTCAGTGACTCCTGCTTGGGAGCTTGAGAAAAGATCGACTGCCACCAGCCGTCAAGGGTATTTAATAGTTTTATGCCCACTGACGTGAGCTGACACACTGTGGGCGTCAAGGAGGGTAAATGGGAACGTATGAAGAAATGCACCAGTGTCAACGGAGACCCATAAAGCCGTGTGCCCGTAGGTCCCCTGCATCAACACGTGTTCTTCAAACAGAGAGAAAGATGATAAGGCCTCTGCCTGAGGCCCTGGAAGACAGTGGGCAGTTGCTTAGCTTTCTCTAAGGCACCAGTTCTCAACGACTTAAGAGCCAGTCATGGTTTGAGGATCGAAACTGTTCATTTTGTGTATGCCAGATTCTTAACTGGGAGTAAAGTGTCTTACGGACTTCATATCCTAAGTTGCCCCATCTGTGAGAATGGCAGTGTGACAGCTCCATTGTACACAAGAGGAATATGGGTTCAGAGAGGTTAAGCAAGTCATCCAGTGTTTTATAACTGTCAATCACCAAGTCTGATCTGTTCCCAGTTTCCCGTTTGGTGGTAATGCTGTGGATGACAGTTACAGTAAATGGATCCCCTCCCCCAGGTTACCCATAGTCATCGAGCTTCCTTCAAACATTTCCCCATGTTGTAGACTAAGATCATAGATACCCTGGACATGCCTAGGATGCTGTGACTATGTACCAGTTTGGATGCATGGACTATAAAAAGTCAAGGTTGTAGAGGTGTAAGGTGAAGTTTCCATCCGGAAGGTAGTTAGGAATGAAAGGCAGATATGCTTAAGGAGCTTAGCAGAACAATAATTCCCACGGTTAAGATCAGAGAGAGGCCTCAACAGCTTTGGGCTGGGAGTGGGGCTGTAGGCTGCAATGCCAGTACTTAGGAATCAGAGGCAGGAGGATTGCTGCAAGTTCAAGGGTAGTTGGGCCACCAGAGCAAGAACTCTCGCTCTCAAAACAATGCAACAGACAAACAAAATGAAGACAGGTCAGAACGAAACCAAACCGAACCATCATGCTTTTCAAACTGTCGAGAACTTTTATTGCAAAGGGCAAAGCTCAACTCTTGCCTCAATTTGCAGGCAGACCGACTTCCAGCACAGACCTTTAGGGAGGGGAGCAGAGAGAAAAGGAAGAAAAGTGAACCTCCGTGCAGGAAGGTCAGGGCAGACTTGGCACTCTGACTCTCTAAGCTGAAGCACGTCGTCTTAATTTCATTTTGCTGGATGCTCTGCTCACAAGCCCCTTTCTCCATTTCCTGAGGAAGCAGATCCCATCCCAGTTCTCTGCCATCTGGTGAGAGAGGCTCTTTGCTCCCCAAACAACCTCATGTTTACATTTCTTCCTCCACCCTCTTTTGAGCCCTCAGCAAAGCACCGCTTTGAAAAGGAGCCCAAAGGATTACTCTGAGAAGGCTTACCCACTTACCCTCTTTCCTGGCCCTAAGAGAAACTTTTCTTTCTTCTTTTTCCCAGCGTGACTGAAGGTTCAGGACTTGAGGTCTTGAAGGACACATTTTTCTTACTGTTCATCTGATAGTTAAGCTTAGCTTAATCGGTAATCTTCCCGAAGGCTGGACGGAGGGTAGCAATTCAGAACACCAGCTTAGTGTCTACTTAGAACGTTAGGACAGGGCCTTTGAGAACGGTGGAATAATACCAGTGGCGCTGCATACCTTTAATCCCAGCACTGTGGTAGCAGAGAAGGGTGGATCTCTGAGTTCCAGGCCAACTGCAGATGCACAATGAGACCCTGAGATACACAAGGAGACCCTGAGATACACAGCGAGACCCATTTCCCTAAACACGTAAGCATTTAGTTATAGTAACGTTCGGTGTCTGCGGTTACCAGCTGTGCTGATACATTATTAAAAATAATACCTATTTCTTTTTATGTCAGATATGCATGGCTTTAGAGTCTCATTATACAAAATGCTACGTGTAATTTCCCAGATCTCATGGTGAAAAATTTGAAGAGAGAAGCTTAAAAAGTGAACTTGCGTCACTTACTGATGCTTATTAGCATGAAAATGCAATGGGGGCCTTTTTTTCTTCCCTCTTCCTTTCTTTCTTTCTTTCTTTCTTTCTTTCTTTCTTTCTTTCTTTCTTTCTTTCTTTCTGTCTGTCTGTCTGTCTGTCTGTCTGTCTTTCTTTCTTTCTGTCTTTTGGTGGCAGGATGGATGAGCTATCAACACGAGTTATTTGGCATGCCACTTTCTGTTTCTTGTAAGAAGTCACATGGGAGGGGTGCGTCAGCACGGAGCCACGTGACCTTGAAGAGAGAGTAGCTCGTTTTGTTCTTGAGTCAACGTGAAAACTGGACAGGCTTACCAAAATGCCATTCTATGAGAGCCCTTTTGGGCTTCTGTGGGGATGACAGATAGGTTAGTGACATCTGAAGCTTCGGGAAGGGATGCGATTAGCATTTAAAAGTTTAACCCTATGTCATCACTTCCAGACGTGTCTATCCCTGGGTGAAACCCCATTTCCTGTGTGTGTTTCCTGTGTGGAGAGAGGCACCATGAATACTCGTCTTATGAAGCACTGCGTTAGGAATGTGGATCGATCGCTGCTCATTTGCATTATAGGGAGAAAGTTATTATTGCGTGGAATTGTAGAATCCTCAGAGACTTGCGTTGCCAGACACTGTAGTGGCTTCATTTAGCCTCACTGTGCTGAAACAGTATAAGAACGTTCTTTACTAGACTATAAAGTACCTTTACCTGCTTTTTCAGAAGGGGAACTCAGGATCTTACCACCAGCACTTGGTCACTATGTTTTTGCACCATCTACTAGGGGAAGAGGTTTCCAACGATTCCTTATTTATATGAACTTACTTAGCAGTTTCCATATTGTCCTGAAAGCCAGAGATACAATAATAAGCAAAACCCTTAGAATTTCTCTTGTCTCCATGGAGCCTGTTGTCCTCTCTTGATTTTTATGTTCTGATTGCCTGTTTGCCTGGGCCAAAGCAATGTCAAGGTAGAACACGTTAAGTTGGAATCTTTGCATGTCCGTTCTCAGTAATCGTCCCTCGCAGGCCGGCCTCCACCTTGTAGAGCCTTCCTAAATAGTGCCCACCAGCTGGGGACAAGTATTCAAAAATAACAAAATAAATAAAAGAACCTGTGTTACATGTATCCTAATTAACCATATTGAAGAATCAAACATTGGAAGGTTTCCCTGAGGAAGTAGTTTTGAATAAGGAGAAAGATTTTCCACTCACAGCAAATAGAGGGTATTTGAGGAACAAGTACATTTTATAAGTTTTAAGAATATAAATCGGCACATATATGTATATACATATATATGTAGCATTAATAAATTAAATAAATCCAGGAGGAGTGTTCCTTGCTACTCGCTCCAGTGTTCTGGGTTTTCAAGTGAAAGACATAAGTGTATAATTTTGATATGCCTTAATCAACTCAATGGCTGAGCCACTTCCTAACCGCCACGTGGCTAATCCACCTCCCTCTGATAATTCCAAGTTATTATTTGTTAAATCTTATATTCTATTTTGGCTGCCCTGGACCCAGTCAGGCAGCCCTCTTGTGTTGCTCTCCCGGCTGCTACATAGAGGCTGTGTTCTCTGTCCCCCACCTTTTCAAGCATGGCATCTCCTCTCTTCCACCTCTCCTTGCATGGAGGATTTCTTTCTTCGTTCCTCTTGGTCCCAAGCTCTGGAAAATCCTAAGGCCCTGCCTCTGTCCGCCCTGCCCAGCCATTGACTGAAGATGTCTTTATTCACTAGTCAGGATCAACTGGGGACAGGGTCCCTCAATGTCTTACAAAAGACATATGGACTCCCATATAGACAATTTTGGGGACCCAAATTAACAAAAGCATACAAACAGAAATGGTCATATATATGTATGTATACGTGTGTGTGTGTGAGAGACAGAGAGAGAGAGAGAGAGAGACAGAGACAGAGACAGAGACAGAGGCAGAGAGACCATACCATAGTAGAGGGAGAAAGCTTTATAAGGCACAGAAATTCAATACAGTGAATATGCTTTAACAGTACAAGCCTTGGGTGCGAGTTCAAATCTTACTGTGAGTGTGATGGAAAAATATTGTGACATTTCAAGCTCACAGTGACAGTTTAGATTTCCAGAGTGTATTACTGTATCAAGCAGGAAAGGAAACGTGCTGTGTATAATACCCTCATAGGCACCCATCAGTAAGTGTGATGGATCTTGGTGGGAACTGTAGTGGTATAAGAGAAAATGAAGAGGAATGGCTGCTCTGAGATTGTGTTTGTTTGTGGTATTTGGAAATATGACAGGCAAGATGTATAAATTGGGAAATGGAAAGATTGAAGACGATACCCAGGTTTTTGGCTTGAACCACCATCCTGCAAGTTTGGAAATGATATTACTGGGCATGTGTGTTTAATATATGGTTGAAACTGACAATAACAGGCAGAGAAGTTTTGAGCCATTTCTCAAGTCATGTATCAAGTGTCTTACACCTTTCCAACAACTTCATCCAATCTTCCACACATCTGTTAAGTGGTTTCTTTTCTTATGCCTCTACTATAACCAAGGAAACTGAGGCACAGAGAGATTAAACAAAGTTCTGATGACCACAACATAGTTAGTGGCAGAACAGAGAGAACCATTTGGTCAGTCTGCTTCAGAAATCGATGTTTTCCCATCTTTCTCAACTCGACACGCATGCCCGCACCCCCGTTAAGAATAAACAAACACTTGGTCTTCTCAGGCTGCCTTGGCTTTTATCAGTGAAGCTGAAGTCGACTTTTGAAGCTACTCTTTAGGATAACATTGAGCTATTTCCCAAACAAAATGGTCTCACTTTTCCAGCAGTTAGGCAAGGAGCCTGCCTCTATTGGGATTACTGATCCAAATCCAAATTCAAATCCAGGAGTGATCTCACAGCCTCTTTTTATCACTCCTGTGTACTGGTCTTTAATCTGCAGGGAGGCAGACCAGGTCCAAAAAATATGTCTTTGACTTTAGGCTGCAGTTTGTGGATCTCAACATTCAAGGGGTTTCCCATTGCTAATCAAATAGTAACCAGCCATTAACTGTCACATAATGTCCATGAATCTGTCAGTCCTTTTATGGGTCCTTTACATGTAATACCTTATTTAATCTTTTCAAAGATGTTATTTCAGGAAAACCAAGTCCCAAGGGGCCTCATAGTTTGTTGATGGCACAGATGTGACAAAGCCAATTTTTTTTTTTTATGATGTTCTACTTCAAACATCATTGCCTTTGTAGGCACAAACCAACAAACAGAGAACCAACCAAAGAAGCTGCACTGGAATGTATGAGATGAGCATATCCCAGGTATGTCAGTGGGATTACAGTTGAAATGTCTTATTACTACAAGGACTCCTCCCTAGTGCGTGTCAAATAACACACATGCGCTGCTGGGCTTCAGATAACAACCGTATATTAAAATTCTCTAGAAACGACTACCGGAAATCTCCTTTTGAAAGCATTTCAAATGGCCATTGTTTTACAGTTTTACCTGTCAACTGCCAATGGGAAATTCCCAGGAAAATTTTAGATCAGTGCTTAATAACGTTGCCTTCTTATGTCAGATTTGTGCACATTATGTAATATCCAGTAGCTGGAACAGAAATGGGTCCACTCTAGTGCAATGGGTGATCTCTAAAATCATTGGAAAGACTGTAGGCATGGGGCGTAAGCTGAGCTTTGGAATGCCTCCAGCCCTGAGAACCGAGTTAAGTCCACTGCAGTCAGGAAAGCTGTTAAATCCAGTGTTGAAAGATGTTGTTGTTGCTGCTGCTGCTGCTGCTGCTGCTGCTGCTGCTGCTGCTGCTGCTGGCTGCAAAGCCTTGCTGTCAGCTCAGGCTCAGCCAGCCTCTAGCTGCTCTTCTTCACTTTCCCTTTCCATAAGAAATCTTGCAGAACCCAGTCACAGAAAAACACACATGGTATGCACTCACTGATAAGTGGATATTAGCCCAAAAGCTCGAATTACCCAAGATACAACTCACAGACCACATGAAGCTCAAGAAGAAGGACGACCAAAGTGTGGATGCTTCAGTCCTTCTTAGAAAGGGGAACAAAAATATTCCTAGGAGGGGATATGGAGGCAAAGTCTGGGGCAGAGACTGAAAGAACAGCCATTCAGAGCCTGCCCAACATGTGGCTCATATATATACAGCCACCAAAACTAAATAAGATTGATGAAGCTAAAAAATGCATGCTGACAGGAACCAGATAGAGATGTCTCCTGAGAGACACAGCCAGAGCATGTCTAATACAGAGGTCAATGCTAGCAGCAAACCACTGAACTGTGAACGGGACCCCCGTTGGAGGAATTAGAGAAAGGATTGAAAGAGCTGAAGGGGCTTGCTACCCCATAAGAACAACAATGCCAACCAACCAGAGCTCCCAGGGACTAAACCACTACCCAAAGACTATGCATGGACTGACCCATGGGTCCTACTGTATATGTAGTAGAGGATGGCCTTGTTGGTCACCAATGGAAGGAGAAGCCCTTGGTCCTGTCAAGGTTGGACCCCCAGTGTAGGGTAATGTCAGGGTTGGGGAGTGGATGGGGAGGGGAAAACTCTTATAGAAGAAGGGGATAGTGGGCTTACATCCGGGAAACCGGGAAAGGGAATAACATCTGAAATGTAAATTAAAAAAAATCTGATTTAAAAAAATAAAGAAATCTTGCAGAGTCTTGTGTGATTGACTGACAGGAGTCTTGATTTTAGCTTTCTGGGTGTTTTGGGGACAGGATAGAAGAAAGGTGCCTTTGTACTTGAAAAGCTAATTCATGTTACAGTCCTCGGCATTCCCTGTACTTGTATCAAGTTATTCTAAGATTCTAATAATGCACGAAGGCACATTATGAAAGCTTATTTTATCTTAATATAATGAAAAATCCAGGAAACAGACAACTTTGAATTTCTGAGGCTGCCTGATCTACTTCCTGGTGTGAAAGATTTTTTTTTTCTTAATACTTTTCTTAGAATCAGTGATTATATGCCTAATAATGTTTGCATTATGACATCTTATATCTTATACTAACCTGCCCCCTCCACACCCTCCTCAAATCCTTTCCTCTCCCTCACTAGCTCCCTTCTACTCTCACATCCACCCCCACCTCCCCTTGGAAGGTCGCAGTAACTCAATGAGTTTCATTAATAGGGTTATTTACAAAGGTATGGGTGAGAGATTTGCTTGTAGGACCCTTTGTGTCTTATCAGTGGCTACACCTACTGAAAATGTCTATCCCTCCCTAATTAACCATTAACTGTGTATAAATTCACAGGCTTTACCTTGGAGTTTGTTAAAAATGGAAATGGATGGTGTGAGACCCCCATGCTGCAGCCTTGACAGCTTTTCTGACAATACTTTACATGTAATTATGTCCCCAGCAGGAAGCACAACGGGTCCTTCTAAGTTCTGGGCACTCACTCCCAGACTTAGTGGGAGCTCACACTCATTTCCCTTCACTGAATTATATTATTTGTTGTTCAGAAGATTTAAATATATATATATATATATATCAGATTTTAAAGAATTTCAAGCTCTTGCTTTTCACAAGCTCACACATTTCAAAATCCACCCCACCTCCCTCCCCCCAGTGTAGGAGAGTACAGACTGCAGTGCACAATTTTGTGCTGATTTAGGGCAGGTACAAACATCCGAGTTTTGGACATCTAGGTGGGTCACTTTGAACAGCGGTTAATCTGTGTGTGATTGAACAGGGTCATTGTAAAAGAACCAGTGCCCTTGGAGGTCATGGTCATTTCAAAAAGGTCAGGAGGTTTTTATTTACTTTTTTTTTTAAACTGTATTTCCATACTCTGGCCGTTGTTGGAACAGCTGTTCCCCTTAGTTCTTTAAAAGTATATCCCAAAGAGTTAGCCACAGATATGACAGTCTATGTTCAAAATCTTCCTTCCAGTTCTGTCACATATCATTATCATAAAATGGATGAGAATTGTTAACTCAGTTTTCGAGTGGACTATAAGTTAGGGGTCACCCCAGCCCCCAAGTCTGGTATAACTAGAGAGCCGTTAATATGAATATTTTGAGACGCGAACTCCTGTGGTTGTCTTTAGTGGAATAACATATACACCGGCACAAATGCTTAGCTAATCACACACACGCACTGAAAACAACAGCGTCAGGTCTTGAACACTCAGGCCCAGTGTCTAGTTTCTCCTTAAGGTCAGAACATCTGCTTTGGAGGCTTTTCTCAGCCAGCAGTGAGTCATCCGCCCTCTTGGGCATTTGAAAAAGGTAATTGCTGTGGCTCTCATTTCAACTTCCTTCTTTCCCCCTCTCCTGAGGCAGAGGTGAACTTTCTACCTCTCCAGGTGCTGCTCATCCACTTTGTCCTTTCATGAGCAGCTGTTCTAGTGAGGTCCTGTGGTCCCTCCCTCTCTCAAGTCTGTGACCTCTCCCCTGTGGTCCAATTTCAGTTCCATCGATGCTCCACCGTCATCGACAAGGTCATCCACACTCTGAGCTCTTAGGGAAATGCTGGTTCTTTGACCTCTACTAGGACTTATTTAATTCATCATATCCTATCCTGCACATGGCCCCTTTTGTTTTCTGTTTGTCCTAGGACATCCAGATTGGGCCTCTCTTCTGGATATGGATATGGATATGGATATGGATATATATATATATATGTATGTATATGTATATGTATATGTATATGTCTCTGTGAATGCTGCCACTTTTTACCGACTCAAAGAGCGCAACTTGAAAAATCAATTGTACCTTCCCTTTGCCCTGTTCATTATCTGTTAGACAAGAAGGCCTTCCATATCCCCTGGAGCTTGGCCACTTCCCTCCACCATAACTAACACTGCCTCCCGTCTTGTTCAAATATGGATCAAGTTGCTAGAACTTTCCTTATTGGCTCCTTACTTCTGAACTCGTTCCCCATCTCCCTACTCGATGATACCTGATAAACCTTTCAAACACTGAATCCGATCTTGATACTCTTCAAGTCTTTCCAGGGCCACCAATCCCTTTAGAGTAAAATCGAGAAAACTGGCAAGCCTGCCCATGTGTGCTCTGAAATTAATGCTACTCTCTGCCTTCGTCAGAGAAGTTTCCTGTTGGAGCAGGTAATCTGGACATTCGCATCTGGTCAAGCTGAGGAGGGACCCGCCCTGAGGTTCACATCTGTATCACTCCTCCAAGGCCCAGATGATTTCACAAGAGACTGAGAAAGGTACAGGGGTTGGGTTATGTGCAGGAGGACTATTGTATCTTCTGGCCATTGAAGTACAGCTGTGATTACTTGCACAGGATTAACTGACCCCACCTCATTTTGTGTGGGAGTGGGGTTCCTGTGGTCCTAAAACTCCGTGAAGGATGATTATGGACAGTCTATTGGATGCTGGGAAGATGGCAGTGCTGTAGCAGCTGATAAGTGGCCTACATTCCATGGCAACCCCATCCCCATTCTCTCCTGCAACTCCACTAAATCTCCAGCCACAGGGACATGGTCTTCTGTGGACATTCCTTGTCACCTCAGTTCTGGGGACACTCTTGTCACAGCTCCTTTTCACCTGGTCGTCTCCTCTATCTCTATACCTTTGAAGAAACTCCCTCTCCCACAAGCTGTCTTAGAGCCCGTGTCTCTAGATAAAAGGCAGATACATTGAACACATCTCACTCAATTAGAAGGCGATTGTGGGGTCCTGGTAGGGGTCCTGGTATGTGTCCTGTTTCCTGCTCTACCTCCCCACCCTCCATCCATCTAGTTTAGACTAGGCCTCTCCACTTTGTTACTTGTGAGTAGCTTGACCTTCCTCCGGTAGTCTTTCAGATCTTCTCGTCTTTATCTTACCTCCTTTTCAGGTGCCCCAAAGCTGTTTGTTAAGTAAGTGGCTTTGAGAGGATTTTTAGAAATCTGAAAGCAGCCGAAACCTTTCTGATTAAATGTTGGGTTTCTCCCTTCCCACTAGGCATGCAAATTGATTCGATTTGAGCTCCAGTTTAGAATGCCTCCCTTCATTTACCTGCACGGCTTGTGTATTTCGGCCCTGTGATTTCAGTTAGAGGCTGATTAAAGGGTTAGAGGTGGGGCTCAGCCGGACGCTTGCCTAGGAGCTGATTAAGTTAAAGGAGCATGCATTTCTCCCACTGCACAGACCTTTACATAAAACTTAATGGTTCGTTGCATGTGAATGAAATCAACTTTATTATCTTACTGGCCCAGTACTTTGCTTTGCAGCACAGTATAGTCTTGGTTAAATCCTAACAGTGATTTACCAGGGGCAGGGCCTAAAGGAAGTTACTTAATTTCTCTGTATAGTGTTTTATTGGCCTCCAGAACAGGGCAGTGTTTACTCGGTAAATGAAAGTGTTATATGAAATATTGTTTGCCAATTGTTCATCCGAGTGAAGCCCTTAGTAGTCAGCATATGAGAATCGTCTTTTAAGTAGCCATTATAAGGACTTACTCTTATAGTGGTTTTCTCCTTTCCACAGTAGATTAGTGCGTTGAAGTCTTTATTAAAGTTATCTGCCTTTTATATTAAGCAATTCCTTTTGGGGGGAAATGCAGAATTGTTTGCTTGCTTGTGAGAGTATCTCTGCATCTGTCTTTCTTCCTCTCGCTGTTTGTCTCTCTGTCTCTAGGTTTGGACACAATCTCCCAAGCACTGGGATTACAGATGCTCACCACTGAGGTCAGGTTTTAGTATTGTTGCTATTGTTGCTGTTCCAAGAGTTTATTCACTATAGGCTTGTCATTACGCCTATGTTACAACACTTTCTTTTTAAAGAGGTTTATGTTTTTACAAGAGGGTAGAAAGACAGGAGAGCTTCCTCACAGGAAAGAGAGCTATCTGTTAGCAGGCTTCGCCCTAACATTTAGAAAGGAATTCTGCTGTTGACTTTGTTCCTTTGAAACGACAGAAATTAGAGAAAGGTTGATCTGTGTATGTGAGTTAGCTGTGCTCGTTATAATGTTTGATGGTAAATTGCTTAAGCATTAAAAAAAAAAATTCCGTGAATGAGAGAATCCTGTTGCTGGTTTACTTGGAAAAAGTTGTTGTTGTTGTTGTTGTTGTTGTTTTTTGTTGTTGTTTGCTTTTGTTTTGTGTTTTGCTTGGTATGACATCAGAAGACCTTACCTTAAAACTAATTACTATACCTGTGTCTTGATAATTTACTTTCCTGGCTCTGGGTGGCTAAGCCAGTTGGCTATGTTCCAAGACACACTGGGCCACAAGGAAACTGCCCACTTTGATAGCAGGCTCCTGCGATTAGGGAACAGATGAATGGTGTTTCTGGAAGCAGTGGCTGTTTGTTCCAGGGCACTTCAAATATACATTTTGTTAGTCCTGAACAGAAAATGAACCGCTCTCTTCTGTGTCTATGACATTTCTGAGTCCATAATGTGGAGCCTAGTAAAACCCCTCATGTACAAAAGAGGAGGGTGTTTTGTCCTGTTAAGTTTGCTGAGCTGGGGTCTTCTGGTTTCCTGGGAAGCCCTGGCCGGTGTGCATGGTGATTCCTACTGCCACATAGCAAAGGACCACAGGACAGTATAGGAGACTTCGTGCTCAGATCAAGTAAATGGTTTACTTTAGGGGAGCAAACCCTATTGCTGGCTTGTGGCTTTGCACTGTGTGGCAAGCTGTGTCCACAGGGGTCAGTGATTAGATGGATGTTCCACTGGAGTCCTTTAAGGTGGTTCTCCCTAACCATGTTTCGTTTTGGGGGTAGGGGTGGTCTCCAGTCAGCTAAATCCTCCTGACTCTTCCCTACCCATGCTGACTGTAAAAACTGCTCTCGGCAAAAGACCTGAGATCTGTCCTTTCCAGCGGAGTGCAGATCATACTATTACTTCCTTCTCCCAGGACCGTTTCTGTTACATGATTTAGTCCTCCCAGGACATGCAGACTTTGCATTATTTTCCTTCCATAGTTTGAAAGCAATCTTTTGCAACAAAAGGATATTGTAGTAAGTTTTATGGGGAGTGTGTGGGAGAAACTTTTGATCCCTAACTCAATGGGGGAAAAAAAAGTCAAGAACTGAACTGCCGTCAGTAAGATTTGTTTAGTGTGCCTGTGTGGTAAAGGTTATCTCAGAGGGAGAGGTTATCACTCACTGAGCGTGGCGTAGAGAGAAGAGTTGTGCTGCTCTAAAACAAAGTAGCCAAAGAAAATACCATACAGATGAAGAGAATGCTACGGGAAGGGGGGGGCGAGGGGAGGAGCAAGATGAATCTGCAAATTGAAGTGATACATTTAGAGCAGAAGTCAAAAAAGAAGGGACATTCTGCTTCAGCTTTGTATCTCCCTTGGGGTATGTGCGTATGTCTGTGTGCACACCCATTCAGGGAGGTTCTGATGTACAAATTCTCCTTGAAGAGAAAGAAATGAGGGTAAAGATTCTGTCTGTATATTCGCACCCTTCACTGACTTTTCTTTTTTTTTAAGCGCAGGTACAATCAACAGGGTTGAAAACCAAAGCATAGACAGCGTTATCTAACCCCCAAAACAATGTCAAAATATCTGTGGAGACTAGTCCAGGCCCTCCTTCCACATGGCAGATATGGTTTTATCTGTGATTTAAAGGCCGTACTCAGTTTATTGATAGTTCACGCTGTAAAGGACTTCCTAAGACTCTTTATGCAAGCCTTTCATTTTTCCTTATTTATTTATTTATTTTTATTTTATGAGACAAACTCCCACTGTGAAAGCCAGGCCGCCCTGGAACTTACTGTGTAGTTAGGCTGGCCTTGAACTACAGCAATTCTCTACCTCCCAAGCACTAGGATTATAGGTGTGAGGCAGTACGTGTGTCTTAGTCAAACACTCCTAAGCGCCTTTCATCTAACCAATGCCAAGTTCATATGCCACACAGTGAGTGCCTGTATAGTTTCTCTAGTTGGAGTGGTTTTTTTTCATTTTTATCACTAGTTCATGAAATGGGTGCGGCTTTTATTTACTTATTTAATTTACTTTCTCATTTTTTCGGCTGATACACGGGTACGCCAGGGGATAAGCTGACTTGTTGGAGGTCCTGTGGTAAGGGGCTCGCCATGCTGTAAGGGACTCATGGGGTTTTTGAATTATGTGCTTTTCTCATGGTTTCTGGGAAAGAGAGGGAGAGGGAGTGTGCAGAGAGTTCCTTTACCCCTGGAAACCTTTGTTCGAACAAAATCTTATTCAGGGACATGAATAAATGAGACAGTACAAAAGCCGGGTTTCTTTGCTTCAAGTTGAGGTTAGGGGCTCAGAATTCTGGTAGAGGCAGCTCGGCCTCTTCAGGTAGAATAGCTTGATGCGGTCAGGTGACATTCTTTATTAACTTCATCCAGAAAGTGTTCCCTGAGGTCTGCTTTGTTTTTATATTTTCAAATCACCACAGATTCAGAGGCTTAAAGGGTTGCAAATAAATTATGACTTTTTTTCTTTATATCATGCCTAAAATCAAATATCCCTTCCCAAAGACTCGAGGGAGGAAAGCATTTCTTCTATTTTCCAGGTCCTAGAAGTAGCCTTTGCCCTGACTCTAGGATCATTACTTCTGTTTTCAAAGTCAGGCGTGGCAAATCAGCTCCTTCTCACGTCATTTTGTCTCTGACCAGAGACAGAAAATATTCTCCGTCTTAAAGGGCATAGGTTAAAAAAGAAATTATTGGGCCCCACAATGCAAGACAGTGTTTCCTCTTGGAGTCCACTCTCTCACATACAGCAACACATTCACAGGTTTTAATATTAGGACACAGTCATCCTCAGGGCTAGCATGCTGGTTCCTATGGTTTCCCATGATGGACAAGACACATGTCGTATTTATACACCATGAAGTAAGTCTTCAGTAGGAGAGTAGGAGAAATGGGTCTTTCTCAAGGGAGAGACTACCAATTAGTTATCCAGTACCTAATGGTCAGCCCTGAAAACATACAGGCTAAGCAGGATGAACTTCTGTATCTAGAAATACATATATATATATATATATATATATATATACACACATATATATATATACATATATACATACATATACATCATATACATATGCATCATATACATATATATCTCACATACATATGCATAAATATGCATCATAAACATATACATCATATACATATGCATCATATAATTGTATAAATATATCATATACACATATACATCATATGCACATACACATACACATACATATATATTATATATACACATGCATGTAACAACTAATGAAAAAAGAAGTCATTCATTGGAAAGAGAGCAAGGAGAGGTATACAGGAGGGTTTGGAGAGAGGAAAAGGAAGAAGTAAGTGACATAATTATATTAGCTCAAAAAATAAAAGAAGTAATAACATTTTTAGAAAGAACAAGAGTACACAAATGACAAAGACAATTTTAGACAAAAGAAAGAGAAAGCCTTCAGTAGCTAGAGAAGGCACACATTTTCCGTAAGAATATGTGAATAATGACCGACCATCTATAGGAAAGAGAGTAAGGAACAAATTTAAGTACAAATTGAAAAACGGTCCCTCCTGCAAGTTCAGCAACTTGGAGCTCTGTCACAATAGGGTAATGCAGTTGCTTTGCTAGGCTTCCCTTTGATGCAAGCTTAGTATTTCTACTGTGGTCCCAGAAACCAGGGAAGAGAATTGGCTCTAAAGCTTCTCACAGAGTCATTAATACTGAAACTGTCCCGTGAGTCCCGCGTCTTTACCTCTGCCCCTGCATCCTCCTGCAGAGCTATCCTAGAGTAAAGTTAGACCTTCACAAAGGGAGGCTCTTTATTAGTGGCATCAAAGTGCACACAAAAACTACATCACAATGCAGATTCACTTGGAATCACTTTGAAATAAAGTTCTTAAAAAAAAAAAAAGAGCCTCTTCTGTGGCATTTGATTAGGTTGGCACGGATTTGATGTTCACCGTAACTAAGCACACTTCTGTAAAACTAGCAAAAGCATCTTGTAGGCATTTGTATTTGACTGACAGTTAAGACTGAGGCTATGCAGGTGAAATTATTTCGCAATTGTTGTAGCAATCTGTCTTAATTGTATTTTAAGAAACTATCAAAGGACGTATATTAAAAAGTATGATCATCTGAATGGTGCAGAATATTCAGCTGTGCATGAAATATTGAACAAATGTGTGCCCATATGTTTGGTATTTGCAAAATTATTGAAGTACTAGAGATATGCCTCAGTGTTCTTATAATTGCTCTCACAGATTTCCTGTAGTCTTGGGACAGCATGTTATATTTAAAAGTACAGAGATTAGAATCAGACATACCTGACTTTGTATGCTGGTTTCACTTATTCTGAAATCAAATTGATATCTTAATCTTTAAAATTAGGACACATTAAAATTATGTTTTATTTGCTGCTTAATACATAGTAAATGTTTGAAACAAATAGCTTTATTCCCTGTATTGCTTTGCTCCCAGCTAAAATGATCTATTCTATTGTTCCATGATTTTCTAGTTTTGGTGAGCTATCTATACTTTTAATGGAAGCCAGCTGCTGTGTTTTAGACACCCATCTCACCTTATCTACTCAGATGTGTGACTCTAAGTCAACTGTTTTCTCTCCCTGGATAATCCCGTGTTGAATACAAATGTGCTGATGCTTCTAACTTCTTTCGAATACCCGCCCCCAGAAAACTCATACTTCCTTGTCAATCACCACTCCGTTTTGTTTTTATTTTTGTAGTCTGTTTATTAAGTTGCTCTCCTTTGAGAGGAAAGCCTTCAAAAGGGTTTCATATTCTTCTTGGTTACTTTTTTTCTCTTGCTTCTTGAATCCACTTCAAGCAAGTCTTTTTAGGCTTCCTCAATAAAAATCTCTTGGTTAGTATTAACCAATGGCTTCCATGTTGCTTAATCCAATGGTTGATTCTTAGTCTTTGACGTAATCTGGTCCAGCCACCTTCTTCTTTTGCTTCTTATTGAGACACGGTGTCACTGTGTGAATCTATGACAACTTTGTGGTCCACTGACCTCAAAACTCTAAGTGAGGGGATTTGTAGTTATGCGATGCCACACACTGTACTTAATTGTTGTTTTTTTGTGATTTTTTCCTATTCCTTGGGTGTGTCTACCTGTCTAGATCCTGCATGAGTTCTTATCTTCTGTGGGACCTGACCTTTGACACTGTAGGATGTTCAGTCTTTGCTAGTTTTTCTATTTAGAGTCCCTGGGTGACTTGATTCATTCTTTTATGTGTAGAATCCCATTTCCTTATTAAAGGCAGTCACATTTATAGTTTCAGTCCCAACCAATCCCCTACCACAAATCCAGATTCAAATATCCTGACCTGGTATCATTGGAAAACTGCACAAGTTACCCTACATACATAGTGTAACTTCTGGCCTTGCCCATACGTGGCCAAATCTTTGAGTTTCTTTGACTCTCATATCACACACCAGATGCTCCTGACCCAGGGTTCAGCCTTCAGAGGCCCAGACTCTTAAGTGCTTCTTATCAATGTATTTTTTGTTTTCATCCCTTGGTGGCTTATAGTGGTAACACTTAGTGGTACCTCCTCATTTTATTCTGCTTAAAATGTCCCTACCATTTGTTACCCTAAAGAAATCACAGTCATCTAACTTATTTATTAAACTTGGTTGATTAACTAATTCATTTTGAGACAGGGTAGCTTATATCCCAGGCTGGCTTCAAACTTGCTATCTAGCTGAGAATCACCTTGAACTTTGACCTCTGAACTTGCATTTAGATCTTGAATGCTGGTTTACAAGTAGGTTTGCACCACTCTGCCTATTTTTTGTGGTCCTGGGGATTCAGTTGAAGGATTTTTACATGCTAGCATGCACTCCACCCCTGGGCCCTTATTAACTTGCCTCTGTTTTATTTTAATTCAAGGTCCGCTCACATCCCTCCTATGCTAAAAATTCCACAATAAATTTTGTTTCATTCACAGGAAAACTGGACTATGGGCTGTAGTACCCTTAATTTTGCTTCTGTATTTTCTCTGATGCCATCTGCTGCTCCTGGTTTACTCCTGCTCTTTAAATAAAGATGTCCCCTTCAATATACCTTAGGGACTTGGCATCTGCTTTCCCAGTAGCATCATTTCCCCACAGATGTCTAAGTGGAGTACTTTAGTTCCATCCAGTCCTTGGGGTGAAATTCCCAGGAGGTACCCTTCGATCACTGTGTTTAAAATGTCAGCCAGTAGTTTTTACCTGTATGGCAATCCTGGAAGGACAAAGGTAAAGACTGTCTCTGGTTTTCTCTTTTTTCTTTAGACTGGAGAGTGCCAGGGTATTTGATCCTCCCTAAAATTCTTTCCAAAACTTGAACTCAAGGTGTACATTCATATTTTACCCAAGAGCATATAGCTGAAGATTTTAGGTAGCAAACACAGTATATCACAAGTGCTTAATTGCCGTGGTTGGTCTTGGTGATTGGCAGCCACACTGGTTTAAGGATGGATGCTTCTCAGTGTCTTTGAAGGGCCACTGAACTGGGCAAGTACAGCAAGAGCGGTAGTCCTGTCTACCTGTCTCTGTCATTGCCACACACATACCATGTGTTCGGCGGCTTGCAGAGGATATTAGACATGGGAGAAGTGAGGAGTATCAGCTCAGCTGTATCTGCTCTTTGCTTCCTGTCTTTGGTTTTTCTCTAAAGCTGGAGATCATGTGGTTCCATTCCAAACATCATAACCACAAATAACCGTCACAGTAAAGAGAATCTTTCCTGTACGGATAAAATTTATACCCATATTATACTGTCTAGCAGTAACTGTGTAACAGCTTTATGTCTAAATAAACAGTATGCACACTTCAATTACAATACTTTCCTGGGGGCTCTGAAATTAAGAATATTGGCTGCTCTTGCAGCCAATTCTCAGTACCCACCTGGTAACTGACAAACCATCTATTAACGTCAGGAATGGACACAGTGCACAGATAGTCATACAGAAAAGAAAACCCCACTCATGCACACAACGTGAAATTTAAGAGGACTTTATTGCTAAACACGCTGCGGATCATCAGAAGTGTTGGAATTGGCACCAAGAAACTTAATCAATACATGATGCTTGCCGCAAACCTCCACTGTGTAAAAACCACAACAGCTGTTGGTGTGCAACCTACTACAGCCCAATGAAACTGGGTGTGCTTGTCCCATACCTGGCTCTTTTGTGACTCTCAGTTAGAACCTACAATCATGCCTGTTTGTGATTCCAGGTTCAAATAATCTCACTTTAAGGGTTTTAATAGCAATTCCTCTCCTTGGCTCTAATGATTCTTTGTCTTAAGATTTTATATCGGATTATATAGCACAGTTCTGTTCGTGTTCCTGTTTGTCTCCCTAGTTAAAGGTGAAATTTATGGAAATAGAGGTATTCTGCCCTTATGTTCAGTGTCTAGCGTAGCATCTGGAGAGATGTGTGGTGCATGATATATACTCAATAAAGTACCTAATAACTATTTCCTGAATGAATGAGAAACTTTTGCCTGCCTATCTGTCTATATATCTCTGCTTGTCTCTCTGTCTGTGTCTGTCTGTATCTGTCTGTGTCTGTCTGTATCTGTCTGTGTTTCTCTCTCTCTCTCTCCCTGCCTCTCTCTCTCTCTCTCTCTCTCTCTCTCTCTCTCTCTCTCTCTCTTTCTCTCTCTCTCTCTCTCTCTCCTCTACCCCCTTTCCTCTCCCCAATTTTCATTTGGTCCCAGGAATAGTTCATGGTGAAGATGAGACGTCATCTGCCTCCATATTTCCTAGGATCTACAATACAAACATTATTCTTGGTTGGCCAGTTCCCAAGGTCCTTAGGGAGGCTCCCCAAATCTTATCAGGATAAAGGGCCTTGGAGAAATCCTTTTCAGGAGGAGTCACATCTCAGCATCAAGCCATGTAAAAGAAAGGCACAATAAAATAATACCTATGAAGGAAGTTTTCCCCCAGACAGGGATCCCCCAGGCAGAGCCTTTGAACCATTTGGTCTTCACTGTGGTCTAAGGGAGATGGTGTAATGAAGAGTTATATTCCCACAGTGCTCAAAATAATCCTTAAACAAACTTAGGTACCATTACTGCTCAAGGAGATCCCAAGGAGTGAGGGAATAAGAGGCTTTAATTCCATGTACAAACCACTGTATCTACAGATGCAGTATCATAGTGAAAAAATAGCAAATAAAATAAATTGTCGTGTAGTCCAGTGTGTCAGTGTGCAGATATTGATTGACAATGTGATTTTGTGTAATTTTTTTAGATGTCATAGGTAAATGCTACATCCTAAAAGATCTAATATGCTTTTAAATAATTCTACATGCCTTTGTTTATTTCATTTTTTTCTGCAGTGGTCATCTTTTATCAGAGCTGGGGACCGAACCCAGGGCCTTGCGCTTGCTAGGCAAACGCTCTACCGCTGAGCTAAATCCCCAACCCCACAAAGTCATTTGTTATTAGTTCTAACCCAAGTCACGTCACACTTTCTCTCTAGGTTTCCCTAACGCTGCTTTCCTACTTTTTGTCTCCCCTTAAGATTAATTGATTAATTGCTTTCTTCTCTGTCTTCCCAAAACATTTATCATGGGTTGAGGTATTATTTATTTACCTGCCTCTGAGTTTCCAGGACATCTTCATCATCTTTGTCTCCCTGGCGACTGCTGCGACGATCTCTGCCTCCTGAACCTTGTTCTGTAAATGGTTACTGAATTAGGGAGTGACAATAGATTTCTGTCTTGGCTGTGGATTCATCCGGCAAACACATATTGAGGGATGTTTGTATGCATGACAGTATTGTATGTGTTTTGAAGATCCTTGAAGAAGAAGAAGAGGAAAAAAAGGAAATCAGATGCTCAAGTTTGGAAAAGTCTATAATATACTGTGAGAAAGAAAAACAAATCATGCATAAAAATAACTAATCCATAGTGTAATGTATAATTTTTCTTTGAGGGGTGTATGTGTCTGTGAAACTGAGAGAGGTGGGTAAAGGAGAGAGATAGAGAGAGGGGAAAAAGAGAGGCAGAGAAAGGGGGGGGGACCAAGAGGGACAGAGAATTTTTTGCCACCATTCAAAAGTATCTTTCTATTGGCGAAGGACATGTTTTCCCATAAGTGGTAAACAAACTGTCTGCACATAATAATTATCTTGCTGCCGTAAAGATTAGGTTAAATTCTGCCTTCGATCTAAAAACACACCCTTCTGTCAATCCGAGGGGCAGTGTGCTAGTCTAGAGGTCTAAATGAAGGCTCCTTTCACGGTTGTATTTCTGCTCCCTAAATTGTCCACATTTAAAAGGAGAGTGCTTCTTTTCAGCCTTCGGCTCTGAATTTCATGCATTCCTCCATTTTCCGAGGTCCCCCCCAAGTGATAATTCTGTTACACGTTGCTACAAGTTCATCCCTAATTGCCGTCAAGAAACTGACTGTAGAAGGCTTACCACAGACGTTGTAACCGACAGTAAAGCCATTGAAAGAGTAATTCAAACAGGATGGAAGCCAGGAGTATTTTGTGGCTGTTGCTCTTTTTCTTTTCAGTTTGGTGAGAGCAGCTTGAATGCTTAACATTTAAGCCATCAGCTTAAAACAAAACAAAACAAAACAAAAAAAAAAACCCGCTCTGGCATATTTGCACTTAACACGTACGGTATAAGGTGTTACTGGTTTGCATAGTTCTGGATTTTTTTTTTTTTTTAAAAACTGATGGACACCAAGAAATGTTTCTGTTCTTTGTTTAGACTTGGATTATCACTTGCATTTATCTTCAACTGCTCCTATTTAATCCTCTCGTCAAAACTCAGGAGATCTGCAGGAATCCTGTGACTGATAATGTAAAAGACATTACAAAACTGGTAAGTAAAGAATGATTTTGGCATCTATAAGTCTTCCCTGTGCTTGCTGACCACATAGGTTCAGGGCACTCCCGACAGGAGTTCCCAGCTTTCTAAGATAAGGAATCACTGTACGAGTCTGAAGTGCTTCTTCTGGGCAAATGGGAGATGCTTAGGTCATGGAGGGTTTATCTGTATAACTGGCCCTTTGCACACCAACAAAGTGACTGACTGGCTTTTGCCTGTTACCTACTGAGTGGGTTTCTCTGTGTGACTATGTCTGCCATGTGCCTTCCTGCTCCTGTAGGAAGCATAGCCACAGGACACCTAGGACACCCATTCTCCCTATCAGCCCAAAGACTGTCATGTGTGGCAAGATGTTAGTTCCCAGTGGATGCAGCAGGAGGAGCTTCTTCCACACCATGGTGGAGCAGAGCCACTCACCTCCATGCTTGTGACACTGGAAGTCCTTTCTCAGCCACGGCCATTGTGTACACATGCGTCCTCATCACTGCCAGCTTCCTGCTTTGTTCGCTTGACACCTCTGTTAAGCCTCAAGTCAGAGAGCAAAGCATCACTGAGATCCAGCATTTCCTACTCTCCCGACCTAGGAGAGAGATTTTATATTTACTTGGGCCACTGAGAATGACTTCAGTACCATCAGAGTTTGAGACAGGCCTGCTGACATACACAGGCAGGGACTCAAGAAGCTGAGATGGGAGAATCGTGCACTGCAGGAGAGCCTAGTCCTATGTGATGACCCAAAGAGAGAAAGAAAAATTGAGTGAAAATTTCCCAACGCTGTGTCTCAAGGTAGTTTTAAAATGGAGTAGGGAACACAGCTGATACAAGTATGGGGAAGAAATAAGAGTTGTTATTTGGAGAAAAGAAATAAAATATACTTATTGATATCAGTATGTAAATCAATGAGCTCTGCTCTTAGATATGCATTACCGGTTTGTGGATTGATGTCTGTGTGCGTGTGTGTGTGTGTGTGTGTGTGTGTGTGTGTGTGTGATGTTTATAACAGAACTTGAAAATCAAAGCTGAGTTCTGTAGTTAGGTTTTGGCTAATTTACTCTCAGTGAAGAGTCAGAAATACACACACACACACACACACACACACACACACACACACACACACACACAGGATTTATGTTGATTCCTTGACATGCCAAGGCATTCCAGATTTAAAAGCATTCTTGCCTAGTGTGCACAAGGTCCTGAGTCTGTTCCCTAGCACTGAAAGTCATAAAATAGCTGACAGAGTATGAATGCTTTACTTGAAGTCGGGTGAGCAAAGCACTACAGCCTTTGACTACCGTCCCTTCAGTTCAGTGTTGAATATTTGATATATGGGTTGGCATGCAGGGGGATGAGGAGGAAGTAATTTTGGAAGCATAGATCATGGGCCTTTTCTTCAAGACTCTTGTTAATTTGAGGCCCAAGTAATAATATTTAAAAAGACGATATGTGCTTTATTCTAAATTCTGTGTATATCAGTAGAAGCTGTTCATTGGGTTTACCCTTCCTCATGTGTATGTGGGCTGGGGATGTGGTCCTAAGGACCTGTCTTTGTTAAGTAAGTGCTTTCTCTTTGAGTTACATGCATCACCAACACAAAATTCAAGTATCTGAGAGATTTGTTGTTTTCCTTTGTGTGTGTGTGTGTGTGTGTGTGTGTGTGTGTGTGTGTGTGTGTGATTTGTTTTGTTGTAGACCAGCCTGACCTCATCAAACTTGTGATCTTTTTAATCCATCCGGGGATTACAGGTATATGCCTCTGTACCAGGCTCATTGCCCTAGTTTTCTTTTCCATTGTGAATAAGAAAAACAGCTTAAGAGAGAAGGGTTTGTTTGGCTTACAATTTCAAGTTTTATTCCATCATAGAGGACAAGTCAAAGGGGCAGGAATTTGAAACACCTGGTGACATCATACCCAGGGTTAGCATCAGAGAGCAATGAATTAATGCATGAATTCTAGTCCTTCAGCTCAATTTCTCCATTCTAATATAGTTGGCATGCCAGAGGGAATGGTGCTGCCCACAGTGGTTAGGTGTTTTCATACTAGTTAGAGCAAGCAACATAGTCCCCCACAGATGCGCTCACAAGCCAACCTAATCTAATACAGACAATCCCCCAGGTAGACTCTCTTGCTAGGTAATTCTAGATTGTCTCAAATTGACAATTAAAGCTAACCATCACCCTCATCGTCCACTACTGTTTGGTGAAGAGAGAAAGGACAGGCTGCACTTTGA
Source organism: Rattus norvegicus (assembly GCF_021556685.1). Lineage (NCBI taxonomy): Eukaryota > Metazoa > Chordata > Mammalia > Rodentia > Muridae > Rattus > Rattus norvegicus. The sequence continues at coordinate 44,646,885 of NC_141540.1, forward strand.
TGCACATCACCACACCATTGCTTGTGGTGCTTATGAAACACTGGGCCCTAATCCAAGGAACTGATTCAGTAAGCCTGGGAAAGTGTCCAGGCACCTACATTTTTCATGAAGTTCTGTAAAGAGGTTTCAGAACAGTTTGCTTTAGATGGTCTATTCTGTCAAAAGTTTAGAGACAAAGTGTTCACGATGCAGCTCGGTGCAGGAGCACTTTGCATGTGTGAAGCCCTAGGTTCAATATCTAGTACTGGGATGGGAGTGGGGAAGTCAAGAGGTCATTACCTTCCCTGTAATTCAGTCCCAATGCTATCAGGGATTCTGCATTATGCAGATTTTAAGCATGTCTATTAATGCAAAGCTCCGAAGTATGCTTAAAGTAGGTCACTGGAAAATAACCTCCTGGAGCTGCTACTAAAGCAGACTAGGAGAGTTGCAAATTTCAAATAGGTGGTCGTGGGCTGGAGAGATGCTCAGAGGTCAGGAGAACTGGCTGATTTTCCAGAAGGCCTGGGTTCTATAAGTCCACTTCTAAGAGAGCTCTTGACTTCTGACCTCCTTGCACGAAACACACACTTGTGCATAGGGTGTACATGCAGACAAAAGACCTATACACACACAATACATTATAAAAATAGGTGATCCATTTGTTGGAAGATGAAGGTATATCTGACCACAGGCTGAGCATATGAAGATTAATGGAATACTTACGAGAAATTTCTTGTATGTTGTTATTGCAAAGTGTCGGAAGGGACATGACTTAGGAAGGGACCACTTCCTGTAAATGTCAAAATGGTATTTTCAAGTAGCACAGGTGGGTATTACATACACCTCCTAAGATTCTCTATTCTTGCTTTTATGTGCTGATTATTACCTTTTAAGAATCACTTGTAACCGAATACCTGTGCAAATATACAACGAATACATTAAAAACCCCCAAAGTCATTAAGAAGACGAGAAAGAGGAGATGCTTGGAAAGGAGGGGTTTGTTAATGTCGACAGTAAAATATAATTTCTTACTCTGAGCTCAAATGTTAAGTCACCTCACAATAAAAAAAAAAATTTTTTTTCCTGCCTTCTAGCACTTGACTTGGGGGGGGGGGGTCATCCAAGAGTTCCTCTAGTGAACTCAGTGTGTTTTCATGAATATTTTATACCAGCACATTTGAAAATAAGTCAAGTTAGGAAGAACAGGCTCTGAAGATCCCTCGGAACTGAATAAAGGCCTACGCGATCCACGGCCTGTGTTTTAGAGAGGAGGGGATTAAAATGTACAGAACGACCCCTGAGCATAGACAATCATTGGTGGAGTTTGATAGAATCAGCTCTCTGAATTACAATGTGAGTGCCTCGCTGTACCAGGATGATAAACGGTAGGGCCAGCAAGAGGGCTGCTGTGCAGCCCAAGGACCTCGCTGAGCAGCCAAACAACTCAGGGTCTAGCCTTGGCTCCTTGAGAAGGGAAGAGAGAACTGACCTTTGTAAGTTGCCTTCAGACCTCCACATACACACTCTGCCATGTGTCTGTGTGCCCACGAGCACACATGTGCTCACACATACACAATAAATAAGTGAATAAATAAATAAATAAACGTAATTACTTTTTAAAAAATATTTATTTATTTAATGAATATGAGCACACTGTCGCTGTCTTCAGACACACCAGAAGAGGGCATCAGATCCTATTACAGATGGACTGTGAGCCACCATGTGGTTGTTGGGAATTGAACTCAGGACCTCTGGAAGAGCAGTCCGTGCTCTTAACTGCTGAGCCCTCTCTCCAGCCCCCCGTAATTACTTTTAAAACATTTCAGAGCATGGCATAGGATTCAGTTCATGCCCATGTGTACATTGGTTAAAGTCATGAATTTGGGTCGCTCCGTGTTTACATCCTAGCTTTTTTACATTAGGTAAGTAGGAACCTTTCTAAACCTCAGTGTCCACATTTATTTTTACACTCCAGGTTTTATTCCCCTTCCATTCCATCCCCCAACTGTTCCACATCCCATACCTCCTCCCCAAAACCCCGCCATTCTCTATAAGGATGGTCCCACCCTACTGACTCCAGCAGACCTCTAAACTTCCTGGGGCCTCCATTCTCTTGAGGGTTAGGTGCATCTTCTCTGACTGAACCTAGACTCAGGAGTCTCCGCTGTATATGTGTTGGGGGCCTCATCTCAGCTGGTGTGTGCTGCCTGGTTGGTGATCCAGTGTCTGAGAGAGCTCAGGGGTCCAGGTTAATTGAGACTGCTGGTCTCCTACAGGATCGCCCTCCTCCTCCTCAGCTTCTTCCAGCTTTTCCCTAATTCAGCCAAAGGGGTCAGCAGCTTCTCTTCATTGGTTGGGTGCACATATCTGCATCCAATTCAGCTGCTTGTTGGGTCTTTTGGAGAGCAGTCATGGTAGGTCCCTTTTTGTGAACACTCCATAGCTTCAGTAACGGTGTTAGGTCTTGGGGCCTCCCCTTCAGTTGAAACCACTTTTGGACCTGTCACTGGACCATCTTTTCCTCAGGCTCTTCTCCATTTCCATCTGTGCATTTCTTTCAGACAGGTAGAATTATGGGTCAGAACTTTGACTGTGGGATAGCAACCCCGTCCCCTCACTTGATGCTCTATCTTTCTGCTGGAGGTGGGTTCAATAGGTTCCTTCTCCCCACTGTAGGACCTTTCATCTAGGGTCCCTCCTTTAAGTTCTGAGGGTCTCTCACTTCCCAGGTCTCTGGTACATTCTAGAGCATCCTCCCAACCTTAATTCTCCAGAAGTGGCCTGTTTTCATTCTTTCTGTTGGCCCTCAGGGCTTCAGCCCTTTTCCCCCTCCCAATACCAGATCATGTTCTCTTCTAGCCCCAGCCCCTTGAGCTCCCCTGTCCCTCCCTCCCTGCTTGTGGTGAGTTTGTTTTCTTTTTTTTTTTCTGAATTATTATTTTTTTTTATTAACTTGAGTATTTCTTATATACATTTTGAGTGTTATTCCCTTTCCCGGTATCCGGGCAAACATCCCCCTTCCCCCTTCCCTTCCTTATGGGTGTTCCCCTCCCAACCCTCCCCCCATTGCCGCCCTCCCCCCACCAGTCTAGTTCACTGGGGGTTCAGTCTTAGCAGGACCCAGGGCTTCCCCTTCCACTGGTGCTCTTACTAGGGTATTCATTGCTACCTATGAGGTCAGAGTCCAGGGTCAGTCCATGTATAGTCTTTAGTTAGTGGCTTAGTCCCTGGAAGCTCTGGTTGCTTGACATTGTTGTACATATGGGGTCTCGAGCCCCTTCAAGCTCTTCCAGTTCTTTCTCTGATTCCTTCAACGGGGGTTCTATTCTCAGTTCAGTGGTATGCTGCTGGTATTCGCCTCTGTATTTGCTGTATTCTGGCTGTGTAAACAAGTTTTTCTTAAGCCAGTTATTTTTACATAAATTCCCCCGTCCCAGTTTTCTTTATACTTACAATAAATTAATTGTGCTTAATCTTATCAAATGGCTGTGAGAGTGGAAATAGAGGAGTCTGCACGAGCGTCTTCCAGTGCTCATTTGCCTTTTATGGTGGTGGTGGTGGCGGTAGTGTGCTGGTCGTAGAGCGAATGCAGAGATACTCTACCTATTAACATGACAGGAAACTAAAGGGTAAGAGTGCTGAAGTCCAGCTCTGGGGCCCTTTCCCTCTCCGTGCCTTCAGGGACAGTAGCTGTCATGGTTCCTATGGCCACCAAGTCCTTTTGACTTTTGTTTATAGATCTGTGCTTCCAGATTGAACTTGGCTTGACGTCGATTGGAACTTTTGAAAGAACGCTCAAAAGCCACTGCTTTAACCGAAATTGGTAGGATAGAAGGAGCTCTCGGGGAGCTGCTGTGTGGTCCCAAGTTGCAGAAGTGCTGAGCTGCAGCTTGTGGATGTGGGTTCAGGAAGCTTAACGTTTCCCTGGAGAATGAAAGTAGATGGTGATTTGCTCAGAAACTGCAGTGCTGGTCTCAGTGTCTCATGGTTGTAAAGGATGGGCTGGAGAGATGGCTCAGCGGGTAAGAGCCCTGAGTGCTCTTCCAGAGGTCCTGAGTTCAAATCCCAGCAACCACAGGGTGGCTCACAACCATCTGTAATGAGATCTGATGCCCTCCTCTGGTGTCTGAAGACAGCTACAGTGTACTTATATATAATAAATAGAAATATCTTTAAAAAAAACAAGAAGTCAGATATTTCCTATGCTAGTCTGTTGGCTTCCTTCCTTCAACAGGAGGGACTGCTGAGGCTGTAGAGGCAGCTAATTGGAAAGTTTCTTTTAAAGGATGGTAGGGCAAAGTACCTAGGTGGAAGCTGGGGCCACAGGGTAGCTTGAAAACCATTGAAAACCCACCTATTCATCTGCCCATAGGCAAACTGCCTAAAAGGATCCATGAGAAACACGGATTGAGAGTCCTTAACATTTCAGACTCTCCATCGGACTCTCCTGTGCTGTACGTCTATTTCTGGAGGGGCTGTGTGCAGCTTCCCTCACTTCCCAGAGAAGTCAGGGGCCCCAGGAAGATCTCTACGATACAAGAATTTCACATCCCTTCTGGGCTTTATATTATTTTATCCCACAATGATGTCTCATTATTTGGAAGTACCTAGAAGACATCCATCTTGCCAGACTAAAAGGGGACTGGACGGAAGAAGAGGGTTTAGTTTTTTAGGCGGAGCCCTGGTGCTTTTTTCTTTTGAATGATGGAAAGGACATGGGCGGGCGCTGTGATTTTTTGTTTGTTTGTTTGTTTGTTTGTTTGTTATTTTTGTTTTGCTTTGCTTTGTGCTCCCAACTGTTCTTTCACGATGGCTCCTCCCTTCGTGCTCTCCACCAGCTCTGTCTTTCCAGTAGACGGCCACTCGCCCTGTGCCTACAGACCTTAAGTATGTTTGCTTGAGTGATTCTCGTGCCACAGAAGCACATGATTTACAGCTTTACATTTCTTCTTCTTTTTTAATTTCTCCTTGGACAACTGCCCCTATGGTCCCCACGGTTTTTATTTGAAATTCTTCTGGCATGTTTACTTAGCATAATAGTTCATCTATTTACAGAACATTTTGCTTTCTTTTTTGAAAAAAAAAATGTTGCAAGACTTGTTTTCCATGGCAGAGTCAGACCTACCTAAGGAAAGGGTCAAGCATCTGGGACGAGGATGAGCCGAACTTAAAAAAGTTCTATGGATAGTTGGAATACAGTGTCGAACGTTTCCCAGTGCTCGTGTAGGAAGGAATCCAAATATTGAACTATTTCAAGTGGATTCTTCCCATCTGGTCTCCCTGTGCTCCTTCCCACTGGTAATACCCTCTTCCCTCACTTGGGGGGAAGTTTAATTAAATGTGAGTTTTTAATTCCTTTTAGCTGTTCTGTTTTATCTTCAAATATCTGCTGAGTCACGGTTTGCCTTTCTTAAAATGGTTTCTGAGGTAGATTGATGTTCATAATCGATAACGCCTTGCCAGGAGCCTGAGGAAAAATGAATCAGTTGTGGTTTATAAATTACCAGGGTAATCTAATGAATTTTACTTCCTGAACCACTTTATCTCATGGTGATTGGGAAGCTATTGCATTTAGAAGCTCAGTCACTATAACTTAGCTGGAATCATCACATATATGTATATACATATGCAAGATATATCTATATAGTTGCGTGTAATATATATATATACATATATATATACTTTTTTGTTGCTAATAGCACAATATCTCAGTCTCTGGAAGTTATGAAGAGTTTTAATTTGGCTCACAGTTCTGGTCCAAAGACTGTATCTGGCGGTTCTTTATGGAAGAGTCCTAAGAAAGGGCAATGCACCACAAGGAGAGACAGAAAGCAAAAACCCAGTCAGACTGGCTTATAGGACAGACAAACTCTTGAGAGAGCTCTTTAATCTATACATTATATTAAGCGTACAGTCCACATTCCTAAGGGCAGAATCCTAGCTACCTCACCAAGGTCTCACATTTTCCCACCATGTTTCGTAACAGAGATTAAATTTCAGCATGACTGACTGTTGAGTTATTTGGTAAGCAAAGATGCTTACTTAAGTAGAACCCCTGGAACCCACAGGTACAAGGGGAGAATTGACTCCCACAGCTGTCTTCTGATTTACACACACACACACACACACACACACACACACACACACACACACACCACAGAGGAGCAAGGAGTTACAAACAAACACCAAAAAAAAGTTCCAGCATTAATTTTGTAGGAACAAACCACGTTCAAGTCATGCCCTTATGAAGTAGATTTTAAAAAATCATCTTAGACTGGGGTTAGTAGAGTTATCGAGCAGCATGCATAAGGAACTAGATTTGATCCCTGGTACCATAAGCCCAAAGACAAAATGACCCTGTTCTATTGGAAAGGTAACAGTAGCTATTTGCTGTCGGTTAGGTGTTTTGAACTAATGAGAGGTGGTATAGACAGTTTTCTGAAGTCATCTTAATTTTTAAAATCACAACTGAGTTATCTACTTGCTGTTTGTTGTTTGTTTTTGTTGTTTTGGGTTTTGTTTTGTTTTTGTTTGGTTTTAGGGGTTTTATTTTTTTAATTTTTAGAAATCACCCAGATATCCTGGAAAAAAAAAAAGATCTATGATAACTGATCTAGTTAGGTTTTTAGACAGTACTAATGGGGAAAACAAAATTGTCGAAAGACAATAAAAAGTATTTTTTCTGAAGGATGCATGAGGACTGAAAGCCATGCTAGAAAGCTGGGTAAGAATGAACTAAGGTGGACGTGTTAAGCATTTCCTGCTGCAGCCAGGATTCTTAAACATCGATGCTTCTGATGAGACTGAAGATCCTGACCTTTGTTCCCCAAAGGCTGAATAAAGGAAACCAATTTACAGAAGGTGCCAAGGAAACCATGAGTCACTGCTGTGGACTTGGGAGAAACACTGAGAGCAGAGGGCCTTGTCACAGATGTCCAAGTTCCCATTGGTTGCTTGACCTTTAAGGACCTTGACGACATTTGACTCATGAGAGCCAGACATTTTAGACCAGTGACCCAGAGATGGAGTTAACTGTCCTGACTTTGTGTTCTTTTCTCCTGAGTCCAAATACCTGCAGGGTTTGGTAAGCAGCCAGTGCCAACTTGCATTGCCAAGACTTTTTCTTGGCAAAGGTTTGAGCCTTTCTGAAAACTGTTCTCCTTTGCTGTTTTTTTTTTTTAAATTGTTGCTGTTTTTCTTTTTGTTGTTGTTGTCGTTGTCGTTTTTGCTCATTTGGGTTTGTTTGTTTTGTTGTTTTGTTTTGTTTTCCCCTAATGTCATCGAATACCATCAAATCTCAGATATCTACAGAAAATGTAACTTTATCTCCTCCTCTCCTCTCCTCCAGATGCACTGCTCCTTTATTTCCCTTCAGAATAAAAGCATACCTCCCAAAGATATCAACCGAATACAGCATAACAAGATGCAATGAGACTAGGCACAGATCGTCATATCGGGGCTGGATGAAGCAACCCAGTAGGAGGAAAAGGGCCCCAAGAGCAGGCAGAAGAGTCAGAGACACCCCATACCCATTGTTAGTGTGTATGTTGGGGTCCTATCCCAGATCCATTAGGCTCCATGGTTCCTGCTTCAGTCTCTGTGATCCTGGATGAGTGCTGCTTTGTTGATACCATGGGCTGTGTTTTCATGGTGTCCTACACCTCTCTGGCTCCTACAGTCCTTCCTCTTCCTCTTCCCTGAGGTTCCTTGAGCTCTGCTAATGTTTGGCTGTAACGGGTCTCTGTATCTGCTCCCATCAGTTGTGGGAAGAAACCTCTCTGATCTGCTTTCAGATTATATTGGCAAGATCAAGAAGCAACATATGTCTTATGTTATAGAAAACATGTCAGAGATAACCTACCCCTGTGTATATGCATATGATCCCAACTTTCTATAGGAATAATAAAGACCTCAGACACAGAATAAAGCCGGTATATGCCATTGAAACCATCTTTTCTAGGTAGTTCTCAATCAAGAATGCAGGTTTACAATGTTCGGCACATTCCCTTAACTAGTAATAGGTAACTGGATCTCTGTTTTATGAAGGAAATCAACAGTGTGTAGCTTAATTCTAAATTCTCTTAGTTTCCAGCCCCTTCCTTATTCACTGATACAGCACTATTGCTGTAAACGTGTTAGATGCTTTCCAAGCCTTTAGAACCTAGCCAGTTTGGTGAAGCATGTCGTGTTGAAGCCAAGGTAAGTGAACTGAGACCTATGGCAAATGCCAACGTTTCTAAATTAAACTCTAAAGTGTTCATTTCTTTAAAAAATAGCCTTGTCCTTCTGAAGCCATGCTGACTTTACATAGGATCAACTTAGAATAGAAGCCCTCCAGCTTGAGTGTCAGTTATGTAAAACGCAGTACATCTGTTGTGACTTGTGAACTCGTCCTTCTAGAAGTTTCCTTCTTCATCTTGACCTATCGCTGTGAGAACCACTGAAAAGAAAGGCATGACAACCTTATCTACATAAGCAAATTGAAAGTTGTCCCAAAGGAGAATTCCAGTGCTACTGTTGGAAATCAAGATTTATTCAATTAAAAAAAAAACTCAATAGAATTAATGAAGTGATAGCTGTAGGTTCTCCTCCAAGAGCCGTGACTTCACCAGCCCTGGCTGGTTGGCTGGTCTCCAGTCCTGGGCATGGTATATACTTAGGCACCCAAGATTGGATTTACAACTCAAGCATTATATATTGGACAACAACGGGGTATGAGATATTAATGATATGTCAGGTTGGATGGATGAGTTTTCTCAAGAAATTCTCTTGTATTTACTCACGTTTTCATTTCTTGGTCTCTGTAGGTGGCGAATCTTCCAAATGACTATATGATAACCCTCAACTATGTCGCCGGGATGGATGTTTTGGTATGTAGTCCACACACTTCTGAGTTGCCTTTTAGTAGCTAATGGGTGACCTGTGCTTATCCACATTGAAGACATTATTTGCTCTTTGTCGTTTTTAGATGTTGACCTATAATTTTTCCTTCAAGCTGCTGCTAAGATTATCAGTGAGCATTTCAGTATGTGTTTTAAGCCTACTCATTAAAAGGAAATGGCTCATCTTAGACGTAGCAACCGATGTTAATTTTTCCCCGGGCATCTCTCAGAGGGACTTGAATGTTAAAATCATGTTAAATTTCCTCCTTGGCTATGTTATTTCTCATGGCTATGTTATTCCTATTCGTATTTCATTTAAAGGGACGGAATATTTTATTGTATTTCTGAACTTCTTAGGCATGCATCGGGTCTTTGAATAAAAGTCTGTGGTTATAATTTTGTTTCGATGTGAATTTTTGGATGTTAGGCTGTGGACAAACTCCACTAGAGTTATGCAGTCCAAAAAGATGCGGAGTATCTCCGCATGCTTTTGTAAACTCATAAGACATCGAGCTTCGCTGTCCCGGAAGATGTAGTGCTAATGCTGGTTCCAACTTGCAACGTAGTCACATGTTTTCAACACATGTTATCCATACTGATTCACTGTAGCTGTTGCAATCCTGGAGTAAATTTGAAGCTATTTGAGCTGCTCCCTCTTTTGCAACTCTCATTTTTCCCTAAACCAAATAAATATTCGTAGCATGTTAATTATGCATGGTTTTTGTGGATTGGTCAGCCAAAAGTATATTATTTTGCTCTTTAAAATTACCTTTTGAAGGTTTTTGTTTCAAGAGACTGTATGTGGCTACTCTACTCCTTTTACTTGATACGCGTTTTTACCATGAACTGCCAAATGTTCTTTAGAACTCCCTAGAAAGTGGATTTTCATGTTGGACCAGCTACGCTTAAGCCCGGACACTGTCTGTCAATTCAGGTAGTGGGGTTTTCTGTAAATGGAAATGGGGAGTCAGAGCAGCTTGAGAATCAGTCAGTACAGTCATTTGAGCACTTAGCAAGCGCTTGTTGAAGACCGCTAAAAAGAGTCCCCTGTGCTGATGAATTTAAATCCTCTGGCCGCAATGTCTGAGTGCTTGCCTAGCCTGTGGAAGGTCTTGAATTCCATCCCAACACCACAAAAATAGCAAACAGACAAACAAACAAACATCTTAACAACAACTGTGAGGAAAGCATGAATATAGCCTTTATGTCATGTTTTTGCAAAATGATGTCACCTCCCCTCCCGCTCCCCCCCCCCCACGCACATACACACACAAGGGTGAGAAGAAGCCTCATATGCTAGGTACACATATTTATATTTTACAAAGAACTCAAGGAGGTTTACAGCCCAGACTTATTTTGACCAGGGTTCTATGGTTTTGTACATGACAGACCTAAAAAGAATACCCATCCCTTTCCCATCCCACCCCACTCCAGCCACCTGACTCTTCACTCTGGGTTACTGAAAATGGGGAATGTGGAGAATAATTACCTAGCCCAGCCAAGTGTTAGAAGGAAGTGTCTAGATAATAACGTCTTCCCACCCTGGACTGCAGCCCCCCACCTTGAGCCTGGCGATCACCAGACTTGCTCAAAGCAACCCTGCTGCTCTTTGCAAAGCAAGTGGTAAGCGGAGAAATAACTAAATAGATGATTTTGTGCTGGTCTAATCATAGACGGCGCTAAATCATAAATTTCAGTATGCGCTGGTGATAGCTAGAGCCAGCCTTGTAAAAATAAAGCCGGCTTATTGCCACACATTTTGTGCGTGTTTCTGCAATTGAGAGAAGCCTGCTATTATTTGGTCTTGGCATGCTATTGTGGAACTACTGAGAAACATTGTTCTTGGCCACTGCAGTTGGCAGGGAAAACCGAGCTGGTTCGGAGGGTTTAGCACAGAAACTGGGGTCTTACCCTTTACCTTCATTTTAAAGGGCTCCTTTCTGCCAAGACCAGAGGCGTTTCCCAGTCGAGAAGCCTGTGGAGATTTGTTGGTGGTCAGAGTCCCAGCTGCCTAATCTTTTGTCTTTAAACAATGAAGGGTGGAGTGGGACTCGATGCCAGCAAGATCCCCTGGGGCCTAGGCAATAAAAGTCAGCCTTGGGCATTGGGCAGGATACAGTTTATTTTGCACTTTTGTTGTAAAAAGCAGCTGGAGACTGCAGAGGAAAGTCTACTTTCCTCACAGGCCTTCTTAGACAAGAAGCTAGCAGAGTTTCTCTCAGAGATAGCACGTTGTGGTCATCCGGTGAATCCACTGATAATCCCACCGCTGTAACATTGTAATAGAACCAGATGGGTAGGGTTTTCCCCTGAACCTCTTCCGCTTAGCTTCTGAATGAACACTGCTGATTTTCCCATTCACCCAGCAGTTACTATAGGATGAATGGGCGTGGGGCTGCCGAATGTAACCACACAGCTGTGTTCACTCGAATGCGTGTGTCAGCCCCTAAGACAAAAGATGCCGGAGTTAATTGCTCACCCTTTTTAATTAGAGTAAATTATATATACACCAGTCACAGTTTTCCTTGACGTATTTTTGGAAATTCCTTTAGTCGTACTGAATAATTCTAAGAATATTCAAAGAATGCCACGTGGTCTACCCCAGGTTCAGCTTTTATCTTTCTTCCCCGCATTTATTTAGCAAAACATTTTTTTTCTACATAGATATTTAGTATATCAATTTTTCCAACTGAACTGTGTCCGTCATGGCCATTTGCTTCTAAATACTTTAGTATGTGTTTCTTATGCACAGAATTATTATCTTACCTTTCAACAACATAGTTTCAACTCTAGTAAACTGAGCAATAATATGTTAATGTCTTGCTGTGTTCAGATTTATCTTTTTGTGTTTTCATTTCTATTCTTCTGGTAAAGATCCATTCCACGACTGTGGCTGACACTATACATTTTAAAGATTTATTTTTATTATTTTAAATTGTTTATGCACATATGGTACAGGTGCTCATAGAGGTTAGAGGTATTGCTAGACATGGGTGCTTAAGAACTGAATTTGGGTCCCGGAAGAGAAATGCGCCTCCTGACTGCTGAGCTCTCTCTTCAGTAGCATGACTTTAATATCATGAATACTGTTTCCCCAGCAACATCTAGTCCAGTTAATTTATCTGGTTAAGAGGACTTTGAAGAAGTAATTCAGTTAATATTTTGGAGATAAGATTAAGCTGGATTATCAAGAAGTAATTCAGTTAAACTTTTTGAGGTGAGAAGATTAGTTTGGATTGCTAAGTGGGCCCAGTCAGTACACTTACAGCCTTATTCATATGTGTCTAAGATAGAGAGATGTGCAAAGAGTCCTCTGCTGCCTTTAAGATTTGAAGCTGGAGCAGCAGGAGTACAGGCAAGTGGCCTGTTGGAGCTGGAAAAGGCACAGCGAAGTTCTCCCTCAGTTTTGATGATTGCCTTGGGTTTAGTTTAATTAAGATTTATCCCATACATCTGGTCTCAAGAACAGTAAAATAAACGTGATTGTGACTACCAGCTCAGTGGTAATTTGTTCTGGCTACAATAGGAAATCAACAGGTCATATCTTAGAGTCTCTTTTAAAAAGTCCCTCAGTCATTTCTTCGTCTTTACGGCATTGAAATTTTTGAATGAGTCACCCTTCCCCTTGACACAGTGTCCCTTTTCAAGCATGATTGATGGTTCCTACTAATTATGCATCCTACGGTGTCACGTGATGGCATTTGTTCAGACTGCCCCTCCCAGAGCATGTAGGGTGTGTCATCCCCACAAGGCCACTTGGTTTAATACGTCCAACTGATTTCTGTGTGTTTACTCATTAACAGCCTTTGAGATACTAAAACCACACGAACATCCTGTTGGGACCTACCGAGCTGTATTGCCTGCACTAATCTTTAGGGTTACGTCCTTTTTAGTTTTTGTTTGTTTGGGTGCTTAGGATCAAACCTAGGCCTGTGCTTCTGCCAGGTACAATGAGCCATACGCCCAGGTCGTAAAGCATTTTTTTTTTAAAGATTTATTTATTTTATGTATATATTGTTGTTGTCTTCAGACACACCAGAAGGGGGCATCGGATCCCATTACAGATGGTTGTGAGCTGGGAATTAAACTCAGGATCTCTGGAAGAACAGTCAGTGCCCTTAACCTCTGAGCCATCTGTCCAGCCCCCTAAGGCATTTTTTAAAGGGCACAGCTAAGAGGGAAGTTTTTGATTGAGGTCCTCTATTAAGGTGACAGTAAGCATAGCCCTTCCTCAGGTATGTGCAGCTTCACGCTGAGATCATTCCTACCCCCACTCTCCCCCTCCCCAGCCCCCTTTCACCTAGCGCTGTGTTCGTATTTTCCTTCGCCTTCTCAGGGCTTATTACTGGATCCTTTGGTTCCCTGGTTGGGAGAGTGACTTAGAAATGATTATCCAATTGCGATCTATTCCTCCTTCACACATGCTGACTGACCTCTGGTTCATCTTCTGAAACAGGAAACGGTGTTAAAGCAATGAGGGTGCAGACTGCAGTTTCCTGATTCTTTCTGGGACTATTTGACTGATACGCTTCCCCAGGGTTACAGAGTTTGCAAGACGAAAACCGCACAGATGCATTATTTTCTTCTGTTGTGCTAATTTACACCTATTTATTGCCTTCTGTAGGGGAGGCACTTAATAAATATTTGACGGGAGGATGCAAGGAAAGGAAGTAGGGCCTTTCCTTGGTGTGTAATCACTTGCGATTGCCTTGATGTCCAAGGTGGCCGTGATGGCTGGGTGCCTGTAACTCACCACACAGGATCTGAACCTCAGCAATGCCGCTCGCGCTCTCCTCCTTAGACGTCGGCACGTTTCATGTCATCTTGCTCGTAAGGGTTTTGTATTGTGCACGTGAGCCTTCTATGTGTATTGAGTCCTTTCTGCTCAAAAACCATCTCATCGTTCCAGTTTGCTGAAGGCTGAGAGCCAAATCCCTAAGCCTGAAGTTTGTCAGCCCCTTCATTAATCCTGCCTCATCTCAACCTTGTCACCCCCTACTCCAGCTCATCACCCTAGCCTGAAGCATCGCCGTCCCCCAAAGCCATGCTTGTTCTCAACCCCTGTGCTATGCTGAGTACTGCTCATATTTGCCAGGGATGTCGGCTTGTCCATCACCCTACCATGGAATTGTGGCTGTTTTGGAACTTACCTTAGTTCAGGGCTCTTTTAAGGGCAGATCAAGTTATTATTTTTCATTACGGGGCCGTTATCTGCAATACTGTGCTTTTTCTCCTGCGTTTCATAGGGGACCACAGCAAATTTACACTACATGTAGTCTGAGCTGAGTGTTTTTTGATTAGTGCTGAAGACTTGGTGGTCAGCGACACTGACTGCCTCCTGAAGAAATGTTGTCTTTTAGCTTATTATCTCCTACTTTCTGTAGAATTTACTAAAACAAAAACAAACGAACAAAAACCCATTCACTGTGGGTATAGCACAGTATTACACAGAAGGCCACTGAGTAGTGCAAACGGTGTTTGTGTTGTGAGGAATGATAAAAATGTTTAAAAAAAAGCTGTCCGCGTGGCATGCAGCGGCTGTCACCACCATTCCTTTCATTATGATGTTGATAACTTGATAATTTCGAAATTGGTTCTGGCTGTGTAGCCCAGGCTGGCCATAAGCTTTCGGTCCTCCTGCCTCAGCCTCCCAAGAGCTGCTGTTACACAGGTGTGCCACCATGCCCAGGTGGCAGGATTACGTTGTTAGGCCCTGTTTGCTTATTCTATCCTAACTGTAGAAAGAGTAGGGATGGTCTCTTTTACCTTGTTGTTCTTCTCTCCATTCTCTAGATGATCTTATGCATATAGTATTTGCTCAAAAAATACTTACCAGGCAACATTTAATTGTAGTGAAAGCCCCAGGTTTGTGAGTATTGAAGAAGCCTATCTTATTCCACTAAGGACTCCTATGGTCCCTTTTGGTAATAGTGAACTCAAGCTTAAGCAGGAAAAGGAAAGGGAAGGGCAAAGAAAAAGAAGGGGAAGGAGAAAGGAAAGGAAGGTAGGTCCCTTTGTTATAAGATACTAAGGAAGAGCTCACTAACGATGGCCTGGTCTTGTGGGGGGTCTCATGGCAACCAAGGTTGCAAAGCTACCATGTTTTTGTGACTGCATATTTTTCTGTGTCTGTGCAGAATGCTTTTTTGTTCTACAAATGTCTCCGAGCCTCCAAATGGACACACTATAGTTTTAGCCTGGTTCAAAGACTAATAATGATAGCTCCTCCCACCGCCAGCAATTGTGGGAGGGATTTTTCTCATTGGCTTTTCTGAGTCAGGTGTCCACCTGTTTTGCATACTTACATAACAGCACTGTGGCTCAATCAGTAAATGTGATTGAGACACCATTTAGAACATGTAGACCAACTACTGTCTGATAGAAAAGAGAGCCGCACCTACAATTGCTGATTGGCCACATTAAAAAAAGTTTAAAAAAACAGATGCCATTGACTATAATAAATTGTACTTAGCATATAATATGCCAAACACAATCATTTACTTTACAATGAGTATGAAATTACCAGTGGAATATTTTACTTTCCTTACATTATTGAAAATCCACTGTGTATTTCATGCCTACAGCAAAGTCTACTTCAGATACTAAATATTCACCATAGCATGTGGTATTAAGTGCCCACTAAAGCAGATTGGCTCCAGCCTTGGCTGAGCACAAAATAGAGAGCTCTCTTTCTTTTACTGATGGAGGAAGTGCAGGAGAAGATGGATTGACTTGCCTGGAGCTCCATGTGAGGTGACTGGGACTAAGAACCGGTTCTCCGACCCATCTGGCTCTGAGGCATTCACCTCCATGTGCTCTTTCCTCACTTTGCTCTTTTGGGTCTGGCTGAGAGGCCATTCATAGGCCTGTCCCAAGATATAGCATGCATTTACACCACCCTGGCTGATTACCATCTTTGTCAGCTTGAAGATTGCCCATCTCTTTAATTCGAACAAGAAAATGCAAAATTAGCTGAGTAAGCCCTGAAGATCTGAAACAGTTATTCAGGGAGGACTGATAGAGTCAACCCCCAAACCTGGATCATCCAAAGGGAGTTAAGGTTTTGGGAAGTCTATACTAGGCATGGCAAGACATAACGTTTTACAAAGCTCTTTTATAGGAAAGCTTAGATTTACCCACCAACAGGATTCTACTCCTCGTAAATATCGTTCAAAATTTACCTGCCAGGGCTTTTCTCCTTCAAAATTTGATTGATATTGGCAATATATCAGATTTAGGCCCACTAAGAAGGCAGGTAGCTACCAACTACGCTTTGTTTACTGTGAATCCCATGAATCTATGGTGACCACAGAGACACCACACATCTGACACTGATGCAGAATATTATGCCAGATTCTGAGAGGACAAAAATATTGCAGGCTTAGCAAGCCCCAAGGTATTTCTGCCACATTCTCTTCATGCATGGCTCAAATTGCCCAGTTCTGATATTGCACTGTGCTATATCACACACCTCTCAGAGTTTTTGCATCTTCTTTTAAACATTTGCTTGCCCTGAGAAGTTCACAGGGATTTCTGTCCTTGCCCGTCAGAAGCAGTCATATTCCTACTTGTGTCTAGATTACTGATAATTATTTCTGTCTTTCATTGTATCTTTTGTTGAGTCCTGTAGCAAAATCATGTATTTGGTACTTCTGGTATATTAAAAAAAGAAAAGATCCGTATGGAAGTTTATAACTAAATCATTAGTGGTCGAGATCTACTCATAGTCCAGTGATGTTGGTTTGATGTCATGGAGTCAACTGGCATTTTAGAGTAATACATGTTGCAAACATATTCCAGTACGAAGCACATGCTGTGCCAGGAGTCTCACACAGGCCCTCTCCTATTAACCCAGAGGATGGAAGTCAGAAGGTAGCAGGAAGGAAGATAAGAGTACATGAAGTATGGAGTCACAAAAAAGCTAAACCAAACCAAACCAACAACAACAACAAAAAAAACACAGGCAAATTTTTTCTTTCCATAACTGTATGCATGGATTAGGGAGAAAAAAAAGTCAAATTATATGTCCTTCAGAAATTTGGAAGCTGCATGTTGTCTCTGACATCTGGGGTAACTGTTAACTTTCTTGAACCTTCACATTCGTTTAGCGAAAGAGAACATTCTATCTTCTGTGCCTCTCGTGGCTGTGGTACATTAATATTTGTTTTAAAGTATTTAAGTTGTAAATGGCCTCTGAAAGATAAGAAGCAGTAATAATGCTGTTTTTGAGGCAGCAGTAAAAGGATTCTATTTGTGACTTTGACAACACTTAATCATCTATTTCATAATCATAATCTTGGAAGAATTAGAAAGCAGACCTCCGATCCTCTCACAAATGAAATACTTACTCAATTGTGTTTTGTTCTCCGTGCAAATCATTGACTATATTTAATTACAAAGAAAGAAAAGAAACTTCTTGAGGTTCTAGTCAAGACTTGTTCCCCTGCCCCCTCCACTAGGCAGGAAGGTCAAAAGAGGCCAACACTGAATATGATCTGTTTACTTTGTTCTCTCTCCTAAAGAGAACAAAGAGTCTTAAAAAGCTGCTGCCTTGCTGAATAAGTGAATTAATGAAAAAAATGAATTAATGACTGCACAGGACAAAGTTAAAGATACAGTCATTTCAAGAAAACTGTGGTACAAGCGATAATGACTTGAATAAAATATAATAGCAAGGGCTTGTGACTTTTTAGCAGGATACACAAGAATTTATAGCAAGCCTAGTGTATGGCGGCACGTTTCTCTAATTGCAGTCCTTAGGAGGCTGAGGCAGGGTGATCACAAGGTGTCAGTTTGTTCGGACTTCATAACAAGATTCTGTTTGTGTAGCAGGGTGGGGAGTGGGGATGATAAGAAAAAAAAAGAATGAATGGATTTATGTCAAAAATTTAATATTATTAAGACAAGTTGTCCCTGTGTTTGAAAGGATAAATCTTGGGAAATCCTATCTCTCAGACTTGGCTTAAGTCTATGAAAATGAGAGACATTATAAGTAAATAGAAAGATATAATACCAATAATAGCACTGAACAGAAAGGATAATAACTATTATAGAACTCCCCAGATTAAAAATAAGGAAGGAGTGAGCACAGTCCTCTACTGTAACTAGGGGTCTTTGTGGAGCAAAGAAAGAGAGAAAGAACATATTTTTAAAAGAACAACCACAGGATAAAAGGGGTGCCTCAATTCAGAGCTTGGGAATTTAATTGTGTCAGGAGATCTGAGTGGATAGGCAAGAATATTGGTAACACGAAATAGAGTTTAAGATCATAATACATGGAGTCATTGCATCGCCTTACTCAGATGGCTTTTGCCTAAAAGAAAATATCACTGCCCAATAGTTGGGACACTCACAGAGTGAGTCACAGTGAAAGGGATTTGCAAGGCATTTGCTGGCTTGTTAATAAGTAGGGACTTGCCTTGCTTCAGATAAATGGGGTGTGAGCAAGGCAAATGATTTATTCTAGATGTACCTGAGAAACACAAAGACTCGCAGAGCTTAGTTAAGATGAGTTAGTGACCACGTGGTCCTCCTTGTCACCATTTGCTTGCTCTTTTTTCCTTTCCCTTTCCTCTTTATGATGTTTGGAATTGAACCCCATGCTTGCACATGCTAGGCAATTTGCCCTGTCATTGAGCTACATTCACTGCCCTTGTGTGTTTGTTTATTTCTTTCCTGAAACCAGAGCCAACATTCTAAACTGTTTCCTGCTTACCTCTAGGAATTGGAGCATACCAATCTTTGTATAAACCGATTTCTCTCTCTCTCTCTCTCTCTCTCTCTCTCTCTCTCTCTCTCTCTTATGTTAGTTAAAATTGTTCCATGAAACAAGTATGAAATAACTCTACGATTTATAATAACTGAACAAATTGTTTCCTCCCTCTGGTTAATAGGGAAATTAGATTTATTAGTTTGACCAATTTTTTTTTAAGATTTATTTATTTATTGTATATGAGTACACTGTAGCTGTCTTCAGACACACCAGAAGAGGACATCAGATCTCTTTACAGATGGTTGTGAGCCACCATGTGGTTGCTGGGAATTGAACTCATGACCTCTGGAAGAGCAGTCGGGTGCTCTTAACCGCTGAGCCATCTCTCCAGCCCCTAGTTTGACCAATCTTTTGTGACATTAATTACTGTGAGTACTCTGATAATGAAGGATGCAAATTTTGAAGAACAGCTAGGCCGAAAACAAAGAATTTCTGATTAGTAGATCTCTGTTGCAAGGTGGTTCATTGCACTTAGCTATTATTACATTTTTAATGCTGTGATGAAATTTCTAGAGAAATTCATTTACAACTACAGCTTCTGGGAGTTGACTTTCGTTTGTTAATAGAGGATTAGGAATGTAAAGCCAGTCTAGGTTGCTTCAAGATCAAGACCATCCTGAGCTACAGGGTGAAACCACTGTCTCAACAAGTCAAGGGCTGAGCATCTTTCTCAGTGTTCGAGGACTTGCCTGGCAGAAGCAAAGTCCTAAGATTGATCCCTGGTACTTGTAGAGTGAGTGTTTTGATAGCAATGTACTTTATCTCACACCCAACATAATGGCCTCCATTTCATCTTTTGGCGAGTGCCAAGTAGTGACTTTTTTGTGTTTTGCTGAGTGATGATGTGGAATGAAGAGTGTTTTTGTAATTCGTTTTTTTAGAGCTTTAAAATTGTTGACAAGTGTTTATTTGCTTGTATGTGCACCGCGTGTTTGTCAGGTGCCCTCAGAGGCCAGAAAAGGTCACTGGACTTTCTAGAACTGGAGTTAAGAGATGTTTGAGAACTCTCCTGAGGATGCTGGGAAGGAAACCGAAGTCCTCTGCAAAAGCAACTAGTGCTCTTAAACCACTGGTTCATCTCTCCAGCCCCTATTTAATTCATTTTCTCATTCCTTCAAATATCTTTTTAGAACATAGTCTTTGAGCAACCCCCCAGCATGCTCTGGAATACTCTATAGAGGAACCACAGACAATAAGGCTGTTTAAAAATGTTGACCCCACGCAACCTATGTCCCACCTGTTCGCACGATCTCCTTCATTTTCATGCTCCACACATGCAATGTGTGATTCAGAGTTTATATTGTTTGCCTGGAGACTCTCAGCTAGACCTGAGTGCTGTTCGGCTTGATTCTAGCTTCCAATATCTATCTAAGTGGGCAGAACTGGCTAAGGGAGCTGGCCCTGTGCTTGGATTACTGTTCTGCTATCACAACCTTGAAATTTTAAATAGTTTTTCAGCAAATCGCCAAGTGATAATTTTGAACAAGAAATACACTTTCCTTTTGCACTCACTCCCACAAATAACACAGCTGGTACTGCGACTGAAGTTCTTCTATTCAGGTCTCAAATCACATCCCTGCCCACGTGACTCTATCTATCGAGAAGCCTTGAAATCTATCAAGACTTTTAGGTTAATTGGTTTTAAACTGGGAGTTCCTTCATCACTAAGACTCCCTTTCCTAGTAATGTTTTGGTAACCCTGTCTGTATCGAATGTTCTTTTGAAAACGCAGTGACTAAGCCATAAATAATCTTCCACAGAACGTCCAGTGGTTCATGAACTTTGTATGTGGGGGTGGGGCAAGAATTGTCTCACTATTGGTCAAGGAAGAGAAGGTAAGGTATGCAAGGGTGGTTTAATCTTCTTCCGTGGAAGGACAAAATCATCTATCATTTCCTCTGATCTCTATGCATTTGTTTGTTTTGAACTGAATCTGACTTGAGCAAGAGTTGGCGTCCTGTGTTCTGAGGAAACTCTTTGTCCTGCAGTCAGTGACTAAAAGTGCTGAGAGATCTGAAGAGCACTCTGAATCTGCCATATTTTTAATAGATGCTTTGTCTTCTCTTTGAATTTCTTCCAGCCTAGTCATTGTTGGTTACGAGATATGGTAACACACTTATCAGTCAGCTTGACTACTCTTCTGGACAAGTTTTCAAATATTTCTGAAGGCTTGAGTAATTATTCCATCATAGACAAACTTGGGAAAATAGTGGATGACCTCGTGGCATGTATGGAAGAAAATGCACCTAAGGTAACTTGGTATTCATCAGAATTATTTTTTCTTATACTTCTCCAAGACCTTTCCTAAGCAATGGTCTTGGGGAAATGAGAGCCTCCTAATTTTGTGGTTTTTTTAAACTATAAACTTTTAATTTAAGGATAGTTTAAGAAGAGTTTATTGTAGTTTTATTGCAATACTGAAATGGATATTCAGACCTAAATCTTGCCACCTAAGGTGAAAATATAGTGTCCTTACTGTAATCCTAAAAACAATTTTGCTTGTGCCTTAATTTTTGTTTCATTCCTCAGTGAAATTCATACTATCTTCTTAGTAAATTATAAGTATGTTCAAGATGACCAATAGGGTCAACTAACCTGACCCTTGATGGCTCCCAGAGACTAAACTACCAGCCAAAAAGTAAACATGTGCTGGACCTAGGCCCCTTTCACATAATATAGCAGATGTACAGCTTGATCTTCATGTGGACGGCCCAACAACTGAGGCATGGGCTTTCCCTGATTCTGTGTCCTACCTGTGGATCCTGTTTTCCTAACTGGGCTGCCTTGTCTGGCCTCAGTGGGAGAGGATGTGCTTAGTCCTGCAGTGACTTGACAAGGTTTGGGAAGAGGGATATCCCCATTTTCAGAGGAGAAGGGAAAAAAGGTGGGGGGAAGAACTATGAGAAGGGATACTGGGGGGAGGGGGTCTGCAATCAGGATGTAAAGAGAATAAAATAGTAAAAAAAAAAAGTGATAAGTGTATTGAAGTTTCTCATGGAAAACTGACTCAGACTACCTGCCCCTTTATCTATAATGTAATTGCCTCAACCATAGTTCATTTCCTTGGGTCATTGTGTAACTGGTCATCCAACTTCAGGGTCTGCACATAACCATAGTTTGGTTTCTGAGCCTCTGGAATAACCACACACCCCAGGACTTAAGGAATTAACAATAAGAGGTTCAAAGTCTAAGTCTGTCATTGTTCAACCTTGCATACCTTAACTTCTCTGAACTTTATACCTAAATTACCTACATAGGAACAATGGTACAATCCTTTTTCAAGGAATCAGCAATAGAGTAGCTTTAATGCCAGATCAGGCAAAAATAAATATAGGCACATCTTGATATTGTTATTTGTGGTACTGTTTCTACAATAGACTAGATCTTGGAGTATCTAATTCAGAGGTTTTCAATCCTTTTCCAAGGGTCAAATGGCCATTTCACAGTATCTCATATAAGATATTGTGCATATCAGATATTTACATTATAATTCATAACAGTATCAAAATAAAGTTATGAAGTAGCAATGAAAATAACTTATGGTTGAAGGTCACGACAGCGTGAGGAATTGTGTGAAAGGGAGGTTGAAAACCACTGATCTAATTGATTACAGGGCTCAGCTAGACGGCATTCTTGCTGTATTAATAATCTTTTCATGGCACTTGATCATTTCCGTTGTTTCAGTTTCTGATTTCTGAAGTTAGAATATACCTTGAAATCTACAATGTGTTAGATTGTACACACATTGTACAATATACTACTATTGCAGACAGAAAGCCATTTCATTTATAGCAAGTAGGAATCCCAAAAGAACAGGTACATCAGAAGGTTATCACAAAGGAAATAACATATGTGTCGAGGATTTAAAGATGAATTGTCTTTAATAAACGGCAGCGTTTGTTAAAGCATTACAAATAATAAAGACTGTGCATTTGCTAGCTATGGCATTTTTACTAGATCCCAAGAAATTATAAATGTGTACTATCAATAATATATATTATTTGTTTATGTTAGAGTCCTAACATAGAGCTATGGTTTGAATGTTTACATTTTATATAATCATACTATTCTTATTTTTATGTTGGGTTCCTGTCATGCTGTATTGCTATGCTCACTTTTATACATATAACATTAGTTAATTTTTTTGCAGTTATAGAATATTCCATTATTACTGAGAACACCACTACTTAATAAGCCACTCATCCATTGATTGATGTAAGGGTTACAACTCCTGATGATAAAAATTTCTCTGTCTTACAGTATGCGTGTAGGAGAGTTTCACTAAGGCTTTTACCTGTGAGTGGAATTTCTACACCAATGTCTAAGAGTTTTCCATGGGGCTGGAGAAATGTCTGAGCAGTTAAGAGAATTTAGTCTTCAGACAAAGACCCAAGTTTAGTTTTTAGAGCTCATGATGAGCAATTCACAACCACTTGTAATTCCAGCTCCAGAGGACATTATCCCCTCTTTGGATGCCATAGGAATCTGCTCTCAAATATGTAGATACCACCTCTGCCACCTCAGCACATACATACACATAATTAAAAAATAGAAACATTAAAGGAGTTCCAATCAATCCTTATTCTTTTCTGTATTCAGTATGCCCAGATGTAAATTCTAGGAATATGTTTTAAAGGCTAATTCTTATTTTGTAATAAGCAGCTTTAAAATTCTTAATTGTTTTTTCGGGTCACTTTATTGTCCTATTGCCACGACATTGTCCTGTCCCATTGTCTGTTATTCCTTCTGTTTTGTTTATTGTTCCCTAGTTACTTTGATCATGAGATTGACCTGTTACCCGTTGTTATTCTCTGTAGCCATTTTGAGTTGTGTCTATTAGAACAGCTGTTAAATTACTTGAATCATTGAGGACATAGTCAATAATCTATTATGCTGATACCAGTCAAGTCTATGAGTTATTTGAAAACTAGAATCTTTGTTAATTATTTGTTTGCTTGTTTGTTTGTTTATTATTTGTCTAGAATGTAAAAGAATCACTGAAGAAGCCAGAAACTAGAAACTTTACTCCTGAAGAATTCTTTAGTATTTTCAATAGATCCATTGATGCCTTCAAGGACTTCATGGTGGCATCTGACACTAGTGATTGTGTGCTCTCTTCAACATTAGGTCCTGAGAAAGGTAAGGCTTTTAAGCATTTCTTGTTTAAATGTACATAGAAAGCCTGAACTTCTGTAAGCCTCTACTGCTGAATCAACTAAATGTGTTGCTGTAGAAAGAACGTGTGGGTTTTTCTGATAAAAACAAAAAGCAAATATCAATGACTACCAATGATTATTATCTAGCTTGAGAGATATGCCCTAAGACAGCGATTCTCGATATTTCTAAATTAAAGAATTGTGTGATGGTGGCTCACATATTTTCTAACTGTGATATTTGCCAGGAGAGTAGAATAATGTTATTCTTCATCCCCAGAATTCCTAAGATTTCACGTCTCATGTCTTTTCCATAAGGTTCAAACTCTGAGACTTGAGTTCTGAGCCTCAGCAGGTCATTCTGAATCCCCACTCTCCCCGAGCTGGGTCCCTATGGGGGAACTAACTTCATTGCTTTCTTTTAAAACATGACGAGTTACCAACAGCTCCTCGCTATTATAAACATGTTCCTAAGCATGTCTGTGCATGCAATAAGCCTTCACTCTACAAGACAGTTATGGTGTATCGCTTGACAAAACTGAGCAGCCAAGCTGAGTATGAAATAATAATCTAGACTTGGGAGGCAGACCCAGCACCTACTGTGATATTGCACTTCGCCTTTGGGGGACTCTATGATTCAAAAGTTCACCATGTAACACTGACACATTATTGCTTTCTATTTAGATTCCAGAGTCAGTGTCACAAAACCATTTATGTTACCCCCTGTTGCAGCCAGTTCCCTTAGGAATGACAGCAGTAGCAGTAATAGTAAGTACACATATCTGATTTACTGCATGCATGGCTCCAAGTATCCTCTATAGGAGTGTTGCATGGACTTAAAGTTTATAAATCACTACTAATAATGCTGTTCTGTCACTGTTATTCCTTGTATGGGCTTCCTGACAATTAAATATCTGGTTTGTAGAATCGGATCTCCTTAGAGGTTAAGATGACCATGACAAAATTAGGCCAATCAACTTTCTGCGAAGGTTATTTTAAATAAGGCACGAAATTAATTGAAGGAAAAAAAAATACAAGCAAGGCCTTATTTTGAATCATGGTAGGCTTAAAATAGACTTTGTGGAGAATGTCCCTGATCAAAGTGGAGTTTTCAGATTTCAAGTGCATGTGCTAACTCTCCACAATGTCAAGGCTATTTTCAGTTTTGTGTCTCCATATTTACTACTGCATGTTTGGAAATTTGCTGATGCTGTTAGATTACCTAAGAATGTATGTTGAAGAAGAATGGACTTCTTTCCCTAAAATTTCTGTCCTCTTTGCCCAAGAACCCACGTTCCTGGAAGACTATCTTATTTTTCATGTCTGTGCAATGATCATTATAAAGATTATTGAATATACTGGGAATACTCTGGTTTCTGTTTTTACAGATTCATAATAGCTTATTCAGTCTTTAAAGAAAGTTCTCTGAAGTCCATGCTTTAGAATGTTTCTCTATCAAAACTTGACCTGGACCTTAAATAAAGCTATATTTAGTCTTTTTATCCCTGAAAAATATATTTCACAGTGTAGACATTTGATATACATCTAAGGGAAGGATGCTGCCAGAATGCTCGGGCTGGCAGTCTACAAAGTCCACTGCTCTCAGGATGGACTTCTGAAAGCGGAAATTGTGAACTGCATGCATATAACATATCAGATCTGACAAATTTCACAAAGGGACTGGTACTCAAGGGACCAGGCCTGGTACTCGTTTGTCATATTTTTCTTTGTCTACTCATCGAAGGAGCCACCTTTAGCATCTCTGAAACTCTGTTTCTGTTTTCTTGATATTAATATTTACTATTTTCATCCTCAACACTTTGCTTTTAACTCACTCAACCTGTCTTAAGTTGGAATAATGAAATTGTTGACTTTAAGCTAATTTCTTTCCTTAAAGGGGAAAAAATATGCTGCTGTACTGCTGATAACTGAGTCACACACATTTTTGTACCTTGTCTTTCGAAAGTATGCATGCGTGCATTGTTTTGTTCTTTTTTTTGTTTTGTTTTGTTTTGTTTTGTTTTTCTGTGAGCAAATTCTTAATACATAACCAGGCTGACCTCAAATTTGCAATCAGCCTGCCTCGGCCTCTGAAGCACTGTGATTACAGCCACGTGGTACCACACCCAGCTGTCTTGGGTATTACAAATCTTCCTATTTCAGGCCATTGTGACTGAACTTGGATCTGTGGGCTTTTCCACTTGTTTCTTGCTCTGGTTTTTATCCTGTTTCTTGATTTGAGCCCCGTTCTTCTGAGAGATCCATTTTCCTTTCTATTTGAGCTTCAATATCTTTTCATGTTATTTATAGTGACTTTAGGTACTAAAATAAGCATTTCTCCTTGTAATGTTTTTCTTAGAGTTAATATTGGTGCCTTGGTTGGTGCACTTCAAAAAAAACATGGACCTTCCTTGAAGCCATAAACTCCCATATTTAGCTTTCAAAGGGTTGTTCGAAGCAACTCTATATCCTTTCAAGTAGAAAAATATATGTCACATTGTATGTTACTTTCCTAACATTCTTTACTCGGTCCACCCTTCTGACCTGGGGTTAACTCTTCAGGAAGTAACCCCTTTAGCATTTGAGTAATACAGATTGGCAACAAATCTCTTTTCTTTGAGAAATGTATACAATTTGCTGCACGCACAGGATGTTTTTTTTTTTTTTTTACTAGATAGCAAGTTCTAGGTTAGTAAAACTTTCTTGTCTTCCTTTAAAGACACCATGACATTGTCTTCCAAAGATATTGAACTTGAAATACAAAAATCACCGCTTGTATCGTTTTTCTCCGTGTTTTTGAGCAATGTGAAAGATGATGTATAATAGGTGATTTTTTCTTTGTACTCATTTTTCTTGATTTTTGTCTAGAGTCTTGAATTTCCAAGTTTTACTTTTTTCTAATCTCAAAGCTATGTCATAAGTTTGGTCATAGTCTTCCCAGACTAGAGAAGCCAAATAAATGCTAGATAATGAACCACGAATGGGTCTCACTTTTATATTTCTTTCTTTTTAGCAATTACTCATTTGTACTGTTTATGAGGTAATTTGTGAAAATAGGAGTTTCATATACTATGTTGAGAATTATAATTGTGGAGTTGGAGAAAGCTACCACCATCACCATTAGAAGCAACAGAATGTCCTAACTTACCAACTACAAACAAACAAACAAAAACAAACAAACCTGGATGCAAAACCCAATACTATTTAATTCTTAACTTATTAATTTATTTTGCAAGGTGGACATCCTTTTATAGTTTTCCTCCCCTATCTCATCCTTGTTTATTTTGCTGTTTCTTCTTTTGTTTGTAAAACACAGGTCTTACATGTCACAGCTTGGCTAGGTAGAATGCCACTCAGAAGTTGATACCAATGCATAAAGCAATCTACTGTGGCGCTCACATTCATATCGAAGAATGTGATACCTAATAGGAATCGTCATAGAAGTTTTTGAAATGTGTTTTTTACTCATAGCATAAAGAAAATTAAACTGGGGAAGAGTGGTCAGGAGAACTTGAGAAAAGCATTGTAATTTGGTGGGATAAGTCTTATAAGTTGTGACAATCAGAGGACCAAGACTTATGAAAGATGTGAATATCTGGGGTTAGGGGATGGGGAGGAGAAATGGAATAATATATAGGAGTATTATTTCTACGAATGAGATTATACTTACAGACTAAATGGCATTCTTTATTCTCAAAACACTCACGCTTGAGAGCCTCTTAAACAGTATTGAAGTAGTATGGTGCATGGTTTTTTAGCACATCTAGAGATCTGTTGTCCCTCAGAATAACTGGACACATAATAGCATGACGGGTGACCATGGACAAGCTGCTTAAGCTTTGTAAATCCTTTGTCAATCAGTACGTAATAATTCCCTTTTCATGGGACTTCTGTGAATTTAAACACGTTAGTATGCATGTGCATGGGCCATTCTTAATGGTTAGTAAGAGTTAATCATCAACTTTGAAGGCGACTAGATGCTGTGGGACAATGAAATGGTGGACCAGTGACAGAACCATTTGGGATCTGAATCATTTGCCTGTTTCCTAAGTGCCGAGAGAGGCATTGTCATGGAGTCCTTAAGCAGTCTAACTCCCTAAAAAGAAACTCAGCAAGATCAACATCGTTTTCTTTGTTCTGGTGTTTTCCAGATGTTGACTGGTATGATTTGTAACAACTATACGCTGTGTCACTCATGGACAGGTTTTAGTAATAAGGAGACACAATCCTTGCCTTAATGACCCAGGGATAAAGGATGACTCAGGTGCTGTCCAGATCAGTTCTTTTTCCCACAAGGTCTTGGCAGACGATTGCTGTATAAAGCAAGGGAGTTCTGTAATCTTCGTGGGCTTTGGTTCAAATACCCTTCATGCGGGTTCTGATGCATCCAGTTCTGGTGGAAAGGCCTATTAGAGGTGTTGTAGATGATGTTAGCAAGCCTTTATGGGTAAAGCTGTCCCCTCACTCTCAGCATTCTTGGCATGACTGGAAGAACTGAGGCCAGGTTTGCAAGCGTGAAGTAAGAGAAGCCGAGATGAGCTCTAGAGAAGGACCATCGACCATCGCCCAGGTCTTTTCTTCCCCTTGTTTTTAGGGCCGCTCTCTCTTCCTTTCCCACAGAAGGAATGTTGTTGTGTTTTAGACTCTACGACTTGTGTTGACCAGTAGTTCCAGGGCGAACGGTCCCAGTAGATAGTGGTGGCCACGGGAGGTTGTCCGTCAAAGGGATACAAGCACAAATAGCCAACTTATTTGCTCGCAGACAGTGAAATTCCTAAAGTGACAGCAATTGCTCGTGATGTACATCAATACTTCAGTTACCCTCCGTCTCCTCGCGACTTGGGGAGCTATTTTGCTTTGGAGCGATAAATGACTATTGGTTCTCAATTTGGGATGCCTAAAACATGTCTGTCCTGAGGCTGTATGATAGAACTATTCATTTTGCCGTGAGGAGTCAGTTTATTATTGTGTAAGTGGATGACACAACTTCGAACGACTCTCCACACACAATCCCTGCGTCTCATACGGAGCACCCATCCCTAAGCAGTCCCTCTAACACGCACATGCGCACGAGCTCACAACAAACGTGATTTGGGGAGGACAGGAAATAGAGAGTTAGGAAATCCCCTCCCCGTCATCCACATGTACTGGTAGATACAATTTACTTCTTACTTCCTAGAATAAACCTGTGAGTTTCCCCCCTTATCAACATGGGGTGCACATACAATTGGATCTGTTCCTCTCTAGTAATCACTTAGAGGGATGTTAGTAAGTAATTGTCAGCTCACCTTGTGACTCAGTACCGTTCCAAGGTTACCTAAAAGCGGTCACTCTACCTTGATCCCGTTTTAATTTGTGTCCCGTAGTTGTTGAAAAATGTCTAATTTCTTTGAAAGGGAATTTCAGGCTAGCAAATGCGCCACTGTTTCCAAATAGCTAAATTGTTTTTTTGCAATGAGTCCTATGTCTGTCTTACTTTGGGAGAAAGACCATTGTGGGACTCATTCACCTTCTCAAGGAAAGGTGAACCAGGGTAAAGGAAGGTATCAACAGTCAGGGCCATTTATTTTTGTCGCTAAGGTGTTATTTTCATGCAGGGTGACACTGTTGGCTTTAGTCATTCTTCAGAGGAGTTTCAAATTTTCCCATGTAAGATGTAAAAAAAAAAAAAAAAATCCTGCTCCCCTGTGTGTACTGAGGTTGTGAACGAGCAAAGAGCCACAATGTTAAGGCTGCTTAAAGTGCTTTACCTGCAGCGTGCATTTATTGATTTGCTGTCTGCAACAGGCTAACCCTAGCTGGATGCATGCAGGATCTGATCCATCTTTCGAGGTTCCTTTAAATTGGGGGGGGGGTCAGAATGCTAAAAGCAAGAAAGCTAAATAATATTAAGATAATCGATGAGAGAGGAAAGATTTGCTTGATGGTAGAAGTCTTTTCTGCTCAGGAATGTATCAAGCCTGGATTCCAAACATGCATGAACCTTCGCTGTGTCAAGTCTCTTCCTGCCTGTTGGGTTTCTTCCTTTTTTTTTTTTTTTTTTTTTTAATTTTAAATGCCTCTGTCTCTTAGAGACTACATGAACTTATACTGCTTGCAAAACCAAAATTGAGCAGACAACGCCGCTTGTTTGAAAACTGTAAAAGGCTGTGCACATCATTACAGAGTCCTTGGGGAGCAGCCACAATCTAATAGCCAGACCTCTAGAATAGAGCCGATTTTTTTCACCACCATGTTCTTTTGAATTGTAGGGAAAGCCGCAAAGTCCCCTGAAGACCCGGGCCTACAATGGACAGCAATGGCACTGCCGGCTCTCATTTCGCTTGTAATTGGCTTTGCTTTTGGAGCCTTATACTGGAAGGTGAGCATTATTATTCTTTCTACCCCATCATCAACTTTATATACTTGTTTTTCATATATATATATATGAAAGACAGAGACACTTCTCTTAATGGTTCTATTGAAGAAACGATTGTTCTTGCTATAACACAGGGCCTCTCAAAGACATTCAAACTTTAGGAAAGATTCCACCATTGTGCCCCCTATTACAGAGTAGACACACTTAAGGGATGGGGCCCAGTTTCATGGTCTGAATTCAATACAAAAAGAAAGAAAATATATTGAGAATCCTATGTTTAAAAGCCAAACAGACATCCCTTTATGTGGCTGCCAGTTTGAATGCCCTCTCTTTGATGCCTTACTGGTCTGTCTAAAATTCTGAGTATGCCAAATCATTATGACTCAGCTTTAAGAAGCATCTTTTTTAACGTGATGGCTGTTTATAGAACAGCCCGCGAATGTTGAGCTGACCATGCTTTCACGGACACACCCCGAAATCTCTTGATTGCTAAAGAGAAAGCACCCGTGAGAGCGGTTCAGTTGGCTTTCACGGTAACAGTGTAGACCACTGACCTCAAGCACTGCAGCAGTCACTGGTGTCTCTACAATAGGTGTCACTGTTTTTGTTTTTCCAGAAGAAACAGTCAAGTCTTACAAGGGCAGTTGAAAATATACAGATTAATGAAGAGGATAATGAGATAAGGTATTTTGTTCTCCTAACTGTGTGCTCAAATAAGCTCGGTGTCGTCCTTTCTCATGCTGTGCATACGCGTGAATCTGACATCTTTAGGGAGGTGTTCCTGGCCGCTCCTCCCATTCAGTGTGCTCCAGATCTCCTGCAACTTCTGGCCTTCCACTGTGTCTCCAATCGTACGTCTTTACCTGTGAATTACTGTCTGGGAAGGCACATTTGCCTCTGTCCCCTTTTCTACAGAGTCCTCAGGTCCTTTGGAGATAACCTTTCTTCACCTGTGTCTGGTGTCTGTATTATGTGTTGTCTGAGTCGCGATGACCACACTCCTTTTATCTTCAGCTCTTGTAAACACACTCTCTGCCATGTTATTTCTTAAATCTCTGTTTGAGGTGCTACTTCTTGTTCAAAACGCTGTCCGTGGCTTTCCCCTGCGGCCCTGGATATAACTTTTCACTTCATTCTGCTTTTCACATCCTTTAGTTTTCTCCAAGGAATTTGGTATTCTACCTAAAGCTAAATAAATAAAGCCATTATTTTAAAATGTTTCCCAACCTACTGTAACTGACCATGATGCTTCTTCCACCATTCCCTCCAGCACTTTGTTTTGTACCTTCGATTATAATTTTCAGCATGGTATTTTCTCTTACTATATCTGTCAGCACACGCACACACACACACACACACACACACACACACACACGCCCAGGCCCACACACGAAGCATATAAGCATTTTCAGTGTAATTTTTAAAGTACGTCAGCAGATAATATCAACACGAAATCATCTTTCTTCCCTCTAGGACAGGCAGGAAGAAGCTTCTTATGTATATAGGTCATCCCCACCCCAACACCCCCAGCAATCTTTTGCTACTCTATTTGCTTCATTTCTAGAATAGTTTCTTAGAATATCTGGTTCTTGATGTGCTTTAGAATTTGTCCAAGACAAAAAGGATTTTTCTTATTGTTTTTCAGTATGTTGCAACAGAAAGAGAGAGAGTTTCAAGAGGTGTAATTGTGGATGTATCAACATTGTTACCTTCGCACAGTGGTAAGTTGTTGGAAATCATAGAAAATCTTTTTTTTTATTGGTTATTTTGTTTATTTATATTTCAAATGTTACCCCCCTTCTTGGTTTCCCCTCTGAAAACTTCCTGTTCCACCCTCCTCCCCTGGCTCCCCCACCCACCCACCCACCCACTCTCACCCCACCACCCTATTATTTTCCTAAGCTGGGGCATCAAGCCTTCACAGGACACAGGGCTTCCCATCCCATAAATGCCAGATAAGGCCATGGGTTCCTCCATTCTTTGGTTGGTGGTTTAGTCCCTGGGAGCTCTGGGGGATCTGGTTGATTGATATTGTTGTTCTTCCTCTGGGGTTGCAGGCCCCTTCAGCCTCTTCTGTCCTTCCCCTAACTCCTCCATTGGGGTTCCTGAGCTCAGTCAGATGGTTGGCTGCAAGGCAGACATTTAGAAACAAACTGTATTTTTATGTCCTTGATAGGACTGGTTGCTAAATGGTAGATTAAGTTGTTACACAGTTGAATCCTGAGCCTCTGACTGGCAAATCTCAGGTTTTGAAAGGTGGGTAGTGTTGGTCCCTATTAGTGAATTCCTTTTAGATGGGAGATGGTGTGAAACATTAATCATCGATTGCTAACGTGGAGTCAGAGTGAACAGCAAATTAGGAATAAAAAATAAAGAAACGATAAACACAACCAATTCTAATTAGCTGTGCCCACTATCAAATGATAGCGACCCACTTGCTAGATATTTAATAAAGAGGGGGGGAAAAAAGCCAAAGAGTTTTCCCACCATTAAAAAAAAAATAGTCAGCATCTTATCGCCAGAATAAAATGTTCAAGTCAAAAGGCCACGTGATGAAGGGCTGCTCATACACACACGCTATCCCAGCCAGATACCTGATGTGACTGTGTGATTTGGGGTGGGGTCTCCTTTGCAAGAAAGGTGAATAGGGGTTGGGTGGAACCGGCCGATGCTTCTTATCGCTCACACCATCTTCCTTCCCTGCTCTGAGGCACAGACGTGGTTGGAGGGACACCTGGAAAGCTATCAGCTTGATCCACTATCAGTTCAACCTTTGACTCCCTTTTCCCTCTGGTACCTGGTCATTAATGACTGCCCACCCTCGCCTGCGTTTCCCACAGCTGGCAAGGATGCCTGCTCCTCACCCAGGAGCCTCTGTTCTTCCCGCACACCTTACTTCTGATAGAGTATGTGTTGAACTGTTGTCTCCTTTCCCTGCAGGTCTGTGTCCTCTCGGCTGTCATTCTGTCCCAGATTCCAAAATTATCTCTAGACTAAATCTTCCCAGGGGTACCCGGGTCATAGTCTCTGCCTATTGCTCTAATAACTCGCTTTGATTGGCACGAAAGACCATTTTTCACAGCTGGGCTTACCATGAGATGATAATTGCTCCATATACGTACGGCTTTTGCCTTCAGCCGTCCCTGTGACTGTCATGTGCACCAGGACTATGATCCTCTTATCCCAACCCATCTTAGGTTCTCCGGGCTCATCCCTGCCCCCATCCCCGTCTAACACTAAAAGTACGTCGACTCTTCATTATTTCCTAAAACAGTATTCTCGGAGCTGAAGTTATTGTTCATTCTAGAAACCCCGGTCTCTGCCACTGAACCCCTGCACAAGCCACAGCTTTCCTTTTCTGGATCTGCAATTTCAGTTCTTTTATGCCAGTTATTCACATGTCACATCTTGAGTGATTGATGGCACCTTAAAAGCTCCGATGATATCCGATCTTGTTTGGTTTGGGGATTTCGTTTCAGCGATCCTGTGGTTTTGATGATGGCGCTTGCCCTGTGACATTTGGATTGTGATGCGGAACCCAAGCCACTTGCTTAGGAGGAAAAGAATTGATGACAGTTTAGAGCAAACATAATCAAGTGATGTATAAGTACTTCAGCTAGTCTCATAACATGCAAAGACAGGAGCTGGATTGGTCCAGTTTGCACCTTATTCCTAGCACTGAGCTCATAGCACGGATAAAATGGACTCTGTGTGAAAGTTTGTTGACTGAGTGAATCAGTGTGTCTTAAATCAATTTAACCAAGTCAAAGAGTGAATATTACAAAGGTAATTCTCCAAAGGAAATAAAATTTGAAGACAAAAAAAAAGTAACCTTTTTAAAATAAGGAAACAATGCAAAAAGAACTAAATGATGAACCAGAAACAGGAGAAATTTCCATTTAAAAAAATGCTAAAGTTGCATTGATTGGACATGAAACACGAAAGTATTTATATTACATTAAAAACTGTCTTTGTTACCTAGATGATATTAACTGTCTATACAGAACTCATGAAGTGGGTTGTATGCAGTACAGATTAAAAGAGAGAAGTAGAGTGGAGGTAACTTACATTAAAAGCTTCATCAATACTGTTTCCTTATAGGGATACTGTATTCTTTATTCTTCTCACCATGTTACTCCAACAAGCTGTAAAAGGGACTCTGGTGTGTGCAAGATGGCATAGCACAGTTGTGTCCTCCTTGTAATTGTGGCTTACAAAGGGAATTACTACAGAACTGTTTTTTTTTTTTAAGTAAATACATTTACGAAGCTCAAAAATAACTAATGGACTTTGCAAAGGACCCACAGTAAGAAGTTAGAGATGAGACCACCGCTTATAGAAGATCTGAATTTGTCACATCCCTTGGACATTGATGTGGACAGCTGGAACAGTAGACTAGAATTTGAGAGTCATCTACGCAGAATCTTACTTGAAACCTTGGGGGGAAACACTATTACCTCAAAGAGAAGGCTGGCTAATGGGAAATAACATGTATTTGTTTGTTCATTTAATTACTCTCCGTTGCCTTTCCATGGTAGGAGGAAGTAAGTTACTATAATTTCAAAAATATTTAAACTCACACATATAATTTCAATATATACAACTTTAAGGGTTGTGCTGGGCCCACCCACATGCAATCTCTCTTTGACCGGGTGGAGAAATCTATGTCGAGAAGAGAAAGCTTGGTTCTATCATTGATAGAGGTGGTGTTTACACTACATACATCAAATGGCGGGTGATAGGATTTTATTAGCAATAGAAAGGGTTAAAGTGGATACTGTGCATGGCATGGACAGAGGAAGATCTCAGAGTACAAACTGTGCTCCAAAGCTCCAGAAGTTGTACAAATTGACTCCAAGGAAAGTCACACATACACACACACACACACACACACACACACACACACACACACACACACACACACACACGGTGTCTTAGTTCGAGTTACTGTTGTTATGAGGAAACACCCTGACTAAAAAAAGCAGGTTGGGGAGGAAAAGGTTTATTTGGCTTCTACTTCCATATCACTGTTCATCATCAAAGGAAGTCAGGGCAGGAACTCAAACAGGGCAGGAATCAGTAGGCAGGAGCTGATGCAGAGGTCATGGAGGGGTGCCGCTCACTGGCTTGTTCCTCATGGTTTGCTTGGCCCGCTTTCTTATGGAACACAGGACTACCAGCCCAGGGGTGGCACCAGCCACAATGGGCTGAGGTCCTCCCCTATCAAAGACTATAAGAAAATGTCTTACAGGCTTGCTTACAGCCTGAGGCATTTTCTTAGTTGAGGTTCTCTCCTCTTGGATGACTTTAGCCTGTGTCAAGTTAACACAAAACTATCCAGCGCACAGGGTCAGAAAGAGGGGACATCAGTTTGAAAGCAGGTTTGAATTCTAGAAATTATAGTTTATATCCTATTAAGTAATCTAATAAAAGCTGTTTGAGGGGTTAGAAAAGCACTAACTATCCATCAAAGCAGTCTTAGGAAAAATCATCAGATGCTGGTATGACCAGGAGGGATAGAGGGAGAGGTTATACTCAGAAGAGTTGTCTCCCATTCAGATGGGAGAGAATGAGAACTAGGGTCAGGGCCATCGTCCAT
This sequence comes from Rattus norvegicus, assembly GCF_021556685.1. NCBI lineage: Eukaryota > Metazoa > Chordata > Mammalia > Rodentia > Muridae > Rattus > Rattus norvegicus. Next base: position 44,682,631 of record NC_141540.1, read on the forward strand.
TCTTAAATTCCCACTTTGGAGACATTGCCGTAGAAGAATCAGCCAGTCTTTACTGGTAGACTGTGCAGCCTCATGAGTCTCAGAGATGATTGGGAATTTAAGAATGGATGATGGTGTTATTAAAAGAAATGAGATGTCTGGAGTCGAGAGAGGGAACTGATGATAAGTATTGATAGTTCTGAGATGTTATTACACGTAGTGACATCAAATGGAGGACATCACTTGGGGCTGGGACAGTAGACTAGAATTTGAGAGTCATCTATGCAGAATCTTACTTGAAACCTTGGGGAAAATGCTGTTACCTCAAAGAGAAGGCTGGCTGATGGGAAATAATATGTATTTGTTTGTTCATTTAGTTACTTTCCGTTGCCTTTCCATGGTAGGAGGAAGTAAGCTATTATAATTTCAAAAATATTTAAACTCACACATATAATTTCAATGTATACAACTTTAAGTGTTTTCGAAGTCGTAACATGCAACATATATTTTTATATGCTATATGCTATAATTTACATATATTATACATTATAATTTATGTATCCACAAACACACATATAAGTAGAAAGTCGTAAAGAAGATTGAAAACAGAGCACAACATAAGTTTTCCTGTAGATCTGAACTACAGTGGGAGAAATAGGTCTGAGACTTGGTAGGAGGAGAAGCTTAAGGTAAGCCTGGACATTTAGGGCACAGTCTTTGAAATGGTAGGTAAGTAGTCATTGAGACCCCGATCGCTTTTGATATTTTTAAAGTTGTGTGGTGAGCTTTCTTTTGCTCCTGCATTATAGAGTCAAGGTCTAGAAAAGGTTCGCCAAGTCCTGAGTTCAAGCCTTAGCTCTGCAAATAGCTGTAGGACACTAGATGATTCAGGATCTGATAACCTCTATATTTTCATAAGAAGGCATATAGCATCTGTTGACCTATCAGCCTGGGTACCACACTTAACAGCAGTATCATCATACAATACCGTATAATATAGTCTAGTTGTGTAGTGAGTTAACCCACCTAGATTTGTAGACATACATAAATATTGTGTATAACAAAATCCCCTAACGACTTGTTTGTAAGAAGGCATCCCCCTCATTAAGCAATATATCACCGTATGGGATAACAGCATTCGTTCTGTTTACATCATGACCGTGTTGCCAAATCCAAACTATCATTCTAAAGAGATGTAACTTTGCTCTATGGGAAAAATTGCTGCCAGCCTTCAATTTCATTTTCTTTGCTTTGGTGACTCAAGAACAAAAAATTCAAAATAGATTTCCAATCCTGTTTCTCTATGGGCGATTAACTCTAGAATTTCAAATTACGCATAGCTTCCTCGCTTCCCGTGTTTCCGATCTGCTTGTCTCAGGACGCTCTATTTTTAAAACATTGATTTCTGAAATTTTCTTTTAACCCCTCTCCATTGATCTGTATGGGTTTCATTTTGCTTGCCTAAATTACGGGAACGCAGAACTACATGAGCATTCAGTGCTTGAACACCAGCACTGAAAAACTAAAACAAAGTATGGCTTTCGTGTTTCTCCAAGTACAATAAGATAGAGGAAGGCCAAAAGAATTCCTCGACGTGTGGTGCCAGGATTTCAGTTATTCTCCCTTGGAGTAGAGAGGCCGAGTATGAGCTTGCTGCCTTGGTGAGAAGTGACTATTAGAGCGTAGCTCGGCAGCCAGGATCCTGGAGCTGCTCAGAGATGAGCCTGGTGGTCTCTCCCCTGCCTCTCCACCTTCTGCAGATATGAGTCCTAGGCCACTCCATCCGGCTCCCTCTCTGCACCTTGCAGACGCTACCTTGGGCTGCCAATGCCCGTTTTTCATCGTCTCTCTCCTAGTCCATGCTAGAGAACTTCCAAGTTACATAGATTGCTCACCCTCCGGTCACAGAATGAGACAAGTGGTGCTGCGGTAGAATGAAGGCAGAACGATACATTTTTTTTCTCTCCTCCTGCATGTGTGCTTATGTGCGTGTGTGCCCGTTGAGACAAGAGAACAACTCTGTCGGTCTCAGGGTGCCATCCTCCATCTTGGCTTTTGAGACATCTTTTATCAGCTTGGAGCTTACCAACACATCTGGGCTGGTTGACCAGCGATCCTCAGGGATCTACCTGTCTCTGCCTCGGTCTCTGTAGTGTTGTACTATCACATCTAGATTGTTTTTCAAATTTAAATGTTATTTTTATTAGCTTACATTAAAAAAATGGATTTCAGGATGGCTGTGTGTGTGTGTGTGTGTGTGTGTGTGTGTGTGTGTGTGTGTGTGTGTATCATTTCTCCGACCTTCCTGTAGCTTACCACTTTTCTTTAATAGAAAAAACTACATTTTTTATAAAGATACCTTTGATTTTTATAGCACATCAAGAAATACGTACTAAACCCAAGTAGAATATGCTTACCTCGTAACCCCACCCCCTGCCCTGCCCATCATCTCTTCCTCTCTCACCGCTCTTTTGTGTCCTCTTCTCTACTCCAAACCTTTCCTTCCTCATCACCTGTTTTCACCTTCTCTTGGTTTCCTTTGCAGCTTCTCAGGCTTTATCCACACTTACACTCGTGTGTGTGTGTGTGTGTGTGTACATTACATGATAGGATCTGCACATAAGGCACACAAGAGACCACATGTTGGTTTGTCTTTTGTTTTTTTCTGAGTTTGGGCTCACCTCACTTAGTATTATACATTCTAGATCCAAGCATTTCCCTGCCAATTTATCTTAATTTACCTCTCCTTTGTGACTGACTAGAAGTCTATCGTGAATATGTAGCACATTTCATTATCCACCCGCCTGCTAATGGACCCACAGGCTGCCTCCATTTTCTTGCTTGCATGCATAGATAAACAGGGAGATGTATCCATTCATATGTTCAAGAGATATTTGCTGCATGTAGATTATAGCATTATAATCTATATTATAATCTACACACGTGCCAGGCCCTGCTCTAAGAATTGTGTGGCAACAATGAAAGTAAATCTAGTCTTCCGGAACTTATTTTCTAATGAGAAGAAATAGACGACACACTATAAATAAGATCACCTGAGATAAAGTCTTCCCGAGGAGACACTGGCTAATCCTCACAGCTGATTACATAGTCCTCCCCAGTTCTTTGGGACTAAGTAGAACACACTTTATTAACTTGGTTTCTCATTCTGGGTTTTTATATGAATTTAGCTATTGGGGGTGAAAAAAGGAGGCAGAAAGACACATTTTAATCCCTCTCCTCTTTCTTCCTCTCTAGGCTGGTAACAGTTCATGTTTGCTTCATAAATGAAGCAGCTTTAAACAAATTCCTATTCCTGTCTCAAGTGACAGACCTCATCTTTACCTGTTCTTGCTACCCGTGACCTTGTATGGATGACTCAGAAGTTGGAGCAGAGTGTTTTGCTGTGAAACCTGCACTGAATTATCATCTGTAAAGAAGAAGTTGCACGGAGCAGGACTCTGAAGGTTTTGCAAGTGATGATGGGGACGAGAACACGTGTCCAGTCTACTTGCGCCATTCGCATGGCTTGGGAAATGTCTGAAGTGCTGAAAACCCGCCCAGCTTTGTTCATTAGTTAACAACCTGCAGCCCGTAGTTTAATTATGGTCTCTACAAGTAGATTTCAGCCTGGATAGTTGGGGGGGGAGGGGGCATTTTTTTTTTCACAAAGGGATGTAGAAAACAATTTAAAGAAACAGTAACTCCGTAGCATCAGCCACTGTATGGAGTTGAAAGCCATGGGGAGTATTTTTCTTTTTCTTTAGAGCAGGCTCATTCGTCTGCTCTGTAGTTATGGATTAACAAGAGCAGCCTAAATGTCAGCTCTTCCATGACGTAAGTCATGTGCATCATATCTGACTAGAAAGGTGGACATGGGTAGCTAGTTCTATCCAAGCAGTGGAGCCCGTGCTGAACTGCAGTATGATGCCACGGTGTATGGAAGATTCTCTGGAAGAGTCTTTACAGGAAAAAATTGTCAATGTGGACCAGCGGAAGAACATGCCAAGGAAGACATTTGGCTCCTAGTGAAGCCGGTCTTTTCCCTTGACAGTCACTCTAGAGTGTGTAAATCATGTTTGCAAAGATATAATGTGACACGTTTTATGTTTTGAAACTACTGCAGATTTGGGAGAAAATGCTGAATGTTTAAGGATTCCATTTTTTTTTCTAAATCCTGATGGGAGAGAATAAGAATGAATGATGGTATTTAGTACCTAAGATTAGAAATAGACACTTTATTCTAATATGGGAGTTGCAAACTAAGTCACTCGTATTCTGCAAGAGTGCAAGGAGTCAGAAAACATTAGTTATTTGCAGTATAACCATTATCTCTTTAAACATAGCCATTTATTTAAAATCTGGCACTCTGTATACATTAAGGTTTATGAAATGAAATAGAGAGAGCTTTTATGTATTTGTGCATGTCAGTTTGCTATTTAACATGTGTGACAGCATTTCTCATATTAGACAGAAATTGGCAGCGATTCCACGACGAACATTGCGCTTTCAAAGCAGAATTTACCACATGTGCTAGCGATGCCCCTGCTTGAACTATATTGAAAGCAATTGGCTAAAATCAAACTATGACTTTTCTTCTGCCTTTATTTTTGGTGAAGACTCTTTTCACCTACCCTAGACCTACGAAGTTTAAAGCTTTTCACACTATAACTTCATTCTTGCTAGTAGTTTTATTTGCCCAGTGCTAAAACCTTAAGACAAACCATTTTCAATGTAATGACACAGAAGTGCATGGAAACCTAACTGCTAGCTTCTATTCTGTCTTGGAGCTGCATGAAAAGTTGTAGCTTAAATGCTCAAAGCTCGTCCAAGTACAAACCCAGTACATGGTGGCTGCTCTTCTTTGTACCAAAGAGTTCAAATGGTTTCTATGGCTCCTTCTCTAATGCTCCGAGGTTCCTCCAATACTATCATTCCTGCAATATGAAGCCCCAAGACACTGTATTTACTTGTTTGAGCTCTCAGATTAGTCCAGGATAGAACTGATTAGGAATCAGTGAGAAATCAGCTCAGTTACTGAAAGGGCCTAGATTGTTGCTTGGCATTGATTGCTCTGAGAGTAAAAGTAGCAGGAGGGCACCATGAGTCACAGGTATAGGTGTATATAGGTTGAGCCTATTGTTACCTCTCAGTTTTGTGGCTTCGTTTATTTATCTGGTAGTTTCATTTTGCTCAGGCTTATGAAGATGCTATCTACTGGACTTGAGAGTACAATAAATAGACATTTCTACTCAAAGCTAGCAGTTGGATTTTAACACTCACAAGCCCGGTCTTAATCAGTAGCACTAAATAAACAAATTCAACAGGTCGTAGTATCGGACATGGTAGAAGGTGAACGACGTGTCTTGCGTATTAAACATGTCGGTTCACTGAGAATAACATAGATTGTCAATTTTTTTAAAAATGCTAAGGTTCAATAAAATGCATGAACAATAGGAAACTGCTGAACATTATTTTGAATGCTAGCTGCTTGGACATTAACTACGGCATATCTGCTTCCAGATTAAAAGTGCGTATCCTTCGCCTAGCGTATCTCATGTATGCTCTGAATATTTCTCTTAAATTATGAAAACCCCACAACTGAGAAGATAAAAGTATAAAATCACCCTTTAAATTGCCCATTTTTCTGAGAGTTCTCTTTTGTAATGTGTCCAGTTTGATTCTTGAAAAATGATCTAAGAAATCTGCAGCCTTGTGTCTCCTTGGTGGGAAGCAAGCCCATAGCAAGACTATTTGTGTGATCAGTGGGTAGTGTTAGAGCAGTCCTGGTTTTTGTATTGTTATCTAACATGCTTAACACACTGCCATGTTTTAATGAACCACAGAAGAACTGAAGCTTTCTATTAGTAATAAAAAAAAACCTTAAATTTTGCATTACAAAAAGTATTGCGTAGGAGAAAAAAATGAAAATACATAAAAGTATGTGTCCACGATGAAGTATGTACTTTGAGATAAGAATTAAACACACTTCGGTGAACTTTCACATGCTTTGAAAGAAACAATTTCACGTGCGTCGCAGAGTTTGGTACCCGAATTCAATCGAAGTTATAAATGAATGGAAGAATCTTTTGTGGAATCTTTGATTGTTTTCCACTCTGTTTCTCACAGTAGGTTTTGATTTCATGACTTAATTCTGATACGGAATCTTAGCTATCCTGTACACAGTGTTGAAGAAATATGTTTTTTAAATTAGGCAGTTAGGTGTAGGTGGGTGAACATTGAGAGAGATAGCCAGGAGGTTGGTCTACTTTGCCACAAATGGATATAATGTCCCCACTCTCTTTGGATCTCAGTGTTGTCTTTGTGTGTAGATAGGTCAGAGGTCACTCTTCTTCGGGAGTGAGCCCTTATGCCACACAGTTAACAAAGCAAAGAAAACAGCAAAAAGAATCCTAAAAAAAATACCTGGCTCTGGCTTCTGAACAATAGTTTGGACAATGAGAAGTCCTTGCTGTTTTAGTTTCTAGTGTAAATAGGGTCCATTAGTAAAAGTGAATTCAGTCTTAGGTCGGGTGGATTGGACAACCATTTACACATAAGATGGCTTTTATCTTTGCTTAAATAAATGTTTTGGGATCACCTCTGAAGAATCAAGACCAATAGTGCATTTTCATCATGAGGAGATACAAGATGTGTATAACATTTGGAAATGTGTCAGAGGGTAAATTTAAATGTTCTTGTTGTATTGAAAGCTAAGAACAAATAAATGTAGGGTGCTACTAAGGATCTTGGATGCCAAGAGATATTTTAAAGCCAATTTGTAAAAATGGTAATGCATAAATTCCATTTACAATTGGGGAATGTAGGACAAGACTTGTAAAGTAAGCCAGTTTATCTTTGAAACAGTATTGTGAAATTGGCTTTAAATATAGCCATTCCGATCAAAAATGTATTCATGAAGTCTGACTACACAACCCTTGGCACTGCCGTCCCACACAGTCTTTAAGGCCTTTGTCACGAGAGAATGACAGTATCTCATTCATAACTGGTGTGGGTTTAGGAGGGAGCCACACTAAGGTGAACATTTATGATCCCGGAATGTTTGTAAGCATTGTAGCTGCACAACTGCCATCTCCAAATATTTTCTTATAAGACTGTTTTTAGAAGAAGAAAATTGTCTAAAACAAGCAAAAACTATGGTATTTTCATTTACTCAATTTCTAGGCTAAAAGAGTTCACTAAATAACGTTTTCCAATCAAATTCCTATAGTCTTCTTCTCCAGTAGTCTAGGCATTAATATGTGATTATTGTGTCTCTCGGCCACTGTTTTTTTTAAGTCCATGGACTTGAGAAGTATTCCGACACTTATATGGCTTCACAGATATATTGCTAGTTCAGTCATAGATTGGAGTTTGCATATTGTAATGTAAGTGTTATGTCAACACTATTCTAAATAGTTTATGACTGAAGTTTAATTAAATAAAAGGTTGTAAAATGTGATGTGTATGTGTATATACTGTATGTGTACTTTTTAAAATAGGTATATGTCCTGACCCTTTTGATACAGGTTTGAATTTGAAATTACATTATATAAACATATACTTTATTGTTCTAAATAAAGAATTTTATGCACCATCATAAATCTGCCCTCTCATTTGATACCTTAAGGTCATTACATTATTAATAACATGGATAGGCATTTACTAAGTTAAAATTTATTTTTGTGTGCACCCTTGTCATCAAGAAGTATTTCATAGAGATGTAGATGCAGATGGATAAGAAGTTATTTTAATTCAATAAATAACTTTTGTAATAATAGGCAAAGGTAATCAAGATGAAATAATGAAAAGAGCTTTATAATGTAAGTTAGGAAGAGAAAAGAAACCCAGTATAATAGTTACTGTCACAATTGAAGTAAGTAGATGCTAAACTCAAGTCCAGTCAACATGTTCATGGCATACATAAGAAGTGAATACAGCAGGGGATGTTCTTGAAAAAGTTGGTTTTGGAGTTAAACCTTACAAGGATGAGTCATTCTCATACACCAATGCAAGAGGTGTAAAACTCTCCTGGCTTTTTCCATCTGGTCAAATAAGCATGTCCTTAGCATATATTGTTGACAAAAAGATATACAGAGAGATGAAACCTTTGGATGGGACAATAGGTAATAAAGACATGTTCTTAGTGACCACATCCATGTGTATTTTTGAGAAAATCATTGGCCTATTAAACTCACCATGGTGTCTGTGGTTTGGGCAGTATATAAACATCTTACTCAATCCTTGCCTAGCACTACCTGGAGACTACACAATGATGAATCTTGGTGTTGGTTTGCCTGGGGATAGAGTTGCCTTGGAAAATTACCATGGTGTGTCTGTAAGGACTTTCCAAGACAGTTTTAACTGATGCTGGAAAAGTCAACCTTGAATATGATGTGAGCTGCACCATAAAATGTTGGGTGGAGAGGTGGCATGTATCTCTCTGTTTCCCACCTGAAGACACTGAAGAGCCACTTCTCCACACCTGGAGGCATCGGAACTGCACTCCTGGAGAGCCTTGATAAACCCTGCCTACGTCACAGCCACAAAAGTTCCTAATGCAGAACAGGGATACCAAAAGGAAGTGCCGTTGCGGCAAACACAACCAAATGGTGGTTTAGGCTTTCTCACCTGATTTGTGGAAGGAACTGTGGAAGAATTTTGAGCTATGGGTTGCAGAAACCTAAACTCTGTTGGAAGCCGAGTTTCATGGGCCAATTGGATGAGAGTTCGGCTGAATGCCCGAAATGCAGCCTAGTCCATGAGGTTTCAGAAGAGAACCATTGGAAACTGGGCTGTTATTTTCTGACAAAGAATCTCGCTGCTTTCTGCTGGTGTCCCCAGAATAAGAGTCTGAGTTCAAGAATGGAAGAAATCAGTGAGCCAAGGAAGTTTTTAGACCACATAGCATCCAGTCTGTGACATGGTTAGTTCTTACTGCTTTTAGAGCTACAGTGAAACCGTTTTCCCATGCAGTTTGCTGAGGGACAGGGTATAAAAGAACTCAAAGATTCTAATAGGGCAGGGATGGATAAATAAAAGAGAACTCTTACACTCTAATAGGAAAGGTATCGGGCGGGGGAGGGGGGTGGGGCTGAGGAGGGCAGAGCAAACCCCAGGCTCCAAATTGTGAACACATGAATTCTTTTGAATAGAAAAGGAGAGTGATTGGCTGAGGATGCCATTGAAGGATATCCCTGGACGAAAACAAAAAGGCTGATGAGGCAAGTCTCTTTCCTCTTCGAACCACCTACACACTGAGTGGGCACTGCAGCTGTGTAGAAGGAGATAAGACCACAGCAAAACTTGGCAGTGTCATCCTGTGGTGCTGGTCTGGCAGGAATTCAATCTGCAAAAGTCTGACATCATTATGTCCTTCACCGAAGTTCCAGAAAGTTCCCGGTACCACACAGTGCATGGGGGGATCAGACAGATGGAGCCCCCAGATTTGGTGTTTGCCATACTGAGTCTGGTTTTGCTTGGAAGCCCAATCTTTATGTGTGATACAGTCACTCCTTCTTGGGATAGGAAATTTCACTGTTTCATTATGTTGGCAACATGTAAGTTGTGTTTTAATTTTATAAGGGCTCATAATTAAGAATGTCTTAAGCCTTAGATTAGACTTTGGACTTTGAATTCTTGGACAATATTGGTGCTGTTAAGATTCTGGGCGTTTTGAGGAATGGACTAAGCATATTGTCAGTTTGACTAGATTTGGAATCGACTGGGCGACATAACTCTGGATGTGTTTATAGAGTGTTTTCAGGAAGATCTAACTAAGTTGAGAAGATCGACCCCGGTGGTTTTGGTCTTGGTCTGGGTGGGCAGCATCATTCCCTGGGCTGCAGGCCCAGACTTGAGAAGAGAAACTGAGTTCTAGCATTCTTAGTGCTGTCTGCTCTCTAATGATGTAACATTACCCACCAACCACTCCTGCCCCTCTGCTTTCCCACCCGATGAACTGTATTCCTCTGAACTGTGAGCCAAATTGCCTCTTCTTCCCATCCTCATGTTGCTTTTGCTAAGTATTTTGTCAGAGCAAGGCAAAAGTAACTAATTCAGACAATGTTGCAGCTTGATGCCACCACACTTATGCCTCCCACTTCCTTTCTACTACTAACAACCCAAATGGCTGTAACACTCACATTATCCTCATGGCCGAAATCCAGGCACCAATATGGCTCTCTAATCGTTTTATTTATCACATAATGTTTGAGGGAGTTAATATACTAATTGCCTTCACGACAGAAATAACGAGATGACCCTTATTCCGCCACATTTTTCAAGTTTAGTAAAATTACTTCTGTAACTGAAACAAACTTAGACTAAGTAGGTTCCATCTATCACATTGTTTGATAACGGTTCTTTCTTCAGACGTTTTATTATGGAAAATTTAAAATGCATCACTGTCCCTAATTTCTTTGTACCCCTGTCTTCATTTTGGATTTTTCTATCATAGTAAATAGAATATAATGTCAGAATCTCTCTCTTCACACACACCTTATGCATTCTGGAGCTTAGTGGTCTCTTCACGTGGTCATATGTTTTTTATAAATCTACAGCCATCTCCACTTATTGGTAACTGTTAGGATGTAGGAATTGCTTCCAGTGACAGATATTGATGACCATGCCAACTCGCAAGCACAACATCACCCAATGCTGCATGCCTAGAGGCTATATCATAGTAGAGACGTGTTCTGTGGCCCCGCTCTGGACATGTGAGAGACAAGGAGCCAGAAGATATTTTGCAGGATGTTTTTATAGCCATTACTTTTCTGCTATGCAAAATTATAAAGGAAGACCGGTTTCATCCAAATCTGACCAAAGAGAAGGTTCTCTGGGGAAACAGTGAGGCAGTGCATTTCTCCCTTGATACTAGGGGATTATACTTAGAACCGGCTACCCATAGCCAACTCTAAGACGCCCAAATCTCATATGGGAAATGGCATAGTCTTTGTACCTATGCACACTCTCCCATATAGTAAATCATCTCAAGATTTCTTGTAACTAAGTGAAAATGTCACACCATGTGTTACACTGTATTGTTTAGAGATTAACCACAGAAAGGTATAAGTAGCCAGTCTCGTACAGACTCTTAAAAATACTTTTATCAAAAGTTGGTTGAATCCATGGACACAGTACCTATGGAAATGAGAGCTGATTCTATAGAGTTATGCACAAGCCAAACTTTTTTTTCTTCTTTTCAATAGCAAGGAAACAATAAAATTCAACAAAATTGGCTTCATGTTATATCTGTGCATGCGTTCGTGCATGCATTCGTGTGTGTGTGTGTGTGTGTGTGTGTGTGTGTGTGTGTGTAAAATGTGAACATCTGAGGACAGTTTGCAGGAGTCGATTCTTTACTTCCCATATGGGAATCTGGTATCTCATTCAAAATATTCCATTGAGTGCATATTACAGGTTTTGTTATCCGTTCATCTAATAAAGAACATCTCAATTGATCCCATACTTTGATCATTATAGTGAAACTATTCTAAGCACAATTTCTGTGTGGAGCTGAGTGTCCAAGTCATTTTAATTAATGCCTAGTAGTGGTTACATCGTTACATTTAGATTTGAAAAAAAAACCTTCCAAACTATTTCCCCAAGTCACAATGCCATTTGACATCGGGGGCTGCGATGAATGGGACATCCCACAGCTCCTCGTCCCTGCCAGCAACTGTTATTGACAGTTTTGCCTTTTCATCTGGGGTCGTAGTCCACCATCGTTGTTCAGAAAGCAGTTCCTCAGTAACAAGTGTCCTTTCCTGTGCTTTCCCACCATCTGTATATCTTCTCTGAGGTTTCTGTGGGCATCTTTTGTGCTTTTTTAAGTTGGGTTGTTTGTTTTCCTATCTACGGTTTTAAGCATTCTTTGTGTATTTTGGATACAAGCTGCTTGTTGGCTGTGCAGTGTGCATGCATTTTATCCCAGCCTGTGGCTTGCCTTTCTACTCTCCTAGCCCTGTTTGCTGCAGAGCGCCTGCGACTCTGTTTTGAAAACATGTGCGAACACCGTATGACCCATGTGACGAGTCCATTCCTCAATCTCACGAGGCCAAACGCAGTCTCCGAGGTACCAACATTTGATTACTCCAGCTTGCCACATCTGTCACTTGCTTTCCTTCCTGGGTTCTCATGTTGATATAACATTCTTAACACTTGACAACTTGAACTCTGAAGAGGTTTCTACGTAAAGGTTCTGTATGCTGCATCCTGAGGGCAACCGAATGGAACGTGACGTCCTAAAGATTTCTTGAACCTATTTTTAATGTGTAAAACAAAAGCCAAAACACATAAGAAATAAAATGTTAGCAAAATACATGTGCAGTTAAGTCCAATTTGTAAGGCTGTTTTAAAGTGTGTTGGAGAAAACAATTCAGAAACTATGAATTCCTAATTTCAACATGTAAAATAGATTTTAAAATCCATTTTTGTCTGCATAGTCATTCATTTATTAACTTGCCTATGACTGAGATGGCATTTAAATAAAATAAATAAATTTAAATAAAATAAATAAATTTGAAACAGAAGTCAATAAAAATCACAGAGCAAAAGAACTTGAATTATTCTGGCATTGAGACTCGAATTTTAACAAAAACATCATAAACATACCAGTAATGTGTCAGTATACAACTCTAACTTCAAACAGGGAAAATGAGTAGGCATTTGTATTGATTTATATCAAATCAATTTTTAAATGGGCCTGTGGAATATAATTGCAAACTATTTAAAGATTTTGTTCGTTGCTTCACTCCTTCTTTAAATGAGGAAAAAGAATACCCTTGGCAGGGAAGGGAGAGGCAAAGATTAAAACAGAGACTTAAGGAACACCCATTTAGAGCCTGCCCCACATGTGGCCCATACATATACAGCCACCCAATTAGACAAGATGGATGAAGCAAAGAAGTGCAGACCGACAGGAGCCGGATGTAGATCGCTCCTGAGAGACACAGCCAGAATACAGCAAATACAGAGGCGAATGCCAGCAGCAAACCACTGAACTGAGAATAGGTCCCCTATTGAAGGAATCAGAGAAAGAACTGGAAGAGCTTGAAGGGGCTCGAGACCCCAAAAGTACAACAATGCCAAGCAACCAGAGCTTCCAGGGACTAAGCCACTACCTAAAGACTATACATGGACTGACCCTGGACTCTGACCCCATAGGTAGCAATGAATATCCTAGTAAGAGCACCAGTGGAAGGGGAAGCCCTGGGTCCTGCTAAGACTGAACCCCCAGTGAACTAGTCTATGGGGGGAGGGCGGCAATGGGGGGAGGGTTGGGAGGGGAACACCCATAAGGAAGGGGAGGGGGGAGGGGGATGTTTGCCCGGAAACCGGGAAAGGGAATAACACTCGAAATGTATATAAGAAATACTCAAGTTAATAAAAAAAAAAAAAAAAAAAGATTTTGTTCGTTTGATAGAGTACCATTGTTAGGGTTTCAAATCTCGAGCGGAAAGGCAGCGGGCCATGGGCACGTGGAGGGGGACGGGATGGGGAAGGGGGCAAGAGCAGTGAGGAACACAGAGCAAGAGGGGGTCAGAGGGGAGTAAGAGAGAAGTAAGAGAAGGAGGAGGGGGCAAGCAGCCCCTTATATAGTCAGGCACAGCTGGCTGTTGCTAGGTGACTGTGGGGCAGAGCATACCTGGCTGCTGCCAGGTAGCTGTGGGGGTGGAGCTTAGACAAAATGCCAACATTCCCCCATTTTGGTTTAATTAAAAAGAAAAATTAGAAGCAATGGTGAAGCAGGAATAGGTCATTGTAATCTCTGACTACTTCCGCTTACTTTGGAGCGACGTGTCTTTAGGGAACCTAGAAAAGACCTGGTCGTTTCAAAGATTGCTGGCTACGCGTACCCCCGGGAACAAACAGTTGTCACTTATGGTTTCTCCAGTGGTACAACCCAATAACCTTACCTCACCCTTTGTGAGGTCGCTACGACTCCATACCTTTCCTCTATTTCTCTTTTTAGTGTGGCAAACTGTTTTAAAATCTCCAGGACACATTCTGTAGGAACGCTAGGTTCGCTAGACTTCAACAGAACCACAACCCTTGATACCCCATCTCTGCCACAATGCCCTGCAGTCCAAAAACACGTCAATCCTCTGTGGCACCCAGGTATATCATCACCTACCTGGTCAGGAGTTTGCACGTTGGTGATCCTTTTCCCCCAACTAGGGGTAATCAAGGGAAACGAGCCCCTGCCAATCCCAGCTGTAGATACGACAGCTGCCCAACAGGTCCTGCCACTCTTGGGTGCTACAGGGATAGCCATAGGGGCTGGCACTAGGGTTGCAGGGATAACTACTTCCATGACCCAATATAATAAGTTCACGTATGAGCTTGACAATGGGTTTTGAAAAATGTCTGAAACCATGCTTACCATCCGGAAACAGGTCGATTCTTTAGCAGCTGCGGTGCTTCAGAACGGACAGGGCTGGATGTCCTGACGCTAAGGAAGGTGGTCTTTACCTGTTCCTTCAAGAAGAATGCTGTTTCTACGTCAACCAATCCGGGATAGTCAGAAGTAAAAATCCAGGAGCTACAATCAGACATGCGGAATTTCAAGGAACCTGAGGCCTCCAGTTCCTGGACTTTCGAAAACCCTATATGGAAGTGGATGCTCCCTTTCATAACACCTTTCCTAGTCATCTTTCTGGTGTTACTATTTGCTCCCTGCCTCATTAATCTTCTCTCTACGTTCCTTCAACGACAGATACAGAAAATTTCTAATCAAACTATTAATCAGTTCCTGTTGCGGGATTACCAGCCACTGTCCACTGAGGAGCCTGATGCGAACGTTTACTAAGTGGGCCCCGATGGTGAACGTCAGCTGTACCCCGACATTGACCATGCCCCCAGACAGTAAGCAGGAAGTAGCCTGAGACACGGCGCCCCATCCCCCTTTCACCACCAGCTTCCCCCTCCCTTTCCCCTCCTCCTTTTTATGATAAGAAAAAGGGAGTTATGTTAGTATCAGAAATTGCCTTTACCTCCAACAGGACAACGCTTGGTCACTGTTCCCATGGCAACGGCTATACATTCCCAGCGTTCCTTTGGTTCCATTCCTACCTCCACCAGGAAATAGTTACATCATATTCCAAATAAAAGGTGGACTTCTTCTGTCCTCCTCCTCTTTCTCTTCTTTCTCTCGCCCCTTCCCCTTGTCTCCTTCTCCTATTAAATCTCTCCACGTGGAACTGTGTTGGTTTGGTGGGCTCTACCTGGACCGGCATGGTGGGCGTGGGCTGATGTTTAACAACAAGATTTTAATAACAACAACTATACTTCTTGAAGATGGAGAAATCTCTCAGACCTGTTAATCTCAGCATGGAGAATGAGGCAGGAATATTAATGAGGTCTAGGCCAGCCTATACTTTTACATGAGAAGACAGATCCCCATTTCAAAGAAAAAAAAAACCCCAAATATCATAATGAAAATAACATAAAGCTCACAATACATTATGCTCTATGAGGTTTTAAGTATAAACTGCTTAAAAAGTGTCATCAACTTAACACATGTTGAAAGTTATACACTGTTGAGACTTAGATCTAATGGCTGCTACAGGCTCATGTATTGAAGGTCTGAATGTCCAAGCTCCACTCACTGGTTTATTAAAATGTGACTGGATGGATCATAAGGATGGTAATTATGGCAAAGAATGAGTGCAGAGCTTCAGGAAGAGCAGTAGGCGACATCTCTCCATCTCTACACCCCCCCCTTTTTATTTTTTATATATAGAGATAATCCAGTCTTCCTCCAATTATACTCCTAGCACAGACTGTATGGACAGTATGGTACAACGATGAACTTTTAAAACATTGTAACATAGAAAGTTTCATTAATCCTCATGGCTCATCTTTATAATGCCTCGTGAGTTTATGCAATTATCAAATTGGGGAAACCTATGTATTTTTTTCTTATATGTGCGTGAACTGAGAGTTTTTTTCAGACATTTCACATCTCCTTTGATTTTGACAGTATCAGACTTCTACAACTGTGATGACATACCAAAGATATAGAACTTCACTTTTATTTTTGCTCGTGTTTCCAGTAAATATTGAGGAAGCCCTATTACTTTCAGGTCTGTGGTGGAAGAATGTCCCAGCAGTGGGTGAAGGTGCTAGTGAAGGCTGTTCATGTACCACAGGTCAGAAATCCAGGAAGCAGCGAAGGAAAAAGAGGAAGAGGAAGAGCGAGAGGAGTGACCTGCTTCCTTTACCTAGGCTCCACCCCTCATTGCTCGCTCCGCTGTGACTGGCTGAAATATTGGAAGATTTGGGTTCAGCTCCAGCACTCACATAGAGGTTATCCAAATGACTTCTTAGAATTATTGAGCATTACACCCTAAAATGATATCTCTTAATTGAAAAAGTTCCTTTGCTCTATTATTTGCTAGAGTCAAAAACTGTTGGGACTTGGAAAAAATGGCTCCAGGGTTAATCGTGCTTGCTGCTCTTCCAGGGGACCTGAGTTTGAACTGTTCAAAGGAAGGGTATGTCAATGACATCAAGTCACTGTTTTATAGGAATAAGGAGTTCTGACGTCCATTACACAATATGGTAATCATAGACAATAATCATGTATTATAAATTTAAATAGCAAATTATTGAGAAGTTTTATTGAAAAGATGATAAATGTTTGAAGATACATAGCTATGTTTAACCTGATTTAAACATTGTACAGCACACAGCAATATGTATGTTTTGCCAGTTAAAATTAATTTGTTTAATAATACTTGATATGGGTAATATTCACACTATGATGTAAGTATTTCAGAATAGGAACTGTTATCTTTGTACTTATGTTTCTTAATTTTTATTTTGAAATTATCCCAAAATACAGATTATGGGATATCTGATAGATTCTATAATATTCTATAAGTAAAAGGAATAATCACATATGTAATTAAGAGTAGTCATAGTAATATTAATATAATGCGAAATGTCTGTTATATAAAATATTTTAAAATACGTTAGTGTAAAGCCCCTTCCCGAAGCTTTTAGAAACCAGTGTAACTTATAGACTACTTGCGATGGTTAATCTTGGCCATCAACTTGACCGACCATGAAAGATGAGATAAAAAGAGTAGACAATTTTGGTTTTTTGTTTTTAAATGAGAACACTAATCTCATTTGTGAGGTTAGGACCTTGGTGGCTTAACCATTTCCCTAAAGGTCCCCGTATTATTAACATGACATTGAGAATTAAGTATCAACGCATGCATTTGGAGAACCAATATTGAGACCCTAGGTAATTTAAACAGCATACATGGTGGGAAGCAACAGCCAAGACAACCCATGTTGGCTTTGCACCATGATAGAATGCACTGAGGTGCAGGTCATTTGCATCTGCATTGCTCTCTCCCATACCCCAAGCGCTTTGAGTAGTCATGGTTTTCAGTACATATTTGTGAAACAAATGATTACTGGTCTTTGCTTTCCTTTCTGTAAATTTTCTGTCTATATTTTCTCTGATTAGGGTCTTAAGTGTTTCTTATTGCTCTACGAGTTTGTGAGTACTTTTTGCTCATCTAGAATTTAAATCCATGTTTGTATGTTCAGCAATTTTTTTTTTTACCAGTTTGTCTTTTTTTGTGACATTTTAGTTATGACTTTTGCTATCTGATCAGTTTGGTGCTGTGTTTTAAATAATTTCATGGGATGGCATTTTAAGTTCTTATGTAGTCAATTCTGTCACTAACTTTTTACATATCCTACATGTGATGATTTTTTTAAAAAGATATTACCTGCTTCCTGATAATAAAGAAAAATTGTATCGCTTTTTTCTGTTTCTTTATTGTTGTTGCTAATCCATTGTGTTAATAAAGCATTTTTTTTTCAGTTCAAAAATATAGAATTCACTTGAACTCCAACCAAACCCCTAGCCAGCTGTTTCACCCCTACTTAGCAAATAGTTCATTTTCCTCATGGTGGTGAAGTAACAGCTTTGCCACACATCAAATTCCCGTGTGATTTTTCTTTTTATTTCTGTAACTTACAATTCTATTTTATCTATCATTATAATGCTCTCTCAAAGACTGAATATTTAACTCTCTCTGATCTTGAAGGCAGTTTCTAGTTTAGCATTACATATTACTGCATATTTAAGTTGAGGGTTTGAAGCATGGAATATTACCCTTCTTGACGCTCTCTTTGAAAAGCTAATTCCAATAACCAATTTAGCAGGCATCGTAAGTCTAATTCAATCATTCTCAGAAGAAAAGTACTCCAGGAGTCTTTTCTTTTGTGGCCATTCAAATGTTTATCACAGTCCTGGACATATTATCAGCTCATAGAACTTTAATGATTCGTATAACTTCTAACAGTGGGAATAGGGTAGCATGAATGGCTTTCTTATAAGTGAAATGTAGAAAAGTCTAGCCGTGAGTTTTCCGTACATAATCATCTACCTGGTTTGTCCTGTGTTAAAACAATGTCATGAATGGCTCTTTAAAATTTCTGCTGGGGCAGGAGTATTGCTCAAATTGATGCATTTGAACAGGCACAACAGAACATAACATCCTCTGGACGACAGCCTCTAAAGGCTCAAATGAAACGATGCGCATCAACATGAATTCAAAGAAAATATGTGCAAACACATATGCTAATAACTTAGGGTGCCTTGGCCAAGTAGGTTCAGAATGATGAGCCTTAAAAGTTCACAATAATTTAGACCCAAGTCCCCAATGTGCTCACAAGTAATTAATTATGCCTCCCCTTGGCCTTTCACTCCATATAAGCCCATAAGAGGCAGGAAGGACCTAAAAATAGGAATTATAGGCTCTCCCCAACCACCCCTACCTCCACCTTCAGATGCTTGTGAGACTTGGGCCTTTGGCTGGCAGTTAAGTACAAGAACATTTTTTTTTTAAACTTTTGCCAATACAACGTGCTTTCTTGGGCTTATGAAGAAAGGTTTCTTGGGAATCTTAGCTATAGCAAGCGGTGAATAGATTAAACTTTGTGGGTGGGGGCCAGTGAAGAAGACCACAGAAACAGAAAAGCCCTGTGTGCAGCTTTCATCAAATTTAAATAGCTATATTCCTATATTCAAACACCTATTTTATTTAATCCTCAGGTTTCAGGGGATTTTTTTTTTTTTTTTTTTTTTGCTGTAAATGACTTACATTGTTTCTTGAGACAGTTTAAGACCAGCTAAGTGTATTATGTGTTACTTTGCTCCCAATGTTGTCATTGAAATGTCTGGGGCATTCAGAGCATTGAAAGTAGAATTCTGTCAGCAGCATCAGGTAGAAGCATTTCCAAGTTCTATAGAAAACAGACAAAGCCAGGATGTTTCCTGTGCCAATTAGCAGTTTTGCTGAGCAAGAAGGAAGTGTGTCTAAAGATGTCTGAATAAGAACCCAGCAAGCTCGGTATTTAAATGAGAACAGCCCAGCAAGCTTCCTCGGGCTTTTGGCACCCATGCCGACTGCCGTAAAGGGTTCCCAAGAAGGTCATCCAATCCCACTGAATCATAGGGATTATGTGGGAGGGAAGTAGCCGTATGGCTTATTCGCTTCAGCACATGTCCACGGGAGGACATTTGCCAATGCCTGGCACCATGCGGCTTATAAATATTTTCCAGTGATTTTATGAATACAGCTTTTCAAACACCAGACAATTGGTGCTAAAGAATAAGTTCAGTGAAACCTATGAATTGTCTGACAAGTCAATGAGGTTGTGAGCGCGTACTTGGAAGTGGCAGATGTGCTCCGAGTACATATTTGATTTATATTCTGGGGACAAGTTTTCTTTAGCTGTGGGATGCTTACCTGATGATTTGCCTGTAACTGCAATTCAACACTGGGATTTGAGTCTCTTCCCAGGCTTTTAGTAAAAGTTAAGTTTAAAGAAAATAGACTGCATTATAGTATAGTCACCATTTTAGAGGTTGAACTGATATATTTATTTTACTATAATCATGAATTCTTTTACGTCCTAATTCATTCTGAAACATACTGTTTTGTTTTATATTTTAAGTCTGTTATCTTCCTATGCGCAAGTTCATTTTGCTTTCTCTCTTTTTCTTCTTAAACTCACCTGCCTGTTTAGTTTTCCTCTTCTATGAAATAGGCTTAACATATCTCTTCAGATTCGATTTAACACATGCACATATGCACATATACATATATATTATACATATATATACAATATAATGTATATCTTATGACTGATGAAGAAATAGAAAACATCAGCAAGTGGATAACCACTCAGTAAGTCAAACAATGTAGAGTAGGAAGCATTCTAAAATGAACTAGCTTCAATCTGATAAGGGGGAGAAATGCTAGAGATGAACAGACAACAAAAAATCACAGGATTAAAAATATTCTCCCTGTACTGGCTGGTTTCGTGTGTCAATTTGACACAAGCTGGAGTTATCACAGAGAGAAGAGCCTCCCTTGAGGAAATGCCTCCATGAGACCCAGCTGTAAGGCATTTTCTCAACTAGTGGTCAAGGGGGGAGGGCCCAGCCCATTGTGGGTGGTACCCTCCCTGAGCAGGTGGTCCTGGGTTCTATAAGAGAACAAGCTGAGGAAACCAGAGAAGCAAGGCAGTAAGTGACATCCCTCCATGGGCTCTGCATCAGCTCCTGCTTCCTGACCTGCTTGAGTTCCAGTCCTGACTTCCTTTGGTGATGAACAGCAATGTGTAAAGTGTAAGCTGAATGAACCCTTTCCTCCCCAACTTGCTTCTTGGTTATGATGTTTGTGCAGAGATAGAAACCCTGACTAAGACACTTCCCAAGTTAGTTCTCAAATCAGCAACCCAGTGAGGCTTTGAAGGTGGAAGTCAGATCTTGTCAGTATCTGCTAAACCCAGGTCAGGGACTTCCAAGGCCCTGAGCATCTGGTTTCTGCTATCTATTTCCATTCTCTCTTCCTGCCCTCCTCTCCCAGTCCCAGCACAGTATGACCTGCTCTGGATCTCTACTCTTTCTTTTCTGTGACACAGTAACATTGATCATGGTCAATATCCTTCCTCATTTCCCCCCAATATTCACTTAATTCTTACATTTTATTTTAGATAGACTCTTGCTGTACAGCTCAGGCTGGCATCAAACCTGTAATCTTCCTGCTTCTACTTCCCAGGTGCTGGTATTACTTGTTTAAGCCAAGCATACCCAGCCTTTGATATCTTTCATTTGAATTTTATCATCTTAGAAAAACCTCCCCTAACCACCCTGCTTCATATTGCAGCCACCACCCATTTCTGCCTATCCTATTTTTTCTAGGTTTAGTCACCATCAAACCTCTTAAATATGGTGGATACCATACCGTTTTTGTTGGTATTTAGTTTCTTTTGCCAACTAGAACACAATTTCCATGGAGACTTCTCTACATTTCCTTTATAAGAAATTCATTCATGCTATCCTATTTCCAGTGTTAGAAGTTAGTTTTATGTTGCTTTGCCCATAAGAGAAACTGCCATATATACATCCTCCGTAAATCTACACTGAGAGAACGGATATATTAGAATTCTACAGAGGAACAGATCAACTGTATACGTGTTCTTATGTTCAAATATATGTGTGGAGATGAGGAAGAAAGAGGAAGAGGGAAAGAGAGAGAAAGCAGAGAGAGAGAGAGACACAGAGAGATTTATTATAGGGACTGGGTTTCATGATTTTTGAGGTCAATAAGTCCAACAATATGCTATCAACATTTCTATAATCAACAGAAAGTTAATATTGTAATTTTCTTCAGTTCAAACTTGCAGACATGAGAACCAGAAGTATCCACAGCTGAAGTCAGGAAAACATGGATATCCCAAATCAGAAAAAGAATCTTTTCTTCTGCATTTTTTTCTTGTACCTTGAGCAGAAACCATTTTTCCATAGTATATATTCAAATGCTAATGTCTTCTAGAAACTTCCCAAGAATGCTTAGGAATAATGTTTTACCAACTATTCTGACTATCCCTAGCCTAATCATTTTGACATGTAAATATTAATCATCATTAAGTCAGAATAAGAGATTATGGGAGAGCACTGGTGTCAATGAGTCTTGGCCATGGGATAGAAGAGACATAATGGTAGATGTGACATTTTAGTTTGGTTTTGAATGAAAGATATTTTCGGACTCTATAAAAGAGAATGTGGACTATCAAAACCATAGAGAACGATGCATTAGAGCACTCTGAAAGAGCTAATAATAGAAGTGACTCGGTGATTTTACCCAATAAAGGAAAGGATTGGCTCATGATATGGGAAGTCCTGAAATCAGGCAGCCTTGAGGTTGACATTATCCAACAGTTCTTGTGCTCCTGTCTACGTTATTTCATCCCTAGAGTGGCTTTCTCCTTAGAGTAGCTTTGCTCATTGAAGCAAAAGAACTCCAGTAATTCAATAATTCAAACTGCAACACTACAGCATTCAGAGGAGGAGAGGCACATAGAGCACAGAGCACACCTTTTCCTCTGATTCAGACCCTTGTCTAAGTCAGTCATTTGACACTTTAGATTCAGTCAAATACTTGTGGTCAGCCAGGTTCCTATGAATTAACTGAAGGGAAGTGGAAATTCATTAGTAATAGTATGTTTTGAATAAAATAATAACATTCTAAATAATGTGTGAAAATGAAACGGTGCCTCTTGTCAGGAAAGATGGAAACCACAAGAGTGGTTAGGGGGTGATTCTGGTCAAAGTCATTATATATAACTCTGAAAATGCCCTAATACTGTCCATCACCCTGGACACTTTTTTTTTTTTACTTTGCTTTCTTCTAATCCATTGCACTTCTTCAAACTCCTAATTCACCTGATTCCATGCCCCTCAAAACATTTGAACCTTTCTTAAGAGTATTTGATCTTGATCATTGTTTTTTATGAAATGTACTTTCCTAAGTCATGGGAGATTCAGAAAATTCATTTAGTTCTTGAAACTCCTGAAAGTTCAGGCATTCTATGGTGGAATTAGCAGGAAGCAGAATCCAGCAATATAAAGAAGCATCTGGATTCCCTTGCACTGCCCCCTGCTTCCAGACATTACAGGATTAGAAATGGGTTTTCTTTCTTATTGGTAGCATTTTCACTAGGAGGAAAGCACCAGGAGGGTAGAAAGTATTTTGGGTGTTGTTGTTTGTTTGGTTGGTTGGTTTTGTTTTATTTTGTTTTTTTTTTTTGTTGTTGTTGTTGTTATCACAAAGACATACACTGGCTGACACTGTGAGTCCTATTCAGTCATCCTTATGGCTAGAGGTCACTGAGCACATTGTTGTAAAGGGGTCTTCCATGTAATGGAAAATGAAGTCAGGATTCTGCATCAATATCCACAAGCTTCAGACGGAAGATTAAACTAGTCATGGAGTGAAGGCCAACTGGCTGGACTTCTTGTAACACTTCAGGAGTCACCCATTCAGCCTCCTCAATCCCTTCAGAAATTAGAGCTGCACATCTCTTAGGGGACCTTGAAGTCTCAGTCTTTCACATCAGAGAAACCTGCTATCTCCCACCAGGACTGAGCCCTGAAGCCTGCAGTTTGAAGGGCCAGTAGATGTCCCTCTTCTTTCCCTTCCATCATCACACTTGGCAACCGGAAAGGGAGAGAGGAGAGAAGAAAAATCTTTGTTTCCTATCCAAGTTAATAGGAAACAACAGCCAAAATTTAGCCTCGGATTCTTTCTTGTCCCAGGATTTACTCAACCCACTATCTTCCTCTAAAGATCAAGTGGAGGCAGCCAGTCTCCAAGGGTGTATATTCTTGGAACTTGACTTTCCCTCATATACTTGTAATTGTAAAATTCTTGGCACACTGATGCTTCTCAAAGGGCTTTTGAAAGCATGTAAGAGAGTTCTGCAGTTAGGAGAGTTATCTAAACCCTTTGGCAGGATATATTTCATAGACTTTTTCCAAAGCCAAGCCAATCCCAAATTATTAATAACAGATAGATAGATAGATAGATTGATAGATAGATAGATAAAGATGTAGATAAACAAGTCAGACAGAAAATAGATAGGTGGATAGATAGATAGATAGATAGATAGATAGATAGATAGATAGATAGATAAAGATGATAGATAAACAAGTCAGACAGAAAATAAATAGATAAATGAATAGATAGGTAGGTAGGTAGATAGATAGATAGATAGATAGATAGATAGATAGATGATAGATAGATAGATAGATAGGTAGACAGACAGAGAGAGAGATAGGGCAGTGAGGGGTGTAGACTGCAGCTCCTAGAACTACGAATATTTAGCCTACATTTACCAATCTGTCAAGCAGTATCCTGAATACTTCGGTATGTTTTGTTGAAATATTTCAATGATTTAGGATTTAGATGTTATTATTAGTCTCCCATTTATGTAGGAGGCCCAAAGAAGTTAGCTTCTTGATTAAATTCACATAACTACAGCATTAACTAGCACCTTTCAAAATGCATGTCTACTTGGAACCTCAGAACATGGTCTCATTTGGAAATAGAATGTGTCCATAAATGTGTATATCCCCGAGATGCTGTCATACTGAATTGGTGGGCTTTAATATTCAATGACTAGATTTGGAAATGTTGTAGGAAGATAAAGTCAGACAAAAGAAGGCCATATGGTGATGTGAGTAGAGAAGAGAATGATTAAAATCCAGAAACGGATACAGCTATCAGGAGTGAAGGTCATAGAACTCATTTGCTGGCAGGGACCCTAGAAGGATCTAAGCATGTAACAAACTATTTTACTGTGTTAGTCTCAGAGTGTCCTTTGTCATCTCTGTCATACTCTCCCTTTATGGCATTTACTTGAAATTAAGAATAGGAAATAAGTATTTTTAAAACATTTTTAGTCAAGGTATATGCGTTAGGGTTTTACTGCTCTGAAAAGATACCAACTCTTATAAAGGAAATATTTAAATGGAGCTGGCTTACAGTTTCAGAGGTTTAGTCCATTATCATCTTGATGGCAAACATGGCACTGTCCAGGTGGACATGGTACTGGAAAAGAAGCTAAGATATCTACATCTTGATCCATTGGCAGCAGGACAGAACTGTGTGTCATACTGGGCATAGCTTGAGCATAGGAGACCGCAAAGACTACCCCCACAATGGCACACTTCTTTCAAGAAAGCCACCCCTCCCAATAAGTCCACATCTCCTAAATAGTGGCACTCTTTGTGGGCTAAGCATTCAAGCACATGAGTCTATGTCTATGAGCCACACCTATTCAAACCACCACAGCATAATTGACAATAATTATATATACAGTCATCCTTGATATTTGTAGGTCATTAGTAACCGTGTAGGTGTCAAGGTCTGCAGATGCTCAAATTACTTAAGGAAAACTTATCTGTATCCATTACCTCTCTAAATTACCTTTTATGTCTAATGTAATTTAGGCAATGTTTCATGAATATTCTTATATATTCTCTATTTATAGAGATTTGGAGACAAATCTGTAAGTGTTCAGTACAGATGTAGCCATAATAGCCCTAACTACTTAGTGCAACTGTAACATGAATACTTTCGAGCCACAGTTGGTGGAATTCAGGCACAGAACTGATGACTAAGGAGGCATAACTGTTTATTATGTATGCAAATATATCTTATTCATCTTTACATCCTCAGGCCCGACTAGTGCATGCCATTGTATACACGATTAACCATAAAAATAAATACTTTCTCTTTTATTACTGGACCAGCCTTCCTTCTTTTTTAGTTTTCTCATGCTTTACACATTAAAATAAATGCCCGATCCCAACAACAATGAATACAATAAGAATTATAATCTTTCTGCTAAATACATTTGTATAGTTGATGAGTTTATTAACTAACTATTCACTCTTGAAGTTTATGTTCTGTAAATAATCTGCTTGGACTTTTTTCCTGCCTTATATCATTTCGCCTTGTTTGAGACAAGGTATAAAGCAATCTATACAACATAATAAAGTAACTGTAGTGGCTATTCCTGGTTGTCAGCTTGACTATATCTGCAATGAACTACGGTCCAGGATTGGAAGGCTCACCTTTGATCCTGATATTGAGGCTGGGAGATACAAGTTTCTGACCTGGATCTTGGTAAGGTGATCTTGAGGCAAAGTGGCTATGAATTCCAGGAGCTTAAGGC
Organism: Rattus norvegicus; assembly: GCF_021556685.1. Classification (NCBI taxonomy): domain Eukaryota; kingdom Metazoa; phylum Chordata; class Mammalia; order Rodentia; family Muridae; genus Rattus; species Rattus norvegicus. Next base: position 44,708,668 of record NC_141540.1, read on the forward strand.
AAGGAGATCTCTGAGTTCAAGGTCATCTGGGACAAAGCAAGTCCCAGATCCAGGCATGGCGGTACACACCTTTAATTTGGGATGCACCTTCTGCTAGAGATTTACATAAGAACATTGGAAGAAGGAGGAGTCTCTCTTCTCTGCCTGCCTTGTGAACTGAGCCACCACTAGATCCTTGGACTTCCATTCACAGCTACTGCTGATCATTGTTGTGGAATTGACTACAGACTAAGTCATCAACCAATTCTCTTACTGTATAGAGACTACCCATAAGTTCTGTGACTCTAGAGAACCCTGACTAAAACAGTAACATAATTTCATTTGAAGACTGAACTCTAATGGTTTAGAAGGAAAAAAAAATGATGCCCTCAAGTTCAGCTTTTCACACTCAGGGTCATAATTATATCTGTAATTCCAAAACATGCAGTGGTCACCTACTGAGTGGCCTCTAATTCAATTCAATTTAGATGTTACCTACCTGGAAACAGAATCTGATCCCATAGATTAAGAGGTGAGTAGGTGAATGCCGCAGACTGCCCTCACTTCAGAACTAGCTAATGTTTAGTTTTCTAGAACTTCTGATCCTATAGGATGAGACTCCCTCTATAAATTTCATTCATTTGTTAGAGTAGCTCACAGAGTTCCCAGAAGCATTTTTTACATTTAGCAGTGTATTGAAGACTATTAAACAACCAAAGAAAGAAACTCTGGGAAGGGTTCTGAGGGTAAGAGCTGCTAAGCTAATGAGTCATATTCTGCTTCTCGGAAGCTTCCACAGTTCACATATACCGACACTTCTTGAATCATCTTTGGGGTTTTTAATGACAATTTTATTGAATAGACATCTCTGAAGCTTCAACAATCTGTGCATAATGGAACAGGATGGAAGGGGTATAATGTAAGGACACTTGACAGTGAACAGGGAAGCATTCATGGCCTGTCCTGATTCTTATTGACTTCTTTCAGCAACAGTCCCTCTCCTGGTGTATAAGCAAAACCCATTCTGACATGAAGGTCTTTGGTCTCCTATAAGACAAAGAAAGTCAAATAACATCAATGTTCAGCTCAAAGACAGAATTGTTGGGAAATATGACATACTTTGGTGAGGGAGTTATGAGCCAGGACCCTTAGGTATGGCATGATATCTTTATGAGTTTTAGATCACATAGCGTCAAGGGAACAAAATTAAGAATAAAAGTAAAACTAATGAACATAAGAAATGAGATTTGAATAACAACAACAACAACAACAACAAAAGCATAAACAGATTCTTGATGTTGAAAGAGATAGTTCGGAGAATTGTTACATACCATTGTAACAGTAGAAGAAGACTTGCTTAGTATATCTTTAGGTATCAATACACAGTTACTCGGGATGCCTGCTGTAAGTGAGTCTTCACTAAAGGCAAAGGTGGAGATGGCTCCCATGACTCTGTGTAAAGAAGGGAACTTCATGAATGGATCTCCATCAATGCTGTCATGTGGACAGGGTCTGTCACCAAGGAAAACATACTTTAAGTTCATACAAAATTGGGTTCAAATCTTGGTTCTATCATTTAGCAACTATATGTTATTAAAATATTATTATTTCTACCACAATCACTGGGGAATACCACAAGATACTTCTTTTTTATTTTTTGTGTTGGGATGGGATGGGGCACAGATATAAGATATATCCACTTTGTGGTAGGCAAGATACATTTACTAGTTTTCTTTGATAAATTACTATTTCACAGTAGACCTCTAAAAAATCCTTTGTGAATTATGTAATTTTTTTCTATCACAGATCAAAACTTATAGGATACTGAATTACAATTCTATATTTTCAGTCAGATATGTACTAGCCTGTATTCAGTGGTATTGCTACACATGATGAATTCATAAGTAATCAATTTAAATAATCTTAAAGCAATGTTTACATTCATTCTTTGAGAATGTCACACAATATACTTTGAACATATATAACACTCCTCATTGCAACTCATCTCATAAGCACCCTCCCCTCCTTCCTATCCTATTTTTAGTTTTCTTCATTCTCCCATTAAATCCCGTTTGTGTGGGCCAATTAGTCTTGGAAGTGGCACCTGCTCTGGTGTGTGGTTGATCTACCAGAGGTCAGACTTTTAGAGAAAACTGACCATCTTTTCCTAGCAGCTATCAAATGCCAATAGCTTTAGTGATGAGTTTGGACCCACATTCCCTGCTCTATGCTGAGATTTTGTCTGGTTTGAACTTGCACAGACCTTGTGCATGTTATCTCAAAAGTGGTGCGTTTATTTGTCCGTCTGCCCTGTTTGTCTGGTAAACACCATTTCCTTGATATTATCACAATCTTTGTTCCCCCTCTTCCTAAAAAAATCCCTGAGCCTTGGAGTAAGGGTATAATATGTGTGGCCCAGCTAGAGATGAACAGGTCACAGTCTCTTATTCTCTGGACATAGACCAGTCGAGGTCCTCTCTATTAATTTCCATATACTGTAAGGAGAAACTTTTCTGATGAGGGTTGAGATAGACTCTTATATGTAAATTTTATAATTAAAAAAATGAAAAAACATAGTGCTATTGAAAGTGTTAGAGTGTCAGGCACCATTCTACCCAATGACTGTGGGCTTAGGTTGAAAGCATGATGATACATCAAACACTGTTTTTTCAACCTAGTAAGCATTCTGCCATGGACTGTTACTGTCAGCCACAGAAGATCTCATCCAATGAACATGATTCAAATGCTTAAAGACAGAGGTCATTGACAGTTTGACCCCTAAATGGAAGTCAACCTCTTTATCTGGCATTATTCTCTGGAATTAGAAATTCAATCCTTCTTTAGATGAGAAGCTAGCTGCACTGAACTCATCCTGGAAGAACTATTCCTTAGTAGATTGTAAGCCATAATTTTGATTGTGACCACATGTAAGAACCTAGAAGTATATTTTAAATTTTAATTTATACTAAAGCTCAGGATTCTCGTTGTACCTTATATCAGTAAGAAAACAGAGGCAGACTAAATACCGGTAAAAATAAAGAGAGACAGGGGGAGAGAGGGGAGAAGTTTAACATGGAAAGGCTTGCTGGTTATATGCAAACATGCTTTATCTTTCTGTTTGTGATATCAGTGTCCTTTTGGTCTTCTCCTAACTGGGAGGTAAGGCTCTCCAGAGAATTTCTCTTCCTGTGTGCTCTCTTCTTCCCAGGAATTAAGGCTACCCACCCCACATTCTTTTCCCAGATTGTTGGATGGCTTCAGCCGGAGAAGGATAGAGATAAAAAGAGTCCAGACATAGTCAGCATGTCTGTGATTGGACTCTACCTCCTCTAATAATTGTGCAACCCATGACAACAGTCTTTCTCCTGGGCCTTATAGCTTTTCCTCTTCACTGAGAAAAGGAACAGATGACTGTTATGCTGCCAGGTTGATGAATGTGTTTTGGACTTTTATCCTAGTTTTTAAAGTATTTCCCTAATCGTGAAGAAGGAGAATTTGATTAAATTTTTTCACTTGCACAACAGCAGACACTTTTTTTCTTTCCAGAGATAAGAGTTTCTAACTCCAGGGAAAAACTGAGAGGTTTTAGCTTCTTCTGAAAAATGAAAATAAAAAAATGGAGGATTCTATGTGTTATTGTTTTTCCGTTCACGACTATGAATATGCAAAATAAGCCTCTGATTTTACATTGTTACCTAAATGCTAAACAAATTAAAAACATATTTTATTAATATAGTCTCAAGTTTGCTTGTTTGCTTGTTTTCTCCCAGATGGGTCTGGCACTAAAATGATATATTGCTTTTCGAAAGGACTGGAGTTCAACCATGAAGATTGGCTGGAGCTCCGTATCTAATTATAACAGAGATCATCCATTGACTACACCCTGACATCCTCTCTTCTCCTCCAACACAAACCTTAATAAACTTAGTTAAGGTGCTCAGGACAGTGTTCCTTGGAAATTCTATCCCTATCCCAATTCTGATCTAAATCACAGTAATGCTGTTTCTCTTTGTCACTCAGTACACAATGACTCATCTCGGGAGTCTTGTGTGACCCAGTTCTGACCAATATATTAAAAAGGAAAGTGGAAAGACCCAGGTTTCTTTTTTTTTTTTTTTTTTGGTTCTTTTTTTCGGAGCTGGGGACCGAACCCAGGGCCTTGCGCTTCCTAGGCAAGCGCTCTACCACTGAGCTAAATCCCCAACCCCAAGACCCAGGTTTCTAAGAGAGATTGTCCTCTTTATTAATATAACATAATAGACTCGGCTGTCTCTTCTGTCTCCTGTTGATCCTGTATTTGTGTCTAAAGAGTAGACAACAAAATGTCAATGTATTGTAGCCACCTGTGCTTACACAGCAATAAAGAGAAGGGAAAAACCTATACAACAGTAAGCTGCCCCAACGGCCTTGGGTAACTACTGCTTTACTTCTTCCATGATTTGTTTTAGAACCTTAATTTTGCCTATGCTACTTGTAGCTGAAAAAAACAGCCTTCAATGATATAATGTTTGGCAGATATACTTAATTCACTATGATAATATGGCTGGTTTCTAGCTATTTTCATTTTTATTTGGTTTATTTTGGTTTTTTTGTTACTTCACCAAGATGCTCTTTTCAGAATGTAACTGTTTCTTATCCTCTCCCATGAAGTTCTTTCTGTTGGCCGCCTTCCTCACTACTGGGAAGCCCCTGCAAGCGCTACCAGTATAAAATAAATAGCTTGTATTTATTGGTATTTGTTTGTTTTGAGACAGGGTCTCTTACACAGGTAAAAACCATAATTTCATATCCTGCTATCTTTCTCCAAAATGACAGTGCCTGGTAGTGAACATTAAGTCCTCATGGACTCAGTGCATTGAAAGAGAGCATCTGTTCAGCACCTGATCTTGCAGTGTATCTAAAGAAAAGACTGTGGGAAGCCATTTCCCGGGGAAGGCCTTCAGAGAGAGAGTTCTGCTGCCTCAAGCTGATGAAGGAAGTGTGTACATGACTATGAGTTGCTTTAAAACCCAAGAGAAGAAACAAATTCCTGATCAAACATGGAGTCTACTACTGTTCACTTAGCAATTTTCCACTTATAGTACAGTACTTACAGTATGTGTGTGTGTGTGTGTGTGTGTGTGTGTGTGATGCAGATAAAAAAGGCTTATACTTTAATCATTCTTTACCCAGAGTCATGATTTATAGACTCATTGAATTGCTAACAGTAACAGATGATTCATGTCTAGTACACATGCAGAACCTCATTCAGTGAACGACCAGCATTCATTAAAAGGCTTATAAGATCAGCACTGACTGAAAACTACTGTATAGCTTTGTAAAACATGTAATATGAAGCTAAAGCATAAGGGATTCCTAAAATTAGTTGAACTGGTTTTTTTTCTTTTTTTTTATCAGAAGCTTTAAATGCACAGTGTTGGCAGACACTAAATTAGCATTTGAGGTTGGCTGTAATCCTGGATGTGAAGATTCAAGGATGTATATCTTGAAGCAAAATTTGATGTTAATAAAATGATTGCTGAATCAAAGTTCTACATATTAGATACAACTTTCCCTATTGGACTCATACTGTACAATTAGAGATAATTTCTTCAGGCGGGAGAACTCTGTCTACATATGCTTGTTAATGTGACTTGTAAAAATATGCAACTGAAGCTAGAGGAAAAAAATGGTACGAGGGACAGGGAAGATGGCTCAGTGGGCACGGCATTGGTTGAGTAAGCAGGAGAAGCTGAGTTTCAATCTCCCGCATCCATGCAGATGCCTAGCTGTACCTGGAAGCCCACTGGAAAGCCCAGACCACACCCTGCAAAGACAGAGGGAGGGAATCTCCAAAGGGAAACTAGCCTAATCCAAGAGTTCCGGGCTCAAGAGAGAGACCTGGCCACCATGTATAAGAGGGAGAGCAACCAAGGAAGACATCTGATGTCAATTATCGGCTTCCGCATGTACAAGCACAAGTGCCTGTGGACCCACACAAGCGTGTGCTCCCTTGTTCCTCATACCCAGAGCACACACATACCAACACGTGTACCATCCACTCATATATCCACCCCCCCAATAAGTTGTCACAATGATCTCACTCAATGTCACATTACATAATATTAAATAAAATGAATAGAATCAAAATTAGGCGGCACTGGTTGAATGTGAGGTAGAGCGGCAACATAGAACACCTTGGCAGAAATAAATTTAACCCTTTAAAACATGTCTGTACCTCAATCCTTTCTCTTTTTCTCTGAAAATACCTTGCACTTTAACCACCAAACTCAAGTTATCGCCATTTGTTACCTCATGTTTTCTCAGTACTGCCAAGGAGCAACTGTGCTCATCTGATACTAACTTCAGGCTAAAAGGTTTAGAGTTGGTTAGAATTTTCTTCAAATCCATCCTGTAAAGATTATGAACATATAAGTACAATTCCAGTCATTTACCATGTCACCTGAAAAGAAAGCTGGGAGGAAACTGTCCCTTTAGTAAGACTACAGTTTTTATGAAGTAACAATTGTACCCATGAGCCTGGTTAATAGGCAGGTGGGAGAGGCATTAAAGAACACACTCTGGAATCAGAATCCTCAAGTTCAAGTCCTTAGTTCACTGCTTGCTTGCTTCCTAAGTGAAGAAGTCAGTCTCCCCCATCATCTGTGAGGATGTTAAAGGGCCTACCCCATAGAGCTCTTGCGAGCACATGGAATGCCTCCACACATCTCGAATAACAGCTGTGTTCTATTGCTCTTATTACTTACTCAAAGTTAGACTCGGTTTAAAAGATCATAGTGGCTTCTGAATGTGTACGCTCTTGGAGCTAAGATTAAAGGTCAAGTGAAGGCAGGTAATCTGGATGGCCTCTGAGGTGAGGGCGGGGGACTAATTTAGAGAGGAGCGATTGACGGAGAACCAGGACTTTTAGTCCTTGCCTGTGTTTCGATGGTTGGCTCCTCCATCCTTCCTGCTGCTTACCCCTTACTTTCCTCAGATACAAACCCCAGGTGTTGAATCCCACAAGTCCTAAATGTGCTGATGGTTACGCAAGAGCAGCAAAGAAGCAGTGTGCTGGTCGAAGTGGACTGGCGTGCGTCTTTAAAGAAACGAACGGTGGCCAAAAATAAACATACTCACCAGCTGGTTTGAAGATCCTGTTTTAGATGCTTATAGGTCTTTGGTGACTTCACAAAAGCGTTCTCCCCAGCTGTTTTTTAAGTGAGCCCAGCAATCTGCCATGACAAGATGCTGACCAGGGTTGCCCTGGTGGGAGAGGAGTTGGCATCCGAGCTCAGAAAATGCGCAGTACCGTTTTTTTTGGAAAGCCGGCTGACATGCACGGGAGTCACATCCCACTCCTGGAAGGCACGTGACCTACAATATGAGCCATAACCCGTTTACCCTGCAGCTGAAATACGCTCGATGGCCCTTTTGCTTGCAAATGGAGTGAGATGTCCTGGTTTAGGGAAGATGCTATCCCCAGATGATATAGTGACAGAGTCTTTTTAGCTTGTAGGTAACTGTAGCCAACCGCTACTTTGAATCCTTAGCTATCCCCACATTTTATTTTCGAAAATAATATCCGAAGAATAGCGAACTATGTATTTCTTTCTAATTCTGATAAAACAAATCCAGGGTAGTTTCTGTGAAGCAATATGACAACTTCACAGTGTTACAGACTCAATATTTTCATCTTCCTGTACCAATGAATAGTGTCTATTATTATGATTATCATTATTGTCATCGTCGTCATCTCGTCGTTGTCATCTCGTCATCGTCACCACCACCATCGTTACTCACTTGTAATCAAAAGACTTGCTGTAGCTCCAGCCATTACATTTGCTTTCAGGGAAACCTAGGTGGGGAAAAAGTAACCCATGAGTCAGCCTTTGTTCATTAAGGATGATTCTAAGCAAAGGCATACAATTCCCAAGTAGACCTCATTCAAACCCTCATAGGGAGTTCCAAAGCAGGCTGCGAAGTTTGTCCTTGTATCTGTGTAGCGATGTACCTAACTAAAAGCTGACTTTCTCATAGCTGAGGGAAGTACCAAGTGATGTTGCAAGCCAGTCAGTATCCTGCTAGTCTTCCTTCTCCAAACAGGGATATTATTGCCATGCATATAGTTTGAATATGAGGACTAAATGGAATAATACTTGTGAAATAATACTGGTAAAACTAAACACCAGACAGACAACAAAACAAAAGAACAAAATACACCTTGTTCTTGTCAAGTAGTTGGGTAATCTAACGATCATCTGAGCAATGGCGTTAATTCAAGTTATTTAATTCCACTTGAGACCTTAACCGAACCCCTGTGCTGCACCTCAAAACCTTTATATCAACTGAGAAAAATGAAGCACTTCTTTAGGCTGGAGAGACTGAGACTCAGCACAGACTATCAATAAGGTGCTGAAAGTCATTGGTTGGGTAACCATTGCCCTTGTCCCATTATTCTCCCGAGTGCTTACAAGATCCATGATAAGCACATGTGTTTATCATATTGTTAAGCAGATGTGCATTACGAATGAAGGAGGATAGAGGTTTCTGCCCGCCCTTTTAAGGTGTAAAACAGAGCCAAGAGTCAGCACAAATAAATAAAAATAGTGGCCTCTGTCTGCCCAAGTGATGAATTGAATCAAGAACGATGTAATTAGTGTGACGACTGAAAAATATAGCTGTTGCGTGTTTCCATGAAAGCCCTGCCCTGTTCACTGGTATGAAATAGACAGCAAATGGCAAGAGAAAAACCATTAAGGCCTTGAAACACTGCCAGTCCTGGTACAGCATCAAAGCTTAATGGCCGCCGCCCAACTGTGCTCAGCTGGTCATCCCATAACAATGGTCGATAACAAAACCCAGATACTGCACCAGCTGCTGTGCACCAGGCTGAAACAGAGCGTCCACGAGCAAGCTCAGGAAGCCGGATGATGAAAAAGTCACTGAGGGGAAAGCTTGAACAGTGTGGTCTGTGGGGAGACCACGACAAAGGAGCCGCAGTAGGGGTGTGTGTGTGTGTGTGTGTGTGTGTGTGTGTGTGTGTGTGTGTGTGTGTGTGTGTGCGCGCGCGCACACGCGCGCGCAGTGTTTTGACAGTAATTGCAGTCGAGTTAACTTCCAGGAGAAGCAATGAGTAACCGGTGAGGCAGAGGAAAAAGCTCAGTGGGTTTAGAGAGGAGCCAATGGAGCGTGTGCTCAGGGTTCCCCGGGGCCTCAGCAAGGGGCCAGAATTTGAGTTCACTTGGCCTAAGGTTTCCCCACCATTCAAACATATGGTAGCTTAATAGCAGTTGGTCGAGAGCAGACTCTGTTCTCTCAGCATAGGCCCCCCTCCCATTCCTCCTTGTGTCGATCATGTTAGGGGTGTCATGGATAATTTTAAGATCCTGCTTGGGAGCTGTATTTATTAATTTATTGTGTTTAGTACGATTTATTTATTTATTTATTTATTTATCTATTTATTTATTTTAGCATTTCTGTCCATATGTAAGTTCTTCTACCGGTCCAGGAAGAGGAAATACTGGTGAGCTCTCTTGCTGCGGGTTCTGTAGATCCAACCCCAGCATTAACCTAAAGGCGTTCTACTAGAACCATAACCTTTGTGCAGAGTTTGAAAGAATTCGGTTCCTCTACTCAGGACAGAGACTAGTTAATACAGAGGGAACTCAGGTAGTTATGTTTGGGACATTTCTTTTCGTCCTTCCTCCCACTCTACCCACCTCTCATTTTAGCTCATTTAGCTCATTTAGCTCAGGATGGCTCCAAACTCCTAGCTACCTCTTGCCTCAGTCTCCCAAGTGCTAGTGTTACAGACTTGAAGCAATGTCTTCAGCTAAGATAGGTGCAAGATAGGTCAAAAGGAGGGTTCACTACCTAAAACTTCCTAGTCACGGGCTAGAGAGCAGGCTCCGAAGTTACCAGCACTTTGTGTTTTTTTCAGAGGACCTGGGTTCAATTTCCAGCTCCTACATGGTGGTTCACAACTGACTGTAACTTCGGCTACAGGGAATCTCATGTCCTCTTCTGGCTTTTTCAAGCACCAGTCATACACATGGTGCACAGGCATGCTGGTTAAACTCCCAAAGCAATAAAATACAACAAAACATTTTTTAAAAAGAATATTAAAATTCCTTAATAAAATGGAAATTCTTGGCTTTTGGGACAGTGAATATATGTTATAAAAGAACATGTTGATAAAAGTGGTAAAAAGTACCAGGCATGTTAAAGAAACGAAAAGAAATAGAATTTATCAGCATTTTTGCAATTGCTCTCAAGCCCAAGTTTTCTTGCTTGTTATAGAGCAAAGAGTAACTATGTCTGTTCATGAAATCTTAAAATTCCTAAGACTGATCTTATTATTTTTAATTATGGGTATGTATAGGAGCCCAAGGAGGCCAGAGGTATCAGATCCACTGAAACTGTAGTTACAGGCAGTTGTTAGTCACTTAAGATGGGACCAAATTTAGTTCTGTCAAAGCAATATTCACTTAACTGCTGAGCCATCGCCCACCCCCGGTGTCTCCTGTTTTAAAAATGCAAATCCCATTGAATATCTGAAAGAAAGAAGGATAGAAAATCTTTATATTAATTATTAAGCATTCTATATGAAGAGACGAGTTTATATTTGTAACGTGTAGAAAACACATTTTATAAGTGTATTATACCAAGGTAATGGAATTGTCACATTTTGCAATTATCCTGTTTTAAATATTCACTGTGTACATTTGTTTATTTAGACTGAGCCTCTCCTGTATCTTGAGCAGGCCTCAAACTTAGAATGAAGCCAACCATGACCTCGACCTTCTGATCCTCCCTCCTCTGTGTCTCTGTGTCTGTCTGTCTCTCTCTCTCTCAAGTATTGCAGTTACAGGGTGCTGTGTCTTGAGCCTATGGGGTTCTGTACACTAGTAAAGTACTTTACCAACCGAGCTACATCCCCAGCCCCCATACTCTTATTCAACAGCTGAACGCTACAGTTTGTGTTTTTCAATATTTTCATTGAGCTCCATTGAAAGTTTATTGAATTTAATGAAGTTATCAAAATTCCATTCCTTCTGTGGGTTGCTAACAGTAGAGTTTCTTTTATAAAACAAGTGTTGCTAGACTTTAGAATAAAAATGTTCGCATATATAAAATGATCACATATTTAAAGTTTAAAATGGCCTCAAAATGCAATGCCTATAATAAAAAGAGAACACGTATAAGGATATGTTTTGTTGAATTTTCACAAATTGGGTGTACCAAATCCTACAAAATATTTTTAGAGTCTCATGTTCTCAGCATGCTCCATTGCATGTTTTACACCTCACCAAAGGATAGTCGCTGTCACAATGAACTGTAGTGTCAAGGGTTAATTTAATCTCTTTTTGAATGTATGCAAAGGAAATCGTTCAGTATGTACTGATTTGAGTCCAGTGTCTAAACACGCAACAACATGCTTGTGCGATTTCGTATGTAGCTGCTAATCCTCTTGCTGTGTTTTACTCATTGCAGAGTAAAATGACATTTATTTATAAGTTGTTTGTAATGCAATGATGGTATGAATGCTTCTGCACACCCGTGCCAACACATGCATGCATTTGAACTGGTTATAGGCATAGAACCATTAGCTTACAGATAGCGTTAGAACCACAATTCCTTGCCGTTTTATTACTTTGGTTATTGTAACTTTAAATCTCAAACTGAAAGTGCTAAAGCTGTTGAATATTATCACCGTGCTATTAAATTAAAATTTCATTTGATTGCGGCTGTAAGATGATACATTTTAAGGCTCAAGGACACAAACAACCGAGACGAATAGAAGCAGCAGAAACAGTGTGTAAGTCCTAATCTGCAATGTTAGCTCCTTTTCTGTGGATGGTCAGGGAAGGTTGGGGCTGAAGAGGGAGATCCCAACTCTGTGGAACCTGTGGTCTTGGCTTCATGATTAATAGCATTTCACTCTCCTGTTAGGCCACCTAGGATAACTAGAGACACTTGAACATCTTATATTACAACTAAAATACCAAAGAGAAAACAGTTTTTAGTTAAGAGAGTGAGCAGGAATCACTTTGGACGTTGGGAGTCGAAGGCTAATGAATGGTTGCTCACTGCTCTGTGGCTTGTGCAATGTACCTAGTCTGGGCAATCATATGCATTCTATGTTAAGGGAGTTACAAACAAGAATGGATCCATGAAACACTGTCTAGCATGAGCACAGTGTGAACAGCCATGGATGTGAGTAGTTTGGAGGCCTAAGATTATTCTAGGCCTAAGATTATTAATTAGCACTGGAAAAATTAGTTGCAAGGACATAGAAAACAGAGGACACCAAAAGCTAACAATACAAAGAAAAACAAACAAACAAAAAAACAGAATCAACTTGAGCATCAATTCAGGATTAGATTCTGTGGGATAATAAGCAAGGAGAAATTAATTCTGAGCGGTTTTCCTTGTCGAGTTAAATTCTGGGGTTAAACAGTGTAGTCTTGAGAGTTAAAAAAGAGTGTGTGAGACTTAAATATTTTCCCAACAGAAGCATGAGCATGAGTATACAGTGTCTTAACCTTACATAACCACTATATCAGTGGGGTACAGTGACATACTGTTTTACTTAGGACCGATGAGCCCTAAAATCATCTTTAACAACATTTAGTTTTTCTATATAATAGAGTCCAGCTTCTGCTTTTCATTGTGAAGATTAATATTGCACACGGAGAAAGAAATTGAAAGATTAAGTGCTGATCTTTAAAGACCTAAGCTGATGAAAGAAAGAAAAAAAATCTATTCTGGGTTCCAGCCAAGAGTAGGGAAATACTGCAGGGGTGTTCCATGTCATCGTCGCTCTGTGAATTGCTCTCTGCAGCACTCCATCACACAGAAGCAGCCCTGGAGGAGAGGGAGGGGAAGGGGAGAAGTAAAGGGGAGGGTAGGAGGATTTAAACATGCTTCCATGTTCACAGTGGTCACAGTGGTCACAGTGGATGGGGCTTCCCACACAGGTAGCCTGGTAGCCACTTCCTCTCACATCCAGAGATCATTGACTCAGCCACTGTGATGAATTTGTAGGAACTAAGCTGTTGCAGGTGAAGGTTCTGGAAGCCCAGCAATTGGGTTGCAGAAAGCAAAGTAAAACATGATATGGAAGAAAATGGGCATCAGAGTCAGATAGAATTCATTTCTTCCTCTTCATTGACCATTGTGTCTTAGTCAGGGTTTCTATTCCTGTACACAACAACATGACCAAGAAGCAAGTTGGGGAGGAAAGGATTTCTTCAGCTTACACTTCCACATTGCTGTTCATCACCAAAGAAAATCAGGACTGAAATGCACACAGGGCAGGAACTTGGAGGCAGGAGCTGAGGCAGAGGCCATGGAGGGGCATTGCTTACTGGATTGCTTCCTCTGGCTTGCTCGGCTTGCTTTCTTATATTTTTGGTTGTGAGCCTAGCCTTTAACAGCTGAGCTATCTCTCCAGCCCTCAGCTTGCTTTCTTATACAACCCAGGACCACCAGCTCAGGAACGGCACCACCCACCATGGGCCGGACCCTCCCCCCTGGATCACTAGTTGAGTAAACGCCTTACAGCTGGGTCTCATGGAGGCATTTCCTCAAGGAAGGCTCCTCTCTCTGTGATAACTCCAGCTTGGGTCAAGTTGACACACAAAACCAGCCAATACATTGTGTATGTTTATTTTCTGGGAATCTATGTCCTCTTCTACAAAAATAGGATTGATGTAAGCATTTCCATGAAGAACCACAGGTAGACATGTATTCCAAATTGACATTACAGAACACACATTTAGTTGTTTGATGTTTCCTTTCACTTCTCCTCAAGCAAGAGAACAATCCCTGGACATCATATCTCACCTAAGCTCTTGTCTCAAGGCAGGTGGAATCTAGCCACCAAGCTCAGTGCTATATGAGCTTAAGTAGCCTTAACTTTGCCAGAAACAGGGATGGTTCCCGTTACTTGACACTGAGACCACCCATCCACCTTGCATAGGGAAATCGGGTTCCTGATCATGTTTAAGCATCTTCCTTACTAGGTCAGAGGAAAACTGTCAATGATTCTCTTGCAGGTCTACCTTCTGTGCAAATTTCAAACTCATTTATACTTATTATCATTCATCTTCTAATATAACTAACTTCCTCCAACCTTTCTGTGTCTACATCATCTAAAAATTTCATCTGTTCCCTTTAAATCCGTATTTAATCGTCCTTTGTAGTTTCATCTAGGCATATTCAAGTGCCATTCCTCTCTAATTTATAGTTTGCTTTGTTTGTCTGTCTGTCTGTTTTGTTTTGTTTATGGTCTCCCCAGGGAAATCCTGAATGCATCCCTTGGACTGGATATGTTAGATTTTGGTTACATTTTCTGTCATAAAACTGAACAACTTGAGGTCACAGTATGCATCCATAGTATTTGCTTCTTCTCTGATTGTTTATGGAAAGTGTGTAAGAGCTTGGGGAATTAACTTTATCAATTTAATAAATGGCTACATTATTGACAAGAACAAAATAAGTTTAATGCCTGGCAATGGGGAATTTCATTGCATGCCCTCAAGTGCACTAAGGAGCAGGAGAATTTCTGTGAGTTCAAGGCCAGACTGCTCTGCAGAGCTGGTTCTAAGACAGCCAGGGATATACAAAGAAACCCCATCTCAAACAAAACAAAACAAAACAAAAAGAAACAAACAAACAAAAAACCCCCAAAAACCAAAACCAAAACCAAACCAAAACAAAACAAATTCTGTCTTAAAAAACAAAAACAACAACAAATACAAAAACAACAATGAAAAAAATCAGTTTAAGTTTACAATATAGACTATGGATCTTTAAAGTTAGTTTGGCCTTAAGTCTGAAAACTATCCTTAACTAAAGGTTAATCTCTAACCTTATCTTATTAACATTAGGTAGGCAAGTATATTTGCAAGGATGTCTGAAGGAGTTTAACCATAATTTAAAATCTCAATGAAAACAGACATTTCTTTTCTTTTATATAACAATACAGGATGTCTGTCCTGATTCTCCTCCTACTGAGCAGGAAGTAATTCTGGTGTAGATTCATTGCTCCAGGACAGAAACATATCTAGCAGAAGAATGTTCCCAATCTTATATGAGATGGACTGAATGAATGAAAGTGGTATCACATCTTTAAACATGTAAGAGTAAAGTGGCAGCCATGAGCCCACCACCAGCTCAAAAGGAGGCTAGAAAACATAGTCCACAGATGAATAAAGTATTCCAGTTATCTTTAATACTGAATATCACGGGATGACTTGTGTATCCCCTGTCCATCTGCAAACCTTTGTAATGCAATTATATTTTTTCTTTTATTGGATATTTTAATTTACATTTCAAATGTTATCCCCTTTCCCAGTTTCCCCTCCAGAAACCCACTATCCCATCACCCTCTTCCTGCTTCTATGAGAATGTTAACTGACCCACCTACCCACTCTTCCCTACCCTGGGATTCCCCAATACTGGGGCATCCAGCCTTTACAGGACCAAGGACCTCTCCTCCCATTGATGCCTGACAAGGCCATTATAAGCTATATATGTGACTGGAGCCATGAGTCGCTCTATGGTACACTTTGGTTGGTGATTTAATCCCTGGGAGCCATGGGGTGTCTGGTTGATATTGTTCTTCCTATGGGATTGCAAACCCCTTCAGCTCCTTCAGTCCTTTCTCTAACTCCTCCATTCGGGATCCTGTTTTCAGTCCAATGATTGGCTGCGAGCATCTGCCTCTGTATTTGTCATGCTCTGGCAGAGTCTCTCAGGAGACAGCTATATTAGGCTTCTTGTAATCTGCAATAGTGTGTGGGATTGGTGTCTGCATATGGGATGGATCATAGGTGGGGCAGTCTCTGGATGATCTTTCCTTCAGTCTCTGCTCCAAACTTTGACTCCATTTTTTCTCCTGTGAGTATTTTGTTCCCCTTCCACACTTTGGTCTTCCTTCTTCTTGAGCATCATGTGGCCTGTGAATTGAATCTTGGGTATTCTGAGCTTTTGGGCTAATATCCACATAAATTTAGTGAGCGTATACCATGTATATTCTTTTGTCATTGGGTTACCTCACACAGGATGATATTTTCTGTCCCCACCAGCGGGGACCCAGTTATTCAGGGTCCCGAAGAGGCTTTCTACCTGTGGGCCAAAATGGGAGTGAAGAGAAGAAGGAGACCAAGCAAAAGTTCTGTTGTCAAGGTCTCGTTTATTAGGATGAACGTTACAGCTTTTAAGGCTTTCAGGTAGGGGGAGTGACCTTTGTGAAATATGAAGGAGGGGGAGATGAGGGTATAGGCAATGATAGCTGGAGGCAAAGAAGTCAGGCGATGAGGTCAGGTGGTGGAGACACTGGGTGTTGACTGAGGAGATAACTGGTATCTGCTAAGGGAGCTGAGGCATCCCTTGAATGTTATCTTCCTGTGCCGTAAATTCATGGGAGAGGCTTTGTCCAACAATCTTAAGACTTATGGCAGTCATCTTAGGGGTGAGTCTCTGTGGCCAAACAGCCCAGAGTCACTTTGAACCATGCAGTCAAAAAGCGGCTAGGCCCAAATCCAATATGGCTCCGTGCATCTCCCCCATTTTTCTTTTATAAAAGACCATTAGGTGGAAGTAGTGGTCTGAGAGAGATCAGACATGCCTCACAGAGTGCCCAGCTCGGCCATGGCGAGCCACTCTTGCAGTTAGGGCTACACCCCAATGGCTAGGAATGAACTTATGCTGTAACACACCGTTCTGGGCTATACGTGTGTGTTATTGGGGGAGAAACTGGGCAGAGGAGCATTTGACCAGCCCGTACATTTAAACGGGGTGTAGCCACCTCTGTCTTAGGATCGACCTCTCAAACCCCAGCCTTATCTGTCATAGGATCACCTTGTCGCCCCCAAGGTTCCTGTCTTAGATTGGTCAAGGGTCAGAGGAAGTTGCCTGTCCCTGAGGATAGCTACATTGGATCATCTTCTCATTCCTCTTACTTGAGGCCAGGGGCGAAAGAGTAGGAGCCAGATGGCATTAATATAAGAGATTGTGGAAATTGAGCCTATCCCAATAAGTAGTGGGCACCTCATCTGGTTCTCCTCAGCTGCTATGGCCATACCACCAAGGGCCTAGTCAAGCCTCTCCTGTAATAAAATTTAGAATTCCCAATTGTTAGCAACTACTCCAGAAAGTTCACCCACTGTGCTTGCCTAACAATAGATTGGGGGAGGGTAGCTCCAGACACTGCAGACACAATGGCTGCAGCAATAATGGCTGCTACAATAGCAGCGAAAATGCCAAGGTCTTTCCCAGGACAGTTCAGGATCGGTCATTCTTCTCTGGAACAACTAGCAGGCAAGGGAACCATGTCTGAGATCTGCAGAACCAGGGCAGAGTTCCCCAGTCCACAGCAGCTTCCAGCAAGCAGCAGTGCACAGAGGGTCGGAGCGCAGGCCGAGGTGGGACGGGACACAATGACTGCAGCAACGCCAGAATTTCTGTGATGACAAAAGATGAGTGGGAATCCTCCATATTCCTCCAAGGACACAGGAATGACTCCAGGTACCCGAACCAGGAGAGCTGAATCTTCATGCTCCCAGGATCAGCAAGTCTCAGCAACCACCTCTGGCAGCTGGCATACTTTTGTAGCATCCTGTAGAAAAAACACAAAGATTCCCTCTTCCCCATATAAAATATCTGAACAGGATCATGCCAATATGTGGATCTTTCTATTTCACCTAGGCAGAAGTATGCCTAGTTGTAGTGTGCCATAAACTCAGAGTGTTCCTTGGCATCCAAATTTTAAAATTGAAATAAAAGGAGCATATTTTAGCATACAGGGATAACTCCCCTTTTTATTTATTAAAATATTATTTATTAAGATAAGTCCTTGAGGATTAAATTGAGGACACTGAGCACTTGTATTTATAAATTGACTTTTATACCAAATTATTATCTCCAGCATTATTGTTTTGGTGATATAAAGAATGAGATTTTTTGACTAATTGTTCCTATGTAAGGCCTATAATCTGCCTGGTATCATTGTCCTCCCTTGCTAAGTAAGGTGTCCAGGCAATCCAGTTTGAGTTCTTAAATGGCCTATAAAGGAACAGTACTTAGTGCTCTTAACCACTAAGCCATCTCTCCAGCCCCTCACCAGCTTTATTTATCTAAACATAAGCATTAATTAGAGATGCCAAATCCTATAAATACTGTCCAGATTCAGTCGTACTAGAAATCCCTGAGCCAGCAAGGTGAGGCTGGGAGTTGAAAGTAAGCAAATGGAGTCTTCCTCTATTTGTGAGGGAGTGTTATCAACTCCATTATCATTTTCAAAGAGCTGGGTATGAGTCTATGGTTTAATTTAGTTGTCTGCGCCAGAGCTCTAAAAGGACAGTGAGTTGTCAGACATTCACACTGAAATCATCACTCACTGATTTTAAGTAGAAAAACCTGCCTCTAATAAAGCATTAAGTAATTGTAAAATTTGAGGGCTAGTACTAAAAGGGAAACTTTTTAATCAACTGTAAACCATAAGCCATACATTGGCTATCAGTATATGAATTGAAAGCTTGATTTTTTTTTTTAATTTTAAAAACAGTGGCTACAGCACGTAATTTAATAATCTGTGCTGAAGCAGGGGAAACTGAAGAGAATAAACAAGTGATCCAATCATACATGTAGCCTTTTCATTAGATGAACCACCTATAATACAGTAAGCTCATTTTCTATGGGTTGTATGCACAAATTTATAGGAAATACAAAAGCATGCAAAGAGTAAAATTACCAACTTTGCCTGAAAAATTTGTATATGTGATAAGCCAAATATCAGTATTTTGTAATAACCAATTTAATTGCTGTTTGGAATAAGATATGTTTTACCAGGTTTCTTTTTTTTTTTTTAATACTTTCACCAGGTTTCTTTTTTTTTTTTTTAAATACTTGTCCCTGCCAGCGGGGACCCAGTTATTCAGGGTCCCGAAGGGGCGCTACCCTTGGGCCTAAATGGGGGGCGAGAGAAGAAGGAGACCAAGCAAGATTCTGTTGTCAAGGTCTCGTTTATTGGGATGAACGTTACAGCTTTTAAGGCTTTCAGGTAGGGGGAGTGACCTTTGTGAAATATGAAGGAGGGGGAGATGAGGGTATAGGCAATGATAGCTGGAGGCAAAGAAGTCAGGCGATGAGGTCAGGTGGTGGAGACACTGGGTGTTGACTGAGGAGATAACTGGTATCTGCTCGAGCTGAGGCATCCCTTGAATGTTATACTCCTGTGCCGTAAATTCATGGGAGAGGCTTTGTCCAACAATCTTAAGACTTATGGCAGTCATCTTAGGGGTGAGTCTCTGTGGCCAAACAGCCCAGAGTCACTTTGAACCATGCAGTCAAAAAGTGGCTAGGCCCAAATCCAATATGGCTCCGTGCAATTTTCTAGTTTCAGCCACTTGCCTAAGAATTTCATGAAGTCATTATTTTTAATAACTTAGTAGTACTTCATTGTGTAAATATACCACATTTCTGCATCCATTCCTCTATTGAAGGCCATCTGGGTTCTTTCCAGCTTCTGGCTATTATATATAAGGCTGCTATGAGCATAGTGGAGTGTGTGTTCTTGTTATATGTTGGAGCATCTTTAGGGTATATGCCCAGGAGTGTTATAGCTGGGTCCTCAGCACTATGTCCAATTTTCTGAAGAACCATCAGACTGATTTCCAGAGTGGTTGTACCACTTGCAATCCTGTCAAAAATGGAGGAGTGTTCCTTGTACTCCACATTCTTGTTAGCATCTGCTGTCACCTGAGTTTTTTGTCTTAGCCATTCTGACTTGTTGAGGTGGAATCTCAGGGTTGTTTTCATTTGCATTTCCCTGATGTCTAAGAATGTTGAACATTTCTTTAGGTGCTTCTCACCCATTTGGTATCCTCAGTTGAGAATTCTTTGTTTAGCTCTTTAGCCCATTTTAAAAATAGTATTATTTGATTCTCTGGAGTCTAACTTCTTGCATTCTTTATATATATTGGATATTAGCCCTCTATCAGATGCAGGATTGGTAAAGATCTTTCCCAATCTGTTGGTTGCTGTTTTGTCTTATTGACAGTGTCCTTTGCCTTATATAAGCTTTGTAATTTTATGAGGTCCCATTTGTCTATTCTTGATCTTAAAGTGTAAGCCATTGGTGGTCTTTTCAGGAAAATTTCCCCTGTTCCCATGCGTGCAAGGCTCTTCCCCAATTTGTATTCTATTAGTTTCAGTGTATTTGGTTTTATGTGGAGGTCCTTGATCCAGTTCGACTTGAGGTTTGTACAAGGCCAAAAGAAAGGATCAATTTGTATTCTTCTACATGCTGACTGCCAGTTGAACCAGCACAATTTGTTGAAAATGCTGTCTTTTTTCCATTGAATAATTTTAGCTCCTTTGTCAAAGATCAAATGACCATAGGTGTGTGGGTTTCCTTCTGGATCTTTAATCTATTCCACTGATCTACCTTCCTGTCTCTATATCAATACCATACAGTTTTTATCACTGTTGCTCTGCAGTACACCTGGAGGTTAGGGATGGTGATTATCCCAGAAGTTCTTTTATGGTTGAGGATAGTTTTTACTATCCTAGTGTTTTTTGTTTTTTGTTTTTTTGTTTTTTGTTATTCCAAATGAATTTGAAAATTGTTCTTTCTAACTCTATGAAGAATTGAGTTGGAATTTTGATGGGTATTGCATTGAATCTGTAGATTGCTTTTGGCAAAATGGCCATTCTTACTACATTAATCTTGCCAATCCATGAGAATGGAGATCTTTCCATCTTCTGGTTGCTCTGGCTAGGACATCATGTACCATATTGAAGAAATAGAGAGAGAGTCAGCAGCCTTCTCTAGTCCCTGATTTTAGTGGGATTGCTTCAAGTTTCTCTCCATTTAGTTTAATGTTGGCTACTGGTTTGGTGTATATTGCTTTTACTATGTTTAGTTATGGGCCTTGAATTGCTGATCTTTCCAAGACTTTTAACATGAAGGGGTGTTGAATTTTGTCAAATGTTTCACAGCATCTAATGATATGATGTGTTTTTTTTCCTTTGAGTTTGTTTATGTAGTGGATTGCATTGACCGATTTCCATATATTGAACCAACCCTGCATCCCTAGGATAAAGCCTACTTGATCATAATGGATGATTGTTTTGATGTGTTCTTGGATTCAGTTTGCAAGAATTTTATTGAGTATTTTTGCATCGATATTCATAAGGTAAATTGGTCTGAAGTTCTCTTTCTTTGTTGGGTTTTTGTGTGGTTAGGTATAAGAATAATTGTGCCTTCAAAGAACAAATTGGGCAGTGTTCTTTCTGTTTCTATTTTGTGGAATAGTTTGAAGAGCATTGGTATTAGGTTGTCTTTGAAGGTCTAATAGAATTCTGCACTAAATCCATCTGGTCCTCGTTTTTTTTTGGTGGAGTGTGAAAGACTTTTAATGACTGCTTCTATTTCTTTAGGGTTTATGGGACTATTTAGATGGTTTATCTAATCCTGATTTAACTTTGGTACCTGATATCTGTCTAGAAAATTGTCCATTTCATCCAGATTTTCTAGTTTTGTTGTGTATAGACTTTTATGGTGGGATCTGATGATATTTTGAATTTCATCAGTTTCTGTTGTTATGTCTCCCTTTTTCTTTTCCTGATTTTGTTAATTTGGATACACTCTCTGTGCCCTCTGTTTAGTCTGGCTAAGGGTTTATCTATCTTACTGATTATTTTCTAAGAACCAGCTCCTAGTTTTGTTGATTCTTTGTATTTTTTTCTACTTGGTTGTTTCTACTTGGTTGATTTCAGCCCTGAATTTGATTATTTCCTGCCTTCTACTCCTCTTGGGTATATTTGCTTCTTTTTCTTCTAGAGCTTTCAGGTGTGTTTTCAAGCTGCTAATATATGGTCTCCAGTTTACTTTTGGAGGCACTCAGAACTTTGAGTTTCTTCTTAGCACTGCTCTCATTGTATCCCATAAGTCTGGGTATGTTGTGCCTTTGTTTTCATAAATTCTAATAAGTCTTTAATTTCTTTTTTTATTTCTTCCTTGACCAAGTTATCATTGAGTAGAGCATGGTTCAGTTTCCATGTGTATGTGGGCTTTCAGTTGTTTTTGTTGTTATTGAAAACCAGCCTTAGTCAGTGGTGATCTGATGAGATTCATGCAATCATTTCAATCTCCTTGTATCTTTTGAGGCTTGTTTTGTATATGGTCAATTTTAGAGAAGGTACCATGAGGTGCTAAGAAGAAGGTATAATCTATTGCTTTAGGATGAAATGTTTTATAGTTATCTATTAAATTCATTTGGTTCATAACTTCTGTTAGTTTCACTGTGTCTCTGTTTAATTTCTGTTTCCATGACCTGTTCATTGCTGAGAGTGGGATGTTGAAGTCTCCCACTATTATTGTGTGAGGTGCAATGTGTGCTTTGACTTTAGTAAAGTTTATTTTATGAATGTGGGTGCCCTTGCATTTGGAGTATAGATGCTCAGGATTCAGAGTTCATCTTGGTAGATTTTTCCTCTGATGAATTTGAAGTGTGTCCTTCTTTCTCTGTTTTGATAACTTTTGTTTGAAAATCTATTTTGTTTGATATTGGAATGGCTACTCCAGCTTGTTTCTTGGGACTATTTTCTTGGAAAAAAATTTCAGCCTTTTACTCTGAGGTAGTGTCTGTCTTTGTCACTGAGGTGTGTTTCCTATATGTAGCAAAATGCTGGGTCCTGTTTACATATCCAGCCACTTAGTCTATGTCTTTTTATTAGGGAATCGAGTCCATTGATGTTAAGGGATATTGAGGAAAAGTGATGGTTGCTTTCAGTTATTTTTGTTGCTAGAGGTGGAATTATGTTTATGTCTTCTTTTGGGTGTGTGGGAAGAAGATTACTTTCTTGCCTTTTCTAGGGTGCAGTTCCCCTTATTGTGTAGGAGTTTTTCATCTATTATCCTTTTAGGGTTGGATTTGTGGAAAGATATTGTGTAAATTTGGTTTTGTCATAGAATATCTTGGTTCCTTCATCTATGTTGAGAGTTTTGCTGGGTATAGTAGCCTGGGCTGGCATTTATGTTCTCTTGGGGTCTGTATAACATCTGCCCAGTATCTTCTGCATTCTAGAGTCTCTACTGAGAAGTCTGTTGTAATTCTGATAAGTCTGCCTTTATACTTACGTTACTTGACATTTTTCCCTTACTGCTTTTAATATTCTTTCTTTGTTTTGTGCATTTGGTGTTTTGACTATTATATGATAGGAGGAATTTCTTTTTTGGTCCAGTCTATTTGGAGTTCTGGCACTTCTTGTATGTTCATGGACATCTCATTATTTTAGGTTAGGGAAGTTTTCTTCTATAATTTTGTTGAGAATATTTACTGGCCCTTTAACTTGAGAATCTTTGCTCTCTTCTATACCTATTATCCTTAGGTTTGATTTTCTCATTGTATCCTGGATTTCCTGGATGTTTTGGGTAGGAGCTTTTTGCATTTTGCATTTTATTATACTGTTGTGTCAATGTTTTCTATGGTATCTTCTTCCCCTGACATTCTGTCTTTTATTTTTTGTATTCTGTTGGTGATGCTCGCATCTATGACTCCTGATCTCTTTCCTAGGTTTTCTATCTCCAGAGTTTTCTCTTTTTGTAATTTCTTTATTCTTTCTACTTCCATTTTTAGATCCTGGATGATTTTTTTTCAATTCCTTCACGTGTGTACTCTTGTAATTCTTCAATGGATTTATGTGTTTCCTCTTTAAAGACTTCTACTTACTTAACTATGTTCTCCTGTTTTTCTCCAAGGGAGCTATGCTCTTATCTAACCATCTATCACCATCATGAGATGTGATTTCTAATCCAATTCCTGACTTTCTGGGGTGATTTAGTATCCAGGACTTGAAATCATCTATCACCATCATGAGATGTGATTTCTAATCAAATTCCTGCTTTTCTGGGGTGATTTAGTATCCAGGACTTGCTATAGGGGGAGAACTTGGTTCTGATGATACCAAGTAGCCTTGGTTTCTGTTGCTTATGTTCTTGCACTTGCCTTTCTCCATCTGTTATCTCTAGTGCTACCTGCTCTTTGCTGTCTCTGACTAGAGCCTGTACCTCCTATGATCCTTGTTGTGCCTGAACTCCTCAGAGTCCAGCTGAGTCTGTGATCTTGTGATTCTGTGATCCTATGATCCTGAGATCTTGGTCTACTTATAAGCATTCATTAAGTCTGAAGTTTGATTCCCAGATCGAATTGTGTGTGGTGGTGCATGCCTGTAATCCCAGCTTTTGGGAAGTAGAGGCCGAAGGGTCAAAAGTTCAAAGTCACCCTTCGTCATCTTGTAATTTCAAAGGCAGCCCAAGACTGATGAAAAAAGAAAAAGGGAAAGGAAATAATGAAAAAAAAATCTCACATACTCCCTCTCAGAGTGTCTGCAGGGAATAAGCATACATTTAAACATGCCAACTAAACTGTGTATGACTGTACTAGTGTCTTATTCTTCCAGTACCAAAAGTTATTAGTAATTCTCATAGGAAATGAAGACTTCAGAATGATCTCATTGTAATCACAAACAGGGATATTTTCATCAGGACCTGCAATCCAAACAAGAGTTGTAGAGTTATACCCCAAACCTCCAACATTATCGTGAAACTTAGCCAATGACCATATTGAATACAACTTTGGCTAATCCATTAAACCACACCTCAAATCTTTGGCTTACTGAATTTTTGGCCCTATTTCTTCTCTACTAAGTTCTCTAAGTTCTCATTAAAATTTTAGTCATGCTTTCTTCAGTGATTGGGATTCATCACACACATCATTAATGTGCTTCTTGTTCTTTGACTTGATGTCTGCTTGTGTATGTGTGGTCACTTGTTTTTTGAACTTGTTTTTCTAAGAATTATAAAGCTCTCTGACTGTGCCATTTTTTTTCTAGAAGCTCCCACTTTAGTAACCTCTTCAACTTTTGTATGGGAGCATTAACATACTTGAATTTCTTACAGGCTAACTGTTCTGTCGAAGCATCTTAATGATGTTCCCTTTTCTTGAATGCATAGATTTATTTGATCTTACAGATGGACAAAGGACTAAGATTATCACATGTTGACAGTTGACTTGGCTTGAAAGTGTCTGTGTCTGATTCTTACTAGTTCACCTATCCTAATCTTGGGATTGGGATGAGACTACCACTTTCAAATGGCCAGTTTTGTGCTGCCTGTTAAGTTGAGGGTTAGAAGATTGGCAAGAAAGACTAGACTTCTATGTGTAAAACACAGAAAAACTAGAATGTTTAAGTACATTGCTTTGCTGTGTTGACCCATTTATCTTACCCACCCACTGTATTATGGCATTAAAGTCCATCACACTCTGTAACATGTTCTTCTCAATGTCAAGATTATGTTATAATTACTGATTCTGTTTACTGTCATCTTTTTTTACCCCCAGATTGTCACCTTTCTTTGAAAACCATTAAGACAGGTTTACATTGGAGACAAATGTCTTAGCCTGCTGGCTATACAGACTTAATTCAGTTGTTTCAGAATCTTTTCAAACAGTGGCACTCAACCTTCCTAATGCTGCAACCCTTTAATATAGTTCCTCAAGTTGTAGTGAACCCCCACCCCCAGTCCTAAAATTTTTTTGTTACTACTTCAAAACTGTATTTCTGCTACTGGTAGGAGTCATAATGTAAATATATATGTTTTCTGATGGTCTTAGGTGACCTCTGTGAAAGGATTGTTGGACCTCCCAAATGGGTTGCGATCTACAGGTTGAGAACTGCTGCTCTAAAGAATCATTGTTCTGGTTACCACATGGCTGCTTTTTATGCTAAGCTATTTAATTCTTATTTGAATCCTGCCATGCCATAGACTCCTGGACATGTTTCTGGTTTGTCTGCATTTTCTAATCTGGAGATTTAGGCCTTTCCCTTTCAGTATCACTGTAAGTTTTGAAAAAATACAACTGTTTTATTATTTAAAAAAAATGTTGAAACCCAAAGAAAGCCCACATACGTGTTTGCTCATTATCTACAGTCAGAAAACTTACATTTCACTTGACTGTCTGTGATTTATAACTCCATCTGTACCTCACAAGCTTGCCTATAGAGGCACTTTGCTTTTCTGAACTTTTTTATTTGTAATATCTTTGGCTTTGTTTATAAAGCCATGGCCACAGGGTTAATCAATGTCTAAAGTAGCTCATTGAAAATTATGTTTGCTATACCCCCTTAGTCCTCATTTATGCACAGTCACTCCACTCTTCCTCTGAATCAGCACCATATGTACAAATACAGCATGACTTTTCTGGGCCATGAGCGATTATGCCCTGTCCCCCACTAAAAATGAAACAATACGAATTGCATTTTACAACTGTCCAGTTATAAACGTGAATATGACCCAGGCTGAACTCATTATTAGCTATCAAACTCATGCTCTTCCTGCTTCAGACTCCAGAAGTACAGGCTTCCCCCAGAGAAGCACTTGGCCTATTTTTCTTTCAGCTTGTTAAAAAGCATTTAAAATAACACTTAATGTATTATTTTATTTTTAAAAGAATTTTATATGTGAGTACTGTTTTTATATCATTTCTACCCCTTCCCACCCCACAACTCCCTCATTATCTGCTACTTCTAAAATTTATGAACACTATTCCTTTAATTATTATTGGCAGGCAGCGTGTGTGTGTGTGTGTGTGTGTGTGTGTGTGTGTGTGTGTGTATGTAAATACAACCTGCTGAGTACATTTAGCATTGTCCATAGGTATCTGTATTTAGAATTGACCATTTGGGAATGGATAACATTTAAGGGGTGTCATCTCTAAAGAAGACTGAACCTCCCTCTCTTAACAGTCACTAACTGCCTGTAGCTGTCGTCTTGTGAGATTTCCCCCATCCTCACTGGCTTGTCAACTGCTGTTGTCATTCTTAACGTCTCACTTAGGAGACCAGTACTGTTGAGATGTTATGGATACAGCTTCAATGTAATATCTGAAAGTCATGTGCTATGCTCCAGCTTTCACAGTCTTTCTACCCCTATTCCCATATGTTCTTTGAGCCTTAGGAGTAGGGTCTATATTGTAGATTTACCAATTAGAGTTAGACACCCCACAGCTTTGAGCTCTTTTCGTTGTATTTGTTCAAATTACCCAACACACATGACTTTGGTTTTGTTTTATCTTATTATATTTTATTTCAGATCATTAATATTCCTTAGATACCTGTTTGTTTTCTAATGAGAGACTGAAAAGGGGTACATCCGGATGGGAGGAAGGAGCTTGGAATGGTAGAAGGAGGGGAAACCATAATTAGGATATATTGTATGAGAAATATCTATTTTCAGTCAAAGAATAAAATGGATTTTTTAAATGAGGGGTAAGAGATACAGTTATCTGTGGATATGAAGATAAGTATTTAAAATTCAGTTAGGAAATATTCTAGTTAAGGAAAGTTGCAGGAGAAGGTTTTCTTCTACTTATCTTATCTGAATTTACCTTCTGACCCCATCATCAGGTTTGGAACTGCCTTTGTCTTCTCCTACTGCTGCCTGGATCTAACTCCCACTTCTAACTTTTGCCTTCATTTATTAAGATCACCAGGTTCAAAACTCATGTTTCTTGCTATCTTTTAACTAATTTTATATGCCTTATTTTTATTATAATGAAAGAGATAATAATTCCTATGGAAAGAGAATGATGGGGATGATTTCCAGTGTTGTAAGAAGGCCTAGTACTCATTCATCCCCACTGTGTGTCATGGACGTATTCTACATGTTGTATGTGTAAGGATCCTCACCTAGTACCTGGCCAAGGAAAATATTCAGTAAGAGCACTCCATTATCTTCCTTCTATACTGCCTAGTAAAGCTACTGATACTAGTGCAATGTCTCGTGCATAGCCTTCATCTAATAGTAATCACATACTGCTTATAAAGAGGCCTAGCGCTTCATCCAATGCCTACATATTCTCTTTTACATTTACCTCCAAGCTTTGCCAACTTCAGAAGTCTATTATATATTATTTGTTGGTTGATTACTTAATTAACTATGTGACTTCTTCACACCCAGTAGCCCAAAGTCCATTCAGTTAGCACACACTGTAGGTTGGGGAAGCAGTGATGCCAATAGCCAGGGGACTCACTCTACCTAAGGAGCCACTTGCAAGCATTCATTCATTCTGTCCTGCCATGTCATTTCTTCACCTCCTGCATGAGTGTGAGATTGAACTCAAAGTTGTGAATTTCCTAACAAAAAACTTGGCAGAAGATTGTTTTTATCCAATCTTTGCAGTGCTAACCAAAGCCACCTGAGATCGGAGGGCAGGCGACCTAGTTCATGGTAGAACTTATCATATAAATGATAAGACAAAAAATAATCCCCTGAATCAGGCACCATCCCAGTTGAAATACCCATACTGCTTACTGCTATTGACGAAGAATTAATGCTCTGAATTACTGTCTGAGCAGTAACTACAGATTCTCCAAGAGGTTTAACAGCAATTTTCTTCCAAAAGCATTAGTGAGTTCCTAAACTGAGAGAGCAAAGAACCGAAAGAAAGACAGAGCTGAAGGAGGCAAAAGGCAAAAGTGCTTGAGGAAGGGGAAAGGACTTCCTAAAAGAGAAGTGAGTTTAGCAGAAGATGTTTGCTTACCTCAGCATGTCATCCTGCTTAGAGGTCACAGGCCTCACAGCACTTCTGAGACACAGGCCCCTGGCAGAAGTTCCTAGAACAAACTGCTGCGTATGTCACCAGACCTCTTACTTGTTATGAAAAAAGTATGACCAGAAACATGAAGGCTTTCAGATCCCTTCTCTTATTCTTTTTACTCTCTTGAACACTTATTTTCACTAAACATGTGTCTGCTTGAACACATTTTATTTACATTAAATATATGTATAAGAGATTGACTGTTATTGTCAAAATTCCCACATATATTACTGAAGCAGTGGACTGATATTTGGTAATACTATCTATTTGTCCCTGCCATTTCAATAACCATAAATACCTTCTCCACACATCTGTGTTTAAGTATCTTCTGAAGACTTTAACCACACAAAGTCTTTTGTCTCAGATCTCTGAGAGGAGAAAAGTTTAGAAGAAGTCAAGAGCTGAGATGCTATGTTTGGAGACACAGTAATCACCAGAATAGACACAATAGTCACATAGATTTGTTTAGAGTCATGACACATGCTTTCCCCTTACATAAATCCCACAACTACTTGAGACCACAACACTTTGATGAGAGTACAACTGGTCGGTCATGTTTATCACTAGACATCTATCATTTGTATTTATCTGTTTTAAATGGATTATTTTCCTATCTTGCATAAACTGGAAAACAATAAATAATTTATATTACTTTATAAAGTGCCATTTGGGTGTAGTGGCACATGATTTTACTCTCAGCTAATTAGGTGGCTGATGCTGGGGAGTCATCAGTTTAATGCCTGCCTAGGCCAAAGGTAGGCTCAAGACCAGCCTGTGCAATGTAGTGAGAATGGTGTTCTTTTTGTTGTTGTTGTTGTTGTTTGTTTGTTTGTTTTTAAAACAAAATGAAAAGGAAGGCTTGGGAGGGAGGTCAGATATGAAGTATTTTTCTAGAATGTCTAAGGCCCAGGCTTAGCCTGGAAATAAGAAAGTAAGTGAGTGAATGAATAAATGAATGGGTGCAATAAGTAAATACAGCTAATATAAAAATATGACTTTGAGGCTCTTTGCTCCTCCCTGTTCCAGAGACAGCCACATCTTCTCATGCAGTACCAGTCTAGTCCCATAGACAAGATGGAAAAGGTTGGTGTGAGTGGATTTGGCCGAATTGGGCGCCTGGTTACCAGGGCTGCCTTCTCTGCATTTGGCAAAGTGGACATTGTTGCCATCAATGACCCCTTCATTGACCTCAACTACATGGTCTACATGTTCCAGTATGACTCTCCCCATGGCAAGTTCAGTGGCACAGTCAAAGCTGAGAAAGGAAAGTTTGTCATCAACAGGAAGCCCATCACCATCTTCCAGGAGCGAGATCCCGCTAACATCAAATAGGTGATGCTGGTGCTGAGTATGTCACGGAGTCTACTGGCATCTTCACCACCATGGAGAAGACTGGGGCTCATTTGAAGGGTGGGGCCAAAAGGGTCATCATCTTCACCCATTTGGCCAATGCCCACATGTTTGTGATGAGTGTGAACCAAGAGAAATATGACATCTCCCTCGAGATTTCAGCAATGCATCCTGCACCACCAGCTGCTTAGACCCCCTGCCCAAGGTCATCCATGACAACTTTGGATCGTGGAAGGGCTCATGACCACAGTCCATGCCATCACTGCTACTCAGAAGACTGTGGATAACCCCTCTCGAAAGCTGTGGAGTGATGGCCGTGAGACAGCTCAGAATATCATCCCTGCATCTACTGGTGCTGTCAAGGCTGTGGGCAAGGTCATCCCAGAGCTGATCAGAAAGCTCACTGTCAGGCCTTCCGTGTTCCTACCCCTAATATATCCATTGTGGATCTGACATGCTACCTGAAGAAACCTGCCAAGTATGATGACATCAAGAGGTTAGTGAAGCAGATATTGAGGGCCCACTAAAGGGCATCCTGGGCTACACTGAGGACCAGGTTGTCTCCTGCGACTTCAATAACAACACCCATTCTTCCACCTTTGATGCTGGGGCTGGCATTGCTCTCCATGACAACTTTGTAAAGCTCATTTCCTGGTATGACAATAAATATGGCTACAGCAACAGGGTGGTGGACCTCATGACCTACATGGCCTCCAAGGAGTAAGAAACCCTGGACTACTCACCCCAGTCGAGCAAGGATACTGAGAGAAAAAGAGAGGCCCTCAGTTGCTGAGGAGTCTCTGTCCCAACTTGGCCCTCAACAGTGAGCATCTCCCTCATAATTCCATTCCAGACCCCCATAATAACAGGAGGGGCCTAGGGAGCCCTTCCCACTCTCTTGAATACCATCAATAAAGTTCTGCTGCACCCTCCCCCCATATGACCTTGAAATCCAGATCCTGGTAGTCTACAGAAACAAGGGATGATTTTTTTTTACAACATTGACTAATGGATACCACTACTCAGAAATACTGCAGCTCTTCTGACCCTTCCAAGAGAATGAATAGAAGCACAACGCTATTCGGGGACTAAGAAAGAAGGAGTTAACTGACCTAATGGGCATATCAGATTTACTTATTTAGATTATCTTATGTAGAAATCATATTATACTGTTCTATAAAAGAAAGTTGCCATAGCTCTCTGTCTAGATTAAAAAATGATCAACCCAACTAAAATGTATGTATAT
Organism: Rattus norvegicus; assembly: GCF_021556685.1. NCBI lineage: Eukaryota > Metazoa > Chordata > Mammalia > Rodentia > Muridae > Rattus > Rattus norvegicus. Next base: position 44,739,898 of record NC_141540.1, read on the forward strand.
TGCATAAAGACCTACTAACAGGGTTTGACACTTGTTTGTCCCCATTTCTCTGAGTGCTAATTAACAGATAATAATGTCTTTAGACAATGATTTGATGCACTTGTAACTTTGATCTTCAGCCAAGTAAGAATGAAGTCCTTTCTAAGTGATCTGATCTCTCCAGAGCGTATAGGTCCTTAGTAGACAAAGCACTCACAAGTTACTCTCTTTGAAACTACTGAGAGCTCAGTTGATGAAGAGAACACAATTGTGGGAGAATAGATGTTTCATTCCAATGAGTTTCCAATCTTGTTAAGTTATAACTATTAATTTTCCCTGAATCCTTTAAGTCTATATTATATTTGTGACATAATTTCTGCTGTGTTGTGAGAAAACAATGGTCTCCTTTATCATTTAGAAATGTCTCGCTCTATTGGATATGATTTTTGTGTAGTAAAGTTCATTTCAGTAAAAACTGAGGGAGATTGCTTCAATTGGACAGAAAAGGAAATTTAAAACAATGAACAATAACATTTATTGAGCATACACGCCCCACTAGCTATGCTGTCGAAGACTGTTACTGACTTCCCTGAATATTTATATTTTATGAGCTCACTGTGGTCAAATTTACAAACCTAAAGATTTCTGTCCATTCACATATTTGTCCTAGGTGCAGACATCCCAGTTCCTAGGCTTACTGTACGTAGGACACTGAAGGAAGGAACAGAAGTTCTGTGTAATTTTGGCTTCACTAACATATTAACTTCTACTTGTAATTTCAATATTTATCCAAGTAAGATTGAAGTCCCTCCTCAGTTATGCTGATTTCTAAAGTGTGTGACAAACAAGTTACTTTAAAACAATTATCGGGGGATTCCATTAAGTGAAGTGAGTTGAAAAGTAATAGTTTGTATTTTATATCATGTATTATTGCTGGTGAGCTATGGTATTTCCTTATTAATCCATGACTAATCCCATGGTGTGACTACTGTTAATTGAAGTAAGCATCTCCTTCGGGAATGTATAGGGTGAAATCTAGACTATTGATATCTCTGTCCTTCTGCATAAAACAGAAGTCAACAGTGAGTCCTGCTGGACTACCTACTCTGTTAAATGCTGTTCAAAGGCCTTTATGTAAAGCAACAACTCATCTATTCTTTGCATTCCTGTAAGATATTGATAATAACTCATATATATGCACATGTATATGTATACACACACACACATATATATATATATGAGTTAGCATACAAAGAAGTAGATCTCATTGTGACGTTTTCATACACAAATCTCATTATTCTTACTTGTTTCCTTTCACTGGTCTTCCTCTCCAGCCTCTCACTTGCTGTTTCCTATGCACTCATATAGAACCTTCTTTTGTTTTCATTAACTTCTCCTTCATATGTGTGTGTGTGTGTGTGTGTGTGTATACATATATATATAAACATATACATATTTTCTTAGTCAGGGTTTGTATTCCTGCACAAAACATCATGACCAAGAAGCAATTTGGGGAGGAAAGGATTTATTCAGCTCACACTTCCACATTGCTGTTTATCACCAAAGGGAATCAGGACTGGAACTCACACAGGAAAGGAACCTGAGGGCAGGAACTGATGCAGAGGCCATAGAGGGGTGTTATTTACTGGCTTGCTCTGCTTGCTTTCTTATAAAACCCAGGACTACCCGCCCAGGGATGGTACCACCCACAATATGCCCTCTCACCCTTGATCACTCATTGAGAAAAATGCCTTACAGCTGGATCTCATGGAAGGAGGTTCCTTTCTCTGTAATAACTCCAGCTTGTGTCAAGTTGACAAGTCGACACACAAAACCAGCCAGTACACACACACACACACACACACACACACACACACACACACACACTTAAATTTCACATGAAATTCACATATTAGAGAAAACATGCAATATTTGTCTTTCCAAGTCCAGTTTACTTTGTTTAGTCTCCAATTCCATCTATGTCCCTACACATGCTACGACTTATTCTTCTTTTTAATTAAGTAAAATTTCATTGTATGTATGTATCATATTTTCTTTATCCATCTAGCTGTTGGTGGGTATCTAGACTGGATTCATATCTTGGCTATTGTGAGTTGAATAAAAATGGAACTATAAAAGTGCAAGTGTCTTTGTGGAATGCTGACTGAGAATTCTTTGGGTCTGTATGCTGAAATAGGATCATTGAGTCAATCGGAGTTCTCTTCTTAGTTTTCTGAAAATCTTCCATATTGACCACACCAACTTACATTTATACCATCAAGAAATAAGAGTTCCTCTTTCTCTGTATCCTCATCAGCATTTGATTTTATTATTGTTTGTTTGTTTTTTTCTTAAATCATATCCGTGATTGGTATAAGAATGAATTTCCAGGGTTGGAGAGATGGCTCAGTGATAGAGCACCAGCTGTTCCTCCAGAGATCCTGAGTTCAGTTCCCAGCAACCACATGGTAGCCCACAATCATCTGTAAGAGGATCTGATGTCCTCTTCTGGTGTGTCTGAAGATAGCTACAGTGTACTCATATACATAAAATAAATAAATAAAAAATAAACGAATGAATTTCCATGTAGTTTTAATTGGCATATTCTCCATAGTTTTCTACATTGAGCTATTTATGTATTGGCCATTTGTGAGTAAATTTAATTACTATTTTAGAAACAAAACTAAAACCCCAAGAGAGGTATTAACTTCCTCAAATCATGTAATGTATGGTGGAAAAGCTCCAACCCAGGCCATGTCTCTGGAGACAGTGTACACTCTACCATTGTCTTGCCTAGCACCCCAAGCACACTCTTCTAGTAGCAGACGTACCTTCTCAAAAGTCGAATTGGTGGTTTCCTATCCTGATTGAGAGGTAAAAGACCAGGTTAAAAAGCAAAGAATAAATCTGCCATCATCAGGTCCAAGCTCCTCACATAGTTAATGAAATTTAAAACCTCAGCTATCATTTAATTTGGTCCCCATTTTTCAGATGAAGAAATCAGGACTTGTGCTGACTAAATATTTGCTCAAAATTGAATGGAGATTTTAGTGTTTTGTTAAAGCAGACATTTGGTAGTGTATTGGGTTCTCTTGTACAACAAATATTGAACACAAATATTTGTGGAATTGAATTAAAAGCTGGAGTCTTTCTTGAGATCAAATTGGTGCCATGTGAGGCATTGTGGCTAGAACTGCTTTTTACATCTCAGTGTGTTTGATGTTTTGTATGCCACACAATGACATTCTTTCTGGAAATAGGTCCATGTGCTGTGTGGTCATGAGACTTGTTGTTCTACTTGTATTTCCACATGTTTCTTTCATCTGGAGTGTTTTAATTTTTTGCTATAACTTTAATCATACATACGTCTCTACAAATAGGTTTTACCCTTTCAGTATTTCTCCCAGTTTTAACAAATTAAAATAACGTGTGTGTGTATGTGTATATTTGGGTGTGAATATGTGTACCTGTCTCTGTGTATATGATTTATATGTATAAATAATTTATGTATAATATAACATATTATATATACATATAATATATACATAAAAGTAAATGGTATTGTTGTAGGCTCAAGTCCATCTATGGATTGAACTTTATTTAATGAGATAACATAAATATTTCAAAATGCTTGGACAAATAATTGACATTTGTACGACCCACAAGACAAACCGAGCATTTCCAAGCATTTGGTAGAACTATCTCCTTCATTAGCAGGAATCAGAGTCATTATCTTCCTATCTAGTGTACAGGTATTGACCCAAAAGCTAGGACTGCTTTTGCTTCTTGAGGGCATTAGACTTTGCCTATACTTTTATTAACTATTAAACTCCAAGGACTTTAGAAAGAGCTTTTTTTTTAATGATTATATAGTTAGATTACTGTGGTGCTTTGAACGAAATGTCCTCCATGACTTGGGGCATTGAAACACTTGATCCCCAATTGGTGGTGCTCTGGGGGATGTTTGCGATGTGTGACCTTGTTGAAGGAAATGCATCACTGGGGGTGGCCTCTGAGGTTTCAAAGCCTCTATCCATCCCTTTTGTTCACCTGTCTCCTCTGTACCTGCTTCCTATTCCTCACTCTGCTTCTTGATTACAGACTTCTGACCTAGTCACTGGGCCTTCTGTTTGCTGTCCTGTCTCCCAGTGAGACTAAGTCTTATCCCACTGGGACCATAATCCCAAATAAACTCTTCCTTCTATAATTTGACCTGGTTACAGTGTTTTATTACATACCTATACAATGTAATTGTAAGGCACAATCAAAAAAGAGTAAATACAATACTTTTGCTCTATTTTTCTTAAAATATTTTTCAAATTTTTATTGAATAACCAATGTTCAGGCATAAAATGCAGTTATATATAAACCTGGTTCATTGGTTTCTTTTTGTCTGTTAACTGTTGCATATATAAGAATTAATTGGTAAAAATCTTTAAAAATTAAAATTTGACAACCAGGTTTAGTAACTCAACACTAAATTTTGGTGTCTTAGAATTCATAATGCCTTTAGAAAACACACTCAATTTATCATGAAATTTCACAGCAATTTAAAATTATTTCTCCATGGCTTTATAAAATGTTCAGACTTAACATCCTGTATTATTTTATCATGCAAAAAATTTATAAAATTAAAATTCTTAATATTAAAGCAATTTTTAAAAAGATGATGGTTTAAAATCAGAGAATGTAACGTATCAGTCTGTGCTGGCTAGTTTATGTCAACTCTCTCATTTGAGAAGCATGAAACTCAATTGAAGAAAATGCCTCTATAAGAAAGGACTGAACACTGTTCTCTCTCTCTCTCTCTCTCTCTCTCTCTCTCTCTCTCTCTCTCTTCTTCTTCTTCTTCTTCTTCTTCTTCTTCTCCTTCTTCTTCTTCTTCTTCTTCTCCTCCTCCTTCTCCTCCTTCTCCTCCTCCTCCTTCTTCTTTCTTCTTCTTCCCTCCCTCCCTCTCTTCCTTCTTTCCTTCTTTTTTCTATTTTTTTGAGATTATAATATAATCACATTTCTTCCTCCCTTTCTTTCATCAAAATTCTCCCATATATCCCTTCTCACTCTCCTCCAAATTCATGGTCTCTCTTTTCATTAATTGTTATTGCATGAATACATACACATGCATGCATACATACACGTATGTTCCTAAATATAACCTTTTCAGTCTGTTTGATGCTCCTTGCATGTATGTATTCAGGACTTACAGATCAACAATAGACAACCAATTGGCATGCTCTTTCTTGGGGAAGAGCCCCCCCTTTCCTGCTCTCAGCTTTTTTCAGTTGTCTTTAGTTCATTGTGTGGAGTCAAGGCCTTGTGGGTTTTCCCCATCCACTTTGGCATGTCCATTAATGTCCTTGTTAATCTCACATTTGGGCAGTTATGTTGATGAGACTTTATGATCGTAGCTTCTGACATTACTAACAAAATTTGCAAGAACAGATCTAAGAAGTCCTCTTCTAAGTTGTTGACCAAGACTGTACAAGAGATCCCCAAAAGATACAGCCTATATCTCCTACCATTTGTTGAGCCTGAAAAGTGAAGGGTAAGTTTCTATTTCTTATGATACTATTATGAACTACTGAAGTATGGCTCAGAGATACCTGATCTGAAACTGACATGAATACTATCTCCCTGACAATTAGCTTTCATGGTACCAGAAAGTGCCATGCAAACTTCCAAAGGAGGGACCCAACCAGCAGTTCTACTCAACTATGAATTATATCAATGGCCAGCGTGGCATGATAACCTTAAGGGTGTGGTAGTGGCACACATGCCTTAGCAGTAACCAACAACTCTCTAAAAGCATGTAGCACCCTCTCAACAAGAGGGAAAGTATGCATGGTATTGGGTGCCTGCTTAATTAGTCACTACTAGTGAAATCATTGTTATTGGAGATCAATTTGTAACCCCTTATCTACTAAATCAGCATAATACCTAACAATTTATTAACACATGTTTTTATAGCCACAGATTAGTGTAGTCTTCATTCCTCATCAAGAAAACTCTTTACAATAGATTGAGACCACTACAGAAATCATAACCAATCAAAATGTAGAGTTCTGGGGTTCAGTCCTAATGACTACATCTAGGCTCAGTGAACACTGTGGAAAAGGGAGAGAAAAGATTGCAAATGTCAGAGTGTCAAGGAATTTACTGTGAGGCTGTGCCTCTTCATAATATCTAAAGGGACAGTTTCTTTACAAGTGATTAATGTGGGGAGAGAGGATCTCAACCTCTTGTGGGTAGTACTCTTGAACTGATGGTTCTGGATGCTCTTGGAAAGCAGGCTGAGCAAGTCATGAGGAACAAGACAGTTAGCAGCACACTTTCATGGCTTCTGTATCAGCTTCTGCCTCCAGGCTTCTGCTCTGCTTGGCTTCCTGTCTTGACTTCCCTGACTGATGGACTACAACTGAGAATGGAAATAAATCAATTTCTCCACAAGGTGCTTTTGTCATTATGGTTTATCATAGCAATAGAAATCCTGTTGAGTCACAACCATAGGTAGGCTAAGTCCTTAGACAAAGAATGCTTTACAACTAAAATACTTAAGGATTCCATTCTTCCTCAAAGATTTGCTTTGGAATCGATCTTTCTTTGAAAGGTGGAGAAATTATTTTGTATTAATGTCTTTATGAGGAATGGAAGTTTTATGGCAAAAATTTTTTTAGTTTAATATGTCTGTATTTATACTCTCTTGTAATTTTATTTATTTCAAAACACAAGGTAAGGCATGTCAATCACTAGTTAGAAACCTATTAGTTACATGATAAAATGATTCATCAGCTTACCAATATAGAAAAACTTCAAAGGCCTTTTCTTTATTTTCAGGTTACATAAAGGCTGAGATCTCATAAGAGCTCTTCATTCACTAACCTGTGATTCAATTGGACTATTTTCTGAAAATCCCTCTGATAAATTACAATGGAGACATACTATTGTTAGACTTGGAGCACAGGATAAAATAAATATAAAATCCTCCCTGTCCCTATTCCTCAAAGAGATTGGTTTCCAGGGAAGAGGTATTATTCATCTTAAAAGCAAACAATGGTAAATAAAAAATGGAAAACTTTAAATCAAATGGTTGTGAACAATAGCCCTTTGTTCAGTGTAGCACACATATAACAGAGCCCACTGGGGGTAGGTTATTCATTTAATAATCACAGTATTAATAAAAACAAAATTATCACTGAAGATTGAAAATCAGCTTCTTACGGGTACATAATTAATGGACTGTGAACACTTTTAACTCCTGTTTTAAAGATGAGCTTGCACCAAACAACTTCTATCAATAAACTACTAGCAAACGTACAGTTAGTTGTTTATTAATTTATTTAAAGAGGGCCTCTTCATTGTGTAGATGTGCATGCAAACACACATGTACACATCGGTACACCCATGTATATGCATGTCTGCATTGTATGCAGTGTGTGTAATGTATGGATGTCAGAGAAATCTTGGGAGTCTGTTCTCTTCTGCCACCTTGTGGGACCCAGAGATTGAACCCAAGTTTTCAGGCCTGCATACAGGCACCTCTACCCAGTGAGCCTCCACTCTTCCCTAAAGTGCTGAGTTTTTAAGGTGTTCAGATGACTAATGGTTTCGGCATAGTCAGTTACAATATCACCATAAAACATTAGTATAAAAGCTATAGTTCTGTATATGCAAGAATAATACATTTTATGTCTTTTTGTTCTCAAAAATGACTTTCAAATGCTGTGTGTAAAGTCATAGCATGCTCATTGACCCACAGTGCAGCCACTGGTGACATGCACTTTTCAGGGGCTAAGAATATCTAGCAGCAATCAAAGCACACAGGTTTACTGTGTAGAGAATGTTTCTAAGTGTTTACACAAACACACAGAAGAAAACAATGACCCTGAGTAGCTCTTCCTAATGTGATGAGTGGAGTCTGAGCAAGATAACGTTCTCCTTTAAATAAGATGGTAGGCATTTTGGGGGATGAGTCATACCAAATGTAGTTTGGTTCAGTTATAATTTTTGATGCAAGATCACTCATTATAGCACAGGCTAATCTAGAACTCAGCAATTTCCCTGATTATTTTTCTAAATGCTAGAATTATAGGCATGAGTCAATGTGTGGATTGCATTTTCCTAACATATCTTTTCAAGCTGCTATCCCAGACCTCATATACTGGAGAAGTGCAATCAAAATTTGTTTCTTAAGTGGCAGTGAGTGAAACAAAAGTCCCTTCAAATAGGAAACTCCAGTGGCTTCGCAGAAGCAAATAGCTACAAAGGCCTGAAAATAGGGGACGTACAACTTGATTTATAAAACAGAGTGATGAAGGCAGTGTTCATGTTGACAGTTTTAAATACACATGCAAATGGAGGTGCACGTGCCCATGTGCATTTGCAAACACTTAAGAGAGAGAAAGAGAGACAGAGACAGACAGACAGACACACAGGGAGGCAAAGAGTGAAAGAGATAGCACTAAATACTTTAAGCAACTTAAAATTTAAAAAGTATTCAAAACCCTTGCTTCATTTCCAGACCACAAACATCAAAACAAATCATGCCAAATTCCAGAAGTAAGTATTATGTCATTATAATAATAGTCAGTGTTAAAATTATGATATTCTAATCATATTTAAATGAGAGACCTGAAATGCAGGTCTCTTGAGAAGTTTGCTATAAAGCGAACCATTAAATAATGCCAGCAAGGTAGAATCCTGTGAAGCCAAACCTCTTCGCCACCCTGCTGTGGTCATGCACAGCCCCATATAATTAGACTGAAATCCTCACCATGTACTATAACCATAAGATTCCATCATAGCAGAGGGAAGCAAGACGTGAATGAGCACAGGAAGGAGATTGGTGTCTCTCTCTCTTTTTTAAAAAGATTTGTTTATTTATTTTATGAGTACACTGTTGTTGTCTTCATACACACAGGCATCAGATCTTATTACAGACAGTTGAGAGTCACCATGTGGTTGCTGGGAATTGAACTCAGGACCTCTGGAAGAGCAGTCGGTGCTCTTAACCACTGAGCCATCTCTCCAGCCCCAAGATCAGTATCTCTTAATGACAAACAAAACAGATATTATCAGAAAGCATGTTTTTATCCCCTTTTCATTTGCATCAGAGGATCTGGGCATTACATTGTGACCTTAGGAAAGAGTTGTTAGTCAAATAAACTCCTGCAGACTATGAGAAAACTCATATCATTTCTAACAAGGTAGCTGACACAGTGGAATGGTGGACTTAGGGATAGGGTGTCTTCGAGTGCATTGGTTACCATGGCAAAACTAGAGCTACATAAATTTGACCTGGTGTATTCTGCCTTAACTCATAAAGGAGGCTGATGAATTTTCAACTATTTTGTCGAGAACAGAATAATAAGGCTATCAATCAAGGATTTTTGTTTTCCTTTTGTTTGAATATTTCACCTGAATATTTTAATACTCCCTCTTCCTTACAAGTTCTCCTCCTTTTCTCAGATTCATGCTCTATATTTTGTTTTGTGGCCCATTGGATTTAGTTTGGAACTACCTATTGGAACTGGGTGAGCTCACCAATGGGTATACAGCTTAAGCCAATGATTGCCCTCTCCCAAGATCTGTGAATGGCCAATAGTTCAGAAGTAAGGGTAGGACAACCTGAATCACTTTCCTGCCCACAGGTTAACCCATTCGTATGCAGGCCCGGTACAGGTAATTATAACTAATTGTGAGATCATAATTACCATGTCATGTCATGGTTAGAAGACGGCATTTTGCAGCCTTCCAGATCCTACATTCTTTCCAGCCTTAGAAGGTGTTGAATAAGTCTTCTCTTTAGGAATATTCAAGCACCACTTGTCTCCACACTGGCTGTTCTATAAAATGCCCTGTGCTTTCTATATGGACTTCAATTCTTCAAGGACTTGCTTTTCTTGTTGCTTCTTAACTAGGTAACTCTGACTTCCTCACCTTGAGGCTGGCATTCAAAAGGAAAAGAATCAGCCATACTGCATCTAAGGGAATAAGATTGAAAGTCACAAAGGTTAAAAGACCAGCGAAGACTACACCAAGTCCAAGGAAAAAAAGAAAAGTCACATGGCAGAGCAGCCTAGAGGACAGATGGGCATGTGGCTTGCACACCACCCCAAATAAAAACATTTGAATTATAAATTATAAATCTAGTTTAATACTATGCGTGACTATTTCTCTTTGGGACCAGGAACACATGATGGTTTGGTCAGATGAACATCTGCTTTCCATTGGTGTGCCTCGTTTTATTGTGTGAATGTACTGGAAAACACAGCCAATACTGTGTTGGGCTTCGGACAAAAGTTACTCTGAAGAAGGCAAGCACTTCATTGAAGACCTCCCAATCCACTCATATCTCACTCTACTGCGTGTGCACTGATAGACCACAGATCACAGCTTGTCTCGGGGGGAAAAATAGAGGTCTGGCTAAGATTTTTATTAGCTTATTATGGTTTTGTGTTATGTCTGGCTAAAATTTTTATTAACTTACTATGGTTTTACGTTAATTTCCTTTGGTCAAAGTCATTATGTAAGCTGTGGTTATTCATATCACTGGGGAAACTTAGAACACAACTACAACAACAACAAAATATAAACAAACCGCCATCATTTTCTCTTTATAATTATAGAGTCAATCTGGATTTCCTCAAGCTTTAGTTCTTTAGAGTCTCTTCATTTCTGGTGGCCCATGGTCTAGATCCACTCACAGGTTTGAAGCTCCTTCAGTGAATGAAAAATTTGATGGCGGCAGAACAAGACTTCTCACTCCTGTGGCAGCTGGGATCATTGTTTCTCCTGGCCTTGGACAGCTGGGTTATTGCTCATAATCTAGAACAGTCTGACTGGATGATTTTCACTAGGGAAAATGTATGAAGATATAGACGTTTAGAGCCTGTTCATGTTTTCGGAGGTAGAATAAAAACAGTAAGAACTTCCCATACTGTCAGCGATTTCTGCAAACTAGCATCCTTTCATTCTTTTAAAATATTTATTTATTTATTTATTTATTTATTTATTTATTTAATACATGTATATGAGTGCTTGAGTGTAAGCACGTGCACCTCATGTGTGCAGTCCCTTATAGAGGTCTGAAGAAGGAATTGGATACCTTGGAACTGAAGATATAGGTGGTCGTGAATCACCATGTGGGAAGAACCCAGGACCTCTGCAAGAGCATTAAGTGTTCTTAACCACTATGCCATCTCTTTAGCCTCCTTCTTTGATTTTTAATCATTTTTGGAGTCTGATTTTTTTCAACATTTCAATCTAATTTCAATAAACTGGTTTCCTGTTTATTTGGAGCCAGAGAAGTTTATAGGTTTATAGCAAATGCCACAGATAAATAGGCAAGTTGGGAGAACACTTACTTAACAGATATGTATTAAGTATGTACCAGGAAAAATTTTAATTTACTTATTACCTAAGTAAGTGTTTATTACCTTTACATGCTAAGTAGTTTGATTATAGAGTTCTATTATTTGTGACTTAAGAAAGCAACACTTGATTAGTTGATATTAATTTGAATATGAGCATGCTTTAGGAGTATGCTTTTTCTGTTCTTCGGTGTGATAGCTGAGCCTATCACGTGACTGAATTCAACCAGTGCCTTCACTGTGGCTTGAGCATCCAAGATAGATTCCCCCACAATGTTTGGCTACTGATGTTGGTTGCACATTCGTTAGTGGCCCGCTGTCTCTTCTTGCTGTCTATGGATCAAGATCTAGAACTCTCGGCTCCTCTCAAGCACCATGTCTTCCTGCCATGATGATAATGGATTAAGCCTCTGAACCCCCATTTAATTCAATGTTTTCCTCTATAAGAGTTGCTGTGGTTGTGGTGTCTCTGGCAGAAATAAAACCTTTAGACAATGACATTTTCTTTCAGTTACCTTGAGAACTACTGGGGAATTCTGAGCAGGAGTACTTATTTAGTTTGGTTTTTAGAAGGATGGCCTGAGCTATGAGTGTGAGAAGAGACTGAGAAGGCAGCCGTGGGCCATAAAAGACCCAGGCATCCTGATGTGTGGCTTGGACTGGAAATTGTGAAGGTTGCATGGTTTCACTTATTTTTCCCCACTGCGGATACTTATATTACTAAGGTGTGTTTAAGAAAACAACTGTAACTGGTTGAATCTTTTACATATTACTATGCAGTCTTTCTTAAGCCAATGGTTCCCAGAAGTTTTATATCCTACTTGGGTATGTATTGTAATATTTTCCTTTTCACGTTCCAAATTTTATGGCTACCAGACAAGTGGCCTTCCCCTTTGGCTGGCTGGCATAAAAGGCAGACTTCACGTGACAATTTTATCTCATTTGGTGTCATCTAACTTTGGCTGAGATTTCTATGCAGATGTTGTCTGGACTAGAACTTTGTACATTTATTGTTTTGCATGTGTGTGTGCTCTAATAACTTAGCTTTGGATCATCATTAATGAACAGTATGTTAGTTTCTCAAGAGACTATTACTGATATAAAAAGAAAGAGGGAGGGAGAGAAATTCCCAAAGAGGGAAATCCTATGTAGCAAAGGCATGGCTTGTGCAGACAAAAGGGGACCAAGACTCAGATTAATGACAACAGTTCGTTCCTTTGAGTAGTAGGGAGGTGAACCCAGGATGGGAGTCCTTGATCTTCCTAAATAATTCCTACAGGAAGGTTCCATCAATAGCCAGCTTCACTTGCCCAAGGGCCTTGTAAAATTTTAAACTAATTTCCTTTAATTATCAGGTAAGATTTACAAGGGAGCTAAATATTCTGCTATTCTTACTAAGTTCTTCTTTCCCGCCCTAAATAAGTTCTGTGATTTTTTTTTTTCAAATGAGAAGACTTGGAAATGTTTGCCAGAGGCAGATTTGAAAACCATTCCATTTAAATTGTTGGACTTCCGTACCAGAAAAGAGATCCTTAAGGAAGATGAAAATTCTGTTCATAGCCCATCGTTAATTGTAACTGGGTTCATTGTAACCCATAGTTAATTGTAATTGTAATTCTAAGAGCATTGTATGTAACAACAGTCTCATTTTTAAAGTCATACACCCAATTTTTCCCTGATCCTTATCTCTTCTTGTGTCTTCCACAGTCTCAGAACAAAGACATTCCTCCCTACACTCTTCCAATCTAAGTAATACTACGGGATGGAGTGGTAAGAAGAGAAGACTTGTGACACCCAGGTGCATAGCCAGATTCTAATCATGACTTCTGTTCTCAGGGAGCTTTCGAGACTTTGGACAAACGTTTCTGAGCCAAAGTTTCATTTCTCTAAAAAAAGCTGAGCAGTAAGATGACCATACATATCTAAAAGATCATACTCTGGTGCCTGTCACAAGAACGTTCAGTTAGGATGGACATGACTTCAGGAAACAGTACACTCAGCTGAAAATGACTTCAACTCTAGATACTTATTTTTTTTTATTAACTTGAGTATTTCTTATATACCTTTCGAGTGTTATTCCCTTTCCCGGTTTCCAGGCAAACATCTCCCTCCCCCCTCCCCTTCCTTATGGGTGTTCCCCTCCCAACCCTCCCCCCATTGCCGCCCTCCCCCCCATAGTCTAGTTCACTGGGGGTTCAGTCTTAGCAGGACCCAGGGCTTCCCCTTCCACTGGTGCTCTTACTAGGATATTCATTGCTACCTATGGGGTCAGAGTCCAGGGTCAGTCCATGTATAGTCTTTAGGTAGTGGCTTAGTCCCTGGAAGCTCTGGTTGCTTGACATTCTTGTACATATGGGGTCTCGAGCCCCTTCAAGCTCTTCCAGTTCTTTCTCTGATTCCTTCAACGGGGGACCTATTCTCAGTTCAGTGGTTTGCTGCTGGCATTCGCCTCTGTATTTGCTGTATTCTGGCTGTGTCTCTCAGGAGCGATCTACATCGGCTCCTGTCCGTCTGCACTTCTTTGCTTCATCCATCTTGTCTAATTGGGTGGCTGTATATGTATGGGCCACCTGTGGGGCAGGCTCTGAATGGGTGTTCCTTCATTCTCTGTTTTAATCTTTGCCTCTCCCGTCCCTGCCAAGGGTATTCTTTTTCCTCATTTAAAGAAGGAGTGAAGCATTCACATTTTGATCATCCGTCTTGAGTTTCGTTTGTTCTAGGGATCTAGGGTAATTCAAGCATTTGGGCTAATAGCCACTTATCAATGAGTGCATACCATGTATGTCTTTCTGTGATTGGGTTAGCTCACTCAGGATGATATTTTCCAGTTCCAACCATTTGCCTACGAATTTCATAAACTCGTTGTTTTTGATAGCTGAGTAATATTCCATTGTGTAGCTGTACCACATTTTCTGTATCCATTCCTCTGTTGAAGGGCATCTGGGTTCTTTCCAGCTTCTGCCTATTATAAATAAGGCTGCGATGAACATAGTGGAGCACGTGTCTCTTTTATATGTTGAGGCATCTTTTGGGTATATGCCCAAGAGAAGTATAGCTGGATCCTCAGGCAGTTCAATGTCCAATTTTCTGAGGAACCTCCAGACTGATTTCCAGAATGGTTGTACCAGTCTGCAATCCCACCAACAATGGAGGAGTGTTCCTCTTTCTCCACATCCTCGCCAGCATCTGCTGTCACCTGAGTTTTTGATCTTAGCCATTCTCACTGGTGTGAGGTGAAATCTCAGGGTTGTTTTGATTTGCATTTCCCTTATGACTAAAGATGTTGAACATTTCTTTAGGTGCTTCTCAGTCATTTGAGATTCCTCTATTGTGAATTCTCAGTTTAATTCTATACCCCATTTTTTAATAGGGTTATTTGTCTCCCTGCGGTCTAACTTCTTGAGTTCTTTGTATAATTTGGATATAAGGCCTCTATCTGTTGTAGGATTGGTAAAGATCTTTTCCCAATCTGTTGGTTGCCGTTTTGTCCTAACCACAGTGTCCTTTGCCTTACAGAAGCTTTGCAGTTTTATGAGATCCCATTTGTTGATTCTTGATCTTAGAGCATAAGCCATTGGTGTTTTGTTTGGGAAATTTTCTCAGTGCCCATGTTTTCGGGATTCTTCCCCAGTTTTTCTTCTATTAGTTTGAGTGTGTCTGGTTTGATGTGGAGGTCCTTGATCCACTTGGACTTAAGCTTTGTACAGGGTGATAAGCATGGATCAATCTGCATTCTTCTACATGTTGACCTCCAGTTGAACCAGCACCATTTGCTGAAAATACTATCTTTTTTCCATTGGATGGTTTTGGCTCCTTTGTCAAAAATCAAGTGACCATAGGTGTGTGGGTTCATTTCTGGGTCTTCAATTCTGTTCCATTGGTCTATCTGTCTGTCTCTGTACCAATACCATGCAGTTTTTATCACTATTGCTCTGTAATACTGCTTGAGTTCAGGGATAGTGATTCCCCCGAAGTCCTTTTATTGTTGAGGATAGTTTTAGCTATCCTGGGTTTTTTGTTGTTCCAGATGAATTTGCAAATTGTTCTGTCTAACTCTTTGGAGAAATGGATTGGTATTTTGATGGGGATTGCATTGAATCTGTAGATTGCTTTTGGTAAAATGGCCATTTTTACTATATTAATCCTGCCAATCCATGAGCATGGGAGATCTTTCCATCTTCTGAGGTCTTCTTCAATTTCTTTCCTCAGTGTCTTGAAGTTCTTATTGTACAGATCTTTTACTTGCTTGGTTAAAGTCACACCGAGGTACTTTATATTATTTGGGTCTATTATGAAGGGTGTCGTTTCCCTAATTTCTTTCTCGGCTTGTTTCTCTTTTGTATAGAGGAAGGCAACTGATTTATTTGAGTTGATTTTATACCCAGCCACTTTGCTGAAGTTGTTTATCAGCTTTAGTAGTTCTCTGGTGGAACTTTTGGGATCACTTAAATATACTATCATGTCATCTGCAAATAGTGATATTTTGACCTCTTCTTTTCCGATCTGTATCCCCTTGATCTCCTTTCGTTGTGTGATTGCTCTGGCTAGAACTTCAAGAACTATATTGAATAAGTAGGGAGAGAGTGGGCAGCCTTGTCTAGTCCCTGATTTTAGTGGGATTGCTTCAAGTTTCTCTCCATTTAGTTTAATGTTAGCAACTGGTTTGCTGTATATGGCTTTTACTATGTTTAGGTACTGGCCTTGAATTCCTATTCTTTCCAGAACGTTTATCATGAAGGGGTGTTGAATTTTGTCAAATGCCTTCTCAGCATCTAATGAAATGATCATGTGGTTCTGTTCTTTCAGTTTGTTTATATAATGGATCACGTTGATGGTTTTCCGTATATTAAACCATCCCTGCATGCCTGGGATGAAGTCTACTTGATCATGGTGGATGATTGTTTTGATGTGCTCTTGAATTCGGTTTGCCAGAATTTTGTTGAGTATTTTTGCGTCGATATTCATAAGGGAAATTGGTCTGAAGTTCTCTTTCTTTGTTGTGTCTTTTTGTGGTTTAGGTATAAGAGTAATTGTGGCTTCGTAGAAGGTATTCGGTAGTGATCCATCTGTTTCAATTTTGTGGAATAGTTTGGATAATATTGGTATGAGGTCTTCTATGAAGGTTTGATAGAATTCTGCACTAAACCCGTCTGGACCTGGGCTCTTTTTGGTTGGGAGACCTTTAATGACTGCTTCTATTTCCTTAGGAGTTATGGGGTTGTTTAACTGGTTTATCTGTTCCTGATTTAACTTCGGTACCTGGTATCTGTCTAGGAAATTGTCCATTTCCTGAAGATTTTCAAGTTTTGTTGAATATAGGTTTTTATAGTAAGATCTGATGATTTTTTGAATTTCCTCTGAATCTGTAGTTATGTCTACCTTTTCATTTCTGATTTTGTTAATTTGGACACACTCTCTGTGTCCTCTCGTTAGTCTGGCTAAGGGTTTATCTATCTTGTTGATTTTCTCAAAGAACCAACTTTTGGTTCTGTTGATTCTTTCTATGGTCCTTTTTGTTTCTACTTGGTTGATTTCAGCTCTGAGTTTGATTATTTCCTGCCTTCTACTCCTCCTGGGTGTATTTGCTTCTTTTTGTTCTAGAGCTTTTAGGTGTGCTGTCAAGCTGCTGACATATGCTCTTTCCTGTTTCTTTCTGCAGGCACTCAGCGCTATGAGTTTTCCTCTGAGCACAGCTTTCATTGTGTCCCATAAGTTTGGGTATGTTGTACCTTCATTTTCATTAAATTCTAAAAAGTTTTTAATTTCTTTCTTTATTTCTTCCTTGACTAGGTTATATTGAGTAGAGCATTGTTCAATTTCCACGTATATGTGGGCATTCTTCCCTTATTGTTATTGAAGACCAGTTTTAGGCCGTGGTGGTCCGATAGCACGCATGGGATTATTTCTATCTTTCTGTACCTGTTGAGGCCCGTTTTTTGACCAATTATATGGTCAATTTTGGAGAAAGTACCATGAGGAGCTGAGAAGAAGGTATATCCTTTTGCTTTAGGATAGAATGTTCTATAAATATCCGTTAAGTCCTTTTGGCTCATGACTTCTCTTAGTCTGTCGACATCACTGTTTAATTTCTGTTTCCATGATCTGTCCATTGATGAGAGTGGGGTGTTGAAATCTCCCACTATTATTGTGTGAGGGGCAATGTGTGTTTTGAGCTTTAGTAAGGTTTCTTTTACATATGTAGGTGCCCTTGAATTTGGGGCATAGATATTTAGGATTGAGAGTTTATCTTGGTGGATTTTTCCTTTGATGAATATGAAATGTCCTTCCTTATCTTTTTTGATGACTTTTAGTTGGAAATTGATTTTATTTGATATTAGAATGGCTACTCCAGCTTGCTTCTTCTGACCATTTGCTTGGAAAGTTGTTTTCCAGCCTTTCACTCTGAGGTAGTGTCTGTCTTTGTCTCTGAGGTGTGTTTCCTGTAGGCAGCAGAATGCAGGGTCCTCGTTGCGTATCCAGTTTGTTAATCTATTTCTTTTTATTGGGGAGTTGAGGCCATTGATGTTGAGAGATATTAAGGAATAGTGATTATTGCTTCCCGTTATATTCATATTTGGATGTGAGGTTATGTTTGTGTGCTTTCACTCTCTTTGTTTTGTTGCCAAGACGATTAGTTTCTTGCTTCTTCTAGGGTATAGCTTGCCTCCTTATGTTGGGCTTTACCATTTATTATCCTTTGTAGTGCTGGATTTGTAGAAAGATATTGTGTAAATTTGGTTTTGTCATGGAATATCTTGGTTTCTCCATCTATGTTAATTGAAAGTTTTGCAGGATACAGTAACCTGGGCTGGCATTTGTGTTCTCTTAGGGTCTGTATGACATCCGTCCAGGATCTTCTAGCCTTCATAGTTTCTGGCGGGAAGTCTGGTGTGATTCTGATAGGTCTGCCTTTATATGTTACTTGACCTTTTTCCCTTACTGCTTTTAATATTCTTTCTTTATTTTGTGCGTTTGGTGTTTTGATAATTATGTGACAGGAGGTGTTTCTTTTCTGGTCCAATCTATTTGGAGTTCTGTAGGCTTCTTGTATGTCTATGGGTATCTCTTTTTTTAGGTTAGGGAAGTTTTCTTCTATGATTTTGTTGAAGGTATTTACTGGTCCTTTGAGCTGGGAGTCTTCACTCTCTTCTATACCTATTATCCTTAGGTTTGATCTTCTCATTGAGTCCTGGATTTCCTGTATGTTTTGGACCAGTAGCTTTTTCCGCTTTACATTATCTTTGACAGTTGAGTCAATGATTTCTATGGAATCTTCTGCTCCTGAGATTCTCTCTTCCATCTCTTGTATTCTGTTGGTGAAGCTTGTATCTACAGCTCCTTGTCTCTTCTTTTGGTTTTCTATATCCAGGGTTGTTTCCATGTGTTCTTTCTTGATTGCTTCTATTTCCATTTTTAATTCCTTCAACTGTTTGATTGTGTTTTCCTGGAATTCTTTCAGGGATTTTTGTGACTCCTCTCTATGGGCTTCTACTGGTTTATTCATGTTTTCCTGGAATTCTTTTAGGGATTTTTGCTATTCCTCTCTGTAGGCTTCTACTTGTTCTCTAAGCGAGTTCTTCACGTCTTTCTTGAAGTCCTCCAGCATCATGATCAAATATGATTTTGAAACTAGATCTTGCTTTTCTGGTGTGTTTGGATATTCCATGTTTGTTTTGGTGGGAGAATTGGGCTCCGATGATGCCATGTAGTCTTGGTTTCTGTTGCTTGTGTTCCTGCGCTTGCCTCTCGCCATCAGATTATCTCTAGTGTTACTTTGTTCTGCTATTTCTGACAGTGGCTAGACTGTCCTATAAGCCTGTGTGTCAGGAGTGCTGTAGACCTGTTTTCCTCTCTTTCAGTCAGTTATGGGGACAGAGTGTTCTGCTTTCGGGCGTGTCGTTTTTCCTCTCTACAGGTCTTCAGCTGTTCCTGTGGGCCTGTGTCTTGAGTTCACCAGGCAGCTTTCTTGCAGCAGAAAAGTTGGTCTTACCTGTGGTCCCGAGGCTCAAGTTCGCTCGCGGGGTGCTGCCCACGGGCTCTTTGCGGGGGCAGCAACCAGGAAGCTAGATACTTATTTTATTTCAATATCAGTAACAGTAGTGGTTAAAGAGTCTCCCAGCCGCTACAAGATCTGGATGTGTGTGTGTGTGTGTGTGTGTGTGTGTGTGTGTGTGTGTGTATGTGTGATTCTGCCGGAGCCCCAGGTATCATATCATATATGGGAACCTGGAAAGTGGAAGGGGTTTATCTTTTTATCTTTGTATGTCTTTTGTGAGGGAGCAATTATTTCCAGAAGGTGTAAGAACTTCTCTGATTTCATCAGGTTGGTATGGGCAACACGTGTATTTGCCAGCCGCAGCAGGTTTGTGAAAGTGAGTGGTACACTTTTCTTTCCTTTTGCAAGAAAGGCCCTGCAGCAGAAGAAAAGTTGGGAGGAACATGGGTGTAGGATAGAGAAGCAGTGGGCTCTATCTGCCCTGTGCCCTGTGGTGCTCTGCCTAGTGAGCACTTGAGAACGTTAGTTACTTCCCACTTCTATTTTCAGCACAATACATCAAGTGCTGGCAGACCGTTCCATTCCTGACCACTCTACTTCCGTGAGCATTAAATGGAGTCCCAGCTTTCATCCCTTCTCTCACACCAGGCTGGCTTCTGTCCACCATGTAAATTCCCAATTCTAAAATATAGCGAAATATCTTAATACAAAAATAAGTAAGCAAGCAAACAAACAAACAAACCAAACAAAGGCAGACGCTAAACCCAGCAAGGAAAGTGGCTTACTTTCCATTTCAGGCATTCCTTGGGGGTCACGTGCTCTGCTAGGCAAGCAGACAAACATGTAAAAGCTTCCATTTTCTTCGTCTTGCAATTTTAATAAAGTAAATGGTATCTCGACACACTTTCCAGCTGGATCCTTTTGTGATGTGTGATATGCACTTTCTCTTCATTCTGGTTGTATCCCTTTCTTCAATCTGTTTTACCCAGGGAAGAAAAAAATGTTTTTTGTTGTTTAAATAAAAGGGCATACTTAATATTTTTAAAGAACAGCATCTCCTAGTTGCTACAACAGCAGAGAGAAATAACGTGAGCAAGGACCTTGGAGAAAGAACAAAGCTATCAGCGTCAGGGCGAGCTAGAGTTGAGCCATAGCCCTGAAGAATCTAGGGTTGTTCACTGTATGTAGAAACTGGGGCCACCCACATTTTGTAAAATGCTAGGAGCGCAGCAAAGACTCCACTAAAATTAGCTGATAATGACAGAGGCCCAAGAACATATACCTAGAAAAATCGTATAGAAACTTTTAGAGCAAAGCTGGAAAGTATGACGTAGGCATTTCCAACACGAATATCCTGAGTCGGTGAGTTAGAAGACAGATGAGAATACAGGCCACACCAGACCAAAGATGACGCTGACGGTGTAGCTGCATGAGTCTTTCTCATTGATTATGGAAAAAAGATTGGTGTTATTCACAGGATCTGTTAGGACAACATAATAATGATTCATGAATCACATGTACATATGCATATAAATATTAAATTATCCCCTAGTCATGAATAACCTGCAGGAGGAACATGGTCAAATACAATAGTCAATTCTCCAAAGGCCACGAAAAACAGGAGTAGCTTTTCAACTTTACCTTAAGAGAGATAAACTCTGATTTTGTGTTCCTTATGATAATTCTGGCATCACCATAATCTCCATACTCCCGAAGTGCAAGCAGATCTCTACGACTTGAAGGCCAGCCTGGTCTTTCTAGCCTGTTGCAAGCCAGCCAGGGCACTATTAGGAGACATCGTATCAAAAACAAAACAAGCAAACTAAGAAAAGTCCATGCCCTTTATATTGTCAAGAAAAGACAACAGTTTTAAAATCTGGAGTTGGAAGATGAGTCTAGTTACAAGGGAAAAGTTTGCATTATTTAGTATTTATTCTCAGAATGTGTCTTACATGTTTATTTATTCCTATAAAATATATTATAAATCTCTACCTGTTATTTTAATTCCATACTGATTTGTTAGTTCTCTGCCGCCAGTGAAATGAGCCAATCAAGCCAGATTAGATTATATCAAAGGCAGGTTTATTGGGAAGCTGCTCTCTGGCAAGTTTACTGGCCCCAATGCAGGCCAGGGGACATCGCCATGGGGGTGGGAGTGGGGCCCGCTGGTGCAAACAGAGACAAGAGGAAGAAAAGCAGGGAGGGGGATGGAGAAGGAGGGGGAGGAGAGAGACGAAGGCAGAGACAGAGAGTGCCCCAAATGACTGGGTTATATAGGGAGGAGCCTCTGAGGGAAGGCCAGCCTTGCCCCTGACTGAAAAGTTCAAGGTTGGGAGCAGTGTATGCCAGGTAGGGACTGAAGGATGCTGGGAGAACCTGGAGAGCAGGTCTGCTTTGATACATAGTGTAGTCCCTTGTCTCAGGGTCTGAAACCAAACACATACACCACTTTATTATAATGGGCTGCTCCCAAGATTAGCTTAATAAATTTTGGACACCTCACTATTACTCTAGTATATTTCATATTTTAACTCTTCTGTATTGATAATATTATACGAATGTGCTTCTTTGTGTTAGGTCTGATGTTGTTTTGAGCACTAGAGAATTAACTCTTCCTTCTATGCCCTACTGATTTTCAGTATTTTGAACTGTTGATTGGTTAATCCACCAACACTGTGGTTGCAAAAACCCCGCTAAGAAATTTCAAGCATTTACTATTCCTTTATAAGTAATGACGAAGACTATTATTATCAGTATATCAGATGCTGCATATACATTGACCAAAGAACCCCAAATCTTCAGAATTCTTGCATACCACTTATGTATCCATTTGAAATTGTGTTTCTGTACGTTTAAAAAAAATGGATTTTCTTTTATTAGTGTTTTGCCTGTATGTATGTCTATGTACCATGTGTGTGCCTAGAGCCTGTGGAGGTCAGAAGAGGGCCCTGGATCCCTCCGAACCTTAGATAGAGGTGTGAGCAACCACATGGCTCTCAGACTAGAACCCTGGTCTTCTGCGAAGAGCAGCCGGTGTTTTTAACCCCCGAGCCATCTTTCCAGCATGTGTTTCCAGAAGTTAAAATTTTTATACTTTCTGTTGTTGTGTTAGATGTGTGTGCATGTGTGTGGAGTTACTGTGGGCTTCAAAGCTATACATATGGGGATGTCAGAAGACAGCCTTGTGAAGTCAGCTCTTTCCTTCCACCTTTACACTAGTTCTAGGTATTGAACTCAGGTCATTGGGTTTCTATGGCAAGGGCTTTAGCCACCGAGTATGCTCAGCGGCCCGGTTTCAAGACGGCGTTTTGTTTTGTTTCATTTTGCTTAAATCTTATTTTAATTGTTTTAAGATTTTTATACTTGCCAGTTTTTAGATTTTCATTCTCTTAAAGTGAACACAGATCTTTCTCCTGCACTTGATGTATATTCCTAGCCGGGAAGTCATAGGGAGTTTAATCCTAGACCACAGTCTTTAGATGACAGGGTTGACCATACATGTTTGTTCGACAGGACAGAGGGACAGCTGTCCTTTCGGTCTGGTCTTTCATGATATCTCAGGGCTGAGTATCATGTGACACCTGAATAAAAGGCATCACTTGACAATCCCTGACAAAGCCTCCAGGAATTTGCTCATCCACAGCAGCCACCTCCTTCAGAGTCAACAGCTAATGCTATCAAAGAGGGAGAGCCTTGTTTACTTACTCTTTGTTGTGTGCTTTCAAGGCACAATGGTGGGAGAAGCTTGTTCCAGTTTTTCCTGTAGGTATTCCCTGGGGAATTCATTTAAAAAGAACAAAACAAGCTCTCCGTGCCTCTGCAGCTCTAGTATTGTTTTAGCTTAACTGTGTTTAGGAGGGAATGTGCTTTGGTTTTTTACTTCCTGGACTCTAAAGGTTGAATTTCAGGTCATCTTGGTTCACATCGATTTCCCTCTGACAAATATGAGCTATAAATTTTTCTTCCAAAAAAAAATAAACGAATATACGTCATTAGACAGTCTATGGCAGGGTGGGGAAAGTGTGATGACTAGTTGCTTACTTTCTAGATATTGTTATTCACAGGAACAGAAGAAGCCATTGCAAGTGTGGATGCTTCCAACAACATTGTTCCACGAGCAGGAAGTCTATGGAAGACACTTGAGATTGTGTTGTAAGTATTTTTATACCTGGAGCATCTCTGGCCAAAGATCATTCTTTTCTTCCAAATTCCAATGAATAAGACTGGATGAGACCATAACTTTGAACAAAAGCAGTCTCAGCTTTGAGCAGAATCAAGACTCATCGAGATCTGTGGTCGGTTCCTCTATCTCTGCAGTTCCGCAGTATTTTCCTCACAGTACACCGACGGTGTTCGTTCCTTGTGTTTTTCTGTTCAGGCTTTCCTAGCGGTACAAACTTAACTTAATTTGTTATGGGTTCCAGGGATTAGTCTATTAGATTTCTCCCATAAGTAAATGCAAGATTTATTACTAGCTAAGAAAAATCACAGTATGAAGTGAAATGTAATTTTGTACAGGAAAACAGCTGAGGACCGAACCCAGGGCCTTGCGCTTGCTAGGCAAGCGCTCTACTACTGAGCTAAATCCCCAGCCCCAGGAACATGATTTTATAATTATAAGCTAATGTCCTTATATAAGTGACACCTCTCCTACGTGGTTATCTTTTAGTACCCATGGTGGTGGCTACAGGACCATTCAAAATATCAAACCTCACGGATGTTCAATTTTCTTTTAAATTAAGCATAGCATTTTTATATAACTTTTTTTACATACACCTTTCCACATGTTGTTTGTTTTTAAAGAATGAAATCTCACTATATTGCATAGGCTGGCTCCAAGCTTCTAGTCTTAAATAACCTCCCTGCCTGAACCCTGTAAGAAGTTGGAACTATAGGCATGTAGCACACCATACCTGTCACATTTTAAATATCTAAATTATTTATGATATCTAAAGTGATATGATTGTTCTATTACCAGTTTTTATATTATGTTGCACAGGAAATAATAGTACAAATGTTTTGTATCCATAAATAAAAAAATTAAGATGTGAAATCTAAGTGTATAAAGTAAGCCTTCTTGTGCATGGTGCATTGAAGTACAAAATACTCCTTTTCAAGTTTAAAATAGTAATTTGCATTGGAGAAAAGCAGAATTTTTGTTAGCATAATTTCTTAATTTTTTTCTCTTATTACTTTGTTATTCTGCAAAAAATACTGTACATTTAACATCCTAGAACAAAAGGCAGATTAGTTAATATTTCAAAATGGGGCAGAGCAAATACCCATATAGAATAAATCCTTTTGAGCACAGTGGTACATACCCATAATCCTAGAACTTGGGAAGGACAAAGGACACAGATAGGAGGATCATGAACTAGAAGATGGCATGAGCTAAATAGCAAGAACTTTTTTTTTAATTGGATTTTTTTATTTACATTTCAAATGTTATTCCCTTTCCCAGTTTCCCAGCCATAAGCCCCCTATTCCATCCCCCCTTTCTTCTATAAGGGTGTTCCTCTCCCCATCCACCCTCCCTTCCCTCACCCCCAATATTCCCCTACACTGGGGGTCCAACCTTGGCAGGACCAAGGGCTTCTTCTTCCATTGATGTCCAACAAGGCCATCCTCTGCTACAAATGCAGCTGGAGCCATGGGTCAGTCCATGTGGTTTAGTCCCTAGAAGCTCTGGTTTTTTGGTATTGTTGTTCTAATGGGGTTGCAAGCCTCTTCAGTTCTTTCAATCCTTTCTGTAATTACTCCAACAGGGATCCTGTTCTCAGTTCAGTGGTTTGCTGCTAGCATTTGCCTCTGTATTTGACATGCTCTGGCTGTGTCTCTCAGGATACATCTATATCCTGTTCCTGTCAGCATGTACTTCTTAGTTTCATCACTCTTACCTAGTTTTGGTGACTGTATACATATGGGACATGTGTGGGGCAGGCTCTGAATGGGCGTTCCTTCAGTCTCTGCTCCTAAAACAAATAAGATTCTACACTGGCAAATAAACCCTCAATAACACCCAGTACCTTTCTCATTGACATTTACGTAGGGTAGAACTTCTCTGTTACTTGCGTGTCACAGCTATAGTCTTGAGATCAGTGGTCAGAAACTAAACCTTCCATTTCCACTCATAACCACCAAGAGGTGGTGGTGCCAAAGCCACAGCCAACCATGCCACGATCCGTATTTGTTAGGCCTAAGGGAAAAACAAAACAAAAAAACAAAAACCAACACTAGCACCACCACCACCACCACCACCACCACCACCACCACCACCACCACCACCACCACCCCACCAATGACAAAACAAATCACACTTCATTTTAAAAAGAAATCTAGACCTATAAGTTCTCTATTGAATTCACATAAAAACAAAACAATTACAACATATTCAGAATAACCACTAAAAAGCAAAAAAAAAATTACAACTGGTTTCCAATAATTATAAATCTCTACCATGTTTAAAGTAAAATAGTTGGGAAAGGTAAGATGCAAACAGTGATGTATGATGTTAGTTGATGTGGGCCATTGTATCTTAGGATATGGTCCCAAAACTCATCTGTACCATCTGTTGTCATTGACCTTTCAGTTTCCTAAGCCTCTTTATGATCTTTGGCTGGAGATGCTCCCTGTGTAAAAAGCTTACAACACAAACTCAAGGACCTAAATACAAATACAAACCTCATGTTAAAGCCCTGTGGAGGAGGACACATCTCCAAAAGCGTTCTTACAGCAAGATGGGAGGTAGAAACAGGGACTCCGTAAATGCTTGTGGGCCAGCTAGCCTGATGTATGTCCACACAATGACAATCAGAGAGACCCAGCCTCAAACAAGATGGAATAGAGGTCCCACACCTGAAATTGTCCACTAACCTCCACACTGCAATGTGGCACCCTCACGAGTCCGTCTTTGCATGCCACACAAGGAGCAATCTTGGCTAAAAAGAAAAATAGCCCAGAAATTTGAAGGAGAGTAGAGAGGGGTATTTAGGGTGATTTGGAGGAGGAAAAGGAAGGGAGAAATATAATTACACTAAAATCTCTAAAAAACTTCAAAAAGAAAAAAAGTAGAAACAAGTTCTTTTTTTTTTTTTTTACATGTTCACATATGATTGGTTATTTCACAAGATGAGGTAATAAGGTATAGCTACACACATTGGCAGGTTTGAATCATATTCGAATGAGGTTGTAACATGGTAAGAGTACATGCGGGCTGGGACGTCCTGAATGTCGGGGGCTAGGGACTTATCCCTTCCTGCCAGATCCGGTACTCCTAGTCTGTTCTGTATTCCTTTCCTCTTATTGTCTGTTAGTTTTAACGGTGACTCGGCCCTAGGTATCTGGGCGTGCCTGGGCTCGTTCAAGCCTGTTGCAACTCTGAATTAAGACTCATGGGGTGGGTCTTTCATTTTCCCCCATTTTCTTTTAGACTTGAGTAAAATCCTTTACTCAAATTGAATTCTAAGGAATCTCTTCCTGTTGTCTTACCCTCTGGTATTGTTGGGTGAGAACAAGCGTCTGAATGACTGAGAGTCTGTTCTTTATGAACTGCATCAATCTGTTTAGAATGCAGGGGCCAAAGAGGAGGATTAGGAGGAGGATGATTAAGGGTCCCATCAAGGTGGACACCAGGGTAGCAAACCAAGGGGATCTGTTAAACCACCCCTCGAACCAGCCTTGTTGGGAATCAAACAGCTTCTGTCTCTGGGCCAAGCGTTCTCGGAGTTTAGCCATGTTATCTCTCACTAATCCTGTATGGTCTGCATAGAAACAACATTCTTCTTTTAGAGCAGCACATAGCCCTCCTTCGCGAAGGAACAGCATGTCTAGCCCTCTCCTATTTTGTAAGACTACTTCAGACAAAGATGTAAAGGACTTTTCTAATGCACTCACGGATTCCTCGATAGCTTTTAGATCTTCATTCATGGCTGCTTGTAGCTGACGAAAGTGACCCGTCTCGATGAGGGCGGTGGTCCCCGTCCCTATACCTGCAGCCATTCCTCCTAAGGTGATTCCTCCCAAGAGTAGAGCTAGGGTCATGGTGATGGGTTCTCGCCTGAATCGAGTCAGCCCCTCAAAATGTGAGTATATGTACTCGGGCCCATGGTAGGTGACCTTAGGCCAAATTTCTACCAGTACACAGTAGTCTGAGGATCTGCGGAGGATTGCGGCGGAGATACAAGGTGTCAATCCAGTGTTACAGGCCCAATAGGTGCCTGTAGGAGCTGCTAGGTAGTAGCTTCCAGTGGGGATCCTCTTGGTGATAGCGCAGAGGACCTGGTGAGTGGGGGGTATGGTCCCTATATAGAGTCCCTGTCCTGAGACTTCCGGCAACGTCAGCCTATGGCTAGGGAGGGTTGTGCAGCTGGCCGGGGCCGTAGTCTGATTAGTATAATTCCCCATGACTGCCACACCCTCATAATAGGGCGGGCTAGAGACCAGGCACAGCCAGCATTCTTGGGTCTTGTCAGGTTCTGAATAATTGAGTGCCAAGTATGCCCCGGTCACTAAGTTGATTAGCCGGTCTCCCGTTCCTAGCAGCTGAGGGGCCGGTGTGGAAGGGTCCCTAGTCGGGGAGGGAGTTGTCAAGATATCCCCGGAGTTCTGAGTGGTGTTTAGCCATAGTGGGGGTCCGACCGGGGGCAGTGCCGGTGCTGGTCGGGAAGGGGGCTTTTGATCCATGAGGACTGGGTTTGGACCAATCTCTTGTGTGACCCGTTCTCTCACCAGTTGGAGGGAGAACAGGAGTCCTGGGTTAGTTTGGCCAGGGGTATACAACCGTATCCCCCACCTACGCCCCACCTTCCAATCTATGTTTTTACCTTGATCCGTGAATTCTATTGTAATTCGAGATTCGCCTGGAGTCTCAGGGGAGAAGGCCACTAAGTCCCCCTTCTTGGTCCCCCACCATCCTCGAGTGTAAGTCTCACACCCCCACTTAGCGCAGTAGAAGGTCTCAGGACCTCCACACTCCCGTGTCCTCTTACCTCCGGGACAAGTATACCAATCAGAGTGTCTGCAGGGTGGGTATGAGTTGTGGGGAGTCCGCTCAGTATGCTCCCAGGAGTCCTTAGCCAGTTGACAAAGGTTGAAAGTCAAAGGGGGCCACCAGGTTCCTTCAGCATGCTTACCATTAGCTAGGACTTGAGACCAGCCCATCTCTAAATTAGTTATTATCCAGGACATATTATATACCTGGTGGGGGCTAGCCCCCAGACTCGCCCCACCCCTAGTCCATAAGACAGTTAAGAGCAACAATGTGAAAATCTTAGCTTTAGGGGGTTTTGAGTGCGTTGAGCCTTCCATGTCTGGGGCGCGATGTTGTGATCTGCCGTTTCCTCAGGTCGGGCTGCCTTGGCATGAGATGCGTGGATCCAAGCCGCAATTCCGTCTACCTTCAAGGCTGTCGGGGTAGTCAGGAGAACTGTATAGGGTCCTTTCCACCGAGGCTCGAGATTCTTGGTCTGATGTCTGCGCACCCACACGGTGTCTCCGATCTGGAACGGGTGCGGCACCGTCGGTTGTTCAAGCCTGTCTTGGTAGGCCGCGGCTAGAGGTTTCCAGATGTCTCTCTGCACGATTTGTAGGGCCTGAAGATGTGCTGCCAAGGAAGGGCTATTAGCGAATTCAGCGATGTTTGAATCAAAGAAATTGATAAATGGGGGTGGGGTCCCGTATACTATTTCAAAGGGAGTCAGGCCATGGGAGCCTGGTGTATTCCGGGCCCGGTATAGGACTATATTGCTACGGTGAAATAAATATATATAGTTTTTGCAAATCATGGCTTAGATTTCAGGATAGGTGTGAGTTTCAGGGAAGATAAATGGCCTTTAGTCCAGGGTTTGGACTATACTTGGGTATTGTCTGTGAGTCATAAGCATGGTCCCAATAGGCTTGCTCTCTGAAATTCTCATCTCAGTATAGAAAATGCATTCCTCTTGATCCTGCAAAATCAGATGACTGAATGTAGTAGAAGATTCAGAACGGACAAGCAAGTTTTCATTTATGATCATTTGCTTGAGAAATACTCTCATGTGAATCTACTTTGCATCAACATGTAAGAATCCAAAGAGAGCAAAGCAACTGACCACATATATCGCAAACACAGCAACTCATTCCGATCCCCATCAAGCCGCCTGCCATAGACTTCTCCCAGTTGACTTTAAATGGGCCAATGATCGTCAAGTGCCTTTTAGCTTAATGTGTAGACCAGCAAACCCAAAATAACTTCCTGTGAGTTTGCCAGGATTAACAGTAACTATGGAAGTAAAAGTGTGTAAAATTGTTCCCTATGACTTTCAGTAGTTTGTTTTTCCATTAAAAACAATTTCTTTCAATTGCAAAATGAGGTGAAATTTCTTAGTTTTGCTCTGGTGTGTAGCTTTGGTATCAACTGCCAGCCTGTTGGCTATTTCTCAACCAAATGCACTAATATCACAGTCTTTTGGTTTCTACGTGCAGTCTTTAAAAGGTCTGACCCTGCAGGGGACTTAACATATTTATTTGTATGTTGTGTGCAACTCTTTAAACAGATCTGTTCTTTCTCTTATGGAAACGTGTATTTACAATTTTCACCAGGGAACAGTACCAAATAACAGATATTGCATTTAGGTTTCTAGTCCCATATTTACTTTGTAATTCTTTGGAGTCATAACTTTGTCCCAGGAGATGTGTGACTCCAAGTAGCATCAAGGCAACATCAGTGAATCCAAAGTACTTGTTGTGAGCACTTTGTTCAGGTGACACCAGAGTAGAGGAGGCAGGAACATTTTCTGGATACATCATTTTATCTTTCGATTCTTTCACCTATACTGTTCTGGAGCAAATTCATAAATAAATTAACTTGTTAAAGTGATAATAAAAGAGATCAGAATGGTGAGGCTGAATGCTTTCCTTTTAGCATCATTTTGTAAAGAAAAGGAAGAGGCCTAGCTATCCCTTGGTGATTAAACTAAAGACCACTAATAAAACACAGAAACAGTTCTGAACAACCACAATTTTCACAGCTCTGTCATCAGCTCTGAGTGATGGTGGTGGTGAGAGCCTAAAAAGAGAGGTTAGAATTTAATTATATGTTTTCCTATCTGTCAAGTATTTGAACATCACTCCTCCATCACATGCATATCCTATCACTTTGTAAAGATTAAAACTTTAACTGTAGGCCTTGAATGACTTGCCAATTACTTGGCTACAAAGAATAGGAGAAATTGTATCAAGGCTTCAAAAGACTCAGCTCAACTGTGGAATCCAAACAAGAAATTTTAATTTAACTTTACCTAGTTAAAATTGCTTTGTCATACACGTTTTAAATAAACCAATAGTCAAAAATGTACAGTGAAATACTAATGATCACTTTGTACTTGTCTCTAGTCCTGATGCTGTGAGTTTCGTGTGTAATTTCCAGAATTTTCTAGTGCAGAAGTGAGGGAATGTCAAACAAGTACTTCTTTAGTGGTAGACATTATCTGATGCTATCTATCATGGTGCTGTGTCTGACCACTGAACATGTGGTTAATGTGACTGACGAGATTAATTTAAAATAAAAATTTTATAAATTTATTACTTATTTAGGATTTAATTTTAAATTATAAACTAACAAATTATGCTGGCATGTGTTTATGTAGTATAAAGCGATCCTGTGATTTATGACTATTACTTAGTTTTAATTACTACAAATGTAATTGCCCGCAGATGCCTTTCAGTTACCATATTGTAGACCACACACTGTCCAGTCTCATATATACAAATATATAAAAGTCTCTTGCTATTGTATAAAAATCAAAGTGTAGTATAAAAATTTTCCAGAACTTGTTTGCTTTTCCCCTTAAAATACTTTAATCCAATTCATTATTTTTATATATGATTATGTAAATATATTGTTAAATGTATATGCATATTAATTCCAATAATGATCAATAGATCTATCTAAATCTTTCCAAACATTATAACATTGGATACACATTTTAGGCTTCCTGAGTAATATAAAAGAAGGGGGTTGGAGATGGGTTGAAATGATGGCTCAGCTGCTAAGAGTACATGCTACCTCAATTCCCCAGATATTCTGACACACCCATCTTCACAGGATCACAGGATTGCAGGCTCCCAGGCTCACCGGAAAGACAGGCTTCAGTCAGAGATAGGGAAGCCAGAAAACATCACAGATGGCAAGAGGCAAGCACAAGAACCTAAGCAACAGAAACTAACTTGAAACCAACTTGACTTGGCATCATCAGAACCTAGTTCTCTCACCGCAGCAAGTCCTGGATATCCCAGCACACCTATGAAGCAAGATTCAGATCTAAACTCTCATTTCATGAAGAATATAGAGGACTTTAAGAAGGACATAAATAACTCCCTTAATCAAATACTGGAGAACACAAACAAGTAGAGGCCATTAAAGAGGAAACTCACAAATCCCTTAAAGAAATACAGGAGAACACAACCAAACAGATGAAGGAATTGAAAAAAAATCCTAAAAATGGAAATAGAATCATTAAAGAAAACTCAAAGGGAAACAATCCTGGAGATGGAAAACCAAGGAAAGATAACAGGAGTCACAGATGCAAGTATTACCAACAGAATACAAGAAGAAGAGATCTCAGTGGCAGAAGATAGAATAGAAAACATCGACCCAACAGTCAAGGAATATACAAAAACTTCTATCTCAAAATATTCAAGAAATGTAGGACACAATGAAAAGACCAAACCAGAGAATAATGGGTATAGAAGAGAATGAAGGTTCCCAAATTACAGGGCCAGCAAATACCTTCAAGAAATTATAGAAGAAAGCTTTCCTAACTTAAAGAAAGCAATGCCAAACAGATGGAACCAGAAAAGAAATTCCTCTCATCAAATAATAATTAAAACACCAAATGCACAGAACAGAGAAAGACATTGAAAGCAGTAAGGGAAAAGGGTCAAGTAACATATAAAGTCAGACCTATTAGACTTACAACAGATTTCTCTACAGAGACCATAAAAGCCAAAAGATCCTGGGCAGATGTCACACAGACCTTAAGAGAACAAAGACAGCCCAGGCTACTATACCCAGCAAAACTCTCAATCAACATAGATGGAGAAACCAAAGGAAAAAAGCCAAATTTAAACAATATCTTTCCACAAACCCAGCTCTACAAAGGATAATAGGAAAAAAAGTCCAATAGTTGGGATACTATACCCAAGAAAAAGCAAGAAATTAATCTTTTCACAACAAACCCAAAAGAAGAGAAACACACAAATATATTTCCACCTCTAACAACCAAAATAACAGGTTGTTATTAGCAACCTGTTATTAGCAACAAATTAGCAACAATCATTGGTCCCTAATATCTCTCAACATCAATGAACTCAATTTCCCAATAAAAAGACATAGGCTAGCAGACTGGATACACAAACAGGATCTAGCATTTTGCTGCATACAGGAAACATATCTCAGAGTCCAAGACAGACATTACCTCAAAGTAAAAGGATGGGAAAAAATTTTCCAAGCAAATGGTCCCAAGAAAGAAGCTAGAGTAGCCATTTTAATATTCAACAAAATAGACTCTCAACCAGAAGTTATCAAAAAATATGGGACAAGACACCACATTCTCATCAAAGGAAAAAATCCACCAAGATGAACTCTCAATTGTGAACATCTATGTCCCAAATGCAAGGGCATCCACATTTGTAAAAGAAACGTTACTAAAGCTCAAAGCATGCGTTGCATGTCACATAAAAATAGTAAGAGATTTCAACACCCCATTCTTACAAAACGACAGATCATGGAACCAAACACTAAACAGAGACACGGTGAAACTAAAAGAAGTTATGAACCAAATGGATTTAACAGATATCTACAGAACATTTCACCATAAAACAAAAGAATATATCTTCTTCTTAGCACCTCATGGTACCTTCTCTAAAATAGACAACGTACTCAGACACAAAACAAACCTCAACAGATACAAGAACATTGAATTAATCCCATGTATTCTTTTGGACCACCACAGACTAAGGCTGGTCTTCAAGAGCAACAAAAACAAAAGAAAGACCACATACACATGGAAATTGAACAACTATCTACTCAATGATAACTTGGTAAAGGAAGAAATAAAGAAAGAAATGAAAGCCTTTTTAGAATTCAATGAAAATAAAGGCAAAACATATGCAAATTTACGGGACACAATGAAAGCAGTGCTAAGAGGAAAACTCACAGCTCTGAGTGACTCCATAAAAAAATTGGGGAGATCATACACTAGCAGCTTAACAGCTCATCTGAAAGCTCTAGAACAAAAAGAAGCAAATACACCCAAGAGGAGCAGAAGGCAGGAAATAACCAAACTCAGGGTTGAAGTTAACCAAGGAGAAACAAAAAAGAACTATACACAGAATCAAGAAAACCAGGAGCTGGTTCTTTGAGAAAATCAACAAGATAGATAAACCCTTAGCTAGACTAACCAGAGGGCACAGAAACAGTATCCGAATCATCAAATTCAGGAATGAAAAGGGAGACATATCAACAGAAACTGTGCAAATACAAAAAAGTATCAGACCCTACTACAAAGGTCTATACTCTACAAAACTGGAAAACCTGGATGAAATGGATGATTTCCTAGACAGATACCATACACAAAACTTAAATCAGGATCAGATAAACAAATCAAACAGCCCCATAACCACCAAGGAAATAGAAGCAGTCATTAGAAGTCTACCAATCAAAAACCAGGACCAGATGGTTTTAGTGCAGATTCCTATCAGACCTTCAAATAAGATATAATACCAATAATTCTCAAACTATTCCGTAAAATAGAAACAGAAGGAACACTACTCAAATCTTTCTATGAAGACACAGTTACACTGATACCTAAGCCACAAAAAGACCCATCAAAGAAAGAGTACTATAGACCAATTTCCCTTATGAACGTCGATGCAAAAATACTCAATAAAATTCCTGCACACCGAATTCAAGAACACATTAAAACGACCATTCACCATGATCAAGTAGGCTTCATCCCAGGAATGCAGAGATAATTCAATATATGGAAACACATCAATGTAATCCTCTATATAAATAGTCAAAGAAAAAGAAACCACATGATCATCTCATTAGATACTGGAAAAGCCTTTGACAAACTACAACACCCGTTCTTGTTAAAAGTATTGGAGAGGTCAGGAATTCAAGGTGCATACCTAAATATAATAAAAGCAATTACAGCAAATCAATAGCCAACATCAAACTAAATGGAGAGAATCCCAAGTCAATCCCATTAAAATTAGAAACAAGACAATGCTGCCCACACTTTCCATAACTTTTCAGCATAATACTTACCGTTCTACAAGGGCAACTAGACAACAAAAGGAGATCAAAAGGATACAAGTTGGGAGGGAGGACGTCCAGACATCGATATTTGCAGATGGTGATATGATAGTATACATAAGTGACCCCCAAAATTCTACCAGAAAGTTCTTACAGCTCATAAACAACTTCAGGAATGAAAAGGGAGACATAAAATTAACTCAAACAAATCAGTAGCCTTCCTCTACTAAAAAGATAAAAGGGCAGAGAAAAAAAATTAGGGAAACAACACCCTTCACAATAGTCACAAATAATATAAAATACCTTGGTGTGACTCTAACCAAGCAAGTGAAAGATCTATATGACAAGAACTTCAAGTGTCTGAAGAAAGAAATTGAAAAGAATCTCAGAGGATGGAAAGATCTCCCATGATTATGGATTGGCAGGATTAATATAGTTAAAATGGCCATCTTACCAAAAACAATCTACAGATTCAATGCAATTCCCATCAAAATTCCGGCTTAATTCTTCCTAGAGTTAGAAAGAGCAATTTGCAAATTCATTTGGAATAGAAAAAACCCAGGATAGTGAAAATTATTCTCAACAATAAAAGAACTTCTGGGGGGGGATGAACATCCCTGACCTCAAGCTATAGTATAGAACAATACTGATAAAAACTGTATAGTATTGGTACAGAGACAGGCAGGTAGATCAATGGAATAAAATTGAAGGCCTAGAAATGAACTCACATACCTATGGTCACTTGATCTTTGACAAAGGAGCTAAAAGCATTCAGTGGGAAAAAGACAGCATTGTCAATAAACAGTGCTGGTTCAACTGGAGGTCAACATTTAGAAGAATGCAAACAGATCCATTCTTATCACCCTGTACAAGGGTTAAGTACAAGTGGATCAAGGGCCTCCACATCAAACCAGATACACTCAAATTTATAGAAGAAAAGTGGGGAAGAGTCTTGAGCACATGGGCACTGTGGAAAATTTCCTGAACAAAACACCAATGGCTTATGCTGTAAGATCAAGAATCGACAAATGGGACCTCATAAAACTGCAAAGCTTCTGTAAGGCAAAGGACACTGTGGTTAGGACAAAACGGCAACCAACAGATTGGGAAAAGATCTTTACCAATCCTACAACAGATAGAGGCCTTATATCCAAAATATACAAAGAACTCAAGAAGTTAGACCGCAGGGAGACAAATAACCCTATTAAAAAATGGGGTATAGAATTAAACTGAGAATTCACAATAGAGGAATCTCAAATGACTGAGAAGCACCTAAAAAAATGTTCAACATCTTTAGTCATCAGGGAAATGCAAATCAAAATGACCCTGAGATCCACCTCAGACCAATCAGACTGGCTAAGATCAAAAACAAAGGTAACAGCAGATGTTGGAGAGGATGTGGAGAAAGAGGAACACTACAAACTGGTAAAAATCACTTTGGAAATCAGTCTGGCAGTTCCTGAGAAAATTGCAAATAGTTCTACTTGAGGACACAGCTATACCATTTCTGGGCATATACCCAAAAGATGGTCCAACATATAACGAGGACACATGCTCCACTATGTTCATAGCAGCCTTATTTATAATAGCCAGAACCCGGAAACAACCTAAATGTCTCTCAACAGAAGAATAGATACAGAAAATGTGGTACATATACAAAATGGAGTACTACACAGTGATTAAGAAAAATGACTTCATGAAATTTGCAGGCAAATGGATGGAACTAGAAAATATCATGCTGAGTGAGGTAGCCCAGACACAAAAGAACACACACAGTATGTACTCAGAAATAAGTTAGCCCAAAAGCCCACAATGCCTAAAATACAATCCACAGAATGTATAGAGAAGGAAGATCAGGGTTTGTATGCTTCAGTGTAGCATTGAGTGGGGAACAGGACGATTGTGGGAGGTGGAGGGAAAGGGGGATGGGGAGGGGAAAAAAGGAGGAGGAAATAAGGGTGGCAGCATCAGGATCTGGAGGAGATGTGAGAGATAAGGAAATCAACTAAAAATATGTAGCAGCAGGGATGCAGAACTGAGCATAGACACCGGAGGGTCCCAGACACAAGGGAAACATGAGGCTCCCAGGACCCAATGGGGATGACTTTAACCGAAATGCACAGAGAATGTGGAGATAGATCCTGTAGAGACCTCAGCAGATAGGCATGGCTTCCGGTCGAGGGATGGTGACATCTACCCATCTCAAAGTTTTTAATCCAGAATTTTTCCTGTCCAAAGGGAGAACAGGAACAACAACAACAACAACAAC
Source organism: Rattus norvegicus (assembly GCF_021556685.1). NCBI lineage: Eukaryota > Metazoa > Chordata > Mammalia > Rodentia > Muridae > Rattus > Rattus norvegicus. The sequence goes on from NC_141540.1 coordinate 44,776,806, forward strand.
AACAACAACAACAACAACAACAACAAAAACAGACAGAAGGAAGGGCCAACCAGGGACTGCCCCACCTGGGGATCCATCAAGACTGCAGACACCAAACCCAACACTATTGCTGTGGTCAAGAGGCGCTTGCTGACAGGAACCTAGTGTGGCCCGTCCTGAGGAGGTCCAGCCAGCACCTGACCAATGAAGATGTGGATGCTTGGAGCAAACCATCAGACAAAGCTCAGGGAGCCTGGTGGGGGAGCTGGCAGAAGAACTGGAGGAGAGGAGGGTTATTGCAACCCCGTTAGAAGAGCAACATAGGCTAGCCTGACAACCCAGTTCTCCCAGAATCTGGACCACCAACCAAGGAGTCTACTTGGATGGATCCATGGCTCCAGATACATATATAGCAGAGGATGGCCTTGTCTGAAAGCAACGGGAAGGGAGGCCCTTGGTCCTGGAGAGGTTTGGTACCCAATGTAGGGGGATGTGGGAGCGGTAGGGCAGAAGAGTGTGGATGACTGGTAAAGTACTCTCATACAGACAAAGGGTAGGGAGGAGGACGGTTGTGGGAGGGGGTGATGGTGGAAGGGGAACCAGGAAATAGGATATCATGGGGAAGGTTCGTGGAGGGGGGTAACCAAGAAGTGGGATAGTAATTGAATGATTAATAATAATGATAATAATGATGATGATGATGATGATGATGATGATGATGATGATGATGATAATAATAATAATAATAATAATAATAAAGAGTACATGCTACTCTTGCAGAAGCCCTGGGTTCTGATTCCAAAACCTACATTGTGTCTTACTATTATCTATATCTCTAGTTCTAGAGAATCTGATTCCTTCTTCTGACCTCTGCAGGTACATCATGCACACACATGATACCTACGCATGCTTATAGACAAAACATACATACATATCATATAAAATAAATAATCCTCTAACAAAAAGAACCTAAGATGCCTTTACAAGTATTTGAAATAAAAAAAAATCCATTATCACCAAGAATCTCTTAGGAGTGTGGAATAAACTCAAGAGAGTCCAGATAGGAACCAACAACCCAATTCATGTTGCTCTCAGCCTCTCAGCCTTGGTCAGAGAAGTTTCTGTTTGTAGTAGACCATAGTGAATATAGAAATCACAATCGGTGAGAAGTAACTCTTGTGCCCAGTCCTGAATGAGGCCTAATTAACCCTCTCTCTAAGGCTCAGGGAACTGGAAGAATAATGTAAGACTGATGCTACAACTCCTTTAAATGCTTGGAATAAATACCTATTATGTCTCGAGTTTCTTTGGAAGATATTTTAAATTGATAGATGTGTGTATAGAGTTTTCTTTTCATATATCTTTAAAAAACTAAACTGCAAATTTTTTTTAGGAAATTATGAATTACAAATTAATTCAAAAATAGTGTTTGGCCTATTTATAAATGGTGGTAACGTATTTTGATCAAGTCCACTCCTACAACCTTCCCCTCCTTCAGTTCTTCTCTATCCCCCAATCCCTTTTGCTTCCCAACTTCATGTGCTCCATTTTAAACTCAGGGTTGACTTTGTTCTGCCTGTATGGGCATGAGTGTAGGGCCATCTACTGGTGCATGTGGAACCTTTTCACGATCACATCCTTGAAGAAAAATGATTCTAGTTCCTAGCAACTTTTAATTGGCAGTAGCTCTCAGCTATAGGTGGAGCTTCATGAACTATTTAAAGAGTATCATAGCCCCTAGAGAAATAGAAGCAGTCATTAACATATTGTTTGAATTTGAATTTGTCTTAAAATATCTTGTTTTCTCTCTATAAACTGATAGAGAGTTTTGCTGGGTATAGTAGTCTAGGTTGGCACCTGTGGTTCTTTTTTTTTTTTTTTTTTTTTTTTTTTTTTAGAGGTTGCAGAATATCTTCCAGGTCCTTCTAGTTTTTAAGAGTCTATTGAGAAGTCAGGTGTGACTCAGTTAGGGTCTGTTTTTGTGTGGTACCTGGCCTTTTCCCCTTACCGACTTTAATATTCTTTCTTTGTTCTGTAGATTTTATGTTTTTATTATGCACCAGGAGGATTTTCTTTTGGTGTTCTGTAAGCTTCTTGTATGTTTATAGGTTTCTCTTTCTTTAGGTTGGGAAAGTTTTCTTCTAATGATTTTGTGGAGAATATTTTCTTGGTCTTAGAGCTGGGACTCTTTACCTTCTTCTATTCTATAATTCTTAGGTTAGATCTTTTCATGGTGTTCCAGATTCCCTGGATGTTTTGTGCCAGGAAATTTTTAGCTTTGACATTTTCTTTGACTGATGTATCAATTTCTTCTGTTGTATTTTCTACGCCTGAGATTCTGTCTTCCATCTCCTGTATTTTACTGGTGATGCTTGCATCTATTGTTCCTGTTCTCTTCCCTAGGTTTTCTATCTCCAGAATTCCCTCAGTTTGTTTTTTCTTCATTCCTTCTACTTGCACTTTCAGGTTTTGTAAAGCTTTATTTATTTCCTTCATCTGTTTACTTTTATTTTCCGATTTGTCTTTAAGGAATTTATCTGTCTCCTTTTTAAAGACATGTATATGTTTGATTGTATCTTCCTGTATTTAAGGGATTTATTCATTTCCTCTTTAAAGACCTCTATCATCTTTATAAGATTGGATTTAAGGTCATTTTCTGTATAGGGTTGTGTTAGGATATCCAGGGCTTGCTATAGTGAGGTAGCTGTGCTTTAGAAGCGTCATAAAACCCTGGCTCTTGTTCATTATGTTCTTTTGAGGACCTTTAGTCAACAGGTTTTGGGCTCTGGATGTTCTTGTTGTAGTAGGTATTGGGAGGGGGATGAGCCTTGATGGTCCTGGTGCAGCAAGCCTTGGGTTGTATAATTCTGGACCTACTGTTACGTATGGTTCAGGAGCCTCAGGTCTGATGAGCAGAGAGGTGGCAGGAGAGTGGATGTCTGCAGGAGGTGGAGTGGAGCGGGATGGCAGGCTGCTCAGGACAGCTTGGATTGGCCCAGAGGGCTCAGAGAGCAGGGCAGCAATACAGTCTTGCTATCAAGATTTGTAGGATATCCCAGAGCAAAGGCAATAAATAACTTGTAATGTTTGGGAAGTCTACGAGTCTTCATTAGCCAATAGCTCAAAAAGTTGTATCCCATACTTCTAAGAGCCCTCTAGGAGAAACTAAAAACTAGCAGGTAATCTTCCTGAGATGGTTCCTCCATGGACTAAAATCTATGATAAGGGGTTGGGGATTTAGCTCAGTGGTAGAGCGCTTGCCTAGCAAGTGCAAGGCCCTGGGTTCGGTCCCCAGCTCTGAAAAAAAGAAAAAAGAAGAAAAAAAATCTATGATAAATTTGCTTCTCTAGGCAAGGTTGAGAAGATTAGATCTGAGGAAAAATTCTTGCTATTAACGTGCTTTTACTGTTATAATTAAGAATGTAACAATCACTAGGTATTGACTCACCCTTTTGACCAGATTTCTGCAGATCTACAATGATGTACAATCTTGTAGTGATGCTCTATAGACAAATAGATAATGATTCCTTAGGATTCCTGATTTGATTCAAACAATTTTAGGAAGAAAATTTTTAGAGATGGTCTTAATTGCTAGAAAGATGTAAAAAGTTAGAATCAAGAATAAAATGTGGAGGCTGCAGAGCGGAGGAGACCACCAACACTGCCCACCCCTGCCCACATCCCTGGCCCAAGAGGCAACTGTATAAGGCCTCTGGGTTCCCGTAGGGGAGGGCCCGGGAGCGGCAGGACCCCTGCGCCTGAGACACTGCCGGAACCTGAAGGAAACAGACCGGATAAACAGTTCTCTGCACCCAAATCCCGTGGGAGGGAGAGCTGAACCTTCAGAGAGGCGGACACGCCTGGGAAACCAGAAGAGACTGCACTCTGTGCACATCCAGGCGCCAGAGGAAAACACCAAACGCCATCTGGAACCCTGGTGCACGGAGGCTCCTGGAAAGAGGGGCGCAGATCTTCCCGGTTGCTGCCACAGCGGAGAGGACTTAGGCAGTACCCCACGAGCAAACTTGAGCCTTGGAACTGCAGGTAGGACCAACTTTTCCCCTGCAAGAAACCTGCCTGGTGAACTCAGGACACACAGAGGCAAAATTCCTCTAAGGCCGGGCACTTCCTGTGTTTACCAGAAGTCCCACACCTGCGGATCCCGGACCGCAGCAGCTCCCTGCTCCCAAACCCCGTGGGAGAGAGACCTCACCGCCTGATCAGGTGGGCACTCCTGAGGCTGCAGAGCGGAGGAGACCACCAACACTGCCCACCCCTGCCCACATCCCTGGCCCAAGAGGCAACTGTATAAGGCCTCTGGGTTCCCATAGGGGAGGGCCCGGGAGCGGCAGGACCCCTGCGCCTGAGACACTGCCGGAACCTGAAGGAAACAGACCGGATAAACAGTTCTCTGCAACCAAATCCCGTGGGAGGGAGAGCTGAACCTTCAGACAGGCGGACACGCCTGGGAAACCAGAAGAGACTGCACTCTGTGCACATCCAGGCGCCAGAGGAAAACACCAAACGTCATCTGAAACCCTGGTGCACGGAGGCTCCCGGAAGGAGCGGCAAGAGATTTTCCCGGTTGCTGCCACAGCGGAGAGGACTTAGGCAGTCCCCCACGAGCAAACTTGAGCCTTGGAACCACAGGTAGGACCAACTTTTCCCCTGCAAGAAACCTGCCTGGTGAACTCAAGACACAGGCCCACAGGAAGAGCTGAAGACCTGTAGAGAGGAAAAACTACACGCCCGAAAGCAGAACACTCTGTCCCCATAACTGGCTGAAAGAAAACAGGAAAACAGGTCTACAGCACTCCTGACACACAGGTTATAGGACAGTCTAGCCACTGTCAGAAATAGCAGAACAAAGTAACACTAGAGATAATATGATGGCGAGAGTCAAGCGCAGGAACCCAAGCAACAGAAACCAAGACTACATGGCATCATCGGAGCCCAATTCTCCCACCAAAGCAAACACGGAATATCCAAACACACCAGAAAAGCAAGACCTAGTTTCAAAATCATATTTGATCATGATGCTGGAGGACTTCAAGAAAGACATAAAGAACTCCCTTAGAGAACAAGTAGAAGCCTACAGAGAGGAATCGCAAAAATCCCTGAAAGAATTCCAGGAAAACACAATCAAACAGTTGAAGGAATTAAAAATGGAAATAGAAGCAATCAAGAAAGAACACATGGAAACAACCCTGGACATAGAAAATCAAAAGAAAAGACAAGGAGCTGTAGATACAAGCTTCACCAACAGAATTCAAGAGATGGAAGAGAGAATCTCGGGAGCAGAAGATTCCATAGAAATCATTGACTCAACTGTCAAAGATAATGTAAAGCGGAAAAAGCTACTGGTCCAAAACATACAGGAAATCCAGGACTCAATGAGAAGATCAAACCTAAGGATAATAGGTATAGAAGAGAGTGAAGACTCCCAGCTCAAAGAACCAGTAAATATCTTCAACAAAATCATAGAAGAAAACTTCCCTAACCTAAAAAAAGAGATACCCATAGGCATACAAGAAGCCTACAGAACTCCAAATAGATTGGACCAGAAAAGAAACACCTCCCGTCACATAATTGTCAAAACACCAAACGCACAAAATAAAGAAAGAATATTAAAAGCAGTAAGGGAAAAAGGTCAAGTAACATATAAAGGGAGACCTATCAGAATCACACCAGACTTCCCGCCAGAAACTATGAAGGCCAGAAGATCCTGGACAGATGTCATACAGACCCTAAGAGAACACAAATGCCAGCCCAGGTTACTGTATCCTGCAAAACTCTCAATTAACATAGATGGAGAGAACAAGATATTCCATGACAAAACCAAATTTACACAATATCTTTCTACAAGTCCAGCACTACAAAGGATAATAAAGGGTAAAGCCCAACATAAGGAGGCAAGCTATACCCTAGAAGCAAGAAACTAATCATCTTGGCAACAAAACAAAGAGAGTGAAAGCACACAAACATAACCTCACTTCCAAATATGAATATAACGGGAAGCAATAATCACTATTCCTTAATATCTCTCAATATCAATGGCCTCAACTCCCCAATAAAAAGACATAGATTAACAAACTGGATACGCAACGAGGACCCTGCATTCTGCTGCCTACAGGAAACACACCTCAGAGACAAAGACAGACATTACCTCAGAGTGAAAGGCTGGAAAACAATTTTCCAAGCAAATGGTCAGAAGAAGCAAGCTGGAGTAGCCATTCTAATATCAAATAAAATCAATTTTCAACTAAAAGTCATCAAAAAAGATAAGGAAGGACACTTCATATTCATCAAAGGAAAAATCCACCAAGATGAACTCTCAATCCTAAATATCTATGCCCCAAATACAAGGGCACCTACATATGTAAAAGAAATCTTACTAAAGCTCAAAACACACATTGCACCTCACACAATAATAGTGGGAGATTTAAACACCCCACTCTCATCAATGGACAGATCATGGAAACAGAAATTAAACAGTGATGTCGACAGACTAAGAGAAGTCATGAGCCAAATGGACTTAACGGATATTTATAGAACATTCTATCCTAAAGCAAAAGGATATACCTTCTTCTCAGCTCCTCATGGTACTTTCTCCAAAATTGACCATATAATTGGTCAAAAAACGGGCCTCAACAGGTACAGAAAGATAGAAATAATCCCATGCGTGCTATCGGACCACCACGGCCTAAAACTGGTCTTCAATAACAATAAGGGAAGAATGCCCACATATACGTGGAAATTGAACAATGCTCTACTCAATGATAACCTGGTCAAGGAAGAAATAAAGAAAGAAATTAAAAACTTTTTAGAATTTAATGAAAATGAAGGTACAACATACCCAAACTTATGGGACACAATGAAAGCTGTGCTAAGAGGAAAACTCATAGCGCTGAGTGCCTGCAGAAAGAAACAGGAAAGAGCATATGTCAGCAGCTTGACAGCACACCTAAAAGCTCTAGAACAAAAAGAAGCAAATACACCCAGGAGGAGTAGAAGGCAGGAAATAATCAAACTCAGAGCTGAAATCAACCAAGTAGAAACAAAAAGGACCATAGAAAGAATCAACAGAACCAAAAGTTGGTTCTTTGAGAAAATCAACAAGATAGATAAACCCTTAGCCAGACTAACGAGAGGACACAGAGAGTGCGTCCAAATTAACAAAATCAGAAATGAAAAGGGAGACATAACTACAGATTCGGAGGAAATTCAAAAAATCATCAGATCTTACTATAAAAACCTATATTCAACAAAATTTGAAAATCTTCAGGAAATGGACAATTTCCTAGACAGATACCAGGTATCAAAGTTAAATCAGGAACAGATAAACCAGTTAAACAACCCCATAACTCCTAAGGAAATAGAAGCAGTCATTAAAGGTCTCCCAACCAAAAAGAGCCCAGGTCCAGACGGGTTTAGTGCAGAATTCTATCAAACCTTCATAGAAGACCTTATACCAATATTATCCAAACTATTCCACAAAATTGAAACAGATGGAGCCCTACCGAATTCCTTCTATGAAGCCACAATTACTCTTATACCTAAACCACACAAAGACCCAACAAAGAAAGAGAACTTCAGACCAATTTCCCTTATGAATATCGACGCAAAAATACTCAATAAAATTCTGGCAAACCGAATTCAAGAGCACATCAAAACAATCATCCACCATGATCAAGTAGGCTTCATCCCAGGCATGCAGGGATGGTTTAATATAAGGAAAACCATCAACGTGATCCATCATATAAACAAACTGAAAGAACAGAACCACATGATCATTTCATTAGATGCTGAGAAAGCATTTGACAAAATTCAACACCCCTTCATGATAAAAGTCCTGGAAAGAATAGGTATTCAAGGCCCATACCTAAACATAGTAAAAGCCATATACAGCAAACCAGTTGCTAACATTAAACTAAATGGAGAGAAACTTGAAGCAATCCCACTAAAATCAGGGACTAGACAAGGCTGCCCACTCTCTCCCTACTTATTCAATATAGTTCTTGAAGTTCTAGCCAGAGCAATCAGACAACAAAAGGAGATCAAGGGGATACAGATCGGAAAAGAAGAGGTCAAAATATCACTATTTGCAGATGACATGATAGTATATTTAAGTGATCCCAAAAGTTCCACCAGAGAACTACTAAAGCTGATAAACAACTTCAGCAAAGTGGCTGGGTATAAAATTAACTCAAATAAATCAGTTGCCTTCCTCTATACAAAAGAGAAACAAGCCGAGAAAGAAATTAGGGAAACGACACCCTTCATAATAGACCCAAATAATATAAAGTACCTCGGTGTGACTTTAACCAAGCAAGTAAAAGATCTGTACAATAAGAACTTCAAGACACTGAGGAAAGAAATTGAAGAAGACCTCAGAAGATGGAAAGATCTCCCATGCTCATGGATTGGCAGGATTAATATAGTAAAAATGGCCATTTTACCAAAAGCAATCTACAGATTCAATGCAATCCCCATCAAAATACCAATCCAATTCTTCAAAGAGTTAGACAGAACAATTTGCAAATTCATCTGGAATAACAAAAAACCCAGGATAGCTAAAGCTATCCTCAACAATAAGAGGACTTCAGGGGGAATCACTATCCCTGAACTCAAGCAGTATTACAGAGCAATAGTGATAAAAACTGCATGGTATTGGTACAGAGACAGACAGATAGACCAATGGAATAGAATTGAAGACCCAGAAATGAACCCACACACCTATGGTCACTTGATTTTTGACAAAGGAGCCAAAACCATCCAATGGAAAAAAGATAGCATTTTCAGCAAATGGTGCTGGTTCAACTGGAGGGCAACATGTAGAAGAATGCAGATCGATCCATGCTTATCACCCTGTACAAAGCTTAAGTCCAAGTGGATCAAGGGTCTCCACATCAAACCAGACACACTCAAACTAATAGAAGAAAAACTAGGGAAGCATCTGGAACACATGGGCACTGGAAAAAATTTCCTGAACAAAACACCAATGGCTTATGCTCTAAGATCAAGAATCGACAAATGGGATCTCATAAAACTGCAAAGCTTCTGTAAGGCAAAGGACACTGTGGTTAGGACAAAACGACAACCAACAGATTGGGAAAAGATCTTTACCAATCCTATAACAGATAGAGGCCTTATATCCAAAATATACAAAGAACTCAATAAGTTAGACCGCAGGGAAACAAATAACCCTATTAAAAAATGGGGTTCAGAGCTGAACAAAGAATTCACAGCTGAGGAATGCCGAATGGCTGAGAAACACCTAAAGAAATGTTCAACATCTTTAGTCATAAGGGAAATGCAAATCAAAACAACCCTGAGATTTCACCTCACACCAGTGAGAATGGCTAAGATCAAAAACTCAGGTGACAGCAGATGCTGGCGAGGATGTGGAGAAAGAGGAACACTCCTCCATTGTTGGTGGGATTGCAGACTGGTAAAACCATTCTGGAAATCAGTCTGGAGGTTCCTCAGAAAATTGGACATTGAACTGCCTGAGGATCCAGCCATACCTCTCTTGGGCATATACCCAAAAGATGCCTCAACATATAAAAGAGACACGTGCTCCACTATGTTCATCGCAGCCTTATTTATAATAGCCAGAAACTGGAAAGAACCCAGATGCCCTTCAACAGAGGAATGGATACAGAAAATGTGGTACATCTACACAATGGAATATTACTCAGCTATCAAAAACAACGAGTTTATGAAATTCGTAGGCAAATGGTTGGAACTGGAAAATATCATCCTGAGTGAGCTAACCCACTCACAGAAAGACATACATGGTATGCACTCATTGATAAGTGGCTATTAGCCCAAATGCTTGAATTACCCTAGATCCCTAGAACAAAGGAAACTCAAGACGGATAATCAAAATGTGAATGCTTCACTCCTTCTTTAAATGAGGAAAAAGAATACCCTTGGCAGGGAAGGGAGAGGCAAAGATTAAAACAGAGACTGAAGGAACACCCATTTAGAGCCTGCCCCACAGGTGGCCCATACATATACAGCCACCCAATTAGACAAGATGGATGAAGCAAAGAAGTGCAGACCGACAGGAGCCGGATGTAGATCGCTCCTGAGAGACACAGCCAGAATACAGCAAATACAGAGGCGAATGCCAGCAGCAAACCACTGAACTGAGAATAGGTCCCCCGTTGAAGGAATCAGAGAAAGAACTGGAAGAGCTTGAAGGTGCTCGAGACCCCAAAAGTACAACAATGTCAATCAACCAGAGCTTCCAGGGACTAAGCCACTACCTAAAGACTATACATGGACTGACCCTGGACTCTGACCCCATAGGTAGCAATGAATATCCTAGTAAGAGCACCAGTGGAAGGGGAAGCCCTGGGTCCTGCTAAGACTGAACCCCCAGTGAACTAGACTATGCGGGGAGGGTGGCAATGGGGGGAGGTTTGGGAGGGGAACACCCAGAAGGAAGGGGAGGGGGGAGGGTGATGTCTGTCCGGAAACCGGGAAAGGGAATAACACTTGAAATGTATATAAGAAATACTCAAGATAATAAAAAAAATAAAATAAAAAATAAAAGACATACCATTGTAAAAAAAAAAAAAAGAATAAAATGTGCCCACTCCTCATAATAATGAGTAAAGGCTACATGATAAAAAATACAATAAGCTTTCATAATCACACTAAAAAGAGAAATAGACTTGGGACAAATTTGTGTTCAAAGAAAAACATTTAGGTCCAAGGAGAAAGTCACAGGTGTGCACTCTATAAGGCAAGGCCATGTAAAAACTGTTGCTTTGAACTTATAATGAGTATATTATAATGAAACACTGCTTTGAAATTAATATCAACATGCTTTTGTAACTCTCATTCTGTGTAACATTTTATCTCTGAATTAATTTTCTAAAGAACTGTTTTGCCTAAGGAGGTATAAAAGACCAGAAAAAAGCAATAAAGTTGTTTGTTGAATGGTTTGCCTCAGGGAACTTTGCCCCATCCATCTACCCACCCATCCATCCATTTATCCATCCATCCATCCATCCATCCATCCATCCATCCATCCATCCAAATGTTTATTTCTGTCTATATGTATGTGTAGGTACATGTGTGTATATGTATGCATGCATGCATACTTGTGGAGTTGATTGTGACAGATGGTCAGAGTATGGGTATATTAATGTTTGAATGTATATGTGTCTGTGCATATTTGACATAAAGCATCTCAATTCATTTTCTTTCCTTCATCTCTGGTTCAAAAAGAATTAATAAGCTTAGCCAGACAGGCTTCTGGCTGATTCAACAGAGAAAGGAGCACCAGCAATAAATCCTTTTACTTAATGCCTCCAACCCCAGTTTTACTTTGAGGTGCTAGACTCCAGAGATTACAGTTTCTGTCCTCAGAGAAACTCAGGCAGGTCAGTTATCACTGCAAAGTAACTTAGATTTAAGACAGGCAAATGTTTTATTATAGAAAAGATAACCCTAAATATCTCACAAGACCAAGTTTTGGACACTTTTCCCCCTTGACTTACCTCAAGAGAGAACCAAGAAAGAACAGCCAGGTGGCACCATACCAATCATGGGATTTTGTTTGTTTGATTGATAGTAGATGTGATCTGGGAGAGCATTGTCCCTTTTATAGGGTGACTCCATTTTAATTCCTTTTATATATGGATATTCACATATTTTAGGAAGCTTCTTCAATAGTAGGTTTCCAAATGGCTTTTAAGACTATATTGAACAGGAAGGAGTAGGCATTAGACATATTTTGTCTTGTCCTGATTTCAGTGGAAATGCTCTAAGCTTTTCTCCACTTATCATGAACGTTGACTGTAGGATCATTTTATATTGCTTTATGTATTGAAATATGTTCTCCTCTTAATCTTTCTGAAATTTGTATTCTTACACACACACACACACAGAGAGAGAGAGAGAGAGAGAGAGAGAGAGAGAGAGAGAGAGAGAGAGAGAGAGAGAACCAAAATTCCGAGAGAAAAAAGAGGACAAATACTGTTCTCATTTCCCTTTAATTTTCTCTATTTCCTGAGTTTTTGGTCTTTCAAGTCTTGATTGCCTTAGCTTTCTTAAGTTCCAAGTTTTGCCTGGTTTAAATTCTCGAATCTATAGATCATGACCTGGCAAAGGTTCTAACATCTCAGTTGAATTACCTACGACTAATAAAGGTTTGCTTCCTGTTGGCATTCCTTCTAGGCTCCACCCAATAGTTACCTGGCAGCAGTCAGGTAGGCCTGGTTTGCTACAAACTGGCTCTTTGGGCCTTCCTTGCTCGCCCTCTTTGCGCTCTCTCTCTCTCTCTCTCTCTCTCTCTCTCTCTCTCTCTCTGTCTCTCTGTCTCTCTGTCTCTCTCTCTGTCTCTCTCTCTGTCTCTCTCACTCTCTTTCTCGCCCCTCTTCACTCCCTGACCACATTCTCCCTCTCTCTTCTTCCCCTCCTTCCTCCTCTCTTTCTATGTGTTCCTGACTGGCGTCTTCTCCTCTTCTCTTCTCTTCTCTTCTCTTCTCTTCTCTTCTCTTCTCTTCTCTTCTCTTCTCTTCTCTTCTCTTCTCTTCTCTTCTTCTCCCTTCTCCTCTCTCTCCTCTCCTCTCCTCTCCCATCCTTTCGCCTCCCTTCCCCTTCTCCTGTCCTATCCCCTCCCCTCTCCCATCCCCTTCTCTCCTCCCCTCCCCTAGCCTCACCTCCCCTAGCCTCCCCATTATATGACTGCCCTAAGGATTAACTATGATTAGATAAACACTGACTGAACAGGAGTCTTGCCATCTGGTCCATCCCCAGTAGTTATATATTATAGTTCTTTGTGGCACTGCAGCCACATCATATAACCTGTCTTAGAGACTCCAATGTAATTGTTGAGTAGTGGTGGCTCACACCTATAATCCCAGTACTAGGGAGGTAGAGGCAAGTGGATCTATGAGTTAGAGGCCAGCCTGGTCTACAGAACGAGTTCCAGGACAGCCAGGACTACACAGAGAAACTGCATCTTAGAAAACAATGACACATGAAATCTAATATAATCATTACATATCAATTTTAAAGATTTGAAATAAAAGCTAACCTGTTTCTGCTGGCATTTGTTTTTAGTAGGACGGTAAGAAGTATTCTCTTCTTACAATTCCCCTACAGAATTTAGTTGTGTGGGAAGTCAAAACAGAAGCCAATCTCAATAATTTCTAAATAAAACTGGCAATCCTACTTTATAGTGTGAAAAGCAGAGCAAGAGCAAAGGGAGCTAATCAATTCATTTGTGATCGTATTCCAGTGCACAGAAAGTGATTTGTTGTGCCAGAAGAAAATGTTGTCGGGGAGCCACCTTACCACACACTTTCCTGCGTTACATCTTCTTCATGTTAGGAAGCAGTCAGCATTCCCTATCCCTGAGGCATTATGACAACTTGTCCAGACCGTTCGTGATTTAATGGTAGAATACACATTCTAGTGAGAGGGAGATAAACTTTGAGCAGGGAAGAAACAAATGTCTTTTCCAGTTGAGAAGAAACAGGATGTACTGAAGCTACAACATTCGTCAGAGCAAAGGAAACCAGTACCTGGATGTTTGGGGACTCCTCTAGCACTGATCTATGAGGAGGAGGTTTGGGAAATGGATGCCAGGCAAGTGTAGTTATGATTATGCCAGCCATGGGGACAGTTGGCATAATTCTATGTGTTCTTTTATAAAGTTAGCCCCACTCTTCTCAGCTTAGTTTCTATACCTGAAAAATTTCTAGGATCCCTGAGAGTATATCTTAAAAAAAGAAAGAAAGAAAGGAAGGAAGGAAGGAAGGAAGGAAGGAAGGAAGGAAGGAAGGAAGGAAGACAGACTCCATTAAGAAAACAAAGACAAAGAAATTAAAATTACCCCACTACTAGAACCTCATGGTTGTGTTATGTAATTTTTATGAGGATCTGAAATATTTAATCATTTGTGCTTGCCTAATGCTTTTTAACATTCCATCCATGAACATTAATATCCATCCATTAACATTCCATCCTTAGAAACTATCCTTTCTCCAACTGCTATAGCCTTTATTTGCGATTAAACTGCAAACAAGAGCTGAAGGCCACATTTCCTGTCTTTCCCTGTATTGATTTTGTTGCTTCTATTCAACCAGTAATTGAACAATTTGATCAGTTTATGTGTTTCATTAAACCTTTCAATAAATTGACTTATAGTATTTTTTATAAACTAAGGCAGAAGATTTGGTTTCTATTTTCTTTATTGCATGAACAAACCAACAAAAATGCAAAACAAACCAGGATGTAAGGACTGACTTTGCCCAGTGCCATAGAGAGAGAGAGTTGTAGATTTGAACTTTGTCTGCAAGCTAACTACAAACTCCATATTTAGAACTGTTCTTTTAGTTTTCTGCAAACAGCATAAAAGATGCAGAATGAATATTTTCAGACAGAGTAAATGTGTGAGTCCTTGCATGTACTTCAGAAAGCCTTAACAGTTTTGTAAGTGTGGGTTTCCATAGAAAGAATAAGGCCATTGAGTATTTCGAAATGAGAGAGAGGAGGGGGCCTTCTTTTTTCAAACTGGCTCCTTCAAAGATGGTTTGATTTAATGTAACGTGCTTTGATTTGATATTTTCAATGTCCCCTGATGATTTTGGGGGTCTCCAGGCAAATACTGAAGGCAAAGGATGCAAAAGTCTGGACAAAGCAATTAAGAATATCTTCAGGAGACCTGAAAGACATGCTTCCTGGTTGTACATTTACCAGATGTTCTGTACGAGTGCACTTGGCAAGGCTTGGCAAAAATACCAGCCTTGTCTTGTTGCCTTCTGCCTGTGTTCTTGGAACCATTGAAAGTAGTTCACACACATACACAGACGCAGGCAGGCACACACAAGCTCTTGCACTGAAATTAAATTGACCAATATACAAAGGACACCAAAGTGTCTTGCATTTGTCTCTCCCACATGAGATAAATATAAGTGATCTTTGGGGGGAATGCATACATGAAAAATAAAATACAAAACTTTGAAAACATTTCACTACCTTTAGACTGGTGAATATAAAATTGTGGCTACCATTGTGAGTGTGACTAAATACTGCTTGCATATCTTGATCTATATTTTTCAGAGAGGTGCAATCATGCTGACTAAGCCCTGAAGGGAATTTGGGATACATGTAACTTTGTTCTGTTTTAATTGGTACAATGCCTACTGCATGTTCTAAACAGTTCCTTGACGCTTTGTCCTGAGTTAAATAACTCCTGTTATATAAATGAGGACAGTTATATAATACTCTTTTACTTTTCAACAAAGTAGAACGTCCTAATCATACCAACAAATCCTCTGGAGAAATACAAATCTAGATAGAAGGCTAAAGACTGTTAAAAATTGAAAACACACACACACACACACACACACACACACACACACACACACACACACACACTGGAAAAGAAAGCTTTCTGAGTCATTAGACTTTCTTACTACTTTTAAAACTTAACATAGTATTTGGTGTTCAAGATTAAATTATGTATTATTAACATTATAAAATAAGTACTTTAATATATACTTAACCATGGGTTTGTACACGTGTCCATATATGTATGTATCTAGTAATTTACTTGTACATATATGTTATGTATTTATCTCTGTGACCTCAATTCTCCAATCCAATGGCATAAAGATATTGTTCTACTTAAATGAGTCACTTGATTTGGTAATTTGAGTGAGCAAGGCAGTATCTAAGTTATTTTGGGATGAAGAAAAATACGATCCTTATATCAACAGAAATTATAACATACGTGTCTTAAATTATGGAAAGAGTGGAACTTCACACTTTTATTTGTGTGATTTCAAAACAGAGAGAGAGAGAGAGAGAGAGAGAGAGAGAGAGAGAGAGAGAGAGAGAGAGAGAGAGAGAGAGAATAAGTGTTGATTGGTTTATCTTGGGCCTCAGGCTTTATCCAAAAAGGAGTGGGAGTCTATACACGTAATCATGGTACACTCATGCATATAAATAATTTCAGGCAGTAATAGATACACTGCTGCTGCTGTTGATGGTGAGGACAAAGGCCATAGTTACGCCTTGTGTGCCAGGCACAAATAAAACACACCAAATACTTTACATTTATTTTAATCTCTAGCAATCCCATTAAGCAGCCTGTACTGTGCCAAATTTCTACAAGGGGAATGAAGCATGGGGAATATTTTTTTGTTAAACAGTGTAAGGTAACACTATGTATAAGTGGCAATATACATTATTTTTAATATTATATTTCTTATTTTTTAAGATTTTAATGTAATGCTGTCATTTTCTCCCTTTCCTTTCTTTTCCTTCTTCTTATTCACCCCACACTCCCCCTATGTTCTGCCTCTTTTTCTTTAATTGTTGTTTTACGTATATTCCTAAACACATCAAAAATAAAATCTGCTCAGTCTATAAATTTTATGTGTGTGTGTGCGTGTGTGTGTGTGTGTGTGTGTGTGTGTGTGTGTGTGTGTGTGTGCATAATATCAGAGATGATCACTTGTTATTGGCTAACCAACTGGGGTCGCTTTTTGTAAAGATTGTTTCTCCTGCTCTTAGAACTCCACAGATGCCCACAGTTCTGTGTAAGGGTTGAGGCCCCACCAGCTTTCCCCTTTCCATGGTACTAAGTTCACTGGTGTCAGCACTGCTCAGGTCTTGTTTAAGCTGCCATGTTGTTCAGAACTCTTAAGTTTAGCCTCTCTGACATTTCTAGGAGACACAATTTCACAGAAAACTTCCCGTTTCTCTGGATGTTAGAGTTTTCACCCCCTCTTCTGCGATGATTCCTAAACCTTAGGTTCAGGGGTTGCACTGTAGATCCACCAGTCAGGACTGGGTACCATGCAGTCTCTGCTGCTCTTTATTTTTATTGGTTGTGGTTTTGTATAATGGTCTCCATCTGCTGTAAAGAGACATTTCCTTGATGCAGGGTAAGAGCTATCCTTCTCTGTAGGTATAAAGATACATGTTTGGAATAAAGCAAGGGGTGAGGTTGGTTTAATAAAGTGGTAGTTGTAGGTTTTTCTTCAAGACTCATGACTTCACTAGCTCCAGTTGAGTAAGTTTCCGCTACCAGGGATGGTTTCCCTCTTGTTGACTTGGACTTAAGTCCAAGGAGAGAGTTATTGGCCAAGGTGTGTGTGCCACTATTGCATCCTTAGACTTTTCTGTAGCTGTTATAATTAACAGGGCTATTGGATTCTCTTGGAAGTTTCCATGGTACCTTCTGGTTTCCAAGGAAGAGGCTTCCAGGTCAGATCCATCGCAGGTCCTCAGGGTCTGGAGTCTGAAGTTCATGACATCTTCAGTAATTGGGACAACTTTGATCAACGACTCAAAAGGGGGCTTCCATGCTTGATGTTGAAGGTTCTCTTAGTTATTCCCTGCCCTCTGGGGAGAACATTGTTAACCCAGAAGGAAACGTTTTATTTACATTGTACATGTATATGCATGTGTGTGCGCGTTTGTCTGTGTTTAATGTATAATGTTAATGTATATGTGTATACAGACTTATGTAATTTTAGGTAAATAATAAATATAATTTTTTCAAACAGTTTCCTACTATTTTGCTCTCTTCCCTCCTCCTTCTGTATTTTCCCACATACCCTCCTTATTAAAACCCCCTCTGTTTTTCCCATTTCCATCTTCAAAACATGTTTATCCTGCTATTTCTTTCCGTATTGGTCCCATATATCCCCCATGGTTTGCTATTACTTCCCTAGTTTCTATAGTTAAGTAACCACATCTGAAGATTTGGGACTATGATCCACAGATGAGAGGGAATATGAGACATGTGTCTTTCTGGATCTGTGTTTCTTCAGTCAATATGGTCTTTGTCAGTTCTAGCCATTTACCTGCAAATTTCATGATTTAATTTTCGTTACAGCTGATAGTATGTAAGCACATTCCCTAATGTGTATGGACCACATTTCCACTAGATTTTTGTCAATGGAAGCATGTGTAGGTTGCTTTCATTTTCTGGCTATTGGGAGCAAAGCAGCATTAAATGCAGATGAGCAAGAGTCCATGAACTAGGCTGTTGAGTTCTTTGGGTCTACTGAGGAATGGTATAGCTGGGTCATACGTTAGATTTACTCTAAGATTTTTGTGGGTTCTCCACACTGGCTTTTAGAGTTGCTGGACCAATCCCATCAACAGTGGATGAAGGTTTCCCTTTTGCCACATTTGTTGTTTGTTGTTTCGTTGATGTTTGTTATTCTGACTGGGGTAAGATGAAATTTCAGAGTCTGTGTTAATTTGCAGTTCCTTAACTGCCAGGGACAATAAATATTTGAGATAGCTCTCAGCTATTTTTTTATTTCTTTTCTTGAAAACTCTATATTCAAATCATGTTTTGAATGGGTCATTTTGTATTTGAATCTTTGCACTACACATGTTCAAACTGTATTTCAAAGACACCAAAACTTGGGCTCTTCTTTATCATCATTAAATAGGGGAATTTAAATGAGCTACACATTGGTTAGGAAAGAAAACACGCTCAGCAAGAGTAGACACTTCTGTGCATGTCCATGCTTCCCTCAGCTGGTCTTTCCATAGGAAGGAGATTTTTAAGACACAATGCACTAGGCGATCTATGTTGAGATCATAGTTCTTTATCTCTATTATCTTAAATTCTCTTCAAATAATTTTAATGTGAAAAAGTTAATTGAGAAATTAACCTTTCAATTAAAGTATACAGAAACAGTAATGCAAATCTATTTTAATGTCACTGGGAATTTTGGTGTTTCTGAGTTAGTCAAGGTTAAAAGACAAAGGCTCTTCAATGCTCTTTGATAGTGAGGAGATGCAAACACTACACAGAAGGGGACACGCCATAATGCTTTTTGTGTTTGTTCATATAAACTTACCCTTCTAAAGTGAGAGGTCCTCTAGCTTGAAGCTCTGGAGCTGGTGTATTCCTTGTTTTGTTTTGTTTTGTTTTGTTTTGTTTTGTTGAGACAGCGTTTCTCTGTGTAGCACTGGCTGTCCTAGAACTCATTGTGTAAAGCAAACTGTCCTCGAACTTAGAGATCTTCCTGCCTCTACCTCCTGAGTTCTGGAATTAAAGGCATGTGCCACCACCCACTCCCACTCCTTTGAGACTTGAGCTGATTTATTCTGAGCAAGCAGAGCATTCCACTCTCTGTAGCTCCTTTCAAAAGTTCCAACTGAATTGTGCAAACCTCTACTTGGTAGCACACATGTTAGTGTTTGATGGTGACTCAAACTCTATCCTTGGAAGAGAGTAGTGGAGTTATTATGGGATCCCTGATTAGTTCTCCCAAGGGTGGACTGCTACAGGAGCAGTGTATGACATTTCACAAGACACATGTAGGAAACTGAGGCAGAGATCTAGTGGTATCTGAAAGAAAATCTTTCCAATCTAAGTTTAATGTATGCAATCAGGAAAAAAATAATCACTCAGATGCTGGCACCTGTCAGCAACCTCTCTGTTCGTGGCTATATTTATGACTTAAACTGACATTAACAGTATCATTAAAAAAATCATACACTCAAGCAATTCACTCAAAATTTAGAAAACCATTCAAGACTATTTAGCTGCCATTTCCCAAAATTATGTATAGGCATTCACAGTCTTATTTATTTCCTACTACAAATAATGTTGTTTTAGGAAGAGTTTAATTAAGCCAGAGACCTTATTGATAGATGTCAGCATGAGGTGGTAGAAAAGCAAAAGACTGGTTTCAGAGAGTCAGGGATTTACAACAAATTGCGAAGGATGGATGCTCTGGACCTCACCAGAGTGAGTCAGAACTCAGAACCAAACAGATAGAAGCAAGTCTCGTGATTTTCAAATTCCTCACACTTCAGCAAGTGTTCACATCCAGATCTGTCCTCCTCCTGTGATAACATGACCCAAAGCTGATTTTATGAGCCCAACTCTACTGCTGTCTTACCTAAATCTCTCTTTCATAAGGCCAATACAAAAGAGAACTACCATAGTGGGAGAATTTTGTGATATGGACTGAGCTTCATAGTAAAAGTGTTCACATACAAACAAAATTTTAAAATTTCTCACCAAGGAGTATTGTTCCGTCCAGTAGGGCAGTCAACGAGGGTGCAGAGGGTATCTGGAAGAGAATGGGGGACAAGAGACATGAAGAAGGATGCCAAAACAAGAGTCTGATCAAGGTGACAAGCTTATTTTTTCTCAAGGATGAATTTATACTATAGCAGGGGTAACAGAGGGAGGGGAGAAGTGGGAAACATCTATGCAAGCCAAGGGCAAAGTACTCGTGCGATCAGCTGATGTCAACAGGATGTTGCTTTCTCAGAAAGGTCACAGGTTTGTCATATCACTGGGCATCCTGACCACCGGATTTGTTTTAGTCTTCTGCAGCTGGCTGGGGATTTTCCATGAGCCCAGTCATACTTAACTCTAACTATACTATTAACATCAATAATGGAGGGTTTTAAGGGCATCGCTCCCAACACTATACTAATTTATTATTACTATTAAACTCAATTAGTAATAATAATAATAATAATAATAATAATAATAATAATAATAATATTTGGATGGGGTTGTATGTGTCATAGCATATATGTGGATGTTAGATGACAACTATGTTGGGAACCCAGGGATTAAAATCAGCTCAACAGCCTTGATGGCAGATCCCACTGAGTCATCACTGAATATCTTTGAAGACAGTATCTTTTGCTCTTTGCTTCATTCATAATTTCTAGCAACCAATACACATGCCTCCGGAGTCTTGGTTATTTCCAATTAAAAAGATTTCCTGTCTTCTTCCCATTTCTAAAAATGCAACGCGTCCTGATTGGTAGGAAAAAAGTTTCATATGTGCTCTAGAAGGCTGATGGCTACAGAGGTGATGCCCTTGATTTGAGGTACTCCATATTAAGAAAAAGGGGTGTTAACATGTCATAATGTGCTCAAGTTTTTTTTTTAATGTATCTCTAAATGTTTCATGTACTGATCTTGGTTCCAGGATTGATAATGTTTAAGGTGGTGGGACTTTTAAGTGGAGGAACTTAGATGATAGTAGTTTATTGCTTAATGAGAGAACATTAGGACACTGATTAAAGAGAGAACATTAGGTCATTGTTTAGTTAGAGGACACTATACCATTGCTCTTGGGATTAACATGTTTCCATGAGACCATGTCTCAAGGAAGATGATAAATCTCCATCATTTCTCAAGAATCTAGCCTAAGGTATGTTGTTATGGCCATAGAAACTATTAATGTATTAGAAGAACAGGATGGACAGTTTCAAAGAAGCCCATTTCAGGAACCATTT
The DNA here is from genome assembly GCF_021556685.1 of Rattus norvegicus. Taxonomy (NCBI): domain Eukaryota; kingdom Metazoa; phylum Chordata; class Mammalia; order Rodentia; family Muridae; genus Rattus; species Rattus norvegicus. The sequence goes on from NC_141540.1 coordinate 44,798,055, forward strand.
TGAAGGGAAGCTATTGGATAGCTGGACAACCATATTTCCCTCTAATGAGACCATGAAAGGCAATAGGAATCCACTAACTATGTTAAAAAATAGTGCTTGTTAGCCACTGTCATCAAATGGCTAGTTAGAGGAATAAAGGACAGTGAGATTAAAAAAAACAAAAACAAAAAACCTACTGACAGTATGTTTATCACTGGAGCCTTGAAAGCAGAGGGGCGGGGCAAACAGTGTCCCAGATTCTCTACCAGATTCTCTACATTCTCTCTCTCTCTCTCTCTCTCTCTCTCTCTCTCTCTCTCTCTCTCTCTCTCTCTCTCTCTCTCTCTCTCATCTCCCTCCAGTTTGGTCTACTGACTGGAGGTAGTCAGCAGCAGCTGCAGATGTATAAGCTCTTGTTTTCTGGGAAGTAGAATCTAGAAGTCCAAGAGATTTCTTGGGGTTAGCACCTGTGGCATAAAAATAGGAAGGAAAGTGGCTAAGTAGGGAAGGTTCTTAGAGCCAATGCTAAAGTGAAGCTTGTGAGAGCAAAGAAGTTGGGGCTAGGCAGTAAGTGCCTTGGCTGTCATAGCTTTCAGAGATTCCCCCAGGCCAACAGTTTGTGCAGACACATAGACTATCTATATAAGGGTCTTCTAGACCAGTCAGGACTGAGACTGCACAGTAGTGAAGATGCTTAGCTTCAAAACTAGGACAGATCCTGCTGCTGAGTACAGTTCTTTGGCTTCTCTGTGGCATATTCTCTCTTGAGAGGACAGGTAAGCATGATTACTTTCATGGCTGTTGTAGCAAGGGTGTCTAAGAAAACACAGGTTTCTGCTAGCAACTCTCTGTAGCCCAGTTCAGTGCAGAATGAGAACAGAGCTAAGTAAGGACAGGCTAATGACTAGGACACAGGTAAAGAAAGTCAGAGTCTGAGTAGTACACTCAATAGAAGCTATATATAGTTATACTCAAATCCGAGAATAGAGATTACAGGTTAACGTCACTGTCTTAGTCAATGTTCCATTGCTGTGAAAAGACATTGTAGGATGATGTCATACAGGTGAAGGCAGGTACAAGATAGAACGAGATCTGTCATTGGACGAGAAGATAGGACGGGTGGGAGAAAAGATTTAGAGAGAGAGGAGGAGAGCAGGAGAGAGGCAGCTGAGAGTCAGGAGGCTGATGTAAAGATTCCTCTCTGCACATTTACAGGTTGTTATGAATATTCTTAAGGGATGGATGTGTACATGGCTTTGTAGTCTAGGTGGGCAATTATATCTTACTAATTGGATCAGAGGTTATTGTGTTGTGTGTTCTTTAATGTGGCAATTTAAGTTCAAGAGAGTATGTGGTGGCTGGAGACACTAGGCTGCCATGGAATTAGAATGTATATTTCTGGCATGGTGGCAACCTGCCTTGGGAACTAGATGAGTAGAGAGATTGTTGCCAGGTTCAGAGAGAGGCCATCAGCAGTGTGATTTGGGATAGAGCAAAGCGAGTGAGAGGCTTTGCTGACTGAGATGAAGATATCTACCAGATATCTTGGGGCACTACAGTGCTGGACCTAGTGCAGGGTAAAAGACACCATTTTTTATAATTTTACAGCTACAAGACACCATGACCTCATCCTTTCTTATAAAGGAAAGCATTTAACGGGGGCTTCTATAGAGCGTCAGTGGTAACAGGGGAAAGTGTTTCCAACAAAGAATCAATGCCCAGACTATTTAAAAAGAAGTCATTGGCAGAGGGAGAGTTGGGGATGGGAAGGAAGAAGAGACCAGAAACAGCAACAATGAGGACAGCAAAACCTTAAAACAACAGCCCTGATTTAAACAAGCAATGGATCTAAACATGACTGGAAAATATGAAAAGCATTCAACATCAGGAATCACTAGGAGACACACATCATCAAATTCTCAATGAGCTATCACCTCTAGTAAGAATCAGTATTTTTTTTAAAGAAAGAAATGTTCCGCAAGGCCCTGGGTTCGGTCCCCAGCTCCGAAAAAAAGAAAAAGAAAGAAAAAAAAAAAAGAAAGAAATGTTGATGAGGATGGAGAGAATCAGAACTCTTGAGCATGGTTGGTGGAAATGTAAATTACTAGAGCCACTATAAGAAAAAAGGTGTGAGAATTACTTAAAACATCAAAATTAGAATAAGCAAATGATATAATGAAGCTGCTACTGAGTACAGTAGTACCCAAGGCCAGGAAGTGACCATGTCAAAGAGATTTATGCATCCTATGATTACTGCCACTGTAGTCATGGTAACCAAGAAACAGAAACAACCTACTCTTCTACTACCCAAAGAATGGGTCAAGGAAATGTGGCAAATACAGACTAAAAAACACTATTCCTCTAAAAGAAGAATAAAATTCTGTCATTTGAGACAACATGACCAAAAGTAGAGATGATTACATTAAGTAGCCTAGGCACAAAGAGACACAGTGCACAGTGTCACTGTGGAGGCTAACAGTTATTTCAGGGTAGCTGAGAGGAGAGTCATGGTTAGCAGGGGAGAGTAGAGAGGAGAGGAGAGGCAAGGAAGGTGTGTTGGTGTTTTGTTTCACAGAAACACAGCTTCCTCACATGTTTGTTACTTGAGTTACTACACAAGCAGATGAATTAAAGACATCTAGCCACTAGGATAAATAAACATGTGTAGATTTAACATGTCCTTACGTAAGAATGATTTGTTAGTAGGTCAAAAAGAGTCAACCTGTGGTGAAGAGACAAGCTCAATTGGTAAATTGTTTGTCATACAAGCATAAGGACCCGAATTTGATTTCGAGACCTGATGGAAGAAGCTGGCCAGCGTTTGAAACTCCAGTGCTGGAGAAACAGAGACAGGAGGCTCCCTGAAGCTCACTGGCCTGATTACCTAGTCTATTCATGAGTCTCAGCTCTTAGTGAGACTTTGCCTCAAAACGCTATGTGGATAACATATGAGGAACTAACACCCTCTTTATATGCGTGTGTATGTTTGTGTGTCTATACAACCTAAGCACAATTAATTGTCATTTTATTTTGTAACAATGCACTCATGAACATGCTTTTACTTTTTAATAAAGAATAACTGCACTGGAAAATCACTTCCAAAGTTGTTAGAATCGAAAGTAATGTGTATAAAGAGTTTGTACAAAATTGCAAGTGAAATTCTTTTCTATTGGGATTGCAGTAATTTTCATTTGCAGTCCCCTTGGAACTTTCTAAATATATGCTTGGTTATGATCTTGTGCTGGGTAAGGACAATGGTTTTATTACTGCTTAGCTGTTATGAACCGTTGAATTGTAAAATGTCAGTCCTGTGATATATTTGCTTACAAATAGCTACACACTGTGCGGGATGTTGCAATTGAATGGCTTAGTTCTCTAACGATTAACTGAGTGTAAAGCATTATTTAAGATAGTTTAGAGTAACTGCCAACAGTAAGTATTTGAACACACATGCATTATCATCAGAGAAATATGACCAGACCTTGTAGAAATTATGAAGGACTAAATTTTGATATAAAGGCCATCCAAGGACATAAAAGTTAGAGTTACAGAGCCAGATTAGATCAATGGCTCTGAAGCAGAGCTGTTTTAACATTGTTTTAATTTTTGAAGGATAAATTTCAAATAGTGCTGAGTGAGGTACTTCAGAAGTCTACAGAATCTAAAAGAAATAACAAAAAAAATGTGGAGATCATTTAAGGTCATTAAGAGACTTAACAAAACTTTGACAAAATATATCCATTATAATCCAATGAATGAACATACTTAATGATCATCAATCTATTAAAGTATCTTATAGATTTAGCGAGATCTGTAAAAGCAAATCAGAATTATTATTCCTCTCTTCTCAAAGCTGATAAAGTTCAAACAGTGCCTCATTCTAAAAATAAATTTATATAGTGTTATCAATCAGGACCGCAGACACTAAAATCATGCTAAAGATGATAAATAAAGTTAAAAACCTGTCTCATGGGGCTGTGGTTAAGAGTGCTTGCTGAATTTACAAAGGGCTGAAATTCAGTTTCCAGCACCCACACCACGCAGCTCACATCTATCTCTAGTTCTAGGAGATAAGACACACTTCTCCTGGACTCTGCAGGCAACTTCATTGCATCAGCACAGATACAGAGACACAAACTTACAGATACATACACATGGACATGCGTGTGCACACACACACACAGACACACACACAGACACACACACAGATACACACACAGATACTCACACAGACACACATACAGACACACACACAGACACACACACAGATACACACACAGATACACACACAGACACAAATACAGACACACACATACACACACAGACACACACATACACACATACAGACAAACACACAGAGACACACACAGATACACACACAGACACACATACAGACATACAGACATACAGACACAGACACAGAGACACACATACACACACACTCTCTTTTTTTTAAATTTTTTTTATTAACTTGAGTATTTCTTATTTACATTTCGAATGTTATTCCCTTTCCCGGCTTCCGGGCAAACATTCCCCTAATCCCTCCCCCTCCCCTTCTTTATGGGTGTTCCCCTCCCCATCCTCCCCCCATTGCCGCCCTCCCCCCAACAATCACGTTCACTGGGGGTTCAGTCTTAGCAGGACCAAGGGCTTTCCCTTCTTACTAGGATATTCATTGCTACCTATGAGGTCAGAGTCCAGAGTCAGTCCATGTATAGTCTTCAGGTAGTGGCTTAGTCCCTGGAAGCTCTGGTTGCTTGGCATTTTTGTTCATAAGGGGTCTCGAGCTCCTTCAAGCTCTTCGAGTTCTTTCTCTGATTCCTTCAACGGGGGTCCTATTCTCAGTTCAGTGGTTTGCTGCTGGCATTCGCCTCTGTATTTGCTGTATTCTGGCTGTGTCTCTCAGGAGAGATCTACATCTGGCTCCTGTCGGCCTGCACTTCTTTGCTTCATCCATCTTGTCTAATTGGGTGGCTGTATATGTATGGGCCACATGCGGGGGAGGCTCTGAATGGGTGTTCCTTCTGTGTCTGTTTTAATCTTTGCCTCTCTATTCCCTGCCACGGGTATTCTTGTTCCCCTTTTAAAGAAGGAATGAAGCATTCACATTTTGATCATCCGTCTTGAGTTTCATGTGTTCTAGGCATCTAGGGTAATTCAAGCATTTGGGCTAATAGCCACTTATCAATGAGTGCATACCATGTGTGTCTCTCTGTGATTGGGTTACCTCACTCAGGATGATATTTTCCAGTTCCAACCATTTGTCTACAAATTTCATAAAGTCATTGTTTTTGATAGCTGAGTAATATTCCATTGTGTAGATGTACCACATTTTCTGTATCCATTCCTCTGTTGAAGGGCATCTGGGTTCTTTCCAGCTTCTGCCTATTATAAATAAGGCTGCTATGAACATAGTGGAGCACGTGTCTTTTTTATAACACACACACACTCTTAAAAATTCATCTGTTCTTAAATTTTCTCCCCTTAAGAAACAACAAACTGTTGGTACCTTACTATAAATGATGTAAGATGTCTAAATTTAACAAAATTTTTTTTACTGTTAGGACCTATGCAACAGTAAAAACAGTTGGCCAGATTTTCTTTTGTATTTTGAGTAATTTTTAAGTTTTTCACATCTAAATATTCTGTGTCTATAGTTTATTCTTAGATATTTTATCTTTTGTTACTATAAATGGGATGTTTATTATAAATGCTTCAAGTTTCTTTCCCAATATACTTGCATTTGTAGACTTAAAGCCTTTCACCCATTGTGTATTATATATTTTAATATGCTACTGTATTTATTCTGTTGTTGATACTTTTAGAATATTTTCATAAAGTATATTTATAAACATGGTACGCACTGTGCATCAGGTGGTTTTTTAGAGAGCATAAAATGGTTTAAACACATCTGACACTTCATTGCTCCTTCAAAGAGTAACTGGATTTTCTGGGCCCTGTGACCATGGTAACGGAAGCAGCAATATGGGACCTATGCCAAGGTACAGAACCAGCACATTTCATCACATACCTATTTCTCTACAAAGGGGTTCCCGTATCATTTAATATTAATTTTATGCTAAAGTGAAAACATTCAAGAGAGAAAATAAAAGTTAAAATACCTATGCAGCTATTATAGTCAGAGACTGCATTTAAAAATATAAACCACGAAACAAACAAACAATCTTCCATATTCTCTAAAAGAAAATCATTTTGTTATCAGGAATCAAATCTGAAACCTGTTTTTTCTCCAGAAGGAGTCAAGATCCTATCTAATACACCAACTGCAAGGAAGGAGAAAACAGAGGTGGTTCTAACAAGGAGTCAGAGAATAAATAGCAAGCTATTTTATTGTGATGACATCATTCCTGGCCAATGGCTAACTGACAAAAATATTTGCAGAGTAAGTAATATTAAATGTTATTGTAGCGATTTCGTGGCATTAGTTACCACAGATTTTTAAGGGAATAATAGTTTTTATGTATATTCTTTGAGTATTCTAAAATTAAAACGTGTGTATTTTCAAGCTGGACATGGTGCCACAGGACCTTAATCCCAGCACCTGGGAGGCAAAGGCAAAGAGTTTGAGGTCAGCGTGGTGTACAAAGTGAGTTTTAGGGCATCTAGGGCTACGCAGAGAAATCCTGTCTCAATAACAAACCAATAAAAGTCTTGATGTAAAGAAGTAACGATTTAAATTCATAAAATGCTAAGAAGTTTAAAAAGAAATGTATAGGCATCATAGAGGAGAGGGAGAGACAGAGACAGAAACAAAGACAATGAGAGAGACTATGCATATCATTCTTTCTCTGCTCTTGCTGTTATAGAAATTGATATGAAGGTTTCTCAGAAGGGTAAAATCAGAACTATCATGTGATCCACCTATATCACTTTTGGGCACATACCCAAGGAATCTGTCTTTCCACAGAGATAGTTGTGTATCCATGTGAATTGGTCCTCTATTCAAAGTAACAGGGAAATAGTGTCAGTCTACACATTAACAGATTAATGGATGACATGTTTCTATAAGCACAATGGAATTTTATTCCACTGCAAAAAATAATAAAATTTGTAGGGAAATGAATGGTTGTGAAAATTATCTCAAGCATGGCTTTCTAGACTCCTGAAAACAAATAATACATGTTCTCTCTCCTATGCAAGTTGCATCTCCTAACTTTTTTTTAAAAAAGATTTATTCATTTATTATATATAAGTATACTGTAGCTGTCTTTAGATACACCAGAAGAGGGCATGGGATCTCTTTACAGATGGTTGTGAGTCACCATGTGGTTGCTGGGAATTGAACTCATGACCTCTGGAAGAACAGTCGGGTGCTCTTAACCGCTGAGCCATCTCTCCAGCCTGCATCTCCTAACTTTTATATGTGCATATTATGTGAAAGTGAATATAGGAAGAAGTCATAAAGCTAGAAAAGAGACCACCAGGAGGTAAAAATGTGTTTTCAGGAGAGTAATGGAGTTCATGTCATGATAGAGTGGAACGGGAACTACTTAAGGCAGAAGGGACAGACGTGGGAAGGAAGTAGGGCAAGAGGATTTGCTAAAACAAAGCAGTATGGATATAAACACCATGATGAAATCTGTTCCTTTCTATGCTACATTTAGAGAAAAAAATAAATAAAAACCAGGCAATAAAATACTCATGAATGTTTAGGAAGAAATGAGGTAACATGTTGAAGTGCATTTTGTGATGAGTGAAAGAAAACTAGGCAATGGACATGAGCCATAATTCTCACACACAGGTTTGCATTGCTATAACAAACGACCCAAGACTGGGTAATCTATAATGAAAATTATTTTATTTCTGTACTGTTCTCGGTCCTAGAAGCAGTGACAGAGTAAGCTACTAAGTGGCTCACCTACACTTCTGAAAAGGCATTTTGAACCTGTCATCCTTTAGAAGGGAGCAATACTAGATCCCTACATGTCAGAAGGCAAAAGTTCAAGAAATACACCATGACTCATTTTAATATGGCTTCCTATAATATAATGGGAAAGATCAGAATAAAATGTAAGGGGATAATTCTTTTTTTCTTTTTTCTTTTCTTTTTTTCCTCCATCTTTATTAACTTGGGTATTTCTTATTTACATTTCGATTGTTATTCCCTTTCCCAGTTTCCAGGCCAACATCACTCTAACCCCTCCCCCTCCCCTTCTATATGGATGTTCCCCTCCCCATCCCCCACCCCATTACCACCCTTCCCCCAACAATCATGTTCACTGGGGGTTCAGTCTTGGTAGGACCAAGGGCTTCCCCTTCCACTGGTGCTCTTACTAGGCTACTCATTGCTACCTATGAGGTTGGAGCCCAGGGTCAGTCCATGTATATAGTCTTTGGGTAGTGGCTTAGTCCCTGGAAGCTCTGGTTGGTTGGCATATTTTTTTTATTTTTTATTGGATAATTTTTATTTACATTTCAAATGTTACCCCTTTCCTGGTTTCCCATCCATAAACCCCCTATCCCATCTCCCTCCCCCTTCTTCTATGACGATGCTCCTTCACCCAACTACCCACCCCTTCCCACCTCTCCACTGTGACATTCCCCTACACTTGGGGGTCCAGTCTTGGCAGGACCAAGGACTTCTCTTCCCATTGGTAGCCAACAAGGCCATAAGAGGATATGAAAATTTTATTTACTCACAAATATTCTGTCTTCCACAAATATCAATGTTATTATTGAAATTCCCAAAGGTTTTCTAGAAATTAATGCATTCAGAAGCTTCACCTGCTGACACACTGGGCATTAAAGGACAAGTCACTGTGAAAGCTCACTCAAATCGAGCAGTTTTCTAAGCCTTGTTAAAGTGTTTCATTTCACTGTCAGAGTAGGAGCAAATCGCGTATTATGAAACAGCTCCTCAGTCCGAAAGAGTTTGCTTACAACGTGAGAAGTCTTATTGCTGTCTTAAACACCATCCCATTAATTACTGCCTTCAAGTATTTGGTGTCAGCACATTCCTTTCCGAGTTCCAAGGACATTTCCAGATAAAACCATTTCGAGGAAGTTTCGGGCTGACTACTTTAGATGTTCTCAAACAGTGGAGCCAGGAAATCTCTTAGGGGAGAAAGCTTCCTGCTGCACTTCTTATACTAAAATCCAATTTGCACCGAGAGAAGAGAGAGGGGCGGGTTAGATATCATGCTAGTTACATCTTTTAAGGGTTGTTCCCACCCTCCTTCCCCACTCCCAGAAAATCATGTAATTGAGGTTAAATTAAGCAAAACTTAAAAGTTTTTTTTAAAGATTCCAACTCATAGAGTATAAAATCAGCACCAAATGATGTATTTCTAACATCATGACCCTCTCTTACAGAGTGCATTCGCTTGCCTAAGAGCTGATAAATACTATTTGGACTCTGATGGGTTTGCATATGTTATAAAAAAATCTTAAGCTCCATCTCTATGTTTAGAAAGGAACAAGGCAGGATATATGAGTGTGATCAGAGTTCCCTTTAAAGCAGCAACTGTGGATTGACCATTTCAGCTGAGCTTTGGGTCAGCTATCCAAACAATAAAAGCATCACACAAAGTGATAAGGCCTGCCTAAGGTGTTTCTCACGACCTCGGAAAACCCGTGTTCTTTTGCTTCTGTAGACCAACGTCCCATATGAATTTTCTGACCCTGCTTGCCCTTTTGCTCAATCAGCCCAATTTTATGAAATATTATTCAGCCTTCAGAGTTCCACACAAAGAACAAAATGCCATATACTCCTTGATGTGAGGAACGACTTTCCAAGGGAGAGGAGAACCAGTATAATCAAAATGCTGTATCAAAAATTTTAGTGAGAAAGAAATATCCTTCTTGGTGATTTCATATGCCACATAATCTTGAAACTTGAGCACATCTGTTAAACACCAGCTGTGCAGTGGGCATTCTGCTCACAAGAAGGGTTAAATCCTTCTAATTGCCTTCAAAGTTCAGTGGTTTTCCACCAGGGTTAGCCATCAGTGTCATTCTATAGGATCTTAAGTTCTTCTTGGCAGACATAGCTTTATTTACCATTTTAATCTTCTAATGTTTAGCAGTTCCTTGCTTTGCATAAAACAGAAAGTCGGTGAACAGTACTGAGAGCCTCTTTTCCAGTGCTCATTCAGACTCGGCAATACATTAGTCCTGAAAAGCATTTGCTACCATTTTATCAACGCCTCCCTGGGTGTTTGAAGTCCATGGCTGTTAGCTGCCTTTGGCAGGGCTGGATTTTTTTTTTGTTGTTGTTGTTGTTGACTTTTGGAGCGTGATTATAACAGGTACCTTGCAACTGCAATGCAGGTCTCACTGCAGTTGTGCTTTTGACAGTTAACAGAACTTCTCCACTGAAGCAAAACTAAGAGGCTGAATTGTCTTCATGGATGGTGCAAGGGACAGGGAGAAAAACGTCCTACTTTAGAGGTCAAAGTGTCTTCAAATTCCTAAACATGGCTTTTTGGGGCTCATAATGATTGAGTTCTTATTTATGTCACCAAGCGTTGGACACATGGTTCCTCTGTCTAGTCAACTTTCTGTCTCCTTTCCATTTCTCTTTTTCCCTACTTAGCTATTGTGTACTTTCACTAGCACATAGACCAGACCACTGTGCTACTGGGCTAAATGTCACTCCAGATTTCTTTCTGAAGTTATTTTTAAACTAAAATTAACATTTAAAGAAGTCAATTGTCAGTAAGGAGGAATGCCCTCCACGGTCTGAGTGCATTTTGAATAAACAGTGGAAGAGCTCCCCAAAGTCTCCCCAAAGAGAAGAGAATTCTGCTAGAAAACTGTCCTGATGCAATTTTTGTCTATATTTCTTTCCTGGGCCTCTAGCCTGTTGATCGACTGTAAAGATTTTGGACTTCTAAGCCTTCGTAATTACATGAACCAAATCCTTAAAATAAATGTTTGTTCTGATTGTGCGTGTATGTGTGTGTGTGTGTGTGTGTGTGTGTGTGTGTGTGTGTCTGCGCGCGCGTGCGAGTTGTGTGTGAAATATTTATATTAGTTCTCTTTCTCCAGAGAACCTTGGCTAATGAAGTCACCAATTTATGTCTTCGGCCCTGAGGTGACATGGGAGATGGAATGAGAGTTGATTGCTCTGGGATAGCTTAAATCGATCTGACTTGCAGGAAAGAAAATATTTCAGAAATATTGTCAGGTCTTTTCTCTTAAGAGCCCACACTGCTGAAGCTATTATACTGTATTATACTATATGATTGATTTTTATTTGCCTTATGCTTCTTTTCTCTCTCTCTCTCTCTCTCTCTCTCTCTCTCTCTCTCTCTCTCTCTCTCTCTCTCTCTCCTCTCTCTTCTGGTTCGGTGAAGACAGCTGAGAAAATGCAGGGCAAGGCAATTCCTGATCCAGTAATACTTCAGCCTCCGTCTGCGGACAAAGTCTACTTTATCAATCACGGCCTTGCTGATCCAAGAGTCTTAAATAAGAATAAGAGTCTATAAGAATTATAGATCTATGAGGGAAGAGTGCTATGCACTGGTCTTTGTGAGATTTCTCTGGGTTCCAAGCTATTAGAAAGACCTAGACAAGGGACATTTTCTCAGATATCTCCAAACATCTTTGTCCTAGTAGCTTGAAATCTAAACTATTATTCGAAACTATAAAGCACTGGATACTTTCTAAAGTATCCAATGTGAAGGAAGAAGTGATCTAGCAAGATGCTTTTGTCAAACCATGGAAGTCCAGACTCTCCTAGAAAGAATACTGGGCAGTAACCACCTAGGGATGTGCCTGGACGGGTATGGACAACATACTTCTGTTAGATCCCAGGAGTTAGTACAGATAATTTGATATTCTTCAAGACATGAAGACATGAAGTCCAGTGGTTCCAAATTTTAAGATTGTTGTTTTGAATGATTGTCTAGTTCTTCCTCTAGCATTGGTAAAAGAATAATCAAGATCTTAGTACAAATACACAAAATTGGGTTGGGGATTTAGCTCAGTGGTAGAGCACTTGCCTAGCAAGCGCAAGGCCCTGGGTTCGGTCTCCAGCTCCGAAAAAAAGAAAAAAGAAAAAAAAAATAAACAAAATTTAAAGTGTCAGAGAATAAGAGATGACAGTAGAAAAGAAAAGTAAGGTTCCATGGTCACAAACTGTACAAGCCACTCCTCTTCAAAATTGGTGCGGATGTTTTCCTAATAGATTACCTCTGTGCTGTTGATTCTTTTTTTTTTCTTTTGTTGGTTATTTTATTTATTTACATTTCAAATGCTATCCCCCTTCCTAGTTTTCACTCCACAAGGCCCCTATCCTTGCCTCCCTCCCACTATTCTACAAGGGTGCTCTCCCTGCCCCCTACTCCTGCCTCATCAGCCCAGCATTCATTTCCCTATCCTGGGTCATCGGGCTTCCATAGGTCCAGTGGGCTCCCCTCCCAGTAATGTCATTCTTGATTATCAGCATTCTTTTTTTTTTTTAATTTTTAAAAATCTGCCATTTTCTTTTTCTCTTTCTTTCTTTCTTTCTTTCTTTCTTTCCTTTCTTTCTTTCTTTCTTTCTTTCTTTCTTTCTTTCTTTCTTTCTTTCTTTCTTTCTTAACGTGTGTGATATTCTAATTGATTCTTTTTTACACTCCAGACTGTATTCCCCTCCCAGTCCATTCTCCCTCCCTCGAGGGTTCCACATCCCATACTTCCTCCCTACATCCCTCACTCTTCCCTTCCATCTCCACAAGGATGTCCCCACCCCACCCACCCCACCAGACCTCTAAACTTCCTGGGGCCTCCAGTCTCTTGAGGGTTAGGTGCATCGTCTCTGACTGAACCCAGACCCAGGAGTCCTCTGCTGCATATGTGTTGGGGGCCTCATCTCAGCTGGTGTGTGCTGTCTGGTTGGTGATCCAGTGTCTGAGAGAGCTCATGGGTCCAGGTTAATTGAGGCTGCTGATCCTCCTACAGGGTTGTCCTCCTCCTCAGCTTCTTCCCCCTTTCCCCTAACTCAACCTCAGAGGTCAGCAGCTTCTGTTCCTTGGTTGGGTGCACATATCTGCATCTGACTCTTTTCAGCTGCTTGTTGGGTCTTTGGAGAGCAGTCATGGTAGGTCCCTTTTTTTTGTGAACATCTCATAGTTTCAGTAATGATTACCAGGATTCTTAAACTTTTATTCTGTTTGAAAAATTTTAATCTGGGACAAAATGGTTCATCTTACTTTATTTTTGGAACGACTTTCTGAAAGGTCCTACGAATAAGTAAATAAACTTTATTTTTCCCCCCAAACAAAGGCCAAGGGAAAAATCTGTTCACGACTTTCACTGACCTTATGCCAAAGCATAGAGTGAGTGCAGTCTACAAAGTGTCAAGACGTCCCCAAGGTTATGTACTACCTGACACCATTTAACCATGCATTACCGAACACATAAGACCAAAAAGTAGTTTATCTGCCTCCTCAAAATGAACACTCTATTACTGATTTCCCAAGCATTCTTACAATTTCGCAGTTATTTATAGTTTTTTCCCAGAACAGTTTGTAATTTAAATGGCTGAAGTTTAAAGCTACAGGAAATGACTTGCAGTGTCTGTCACTGTGAGATCTTTTCCCATTATTTCTTTGCCCATTTGGGTAGAAATAAATCTATTAATAAAGTAATGCAGAGAGCCTGTGAGCGGGAAGCTTTGCCCCTCGTGAGTTAAGCAATACTAACTTTTATTTAGCATTTCACAACATGGATTGTGGGGTTTTTGCATACATTACCATAATCACTCTCAAAATCCATCCCAATGTTTTGTAGTTGTGAAGTGAGAAAGCATTGAATGAATGAGAGGAGAAAAGGGCAAGTTAACTATGATTTGTGAAGAAAAAAATTTTATAGAGAAATATTGGTCCCTCCTTTCTTCTTAAAAATCATCGTTGTTATCTCCGTCGTCGTCCTCCCCTTCCCACTCCCCCTCCTTCCCCTCCCCATCTACCTCTCCCCCTCCTTCCCCCTTCTCCTCCCCTCTGGGTCCCCCTCCGGTTCTGGAAGGCCTTTTATGGAGCAGCCTACTCTGAAGGCTTAACCCCCAGTGTTTCTCATTATAGAGAGCCACCTGCTGTGGAGGTCGGTTATTTTTTTTGCTTCCCTTGCACCTATAGGAGGCCTGCAGACATTTTTCTCTTTGTTGCCCACCTTCCTTTCCCACTTTTCTATTTTTAGATACTCCTTCACTTCCTTTGTGGATTTCCTATGCTCTTCTGTCTCTCTCTTCCTTTGGGATATTGTCTAATTTCCCTTTTGATACTCCCCATCACTTGCTCACGCAAAGACAGATCCTAGTCTACCACCTTAAGTAGAAGTCACATACTTAATTTTTATTTTCTCAAGCATTTGAGAGAAAATACTTTCAGTGGTCTAATATATGGTGATAATAAAGATAGGTTTGTGAAAAAACTCTCCATAAAGCATTCTTTTTCCACAATGCTAGGTGTACAATTGATGCCCAATCAAGGTATTTTTTCTCTTTCTCTTCCCTTATTGTTTAAAACATGATATTAAAAAGAAAACTGTACGACGAACTCAGGCTTCACGTTACCATTGTCAATAGTGGGATATACTCTAAGGATGTTATGTCAACTTTGCATATCTATGTGTAATAATGGGTAATCACACCCACTTCAATTTACGAATGTTAAATGAGACACTGATAGAAGGATAAATACTATTTCACTGCTCTTCTATTTATAAGGATCGGTTTAGGGGAAGAACGAGTAGATTATTAAATTTCCTACATCCTTTATAATTACGGGAAAAGGCCACACCCATTCTACTATTCCTCATCTCAGTCTCTTCTAGAGTTCACTGAAATGCGACAGCAGCTAAGACTGCTAGAGCAAACGTAAACCACACATCTCAGATATGTATGTCCAATGTGATTACTTTGAAAAACCTAAAATGTGCTATAACTACTGCATGAAATCATATATGTAGATATTTTAGTTTTGTAATATATTTTCTCGCTGGTTATACAAAAGCCAAATCTTTAGTCTTTCACATTTTCTAAAATGTATGCATATCTAGAAATATGTAATGTCACACATTACTTCCAGAGAAAAAAAGAACGAAGGAAGAAAACAAAAGGAAGGCAAAAAGCAAAGAGGGACAGCAGAAAAATGGAGAGAAGGAGGACAAAGAAAGAAAAGAGAGGAAAAGGTGAGAAAAATAAAGTTGGGTGCTGGGTGCTGGGTAGTACAGGGTGCTGTACTTGGTGTGAAACATTTTCAACTGTTAAGATTCTATACAGTTAAAAATAAATATCGAATAAAGAATTATACACTAGTATAGTTTTGTTCTTAGAAGTTCAAAGTAAGGTAGGAATGGACCAAAATGCTTTTAAATCTATGTGATTATTTAATCACTAACGTCTCTAGTTCCAGTTTCAAGCTAGGATTATATTTTTAGGTACAACTGATTGTTATTTTTATCTCTTTTTGTTTTGGTAGTCATAAAAATTGTTTTCATTGTCATATTCAACACATAAAATTAATGTTAAAACTACTGCCTGTGATAGAAGTGGAAAACACTAAGTCACGCCTATTTTAAGAAAAAATAAGATCCTTTGACTCACATCTCACATGTGCCTGCTTCTATTGATAAAAAACAAACAAACAAACAAACAAAAAACCTGACAATTCTATTTTAGTGAAGCTTTTCTTTTTTTTGAGAAAGATTTTTGGAATTGTCTGGCCAGATTCTTCTTTTAAAACTAAGTTCTCAGGAGGAAAGTCAAGTCCTAATGCAATAAGATTTTTAGGTCCTGTGTACTCAACTAACTTACCTTCTATGCATGTAGACTGTCCCTGGTTTTGTACCACCATTGGAAAACTGAGCTTAGTGACCCCAACTTATATTCCTCTGGTAGCATTTGAGTCTCCCACAGGATGCCAGCTGAGAAAGTCTCTCAACTGGGAAATATGGAGAAGGATATAATAATAGTATGTGTTTAAAATCACGTTGCCAGTAAATAAAAGACGAGTGCAGTAAAATCAGATGTTAACGAATACGAAGAGTTTGTATAAGCTGAGGAAGCAGCAGTCTCAAATATTTGCTACACACTGAAAAGGCCTCTTTTCTCCAGAGGTCATTAACCCTGAGGTTGGAAATATACAAATTAAAAGTCAGCTTAGAAAGCCAAAGTCCATGTCTCTTAAAAATTGTATAGTTATGCTACCAAGCCCTTTCCAACCTATGACGTTTTTGACAAGAAGCAAACTAAAGAATAAATAAAAGAAGATACAGCAAACATGGGACAATATAGAAATCATAGGACAACTTTAGCATATGGCTGAACAAGGAGGAAAAAATGAAGACAGAAAATTACTCATGTAGCCCTACATTACCGACTCTGACCAACACTTACCTTTCTATTGAGAGATGCACAGATGTTAGCTTCAGCCCACATTTCTCCTACCGAGAGTCAGTCGGTAGGATAAAACTGCTCCCGGAGAATTGGCTACATGTGAGTCAGCACAAGAAGATTGAGTTAAATCCCTTCAACCTCCAACTCCATCTAATATTTGAGAGTAAGACTAATTGGCCAAAATAAACAAAATCGGGAGGAGTGTACTAGTTAACTGTAAGTATGAATAAAAGCTTAACATGCAGAGTGTGAAAAGTATAGTCATGGCCATTCGAGTGCAAAGGGAGCTGGGGAAACTAAAAACTAAGTGAAGACCACATGCTTGTTCATTCAACAAGGGGTTAGTAACACTTGGTTGGCATACTATTTCACACACACACACACACACACACACACACACACACACACACACACACACATACACACACACACACGGAGGGAGGGAGGGAGAGAGAAAGAACTGTCCCTCACTTTTATTTTCTCCTTCGTTGACACATGGCCAGTTAGCTAATTAAGACACCTTCAGTTTCTTACGCACCAGGTTCCGGTTCTAGAGCTGAGCTCTCACTAGTGAAATGAGATGCAAGTGTTTAAAAGCATCTTAGTATGCACCTTTTACATGATATTCATAGCTACCTGTGGCTATTTAAAGCCACATGGATCTGGGTCGTCCTTCTCTTCCTCCATCTTCCTTCCTTCTCCCTCTCCAGACTCTCTGTCCCATCTCTAAAATTCTCAGCCTGCCTTTCTTTTTCACTGCCCAATCATAGGCTCTTGTCTTATCTTGTGCCTGCCCTCACCTGCTTATAGACAGCAATCTATAGATAGCCAAAGAGAGGTAGGAGATGAGAGAGAGAGAGAGAGAGAGAGAGAGAGAGAGAGAGAGAGAGAGAGAGAGAGAGAGAGAGAATGTCAGGAACTAGACATGGGCAAGTCCTTAATGATTGTATATTTTAAATGCTAATAACCTGTAAATATCAGCATGCAACTTCTTCCTCATTAATTGTCACAAAGATCTGAAACATAGAGGATCATGTCTCTGCATATATTATCTTTTCAATTCTCTCTTTAATGCAGATGCTAATGGCATCTATCTCTCTCTCTCTCTCTCTCTCTCTCTCTCTCTCTCTTTCACACACACACACACACACACACACACACACATGCCACTTTATTACTGACCTGTAAAATCCTTTAAAGACCATATGTGTTAATAACTCATACACTATGTGGATACACCTTGGGTATTTGGAATCTTTCCAGCAGTATATGCAGCAAATGCACATATGGAAAATATTCCTTTTATTACTAAAATAGTGCTGCTCATTCCATTAATGTGTATTTTCTTGATAATTACTAAGCAATTTCATCATCAAGAGAAATTTTGATGATTTATTTTTTCTCTAAAATAAAATGTTATCAGGCTTTTTTCTTCGGAATCAAATTCCTAATAATGTTGCCCCAGTGGAGCTGCTTTTCAAATACTCGTAAAGGCCTTAACATGTTGAAGATGAAATCTGTGTTTTTCTATTCTGCACAACAGTTAAGAGCATAGATTTTCAAATTTTAGTGTTAATTAGAAATTATCACTCATTTAAAATATCAGTAGACTCTAAAAAGCATAGCAATCACACAAAAATTTAGCCAATTAAATACCTATAGCCAGTTTTGTTCATTCATTCATTTTTTTTTTATTTTGGTGTATGTGTGTGCGTGTATGAATGTGCGTGGCTATGCTCTGCTCATGCACAGGTGTGTAAGAGTACAAACACAGATTAGAGAGCAGATGTTTCTGTCATGTCTGACATCTTGAAGGATTTCTTTCTTTTTTTTTTTTTTTTTTTTCCGGGGCTGGGGACCGAACCCAGGGCCTTGCGCTTGCTTGGCAAGCGCTCTACCACTGAGCTAAATGTTTCTGTCATGTCTGACATCTTAATTGTTCTCCATCTTCTTTCTTTTTTTGATGGTTTTCAAAACTTTTATCGATTCTTTCTGAGTTTCATGTCATGCACTAGTCCCGCTCACCTCCCTGTCTCCTCATATCCACCCTTCACCTTCACAACCCCTGCCCCCAATAAAAACCACAAACACCCAAAGCATAGAAAACGTCCCGTCATGGAAGCTGTAACATGTTCCAGTACCCCACAGTATATCCCTCTGTCCACACATCTTCACTTGCAAAAATTCATTGCAAGGAATCATGGTCTGGCTCGAGGTCTCTGGCTTCCGTGACACCATCAATATTGGATCCTAATCAGGACTCCTCCCGGTTATCGTGTTGTTGCCCTGAGTCATGAAGACCCTGATGCTTTGGATCAGCAGGACTGGCCCTTTCAGCAGCCCTTTCAGGTGATATAGATTTAGGGGTGGGCCAGCGCTCCTGCTCTTGTTCACCTGAGCCTTCACCATCAGGGCCAGCTCCACTGTGTTGCCCGGGTGACGGGCAGAGCCCATTCTCTTGAGTGCAACAGCTGTGAGGGAGCAGGGCTAACTCTCCGGTAATGCAGGTTGTGAAGTGGGAGGAGGGAAGGGCATCATCACCCCACACCCAGGCCACCCTGGAGGCATCAGCTCTCCCTTGCTCTTGCCTTGGGGGCAGGCTCACCCGTGTTCTCTTGGCTGGGGCCAGTCCTACTGTCTGCCCAGGCGAGCCATGGAGCGTACTCTCCTGAGTGCTGCAGCTGGTGAGGGGCAGAGGTAACTCTCCCACACTCATGACCCTGTGGGCAGCTTTCCTGACTGCTGGAGGTGGTGAAAGGGTGGGGCAACACCTCGGCACCCACGCCAACCCAAAGCAGATGAGTGGTGGGGTCAGCTCTCCTACACTCATGTTCTTGGAGTCAGCTCATCCACAACCCTGCCACCAAGGCCAGCCCTACTGTGTTGCCCTGGCAAGGTACAGAGCCCTTTCAGCTGCCACTGATGAGAGAAATGTGGGGCAAGCGCTCCAAAGCATTACAGCCAGAGATGGAGGGGGCAGTTATTGCACGACCCCTGGACATCCATGTGGTCCCAGAAGCTGCCGTGACCAGGCATGTTCTCCAGTGGTAATAAGAGCTACGGACATGACCGCCTGTCGCTGCATAGTCATGGACCCAGACATGGCACTCAGCAGCAGCTGAGGCTGAGACCTTACCATGGTCCCAGATGGCAGAGCTGGCTACTCGCAACAGTGTACTCCTCTCCACCCTCAAGTCTCTAGCTCCATCTCTCTCCATAATGCCCAAGCTGCTCCATTTCTCGTTCTCTCCCATTTGCTCACTACATGCTCGCACCTCGTGGGGCTTCCCGCTGCAGGTTCTGGCAAGAAGTGTTTACAGTCTGCCTGTGCTACAGGCCTGAGAGCAGGTCTGTTGGTGTCTTTCCCTACCGTCCCCGCACAAGGCAATGCAGAACACAGGTGTCTGTCTTCCTCCTCCTGAGATGTGCTGCCTGGATTTGACTTGAATTGATTTGATTTTGACGTGTCCTAGGCATAAAACAGATTTGGCCACCTAGCAAGCATCAAGCTAGGATGAATAAAGGACTGCCATCTGCTCTGCCCCTGACTGATAGAAGAACAACATCACCAACAAATTGTCTCTGCCCATTGCCCAGGAGAAGGGTGCCTCCACTTTAGTTTTTAGACATGGTCTCTCATTGAATGTGGAGACTGTGAATTTGGCTAGACTAGCTGGGCGTTAGATCCTAGGGATCCTGCTCTGTCAGCCAGCTCTACTAGTCCTGGAATTACAGCTATGTTGTACTGTGTTTTGTTTTGTTTTGTTTTTTTTTTTTGTTTTGTTTTGTTTGATGCTACGGTATGAATTCATAACACCATGTTTGCCCTGCAAAGACTACCCAATAAAGTCATCGGCCTAGGCCACAATACAGATATTTGACTCAATTTCTTTTGAACATTTTTTCTCTTTTTTCCTTTTTTTTTGTTCTTTTGAACTTTTGACCCACATTCGTATTATATGTTGCATAAGATATCAAGTAAAATATATTCTTACGCATCAAGGATTTTTAAAACATCTTAAAGATGCTTCTCTATAGCCAAATTATATATGCCATTTAAAAAAAAGGATATTTGCTCTGATTAAAAGGCCTAAGGATGGAAATGTCTTCTGATTTGGCTATTACTATATTTATTAGTCATTAACCGTTGATCAAATATATCACCAATAATGATCATAAAATAAAAGAATCTTATTACAGTACATGTTTTTGGTGACATAGACAAGGTCTTTAAAATATTTCTTTTGTCACTTACTATGGTTAATAAGAGTGTATATCTTTTCATCTTATTGTTAAATGGGCTAGAATTCAGATCCACTTTCTTATTTTTTCCCTTTTATGAGTGTAATCGTGAGAAACATTGATCACATAAGCAAATGGGAGTGGAAGAACTTTAAGTAATTTCATTCAATACATTTCCATGTAAGGTGTAGAAATGCATGTGCTCAGATATTATCAGAATATTTTCCAACTATCTGACACTTGTCAGCTATTCTTAACTAAAAGACAGGATTTTGAAACCATTTGATTTCAAAAGTATTTCTAACCAGGTTATCCGACTCATTCATTTACTTTTTTCTTTTTGAGATTGTATTTTAATAACAGTTCTTTCTTCCCTTTTCTCCCTCTAAGCCCTCCCATATCCATTTCCTTTCCCTCAAATACCTGGCCTCTTTTCATCTGTGTTATAACACATGTACACTTATGTCCATATACATAGATTTTTCTAAATATAACCTGCTGAGTCTATATAATATTACTTATATGTGTTTCCAGGGTTGACCAGCTTCACTCAGTTGACCATGTTCTTTGTGTAGGGTTGAGCCCTCATAGGTTTGGCATGTTCATTGATGTCCTCCTTGTTTAGCTCATGTTGTGTGGTCATGGACTTTGTGGGCTTAGCCTCCTGTGTAACTAGGAGACACAGTCTCACAGACAAGTATTTGATCTTCTGGCTCTCATAATTTGTCTGACTCCCCTTCCACAATGTTCCCCGAGTCGTATGTGTGGGAGTGTTTTGTAGATGTGCCCATTGGTGCTGGTCTCCCCAATTCTGTATACGGATTATGTGTGTTTTTCTGTAACAGCTCCTGTCCACTGCAAAGAGAAGTTTCCTTGGTGAGAGGACCCAGCTATACCTCTCTTCGGCATATACCCAAAAGATGCCCCAACATATAACAAAGACACATGCTTCACTATGTTCATCGCAGCCTTATTTATAATAGCCAGAAACGTGAAAGAACCCAGATGCCCTTCAACAGAGGAATGGATACAGAAAATATGGTACATCTACACAATGGAATACTACTCAGCTATCAAAAACAATGACTTTATGAGATTCGTGGGTAAATGGATGGAACTGGAAAATATCCCAAGTGAGGTAACCCAATCACAGAAAAAGACACATGGTATGCACTCATTGATAAGTGGCTATTAGCCCAAATGCTCGAATTACCCTAGATGCACAGAACACATGAAAGTCAAGAAGGATGACCAAAATGTGAATGCTTCACTCCTTTAAAAGGGGAACAAGAATACCCTTGGCAGGGAATAGGGAGGCAAAGTTTAGAACAGAGGCAGAAGGAACATCCATTCAGAGCCTGCCCCACATGTGGCCCAACATACACAACCACCAAACTAGATAAGATGGATGAACCAAAGAAGTGCAGGCTGACAGGAACCGGATGTAGAGCTCTCCTGAGAGACACAGCCAGAATATGGCAAATACATAGACAAATGCCAGCAGCAAACCACTGAACTGAGAATAGGACCCCCGTTGAAGGAATCAGAGAAAGGACTGGAAGAGCTTGAAGGGACTCGAGACCCCATATGTACAACAATGCCAAGCAACCAGAGCTTCCAGGGACTAAGCCACTACCCAAAGACTATACATAGACTGACCCTGGGCTACAACTGCATGGGTAGCAATGAATAGCCTAGTAAGAGCACCAGTGGAAGGGGAAGCTATCTCAGCAGTCATTAACTAGTGACACTTGAAGACTGGCGGAGTTCTCATTATAGTTTTGACGTCAAAAGAACTTAATATATAAAAGAGCTTAAAAATTACTAATATAAATTTAGGAATTCCTATAAGATAATTATTAAGAACTAAGAAATCATCTATTTGTCTATATAGCATCACTACAAGACAGTACATCTTCATTGTCCTGAAAGATCTGCTCAAAAGGGTGGGCAAATATTTAGTGATATATATATATATATATATGTGTGTGTGTGTGTGTGTGTGTGTGTGTGTGTGTGTGTATGTATATTTAGTGATATATATAAATATTTAGTGATATATATATAAATATTTAGTGATATATATAAATATATTTAGTGATATATATATAAATATTTAGTGATATATATATTTAGTGATATATATATATTTAGTGATATATACATATAAATATTTAGTGATATATGTAAATATATTTAGTGATGTATATATAAATATTTAGTGGTATATATATCACTTGTTAGTTTTTAGCTTCTCCTTGCTGGCTCCTGGCACAAAGTTGAAGAAGTTTTCCATGTAATGGCATACTATGAACAACACTGTACATAATACTGTTTGCTTGGTGATTTTATTCTATATTGTAAAACAATTTTCTTTTCAGGGGTTATCAGCCTCTGGTCTTGGGCTTTGTATCCATTCCCACCAGGCCAGGCCTGCATAACACCCACAATCCAATTTAGTCTCTCCTGCTACCTCTTTGAAATTTTACTTTACAGTGTTGGTTGGATTAATTTCTGAAATGAAACTACTATCTTCATAAAGAAGAGACTAACTAGGTATATAGTAAAGTCTCTCCAAAGCCTAATGCTGTAGGGTTCCAAGTGATTTATCTTTTGCAAATTTGAGCAGTATAGAGGGATAAGACATTTCAAAATATTTTTCTAATTTGAAACATCTGTTCCTTAAAAGAGGTTTAACTTTAAAACAGAAGTCACTTGATCGTGGATTAAGACCTGAAATATGACTTTCCACTTAAGAGCCAATGTTTATTGATTTTATGGCACATGTAAAATTAAATTAAACATTATTTGCTTATCATAGAAAAGCTAAATATAGTTAATGGTGTTTACAATGGGATTAATATTTCTAACAACTTTTATTTCTCTAAGTTATGTTACTTTAGTATATAGGCCATTGCTCTAAACTTACCTTCCAAGTGAGTTAATTATTATTGTATATACTGTTTATTTTCAAACTACTAGATTTTACCGTTTGCTGTTAATAATAATAGGCAAATATTTAACATGATGTTTTATTACAATTAGCATTACTTAAAAATGTAAAATATAAATTTACATAACTTATGTAATCATTGATAAAAATCATATTCATCCGGTGATTTTAAACTTTATGTTAAAGTTGTAGATTATCTTTACTGTTTTTTTTACACAATGTTAGTCACCATTTCTTACTTCTCTGCTTCTGTTTTGTCATAATATCAAAGTCAGCATTTTCCTGTCATAATGAATTAGAAAAACAGTTTTTCATTCTACTAACAGGATTACAAAGCTTCAGGAGAAAAGAAATATCTTACGTTTCACTATTCTATGTTAACTGGCTCACATGGGCTATACTAGACCATGCTGATGGGAGTTCAGTCTCTGGGAATGATCTGAGATAGTGTGTCCAAGGGAGTCCATGCATATGTCAAGTGGGTGGCTGTGTGCTAGGGCTTCCCTGTGTGGTGTGGGTTTGTTGTGATATGATCTTTGTTTCTCGCTGCCTGGGGATCTTGGTCTTGAGTTCCAATAGTGAGCATTCCTACAAAAAGGAAACATGCAGTGGATATTCTTAAAATCTAAGTTGAGAGTCCTACTTCCATTGCTTTCACTGGAAAAAGCTTTAGTAGGACCTAATTGAGAGGAGGCAAAATGAAACTGCATTCCCTGTTAGTAAAATAAGAGCTTTGCCTCTATCTGTAACCTCCAATAATTATGTAATTTGTACTTCTATTTGCCTCAAAACTTGGAAAATTTTGAAATAAGATCTTTTACAGAATTTAGCAAAAAAGATATATAGTCTAAGTTTAAATACATCTATGCAACTATTCTATCTATCATCTATCTGTCATCTATTGTCTATCATTTATTGATTTGTCATCTATCTATCACCTATCTGTCTATCATCAGTCTATCATTTATCTATAACATCATCTGTCTTTTTTATTTATATATTTATTGATTTTAACCTATTTAGAGTTCTTGAACTTTTATATTCAGAACTTTTCTTTAATTTGAAATATTTCTAGTAATTTTTTTCTTCAAATACTTGCAATGGCTCATATGGCTTCTCCTATCTTCTTGAGCCTGTATTATATTCAAGTATCATATATGTAGAGCAGTGGGTTTCTGTGACTTGTAGTTAGATTAAGGTTGCAATTTACTAAAAGTTTGATAATTTTCCATAATATTCTTTTAATGATCCCTTGTTTATAAAGGTGCTTCACATCCCATGAAGAATTTCAAATGTTACAATAACTTCTCAAATGTCTCTCCTAACCACTGGGGTATTGAGTAGCTCTTTCCTTCATGGAGGGGAGAAGAAAGCTATGTGAGACTCATTTATTCACAAGAATCTTTTGAGACTTAGCAGATGTCCCTTGTGACAATATGAGCTGTGACAATTTCAAGAGGAGGAAGATACTGCTGGTGCCATAGCTGCCTGAAAGTTGTACAGGAGGTTCTAGCAAAGCAACTTTCATGAGCTGTTACCCATGCTAGTATGAGCCTTTTAGTGATGTCTCTACCAAAGTCACCCACATAATAGCAGTTCAACTCATTCTTAACCAAGGTGGATTTGGACAGAATTTTTACTTTGGCTGTCTTTGCTTTCTATGTCCAACACAAATAGAAGTAGACTCCACAAAAAGAGTAATACAGAAAAGGGTCTATGGAAAATTATCAGAGAATTTCGTTAGATGGTAAAATTTTTAAGACTTTTGGTTTACCTTTTTTCATCTGTCATTGCTAAGTGGTATATGACAGGGAGTGACTAGACAATTACCCCCCCCCCCAAAATCTAAGTAGCACTCTGCATGCACAACAATGTTAAAACATTGCCATATAAAGACAATACAATCAAACAACTGTGCATAATTTAAAGATTTTGACAGAAAAATACTAAAATTGTTCCATCTCTTAAACTGCAGTAAGTTTGTGAAAGTTAATTCTTAGTTCCTAATTTGCAGTTCAATACTTAAAGCCTATCCCTTCTTTGTCTCTCACTCCACAGCAACAGAGGCATAGAACAGACAAATATTTCAATATTTAAAATAATCCAATATTTCAAATATTGGATTTTTCCTTTTCTGTTATTATACTGTAAAGACCACAGTGCTTAAGAATGTTATTTAATGACAGGTGGTCATACAAAAATAACCAAGTTTTATCAAAATGACAGGAAACGTGCCAAATTTGTCTGAACATTGATACCAAGGAACAGAAGTGAAATTCAAGCATTTTATGTTCCTTATTTTCAGAAGTAGAGGATAAGGTAAAAATGTAGTATCATATTTAGTCAATAGAAGCAACTTTCTATTCTAAAGCCTTAATATATAAGCAGTTTGATTTTCCCTCAATACTAGCCCTTAAGCATAAAGGGCTTCTTTATCCTTCTTAAATGACTTCACCCTTCAACTTTTTCATCTGTGAAATAAAAAACTGTATGTTCTTCGTCACTCTCTTGGCTTTCACATCCCAGGCACACTTTGACTCCATGTCAGCAGTAGTCTGGACATTGGATGATCTGCAAAAGTGCTTATATTAAATGTTTGGTCATTAGCTTGGTGCTATTGAGAGATAGGAGAAACCTAGAGATGAGGCCTTTTATGTCATTGGTGGTAAGCCCTTGCAGCAATTTGTAAATTCCAGCCATCCTCCTTTTTTTCTTCCTCTTCCTCTTTTTCTTCTTCCTCCTCTTCTTCCCTTCATACCCCTCTTTTTCCCTTCTAGTTATGAAGTGAATAGACTTCCCACACTATATGCTTCCCATTGTGATATGCTCTTTTTCTATAGAATTAAAAACAAGAGAACCACTTAATCATAGATTAAATTATCCAAAACTGAGCTAAAATCAATCTTTTATTTCTGTAAGTTAATTCTCTTGGTATTTGTTAAGCTAATGAAAAATTTACCGACACAATGTTCTTATAAATTTCTATTAAATCAAATGCATTTGCTACCCACATAATAAATTCAGTATTTCAATTAGAAACTGATTGAAGAAAATACTTTAAATTTGCTAAGTTGTTATGGGAGCTCACAAGAAGTGACCACTCATATATTTTATAGTCAATTGAAAGTATTTATTCTAGCTATTTTGGACTACACTCAGTGTTATGGTTTGTATAGGCTTGGGCCAAGGAGTGTCACTATTAGAAGGTGCAGCCCCATTGGAGTAGATGTGTCACTGTGGTTGTGGGCTTTAATACCCTAGTCCTAGCTGCCTGGACGAGTCTTCTAATAACAGCCTTCAGATGAAGATGTAGAACTCTCAGCTCTGCCTGCACCCTGCCTGCTTGGATGCTACCATGCTCCCACCTTGATAATGGATTGAACCTCTGAACTTGTAAGCCAGCTCCAATTAAATGTTGTCCTTATAAGAGTTGCTTTGGTCATGGTGTCTGTTCACAGCACTAAAGCCCTAACTAAGACACTCAGGAAAGAGCATATCACAATGGGAGGCATATAGCGTGGGAAGCCTATTCACTTCATAACAAGAAGGGAAAGAGAGGGGTATGGAGGGAAGAAGAGTAGGAAGAAGAAAAAGAGGAAGAGGAAGAAAAAAAGGAGGATGGCTGGATTTTTAAAGACAAAATCACATTGCTGAGGTTTGGTCTTTTGCTAGGTATTATAATGCCAGGTGTGGACCTCCCAGACCTAATTATTCCAGAGACAAGGAGTCTACACATAGGTGCTACATGATCTTGCACCCCAAGTTATTTCTGATTGGTGAATAAAGATGCTTACAGCCAATAGTTGGGCAGAAGAGACATAGTGGTATTTAGGTTTCCTGGGCTTTGAGGCAGAAGAGAACTATGAGGTAGAGAGAGAAGAAAGTGAATAGAGAAGGAAGCCACTATGGGTAGGTGAATCATGAAATAATGGCCATGTGGGCTAATTGGAATTCAGAGCAGCCCAGATGAAACATGGCAAATTATATAATAGGATTATTGGCTGAAATTAGACATAGTAGCATGGTGGATAGATATCTGCCCATCTCTTGTGCTAATTAAGGCTTATTGTAAATGTAAAGGTTGTATGTGTCTTTTATTCAAAAATTAAATGGATAAAGGTAGGGTAGAAATCCCAAATTGAGATTAAATAATTTCTATCACACCACATCTTGATATCTCATTTGGCAGCTGCAGGAAGAGGTTTTGTAAAAGCAAGCACTTTAACAGAAGCTAATATAAGCAGTTAGCTGGAAGGAGTCTTGTTTTTTAGACAAGCCAGCAGTTACACAAAAGCTAAGTTAGCTGAGACATTTGACCTCAAGTTTCTAAATAGAGTTGGATAATATTCCACAGCATTCTCTATCAAAGAAATCAAGTACTGGCTAAAACAAAAGTGACGTTAGCAAGAATAAAAGAAAATCAAGAGACCACTGCCTTGCCTTGTCCTATCACAAAATATTTGGGTAATAGAATTCAGTATGAACTATTTACAATATAAAAATTATAAATCCTCATTGTACTTTTGCCAGGTCTGGCAAACCAGCGTAAGGGGAGATGTGACAAAGTCCCTGGTGCATCACCAAGCTGTTGACCATCATGATCCCCACATGTGCTGATGACTGCTGTTGGCCTGAAACTGAACAACTGTCTCTTCTATTTACTTTCAACCTCTCTTTCTGGGGAATATACTTCCCCTATTACTCAGAGCTAACCACTCCATAATGAATGAAACAGATGAGAATCTCAGCAATGAGGAATGGAGGTAGTCATGAGGCTGTGGGGGACGAGGAACAGATCTTCCAATTGGCCCTATGAAACATGAATAAAGATCTAGACAACATAACCACAGAGACCATAAAAGCCTACGTGGTCCTTTGTAGAAATTGTTCATTGCGAGACTTGGCCTTAAATGTGGAATTATGAGGTGATACTTGTACCCTCCAATCCAATGACTGATGCATTAATTAGCCAGGGTGAACTTGGGGACATCAAGAATAGGGAATTAAAGTGGTCTTGAGAAAAAAGGCATGGATAGGAAAAGAAAGAATTTATGGAAATGATAGATGGGTTTATCTTAGGAGAAAAGCTTGTATATTATCTATAAAACAAAAAGTATTAGAAGGAGAGCATATGAGGCCACAGGATTGCTAAGATAAGGAACAAAGATTGTAGAATTAAAAGATGAGGTATAAACAATAAAAAGATAATACTTCATTCTTTTGGCTACTTGAAGAATTAGAGATGACAATGCCTAGAGAGAGATTAGAGATAACTAGCTGCTTTACTTGCATACATTTTAAAACGTTGTAAGAAATCATTTTAGCCTTAGTCTGTCACTTTGCTTTTCTTACATGAAAACAGTTACTAAAGACTGCCATTTTCTGTGCCAGGAAGCCAAAAGAGCTGTTCCCATACACCCGTGAAGAACAAGCTATGTAAAAACGATAAGGAGATATGTTTTTTGCTTTGTGTTTAGTTTCTGTTTTAAGGAAGTAAGGGTTGGGCCTAATGATCCAGGACTCATAGAATTTATATAAACCTAAGGATTTTGAATATATATATATACACATATATACATATATATATATTCACAATGTTCAAAGCCTTGATGATGTAGATTTAGTAAATGAAAGATTGGGTTCAGACTCTCTTGGTCAGGAGAATGCAAAAAAAATGTAAAGGTAGAAGGCAAAGGGATTAGAAGGGGGAAGAAAGGAAAGAAGGAAGGAGGGAAGGAGGGAAGGAGGGAAGGAAGGAAAGAGAAGGAAGGATGATAAGAATCCTTGGGCAAAGAGAGAGTATTTGAATTGACAGCTTACATCCACCATTGGCTCCGAGTCCTTATTGAATCAGTGCCACTCCCAATGCTTCCTTTCTCAGTACCCTCCTCATACTGAGACTGGACCTCAGCATATAATAACCTTCTGCTTTGAGAAAATGGACTCCTAAAGACACAGATAAGAGGCTATTGACATGAAACAACAAACAAGAAGTTTCTTCATTCCTAAGTCAGAAGCATGATGGCAGGATTTTTAAGGTTAATGAATTGTTCATTCAATAAGATAAGTGGTTGTTATAAGCTAAAAATAATATTTTTAACAAAGCAACATAGTACTTTTTTGTATTTCAGGTTAATTCAGTCCAAATATATAAATTATTTCCACTTATTCATATATTTATTCATTCAATAGTATTCATTGTATTAAGCACTAAAATATGCTTTTGATTGGCTAACCGAGGGACATTGTTATTTTTGTGAATATTAAGACAGACATAGGAATGTGAAATGTGCCCATTACCAGGATAGGAGGTTTAAGGATTGTAGAGAGGGGAAGAACAAAGTTTATGCCATTTGACCAGAAAAATGTGAAAAGGGAGAGCTCAGGGAGGGGAAGGGAGGCTAATCCAGAAAGAAGATAGGAGAGAATGGAAACAGCAGGATATAATTGATCTGATAGGAGACATGCGGAAAGGAGATACTTCTTTGCCAAAGGAGAGGGAAGTAAATACAGGAGGGGAGAGAAAGACAACATAACAATATATGTGTCTGGAAAAGCCACAAGGGATCACACTACTATTTACCTAAAGAAAAAGCTATGCACCACACAATTCAGTATATAACTATGCATATATAGTTTTAATGAGCTTTTCTTATCTGGACTGATGGGACCTTTACTTTTTTTTTATCTTTATTAACTTGAGTATTTCTTATTTACATTTCGATTGTTATTCCACTTCCCAGTTTCCAGGCCAACATCCCCCTAACCCCTCTCCTTCCCATTCTATGTGGGTGTTCCCCTCCCCACCCTCCCCCCATTACCGCCCTCCCCCCAACCATCACGTTCAGTCTTGGCAGGACCCAGGGCTTCCCCTTCCACTGGTGCTCTTACTAGG
This sequence comes from Rattus norvegicus, assembly GCF_021556685.1. Lineage (NCBI taxonomy): Eukaryota > Metazoa > Chordata > Mammalia > Rodentia > Muridae > Rattus > Rattus norvegicus. The sequence goes on from NC_141540.1 coordinate 44,828,466, forward strand.
ATATTTATTGCTACCTGTGAGGTTGGAGCCCAGGGTCAGTCCATGTATAGTCTTTAGGTAGTGGCTTAGTCCCTGGAAGCTCTGGTTGCTTGGCATTGTTGTTCATATGGGGTCTCAAGCCCCTTCAAGCTCTTTCAGTCCTTTCTATGATTCCTTCAACAGGGGTCCCATTCTCAGTATAGTGGTTTGCTGCTGGATTCACCTATGTATTTGCTGTATTCTGGCTGTGTCTCTCAGGAGACACATTCTTGATCTTAGAGCATAAACCTTTGGTGTTTTTATCAGGACACTTTCGCCAGTGCCCATGTGTTCGAGATTCTTCCCCACTTTTTCTTCTATTAGTTTGAGTGTATCAGGTTTGATATGTAGGTCCTTGATCCACTTGGACTTAAGCTTGTACAGGGTGATAAGAATGGATCGATCTGCATTCTTCTACATGCTGACCTCCGGTTGAATCAGCACCATTTGTTGAAAATGCTCTCTTTTTTCCATTGGATGGCTTTGGCTCCATTGTCAAAAATCAAGTGACCATAGGTGTGTGGGTTCATTTCTGGGTCTTCAATTCTGTTCCATTGGTCTATCTGCCTGTCTCTGTACCAATACCAGGCAGTTTTTATCACTATTGCTCTGTAATACTGCTTGAGTTCAGGGATAGTGATTCCCCTGGAAGTTCTTTTAGTGTTGAGGATAGTATTAGCTATCATGTTTTTTGGTTTGTTATTCCAGATGAATTTGCAAAATGTTCTGTATAACTCTCTGATAAATTGGATTGGAATATTGATGGGGATTGCTTTGAATCTGTAGATCGCTTTTGGTAAAATGGCCATTTTTACTATATTAATCCTGCTAAGCCATAAGCATGGGAGATCTTTCCATCTTCTGAGATCTTCAATTTCTTTTTTCAGAGGTTTGAAGTTCTTATCATACAGATCTTTCACTTGCTTGGTTAAAGTCACACTGAGGTATTTTATATTATTTGGGACTATTATGAAGGGTGTTGTTTCCCTAATTTCTTTCTTGGCTTTTTCTTTTTTGTGTAGAGGAAGCTACTGATTTATTTGAGTTAATTTTATACCCAGCCACATTGCTGAAGTTGTCTATCAGCTTCAGTAGTTCTCTGGTGGAACTTTTGGGATCACTTAAATATACTCTCATATCATCTGCAAATAGTGATATTTTGACTTCTTCCTTTTCAATCTGTATCCCTTTTGTTGGCTGATTGCTCTGGCTAGGACTTCAAGAACTATATTGAATAAGTAGGGAGAGAGTGGGCAGCCTTGCCCAGTCCCTGATTTTAGTGGGATTGCTTCAAGTTTCTCTCCATTTAGTTTAATGTTAGCAACTGGTTTGCTGTATATGGCTTTTACTATGTTTAGGTATGGGCCTTGAATTCCTGTTCTTTCCAGAATGTTTATCACGAAGGGGTGTTGAATTTTGTCAAATGCTTTCTCAGTATCTAATGAAATGGTCATGTGGTTTTTATCTTTCAGTTTGTTTATATAATGGATCACGTTGATGGTTTTCCATATATTAAACCATCCCTGCATCCCTGGGATGAAGCCTACTTGATCAAGATGGATGATTGTTTTGATGTGCTCTTGGATTCGGTTTGCAAAAATTTTATTGAGTATTTTGGGTTGATATTCATAAGGGAAATTGGTCTGAAGTTCTCTTTCTTTGTTGGGTCTTTGTGTGGTTTAGGTATAAGAGTAATTGTGGCTTCGTAGAAGGAATTCGGTAGTGATCCATCTGCTTCAATTTTGTGGAATAGTTTGGATAGTATTGGTATGAGGTCTTCTATGAAGGTTTGATAGAATTCTGCGCTGAACCCATCTGGACCTGGGCTCTTTTTGGTTGGGAGACCTTTAATGACTGCTTCTATTTCCTTAGGAGTTATGGGGTTGTTTAACTGGTTTATCTGTTCCTGATTTAACTTCGATACCTGGTATCTGTCTAGGAAATTGTCCATTTCCTGCAGATTTTCAAGTTTTGTTGAATATAGCCTTTTGTAGTAAGATCTGATGATTTTTTGAATTTCCTTTGATTCTGTAAGTTATGTCTCCCTTTTCATTTTTGATTTTGTTAATTTGGACACACTCTTTGTGTCCTCTCGTTAGTCTGGCTAAGGGTTTATCTAGCTTGTTGATTTTCTCAAAGAACCAACTTTTGGTTCTCTTGATTCTTTCTATGGTCCTTTTTGTTTCTACTTGGTTGATTTCAGCTCTGTGTTTGATTATATCCTGGCTTCTACTCCTCGTGGGTGTATTTGCTTCTTTTTGTTTTAGAGCTTTTAGATGTGCTGTCAAGCTGGTGACATATGCTCTCTCCTGTTTCTTTCTGCAGGCACTCAGAGCTATGAGTTTTCCTCTTAGCACAGCTTTCATTGTGTCCCATAAGTTTGGGTATGTTGTACCTTCATTTTCATTAAATTCTAAGAAGTCTTTAATTTCTTTCTTTATTTCTTCCTTGACCAGGTTATCATTGAGTAGAACATTGTTTAACTTCCATTTATATGTGGGCATTCTTTCCTTATTGTTATTGAACAACAGCTTTAGCCTGTGATGGTTTGATAGGAGGCGTGGGATTATTTCTATCTTTCTGTATCTGTTGAGGCCTGTTTTATGACTGATTATATGGTCAGTTTTGGATAAAGTACCATGAGGTGGTGAAGAAGGTATATCCTTTTGTTTTACATTAGAATGTTCTATAAATATCTGTTAAGTTCATTTGGTTCATGGCTTCTCTTAGTCTGTCTATTTCTCTGTTTAATTTCTGTTTCTATGATCTGTCCATTGATGAGAGTGGGGTGTTGAAATCTTCTACTATTATTGTGTGAGGTGCAATGTGTGCTTTGAGTGCTAGTAAGGTTTCTTTCATGTGTGTAGTTGTCCTTGTATTTGGAGCGTAGATATTTAGGGTTGAGAGTTCATCTTGGTGCATTTTTCCTTTGATGAATATGCAATGTCTTTCCTTATCTTTTTTGATGACTTTTGGTGGAAAATTGATTTTATTCGATATTAAAATGGCTACTCCAGATTTCTTCTTCAGACCATTTGCTTGGAAAGTTGTTTTCCAGCCTTTCACTCTGAGGTAGTTTCTGTCTTTTCCTCTGAGGTGTGTTTCATGTAGGCAGCAAAATGCTGGGTCCTCATTTTATATCCAGTTTGTTAATCTGTGTCTTTTTATTGGGGAATTGAATCCATTGATGTTGAGAGATATTAAGGAATAGTGATTGTTGCTTCCTGTTATCTTTGTATTTGGAGGTGAGATTATGTTTGTGTGCTTGTCTTCTCTTTGTTTTGTTGCCAAGATGATTAGTTTCTTGCTTTTTCTAAGGTGTAGCTTGCCCTTGGTGTTGGGATTTACCATTTATTATCCTTTGTAGGGCTGGATTTGTAGAAAGGTATTGTGTAAATTTGGTTTTGTCATGGAATATCTTGGTCTCTCCATCTATGTTAATTGAGAATTTTGCTGGATACAGTAAACTGGGCTGGCATTTGTGTTTTCTTCACGTCTGTATGACATCTGTCCAGGATCTTCTGGCTTTCATAGTCTCTGGTGAGAAGTCTGGTGTAATTCTGATAGGTCTGCTTTTATATGTTACTTGACTTTTTCCCTAACTGCTTTTAATATTCTTTCTTTGTTTTGTGCATTTGGTGTTTTGACTATTATGTGACTGGAGTAGTGTCTTTTCTGGTCCAATCTATTTGGAGTTCTGTAGGCTTCTTGTATATTTATGGGCATCTCCTTCTTTAGGTTAGAGAAGTTTTCTTCTACGATTTTGTTGAAGATATTTACTGGTCCTTTAAGTTGGGAGTCTTCACTCTCTTCTATATCTATTACCCTTTGCTTTGATCTTCTCATTGTATCCTGGATTTCCTGTATGTTTTGGTCCAGTAGCTTTTTCTGTTTTACATTGTTTGACAGTTGTGTTGATGATTTCTTTTATCTCTTGTATTCTGTTGGTGGTGCTTTTATCTATGGCTCCTTCTTTCTTCCTTTGGTTTTCTATATCCAGGGTTGTCTCCCTTTGTGCCTTTTTTTATTGATTCTATTTCTATTTTTAATTCCTTCACCTGTTTGTGTTTTCCTGTAATTCTTTCAGGGATTTTTGTGTTTCCTCTCTATAGGTTTCTACTCGTTTATTTGTGTTTTCCTGCATTTCTCTAAGGGAGTTCTTTATATGTTTCTTGAAGTTCTCCATCATTATGATCAAATGTGATTTAAAATCCAGATCTTGCTTTTCTGGTGTGCTTGGATATTCAGTGTTTGCTTTGTTGGGAAAATTGGGCTCTGATGATGCCATGTAGTCTTGGTTTGTGTTGCTTGGGTTCCTGTGCTTGCCTCTGGCCATCAGGTTGTCTCTGGTGTTACCTTGTTCTGCTATTTCTGTCAGTGCCTAGACCATCCTATAGGCCTGTGTGTTAGGAATGCTGTAGACCTGTTTTCCTGTTTTCTTTCAGGTAGTTATGGGAACAGAGTGTTCTGTTTTCAGTTGTGTAGTCATTCCTGTCTACTGGTTTTCAGCTGTTCCTGTGGGATTGTGTCCTAAGTCCACCAGGCAGGTCACTTGGAGCAGAAAAGTTGGTCTTCCTCTGGTTTGGGGCCTGAAGTCACACCTCAGGGTTCCAGCTCTCCATGAGGGCAGTGACCAGAAGGGCCTCCCCCTCCTTCTCCAGGGTGCCTGTGCACAGGGGGCCCAAATGGTGCTATGTGTTTTCCTCTAGAGTCAGAAATGTGGGCAGAAGGTAGTCTCCTCTGGTTTCCCAGGCATGCCTGTTCCTTTTTTCTTCCTGTGACTTCAACTCGCAGGCTGGAAGTTAGAGCCACAGAGTTCCTCCTGAGATAGAACAAAGGCTGCTTTACATAAACCCCTGCTGTTTTACTATGAGGTGTTAAACATCAGAGACTGCAGTTTCTGATTTCTGAGGAACTCAGACTGACAGGTCAGCAACCACAACAAAGTGACTTAGACTTAAGACAGGTAAAACTTTTATTATTAAACAGCGACCCTTAATATCTTGCAAGGCCAGTCTTGCCCCCGACTCTCTTCCCTTCCACTACCTCAAGAGAGAACCAAGAAGAAAAAAGAACTGCAGGGCTTAGCCCCTGGCAATTTTGAAGAAATTTGGCCAATGTATTGCTTTCTACATATACTCAAATTAGAGTTGTAGCTTAGAAAAAAATGTACAGAATACCCAAGATACAGAATTCAAAAAGATCAAGAAGCTGAAAGGCCCAAGTGAGAATACTTCAGTCCCACTTGGGAGGGAGAAGAAAGCAACCACAAGGGGATGGGAGGGGGAACCTGGGAGGGAGAGGGGGTTGGGGGAGAGGGGAACATGATCTGGTATTGGGTGGAGGAAAAGAACAGAAGCCCTGAGGACCAGCAGAAAGAATGGAAACAGGCGACCTCGGGAGGAAGAAGATTGGGAGGACCCTCTAGAATGTACCAGAGACCTGGGAGGTGAGAGACTCTCAAAACTCAAACTAGGAGGACCCTAGATGAAATGCCCTACAATGGAAAGAGGGAACTTGTAGAGCCCACTTTTAGCAGAAAGACAGGGTTCTTAAGTGAGGGATGGGGTTGTTATCCCACAGTGAAAACTCTGACCTATAATCATTCCTATCTGAAAAAACTGCAGGGATGGAAATGGAGAAGAGATTGAGGAAAAGAAGGTCCAGCGACAGGCCTAAAGTGGAATCCAGCTCAAGAGGAGACCTCAAGACCTGATACCATTACTGAGGCTTTGGGGTGCTCACAAAAAGGGACCTATCATGGCTGCCCTCCAAAAGACCCAACAAGCAGCTGAAAGAGTCAGATGCAGATATATGCATCCAACCAATGAATAGAAGCTGATGACCTCTCTGGTTGAATTAGGAAAAAACTGGAAGGAGCTGAGGAGCAGGGTGACCCTGTAGGAGGACCAGCAGTCTCAATTAACCTGGACCTCCAAGATCTCTCAGACACTGGATCACCAACCAGGTAGCACACACCACCTGAGATGAGGCCCCTCACACATGTACAGCAGAGGACTGCCGGTTCTGGGTTCAGTCAGAGAAGATGCACCTAATCCTCAAGAGACTGGAGGCCCCAGGGAGTTTAGAGGTCAGGTTGTGTGGGTGGGATGGGGCATCCTCAGGGAGACAGGAAGGCTGGGGAAGAGGTATGGGATATGGAACAGTCGAAGGGTGAACTGGGAGGGGAATAAAATCTGGAGTGTAAAAATAAAGAAATAAATTAGTTAATTAATTAAAAAGAAATATAAATATGTTGTTGGAAGCTGATATTTTTTGTTAATCAACACTTTCTGCTAGGTGACACAAACAGTACATCAGTTTAGCAATAAGATTTAGTAAAACGAGTATTTTGTGTTTCAGAAATTGCAATAGACTTTGTTGATGTACTTATACATCACATGGAATTAGTATGAAATTCCACACATAGAAATAAATGTAAATGTACAAAAACATATAATAAACTGTCATATGTTATAAGTACCAAGACAAAAATAAGTCAAGATATGTGATTTCTTTTAGATAGAACTCTTTAAATAATCTTTATGAGGTGTTTATATTTGTTCAAATGTCAAGCAAAGGAGAAACGTGTAATAACTGGGAACTTATTGTTTTGGAGAGGAAGTCAGAAGGTCTGATATTAACATGTTACAGATATACTTATGATGTGAGGATAAAGACATAATGAATGATGATAAATTGAGAGACTGTTACTAGAATTGAGTAAATGTTGATTATTACATCCAAATATTGCAAGCAACATATATCAAAAGACCCTGCAGGTGTATAATTGGCAAACATTTCATGATAGTGAACTGAATTTCTTTCATCACGTACACTCCATCATCATTAACATCACAATTACTTTATCCCACTATTAAATTACCAGTGTGACAATAAAATCCATGACATTGCATTTAATTCCAGAAATGAGAATTGCAAAAAATACCTTTAATGTCTTCATTGTTAGAGAAACTGATATTTAGAAAGACTTGATCCCCAAGTGGCAGTTAATAAATGATGGACTCTAGACTTCTACTATTGTATCTTGGCACCCTTAATTAGACCAATTCTTAACACCCTCACTGTTTGAGCTAGTAGCAACATTAATGTGGCCCATACATATACAGCCACCAAACTAGATAAGATGGATGAAGCAAAGAAGTGCAGACCGACAGGAACCGGATGTAGATCTGTCCTGAGAGACACAGCCAGAATACAGCAAATACATAGGTGAATGCCAGCAGCAAACCACTGAACTGAGAATGGGACCCCTGTTGAAGAAATCAGAGAAGGGACTGAAAGAGCTTGAAGGGGCTTGAGACCCCATATGAACAACAAGCCAACCACCCAGAGCTTCCAGGGACTAAGCCACTACCCAAAGACTATACATGGACTGACCCTGGGCTCCAACCTCATAGGTAGCAATGAATAGCCTAGTAAGAGCACCAGTGGAAGGGGAAGCCCTTGGTCCTGCTAAGACTGAACCCCCAGTGAACGTGATTGTTTGGGGGAGGGCGGCAATGGGGGGAGGATGGGTAGGGGAACACTCATAGAGAAGGGGAGGTGGAGGGGCTAGGGGGATGTTGGCCGGGAAACCGGGGAGGGGAATAACAATCGAAATGTAAATAAGAAATACTCAAGTTAATAAAGATAAAAAAAAGAATCTCAGAGGTCAGGGCTGGAGAGATGGCCCAGCAGCTAAGACCACTGCTTGCCCATTTCTAGAGGACCTGGGTTTGAATCTAAGCACTTACATGGTAGCATATAACCACCTGTGACTCTAGTTCCAAGGGATCATCATATGCCCTCTTCTGGCCTTTATGGGCACTAGATGTGCACAAACCTATTTGTCGGTAAAAATATGCATATAATTGATCGATTAATAAAGAAAAGAATCTCCGAACTTACTTTTGACCTCTGTGTATTTTCCTCATCAAAAATATTCTCCGGGCACTGTATTGCTTGATAGATTCATCTGTGAGGAGAATTAATGAATAATCAAACCCATATTTGTACATAGAGCAAAGGGAGAAAAGAATGTGAAAGAGGGTTGCTCCATTTGGGGTAAGAGAGAAAGTCATATAACAATGTAGTATACTGGCATTCATTAAGAAACAAGGACAGGGCTGGGGATTTAGCTCAGTGGTAGAGCGCTTGCCTAGGAAGCGCAAGGCCCTGGGTTCGGTTCCCAGCTCCGAAAAAAAGAACCAAAAAAAAAGAAAAAAAAAAAAAAAAGAAACAAGGACAGCTTTTTATTTTCACTAAAGTTCTTAGCAGTTTAAAAGCAACAGCCAATAAAAATATTTTCCATTATATGTACATTGGTTGATGATTGTCCTATCCACTCTCTTCCCCTTTTCTCCCCCTCTCTGTAGTCCCCTGCCTCTTCCCAAATGCCCTTCTTATGCCTTTATACAGCATATAGTCCATAACCATGTCTAATTTCACCCAACCTCTCCTTTTAGAGCTCTTCCTTGTTCTCAGTGCTCTGATATCATGTTGTATGCAATATATAAGCATATATTTATGAGTACACATGTTTGTGTATGTATGTAAATGTAAATATATTCTATGTATGAGAGGAATTTTGATATTTTCTCTTTCTGAGTCTACCTTATTTAACTGAACAGAATGATTTCTTTTTTCATGCATTTCTTTCCAATGTCGTAATTTCATTCCTCATAGCTGAATAAAGTCCATTGCTCATGTGTACCATATTTTTAACCCATTAATCTATTGACAGACCTTTAGGCTGGTTGACTCCTTGGCTGTTGTGAATAGTTACACAACAGTCTGGTTGTGCAAGTATCTCTATCGTATGCACACATCGAATAAGTTGTGTGCATATCTAAAGGTTATATCTTAGTAATATGGTAGTTCTTTTGAAAGTTTTCATAACAGTTTCTACAGAGGCAGTGCTAGTGTACAGTCCTACCAGCTGTGTATAAAGGTTCCTCCTTCTCCATAACCCTGTCAGCACTTACTGCCTGTTTTCTCGATGATAGCCATTCTAACTGTGGTGAGAAGGAATCTCAATGTAGTTTTCATTTAACTTGCGTGTGATGGCTAAACATTCTGAACACTTTTAAAGTTATTATTTGGTCCTGTTTATTTTTCCCTTGAGTACAGTCTATTTAATTCATTGACTCGCATTATGACTGAATGACATTTTAGATGTATAATTTTACTAGTTCTTTATATATTCCAAGCAATACATCTGGTTTAATGAATCATTAGCAAATATTTGCTCCTGTCTATTGTCTCTCATTAGTATAGTTGGTTATTCACATGAAAGCATAAAGGCTTCAAAACAGACAGAGCAATCTTAATAGGGAAAACAAAACAAAACAACAAAATGAAACACATGTCCTGGTCTTTCCTAATTCCTGATCTCAAATTACACTGAAGAGCCATAGCAATATTGTACTGACACAAAAATAGGTGCACAGAACTATAGAATATCAGCTACAGGTTCTTAATCTCTGACAATGGTCTTGAAAGCATACATTGGATAAAAGGCACCGTGCTGGTTAGTTTTCTATTGACTTGACACAAGGCAGGGTTGTTTTGGAAGAAGGAACCTCTCAGTTGAGAAAGTACCTACACCAGGCTGATCTGTGGGCAAGCCTGTGGTGCATTTTCTTGATTGCTGATTGATAAGGAAAGCTCAGCTTACTGGGGATGGGACCAGTCCTGAAGCTCATCTTACAGGGAATGTGGGCAGTCCTGGGCTGCTGGTTCTGGGTGCTAAGAAAGAAAGCAGGCTTAGGGAGAAAGCCGATAAGCAGAATCCCTCCATGGCCTCTGTATCAGTCTTGCTTCCAGGTTTCTGGTCTGAGTTCCAGCCCTGACTTTCTTTAATGATAAACTGTGGATGTGGAACTATAAGCAAAATCAACCCTTCCCTCCCAAGTTGCTTTTGGTCACAGTATTTTATCAGAGAAATAAAGACCCTAACTAAGATAACACTCTTTTCAAAGTGATGGGTAAATCGGACTTGATGAAGAGGAAACTTAGCTATATAATCTAACTTTATTAAATTAAATAGATTAAATACATTGTGTAAGTAATAAAACTCTAAAATGATAGAAGAAACACAGTCAAAACAATTCAAAAAGTAGGTATGGAAAAATAATTTATGAAAAGACTCCAATTGCTTAGAAAATAGTCACAATATAATTGTCAAACAGAATTATATGAAATCAAATCTCATTCAAGTATAAAAATGAGTTAAAGACATAGTATAATTTTAAAATTATGCTATATTTTATCAAATACAAATAGTATATTTTACCTCAGACAATACATATTTTTATTATAATTGTTATATTATGCAATATTAAATATTTCATTTTCATAAAATTTGCTCTCATCGTACTTGCTTAGAAATTCTGCTCCATTTTCTCTAAATTCCTGTACTATCTCCTGGGTACGTTATAAATATCCATGTTTGTTATCAGTTATGTTTCTTTATAGCTTTCATATTTTAAAAATATTTTTATTGTCTTATACATTCTCCATTATTCATATTTAATGCTTTCTTAAAATTTTATGCCACGGAGTTGAGCAAGTTTAAATTTTGATCAAATAGCCAGTCTTTCACTTTTTTAACATGTATGATACTCTGGTTTCTCTTCAGATCGTATAAATCTTTCCCCTTTAACATGTATGTATGTTTGTAGGTATGTATCTATGTATGTATACATGCACTTTAACATCTACCACGCCTAATCTTTCCAGCTACCATTCCCATCCACCCCCAGTACACCCATAAAAATCTATTCTATTTTGCTCTCCCTGAAATATCCATGAATCCCCCTGGACCCGTACTCTTTTCGTAACCTCTCTACATCTACTGATAGTAGCTTGGTTACCATTTACTTAACAGACAGTGTCCACTTATAAGTAAATAGAAGCCATATTCGTCTTTCTGGGTCAGGATTACCTCACTAAGGATGATTTTTCCTAGTTCAATACATTTGCCCGCACATTTCATGATGTCATTTTTTTAAACAGCTGAGTAATACTCCCTTGTGCAAATGTACCATATTTTTTTTATCCATTCTTCTGTTGAGGTACATGTAGGATGTTTCCAGTTTCTGGCTATTATGAGTAAAGCCACAGTGAACATGTTTGAGCAAGTGTCATTGTGGTAGGATGGAGCATTCTGTGGGTATTTGCACAAGAGTGATATATCAGTGTTTTGTTCAGAAATGTTTCTCCAGTGTCAATGTGTTCAATGTCATTTTTCCGCTTTCTCTTCAGTCAGATTCTTTTCTCTGGTTTAATGTTGAAGTCTTTGGTCCACTTGGACTTGAGTTTTGAGCAGGGTGATAAATATGGATCACTTTGTGTTCTTCTGCATGCAGATATCCAGTTTGACCACTACCATATGTTGAAGATACTTTTTATTTTCTCTTTTATATTTCTGGCTTCTTTAGCAAAATTACATGTCCATAGGTGTGTAGATTTAAGTCTTCAGTTACAATTTAATTCTATTGAACAACCTGCATATTTCAATACCATGTGGTTTTCATTACTACAGCTCTGAAGTACATCAGGGATGATAATACTTACAGAAGATCTTTTGTTATATTTTTGTTATATTTGATTACATTAGCTTTCTTGTTTTTTCTTTCCATATGAAATTGAGAATTGTCTTTTCAAGTTCTGCAAAGAATTGTGTTGGAATTTTGATGGTGGTTTGTGCTAATCTGTAGAATGCTTTTGGTAGGATGATCATTTTTCCTATGCTAATCCTACCAAACGACAAGCATGAAAGGTCTTTATATCTTCTAATATCTTCTCCAATATCTTCTCCCTGAAGCTTTTATCATACAAGTCTTTCAGTTGTTTGGTTACAGTTACTCCTAAGATATTTCATGTTATTCAAGGCTATTGGGAAGGGTGTTGTTTCCCTGATGGTTTTTCTCAGTCCATTTGTCATTTGCACATAGGAAACCTCCTGAAGTATTTGAGTTAATTTTGCATCCAGTCACTTAGCTGAAAATGATTGTCAGCTGTAGGAGTTCCCTGATGGAATTTTAAGAGTCCCTTATCTATATTTATCATATTATCTGCAAATAACAATACTTTGACTTCTTTATCAGTTTGTATCCCTTGATCTTCTTTAGTTATCTTATTGCTCTCACTATGGCTTTGAGTACTATATTGAATAGATGTGGAAAGAGGGGACAGCCTTGTCTTGTTTGTGATTTTAGTAGAATTGCTTTGAGTTTCTCTCCATGTAATTTGATGTCGGTTATACGCTTGCAGAACATCGCTTTTATTATGCTTAGGTTATAATGTTGAGATTTGTTTCTTGAATGCAGCAAAAGAATGGATCCTGTTTTCACAGCCATTTGTTAGTCTCCGTCCTTTTATTGGGGAATTGAGACCATTGACGCTGAGAGATATCAAATAGCAATGATTCTTGGTTCCTGTTATTTTGTTATTGTTATATTTGTTGGTGGTGGTGCTTTGTGTGTTTTCCTTCTTTTGATTTACTGGTAAGAGATTATTTATTTTCTGTGGTTTTGGTGGGTGTCACCTTCCTTAGGAGAGTTTTGCATATCTTCTGTAGGGCTGGTGGTGTAGCTAGATATTGTGTCAATGTAGTCATATCATGAAATATTTTATTTTTTCCATCTATGTTAGTTGAAAGTTTTGCTAGGTATAGTAGTCTGGGCTGGCATCTTTGGCTTCTTAGATTCTGCAGTACATTTTTCCAGGCCCATCTGACTATAAGAGTATCCACTGAGAAGTCAGATATAATTCTAATAAGTCTGTCTGTTTCCCCTTGCAGCATTTAATATTCTTTCTTTATTCTGTATATTTAATGTTTTGATTATTATGTGTGGAGATACAATCTATTTGCTGTCATACGTACTTTTTGTACCTCTATAGGCATTTCCTTCCTTGGGTTAGGAAAATTTTCTTGTATTATTGTGTTTAAACAAGTCAAAACAACCCTGAGAATCCACCTCACAACAGTCAGAACAGCTAAGATCAAAAACTCAGGTGACAACAGATGCTGGCCAGGATGTGAAGAAAGAGGAACATTCCTCCATTGTTGGTGGGATTGCAAACTGGTACAACCACTCTGGAAATCAGTGTGGATGTTCCTCAGAAAATGGGACTTGCACTACCTGAGGACCCAGCTATACCACTCCTGGACATATACCCAAAAGATGCTCCAACTTGCAACACAAACACATGTTCCACTATGTTCATAGCAGCCTTATTTATAATAGCCAGAAGCTGGAAAGAACCCAGATGCCCTTCAACAGAGGAATGGATACAGATAATGTTGTACAATAGAGTACTACTCATCTATCAAAAACAATGACTTCATGATATTCATAGGCAAATGGATTGAACTAGAAAATATCCTGAGTGAAGTACCCAATCACAGAAAAACATACATGGTATGCACTCACTAATAAGTGGATATTAGACCAAAAGCGTGAATTATCCAATATGCAATTCAAAGACCACATGAAGCTCAAGAAGGATGACCAAAGGGTGGATGCTTCAGTCCTTCTTAAAAGGGGGAACAAAAATATTCATAGGAGTGTATATGGAGGAAAAGTTTTGAGCAGAGACTAAAGGAATGACCATTCAGAGCCTGCCCCACATGGGTATATAGCCCGTGTGTGTGTGTGTGTGTGTGTGTGTGTGTGTGTGTGTGTGTGTAAAATCACAGCCAGAGCATGTCAAATACAGAGGCGCATACTAGCAGGGTCCCTGTTGGATGAATTAGAGAAAGGATTGAAGGAGCTGAAGGGGCTTGCAACTGCAAAAGAACAATAATACCAACCCGCCCGAGCTCCCAGGGACTAAACCACCACCCAAAGACTATACATGAACAGACCCATGGCTCCAGCTGCATATGTAGATAAGAATGACCTTGTTGGGTACCAATGGAAGGAGAAGTCCTTGGTCCTGCCAAGGCTGGACCCCCCAGTGTAGGGGAATATTGGGTTGGTTGGGGAGGTGTAAGAACCTTGTAGAAGAAGGAGAGCGGGATCAGATAAGGGGCTTATGGTCAGGAAACTGGGAAAGGGAATAACATTTGAAATAAATAAAAAATATACAATAAAAAAGTATTCTGGGCCTTTCAGCTAGATTTATTCTTCTCAGGTTTGGAGTTTTTATAAGTGTTATAGATTTTCTGGTTCTTTTGCATCTGGACTATTTTGAGTTTAACATTATATTTTGGATTTAATATTTCTAGTATAAGTCAATGATAACTCTGAATTATGTATCCATTTCTTTGACTGTATCTTTAACACCTGATATTCCTTCTTCTTTTGTATTGTCCTCATGAAGCTTGCTGCTGTGGTTCCTGTTAAAATTCCTATTTTTTTTTATTTTCGCAATTCCCTTTTTTTTGTATTCTCTTCATTCTATTTCCACTTTCAGGTCATGATGAGTTTTGTTTGTTTGTTTGTTTTTTGTTTTTAATTTCTTTCAATTGTTTTTGTTTGCTTTGATCTCCTTAAGAGGTTTATTCATTTCCTCTAATTTTTTCTTTCTTTTCTTTCTTTCTCGTGTGTGTGTGTGTGTGTGTGTGTGTGTGTGTGTGTGTGTGTGTGTTTTCCTGGATTTCTTTAAGGGATTGATTTCCTCATTAGGGAATTATATCATAGTTACATAGTTGGTTTTTTCTTGTGCTACAGCTATTTTGGAATAATCAGGGCCTGCTGTGGTAGGATAGTTGGGCTCTAGTGAACACATATTTCCCTAGTTTTTACTGTATCTTCAGTTTGCTGTCTAGGCATCCACATTTAGGGTGATTATATGTTTAGGTGCTGATTTCTAAATTTGTCTTTGCTGAGCAGATGTTTTGTTCCTTGATTTCTGTTTCTGCTCTGGGTTTTTTGAAAGAGTATGATGACTGTGTGTTGACTGTTTGCCTGGCCTGCTCAGCTGGGGTGTTCACATGGAATGCTTGCTGGTGTTGGAGACTGGAATATTGGGATGATTTTGGGGAAAGAAGGATGGAGGAGACAGTCTTTGCAATCTGTTGTGGATGGCGTCAACGAGGAAAGGGAGACCACATCAGGTTTCCTACTAGAGTGCTGAGAATGTGACTGAGATGGAGTTGGGAAATGGGGGATGATTTGTGGGATCCACAGGGGATGGGGGAAGGGGACAGTGGTAGCTGCCACAGGTGTGCTGCTGCACAGCTTGCCCTGAGTTTGGAATAGAAAGAGAGGAGAAGGTCAGTCGACAGCCTATCTGTTTTGATTGTTTGTCTGTTTGGCAGGTTAGTGTGTGGTTGAGCAGGGGCTGAGATACAGTGAGGAGTGGGGGTAGAGGAGTTTGGAGGAAATGGTCTGTGGGATATACAGGAGTTATGGGCAAGCACAAAGGAAGGCTGAAGCTGATGTCCTTTTGGAGAATAGAGAGAAGTCTGAGAGATTGGGTTTAGGCTTTGGGGAACATTGAACTCCTTTTTACCTTAACAAATGCCTAACAGCTTCTGAACATTTCATATTGTCTATGTAATTAATTCTTTATGTCCATATTTCTTGATTGCACAAATCTCAACTTAGTCATATTATTTGCTCTTCTGTTAATCTGAGTATGCTCTCATTCAAGCCCATCTAGCTACAATGTTTTCCCTCAGAACTAAACATATGACTTCACTTGAAATTAAATCACTCCTTCATTTCATTTAAAATAGGAATATTTCTTCAGTGGAAAATCAAATATAAAAGCATTGAATAGACTTCAAGTTTCTAGCTGGCACCTGAACTTCATTGATTCGGGTCCACGTGGGAGAGAGAGAGCTGATCACCCAGAATTGTGGGCAATCCTGAGACTGCAGGGTAGAAGAGAACGCCACTTCTGCCTACATTTGCCCACATCCTTGGCCCAAGAGGAAAATGTATAGTGCATCTGGGCACAGGAAGATAGGAGCAGTCAAGTTGCAGGAGCCATTCAGTCCAAACTGTACCCGGATCTGAACAGATCTGGTCAAACAGCCCCCTGCACCCAAATCCCGTGGGAGGGAGAGCTAGACTTCAGGGGGGCAGACATGCCTGGAAAATGAGAGGAGAGTACTCTCTGCTAACATTTCTGACTCTAGAGGAAAATACCTAGTGCCATCTGGGCCTCCTGCTCACAGGGACCTAGGAGAAGTGGGCAGGCCCTTCTGATTCCAGCCCATAGGGACAGCTGAAAACCAGTGGACAGGAATGACTACATGCCTGAGAGCAGAACACTCTGTTCCCATAACTGCCTGAAAGAAAACAGGAAAACAGGTCTACAGCACTCCTGACACACAGGCCTTTAGGAAGGTCAAGTCACTGTCAGAAATAACAAAACAAGGTAACACCAGAGACAACCTGATGGCGAGAGGCAAGCTCAGGAACACAAGCAGCAGAAACCAAGACTACATGGCATCATCAAAGCCCAAAATTCTTCCACCAAAGCAAACACTGAATATCCAAACACACCAGAAAAGCAAGATCTGGATTTAAAATCACATTTGATCATGATGATGGAGGACTTTAAGAAAGACACAAAGAACTCCTTTAGAGAAATGCAGGAAAACACAAGTAAACAAGTATAAGTACTTAGAGAGGAAACACAAAAATCCCTGAAAGAATTACAGGAAAACACAATGAAACAGGTGAAGGATTTGAAAATGGAAATTGAAACAATAAAGAAAGCACAAAGTGAGACAATCCTAGATATAGAAAACCAAAGGAATAGACAAGGAGCTGTAGATACAAGCTTCACCAACAGAATGCAAGAGATAGAAGAGAGAATCTCAGGAGCAGAAGATTCCAAAGAAATCATTGACACAGCTGTCAAAGATAATGTAAAATGGAAAAAGCTACTGGCCCAAAACATACAGGAAATCCAGGACTCAATGAGAAGATCAAACCTAAGTGTAATAGGTATAGAAGAGAGTGAAGACTCCCAGCTCAAAGGACCAGTAAATATCTTCAACAAAATCATAGAAGAAAACTTCTCTAACCTAAAGAAAGAGATGGCGATAAACATACAAGAAGCCTACAGAACTCCAAATAGATTGGACCAGAAAAGACACTACTCCAGTCACATAATAGTCAAAACACCAAATGCACAAAACAAAGAAAGAATATTAAAAGCAGTTAGGGAAAAAGGTCAAGTAACATATAAAGGCAGACCTATCAGAATTACACCAGACTTCTCACCAGAGACTATGAAAGCCAGAAGATCCTGAACAGATGTCATTCATACAGACCCAAAGAAAACACAAATGCCAGCCCAGTTTACTGTATCCAGCAAAACTCTCAACTAACATAGATGGAGAGACCAAGATATTCCATGACAAAACCAAATTTACACAATATCTTTCTACAAATCCACTCGTACAAAGCATGATAACTAGTAAAGCCCAACACAAGGGAACAAGCTACACCCTAGATAAAGTAAGAAACTAGTCTTTTTGCAACAAAACAAAGAGAAGAGAAGCACACAAACATAATCTTGCTGCCTAATACGAAGACAACAGGAAGCAACAATCACTATTCCTTGATATGTGTCAACATCAATGAACTAAATTTCCCAATAAAAAGACACAGATTAACAAACTGGACACGTAATGAAGACCCAGCATTTTGCTACCTACAGGAAACACACCTCAGAGACAAAGACAGACACTACCTCGGAGTTAAACAACTTTCCAAGAAATGGTCTGAAGCAGCAAGTTGGAGTAGCCATTCTAAGATAGAAAAAAATCGACTTTCAACCAAAAGTTATCAAAAATGATAAGGAAGGACATTTTATATTCATCAATGGAAAAATCCATGAAAATGAATTCTTAATCCTAAATATCTATGCTCCAAATACAAGTGTACCTACATACATAAAACAAACCTTACTAAAGCTCAAAGAACACATTGTACCTCAAACAATAATAGTAGGAGATTTCAATACCCCACTCTCATCAATGGACAGATCATGGAAACAGAAAATAAACAGAGACATAAACAGATTAACAGAAGTCATGAACCAAATGGATTTAACACATATTTATAGAACATTCTATCCTAAAACAAAAGGATATACCTTCTCATCACTTCATGGTACTTTCTCCAAAATTGACCATATAATCGGGGCATAAAACAGGTCTCTACAGATACAGAAAGATGGGCTAAAGCTGGTCTTCAATAACAATAAGGAAAGAATGCCCACATATACATGGAAGTTGAATAATGCTCTACTCAATGATAACCTGGTAAAGGAAGAAATAAAGAAAGAAATTAAAGACTTCTTAGAATTTAATGAAAATGAAGGTACAACATACCCAAACATATGGGAAACAGTGAAAGCTGTGCTAAGAGGAAAACTCATAGCTCTGAGTGCCTGGAGAAAGAAAGAGGAGAGAGCATATATCAGCAGCTTGACAGTACACCTAAAAGCTCTAGAACAAAAAGAAGCAAACACATCCAGGAGGAATAGAAGGCAGGAAATAATCAAACTCAGAGCTGAAAATCAACCAAGTAGAAACAAAAAGGACTATACAAAGAATCAACGGAACCAAAAGTTGGTTCTTTGAGAAAATAAACAAGATAGATAAACCCTTAGCCAGACTAACCAGAGGACACAGAGAGTGTGTGCAAATTAACAAAATCAGAAATGAAAAGGGAGACATGACAACAGAGCCAGAGGAAAAACAAAAAAATCATCAGATCCTACTACAAAAGCCTATATTCAACAAAACTTGAAAATCTGCAGGAAATGGACAATTTCCTAGACAGATACCAGGTACCCAAGTTAAATCAGGAACAGATAAACCATTTAAACAACCCCATAACTCCTAAAGAAATAGAAGCAGTCATTAAAAGTCTCCCAACCAAAAAGAGCCCACGTCCAGATGGATTCAGTGCAGAATTCTATCAGAACTTCTTAGAAGACCTCATGCCAATACTTTCCAAACTATTCCACAAAATTGAGACAGATGGCTTCCAATGAAGCCACAATTACTCTTACACCAAACCACCCAAAGACCCAACAAAGAAAGAGAACTTCAGACCACTTTTGTTATGAATATCAACTCAAAGATACTCAATAAAATTCTTGCAAATTGAATCCAAGAGCACATCAAAAAAATCGTCCATCATGATCAAGTAGGCTTCATTCCAGGGATGCAGGGATGGCTTAATATACGGAAAACCACCAACATAATCCACTATATAAACAAAAGATGAAAACCACATGATCATTTCATTAGATGCTGAGAAAGCATTTGACAAAATTCAACACCCCTTCATGATAAAAGTCCTGGAAAGAATAGGAATTCAAGGCCCATACCTAAACATAGTAAAAGCCATATACAGCAAACCAGTAGCTAACATTAAACTAAATGGAGAGAAACTTGCAACAATCTCACTAAAATCAGGGACTAGGCAAGGATGCCCACTCTCTCCCTACTTATTCAATATAGTTCTTGAAGTTTTAGCCAGAGCAATCAGACAACAAAAGGAGATCAAGGGGATACAGATTGGAAAAGAAGAAGTCAAAATATCACTATTTGCAGATGATATGATAGTATATTTAAGTGATCCTAAAAGTTCCACCAGAGAACTACTAAAGCTGATAAACACCTTCAGCAAAGTGGCTGGGTATAAATTAACTCAAATAAATCAGTAGCCTTCCTCTACACAAAAGAGAAACAAGCCGAGAAAGAATTAGGGAAATGACACCCTTCATAATACTCCCAAATAATATAAAATACTTTTGTGTGACTTTAACCAAGCAAATAAAAGATCTGTATGATAAGAACTTCAAGCCTCTGAAGAAAGAACTTGAAGAAGACCTCAGAAGATGGAAAGATCTCCCATGCTTATGGATTGGCAGGATTAACATAGTAAAAATGGCCATTTTACCAAAAGCAATCTACAGATTCAATGCAATCCCCATCAAAATACCAATCCAATTCTTCAAAGAGTTAGACAGAACAATCTGCAAATTCATCTGGAATAACAAAAAACCCAGGATAGCTAAAACTATCCTCAACAATAAAAGGACTTCAGGGGGAATCACTATCCCTAAACTCAAGCAGTATTACACAGCAATAGTGATAAAAACTGCAAGGTCTTGGTACAGAAACAGACAGATAGACCAGTGGAATAGAATTGAAGACCCAGAAATGAACTAACACAACTATGGTCACTTGATTTTTGACAAAGGAGCCAAAACCATCCAATAGAAAAAAGATAGCATTTTCAGCAAATGGTGCTGGTTCAACTGGAGGTCAGCATGTAGAAGAAGGCAGATCGATCCATTCTTATCACCCTGTACAAAGCTTAAGTCCAAGTGGATCAAGGACCTCCACATCAAACCAGATACACTCAAACTAATAGAAGAAAATGTGGGGAAGCATCTCGAACACATGGGCACTGGAGAAAATGTCCTGAACAAAGCACCAATGGCTTATGCTCTAAGATCTAGAATCGACAAATGGGATCTCATAAAACTGCAAAGTTTCTGTAAGGCAAAGGACACTGTTGTTAGGACAAAATGGAAACCAACAGATTGGGGAAAGACCTTTACCAATCCTAGAACTGATAGGGGTCTTATATCCAAAATATACAAAGAACTCAAGAAGTTAGACCGCAGGGAGACAAATAACCCTATTAAAAATGGGGTTCAGAGCTAAACAAAGAATTCACAGCTGAGGAATGTCAGATGGCTGAGAAACACCTAAAGAACTGTTCAACATCTTTAGTCATAAGGAAAATGCAAATCAATACAACCCTGAGATGCCACCTCATACCAGTCAGAATGGCTAAAATCAAAAACTTTGGCGACAGCAGGTGCTGGTTAGGATGTGGAGAAAGAGAAACACTCCTCCGTTGTTGGTGGGATTGCAAACTGGTACAACCATTCTGGAAATCAGTCTGGAGGTTCCTCAGAAAATTGGACATTGAACTACCTGAGGACCCAGCTATACCTCTCTTGGGCATATACCCACAAGATGCTCCAACATATAAAAAAGACACGTGCTCCACTATGTTCATAGCAGCCTTATTTATAATAGCCAGAAGCTGGAAAGAACCCAGATGCCCTTCAACAGAGGAATGGATACAGAAAATGTGGTACATCTACACAATGGAATATTACTCAGCTATCAAAAACAATGACTTTATGAAATTCATAGGCAAATGAATGGAACTGGAAAATGTCATCCTGAGTGAGGCAATCCAATCACAGAAAAACACACATGGTATACACTCATTGATAAGTGGCTATTAGCCCAAATGCTTGAATCACCTAGATGCACAGAACACATGAAACTCAAGAAGGATAACCAAAATGTGAATGCTTCACTCCTTCTTTAAATGGGGAACAATAATTCCCTTGGGAGGGAATAGGGAGGCAAAGTTTAGAACAGAGGCAGAAGGAACGTCCATTCAGAGCCTGCCCCACATGTGGCCCACACATATACAGCCACTCAATTAAACAAGATTGATGAAGCAAAGAAGTGCAGGCCAACAGAAATCGAATGTATATCTCTCCTGAGAGACACAGCCAGAATTCGGAAAGTACATAGCCAAATGCTAGCAGCAAACCACTGAACTGAGAATGGGACCCTGGTTGAAGGATCAGAGAAAGGACTGAAAGAGCTTGAAGGGTCTTGAGACCCCTTATGAACAACAATGCCAACCAACCAGAGCTTCCAGGGACTAAGCCACTACCCAAAGACTTTGGATGGACTTACCCTGGGCTCCAACTTCATAGGTAGCAATGAATAGCCTAGTAAGGGCACCAATGGAAGGGGAAGCCCTTGGCCCTGCCAAGGCTGTACTCCCAGTGAATGGGATTGTTGGGGGCCGGTGGTAATGGGGGAAGATGGGGAGGGGAACCCCCACAAAAAAGGGGAAGGGGAGAAATTAGGGGAATGTTGGCCTAGAAACTGAGAAAGGAAATAACATTTGAAATGTAAATAAGAAATACCCAATTCAATAAAGATGGAGAAAAAAAAGCATTTACTAAATTTACAGAAATCTTTAAATAGTACAGAAACATTTCCCAGATTTATGTGTGTGTGTGTGTGTGTGTGTGTGTGTGTGTGTGTGTGTGTGTGTGTGTGTGTGTGCAGCCACATGGCTATTTACTTAATGGAAATAGGAAATGTCCCAAAGATTTACAATTTACTTTTTCTGGTTAAGTTTGTCCTGTGATGGAGAAAATGCACTTGATAGGCATTTCGGCAACTAACATGAGTAGTCATAAACACTTAATGCTCTTCACAATTATCAACAAATTTTAATTTTCAGTAGAATATTCTCTTTGGCATAAGAATAAATGCTCAGAAGTGTGTTCATTCAAAAATAAACACAGTAAGTAGAGGGAGGTTATAATTTCAGAAATAACACAAGAATTATATAGTAGTAATGACAATTCCTAATTTTTTCATTTTTCCTTTACTTTGTGACTCTGGGAAATAATAGAAGTAGAATAACTTTTTAAATTCCAAATTACATTTCTAAAGTGTCTTTTTAGTGGGGTCTCACTTCTGCTCTGCCACCGGGCTTGGCTGCTCTGGGAAGCAGGATGCAGAAAGTTAACCACTATACCCCACATCATTGTTGGGCGGGTGTCAGGCAGGGACACAGCCAGAGCTGGCTCAGAGGTCCCCAGGCCTATAAGGTGGCTGGGGTCTTCAGGTTCCCAGACTCTTTGGCATCCAGGCACCGCTGGAAACCACGGAAGAGCTAAGAATGGAGTGGGGCCCCACAGGGCTGGATCTAGCCTGGGCCAAGGTGGGAAAGAAGGGGAGCTCTGGCTGGATCCCCAGGGAGAGTTTTTGGCTTGATAGTGGTGGGCTTGGTTTGGCTTGGTGGTGACCATGGCTGTGAGTGCAGGAAGGCCTTCTAGTGAAGATTAGACAGCTCTGTAGGTGAAGGCCTTCTCTGTGGCTCCCACACTGGATCCCAATGAAAAGAGACAGTCCATGTCTTTAAGACATTTATTGTCATGGGCAAAGGTGAATGAATAAAACCATACCCCACTTCTCAGGGTGGGCCTGAGATTAAGTACCTTTTGCAGGAAGAGTGTCTGGGAAGGAAAATTCATTGGTTAAGCCTCCAGGTCTTTAGGCACCTCATTATAATAGAGAAATGTCTTGAGCCTCCTTGACCTGTGGTTACAGTCCTCTACATGTGAAGGGGCTTGGGGCGTTGCCCTTACAGTGACTAATGGCCACAAATCTATGGAGGACTGCAGCTATTGACGGGGCTTGGTTTTCCGGGAGTCAGGCAAAAATGCCTACAGTGTCTTAGAGTCCCTGGGGTTTCTAGCCTTAGCTCAACTAGGAACCAGGATGCCTTTCACGGTCCGACATGTCTTCTTGGAGGTTACTTCACATCAGAAGAGGAAACAACATAAGCTGTGCATATTTCTTTGAATATTCTCCCCAAAATTAGATTATTCTCTCTCAATGAATTCTATCCCATATCCCATTACGTAATGTTTAAAAGCCTGAAACCATAAGTAATGGTTTGCCTTCCATTTATTTTCATGGATTATTAATCTAAATTTAGTTTGCTTGTGTTAAAAATTGTTCTATGGTTGTTTGGCACAATGTTATGCTTTATTATGCTCTATGAGTCATTATTCAAGTTGACTTTTTTTCAAATGTAACAATAGCATGTGCTTTTTAAAATCTCTGAAAATAGATGTCATTGTGAAAGTAATTTAGTGAAACATAATCAGTGAATTGTAGAGTTTTCTGAGGCTACTGAAAAAAGGAGGAGGAGGAGGGGGAGGGGGAGGAGGAGGCAGAGGAGGAAGAAGAGGAGGAGGTAGAGGAGGAGGAAGAGGAGGAGGAGGGGAAGGAAGAGGAGGAGGAGGAGGAGGAAGAGGAGGAGGAAGAGGAGGAGGAGGAGGGGAAGGAAGAGGAGGAGGAGGAGGAAGAGGAGGAGGAGGGGAAGGAAGAGGAGGAAGAGGAAGAGGAGGAGGAGGAGGAAGAGGAGGAGGAGGGGGAAGGGAAGGAAGAGGAGGAGGAGGAAGAGGAAGAGGAGGAGGAGGAGGAAGAGGAGGAGGAGGAGGAGGAGGAGGAGGAGGAGGTCAGGCTTTAGAGGCAGTTCTCCAAAACTATTAGTTCCCATCAGAGTTTCCAAAGAAATACCCTGCAATTTTCAAGTCATAGGCCAACAAACTGCTAAACCAAGCTTTAATTTTGACCGTGTTTATAAACTTCAATACTGTGTGAATCAATTTATGAGTGCCAAGTAAAGTTCAAATTCTGGAAAAGTTAACCTTGCTGGGGCCTGTTTTTCCCCCGAAGTTAATGATTTACAGAAGGATATGTTTTAAATGGTATTTTCTCTCCCACATACAGAAGAAATATTTTTGTCATTTGATGGGACTTGTTGTTTTCGACATGTAACTGCTCATTAATTGTACATTGTATCAAAGAGGTGAAACATATTTTAATCACAGCACATGAGAGCATTCAGTCCATGGGGACTGCACAGATGCAGTACCTCCAGATAGAAAATGGTACAAACATTCGATGAACACCCTGGGCTTGGAGTTGACTAGGGCATTGTCCTAATGAAATCATCTCACCATAGGCAGTACCATCTACCTTTCATTGATGGATGATTTTTGCCCAGGTTTGATCTCAAGACATGGTTTTCATTAGTAAATTGAGCCCTTGTAAGCATTGCCTGGGGTGGTTCACCATCAGTGTATCATTCTTCTTGATTAGTATTGTGTGTGTGTGTGGCTTTGAGAAGTTAAACACCTACGTACAGGAGGCAGAGGTGACCGATAGGTCACCAGATCACCATATTCCATATTTGTACTTACAACTCTGAGGGGAATGTAGGTATTCATCTAGTCTTCATAGATTTCATATATGAACAGTATATTTACATGATTCACCCCCTTCATCCAATTCCTTCCATGTCCTTCCCATTCCTTATTATGTGGTCCCTTATTCTTTAATTGTATTTGGCAATTGTGTGTGTGTGTGTGTGTGTGTGTGTGTGTGTGTGTGTGTGAATACAACTCACTGAGATAATTTAGTGCTATCTATACAGTTTTGAGATTGCTCTCTTGGATTTGGCTAACCAGTCTGGGGACTCATCTTTGAAGAAAACTGGGTTGTCCTCTCTTAGTGTCTAATAGAAGTGATTTATAGATAAAACTGTTTGCTCCCACTTACCTGAATTTTAAGTCAGTTCAGGTTAAACTGTAGCTGTTGCTTTTTTTTAAGTCCACAGTGGAGAGACTTGTCATGCCAATCATAATTAGCTTCAGCATCTGCTGACTTTTTCTCTCCTCTTCTGATCTCCTCAAAGGTAGAAAGGTTGGGTTTTCAACTGTGTTGTGTGCTTGACTTCTTCAGGCAATTTTGTATATTGAGATGAAAACTATCTCATGCATCAATCCCTCATCCAACAGACTTGAAATGTTTTGTCTTTTGTATGATAAAGTGTATGAGGGTCATGAATCCTCAACTCTACACAAAGAATCACAGGCTATATGAATGTTGATAATTGAAGAAATAGTCTTCCTAAGGAAGATTACACCGATTAGTTATCTAGTACCAAATGGTTAGCCTTAAAAATATACATACATGTAACACCATACAGACTGAACAGGTTGTATTTGTATAGTTAGGAATGTATATGTATATACAGATATGTATATATATATATATATATATATATAACATCAATTAGTGAACTTGAAAGGGAGCTAGGAAGGTTATACAGGAGGGGTTGAGAGGAGGACAGGGAAGTAGAAAGTGATGTAATTGCATTAAAATCTCAAAAACTGTAGTGAAATAATTACAAAATGTTTGTCTCTTTTATTTCAGACCATGAGTAAGCTAGTAAGCCAGTTTAACATTTGAATTCTCTAAAATCCCCTTTCTTTTAACTTTATGATGTTAAAATTCCTGACTGCTACCTGGATATAATTTCTAGCACTGTAGGAAAGATTCATGGCCTTTCATATGCTGCCTTTACAAAGACACACCTGTTTAATTCCATAACGAAGAGTAGTTTATAAAACAATATTAAAAGAAATTCTAAGAAGAGTATTTGTTGAAAGAATTCAGGTATCCATTACCCTAAAAACAGCATTGTGCCTACCAATTATTGACCGAGGCCTACTACAGTTTTTTTTGATAATTTATTCAATATGTTTTGATCATATTCATTCCCTCGGTTCTTCTCACATCCTCTCTGCACACCACTTTCTACCCTCTCAACCTCATGTTCTATCTCTTAAAACAAAAATGCAAAAACAAAACAAAAAACTCCAACCCTTCCTGTGCCAAATTTGTGTTGGCCAACTACTATTGACTGTTTGCCATGGACTGTGGTTATTAGACTCAGTGTCTCTCTATTGAAGAAAAGTGATTTTCTTTCCCAGATACCTATAGGGCTATGGCTGGGGCTTAATGCCCACTTCCTTTCTCCATGTTGAGATTTTGTCTAGCTGGATCTTACCCATGTTGTCATAGTCATCTCCCTTTTTGTGTCTGGTAAACACTGTTTTCTCAACCTTGGATCTTTATTAATAAAGAAAATATAGTTCATTAAACTATATTTTAAAACATACAGAGTAGTTTTTACAAAGAAATAATAATACCTCTTTTTAAATACTCTAGAAATCAAACCATGTTTTTATGTGAGCCTTTCTGCTAATGACCTTGTAATTCTCTAGTGCATATCTTTCTTCTAGAACAAACTTTTAGGAATAATAACCCATTCTTACTGTTTCTTGTCAGGGCTTTTGCTTTTTTTTGCAGCAAAAGTACAGTTTCTGATACACTGAAACTTATATCATCATCAGCAACCTGAGAACGGAGAAATCCAGAAGGACCATTACTGTTTTTGACCTTTACTCCTTCCCTTGTAACCTTTGACATCCTAGTATTTTAATCCTTGAAAGACTTTAAAGTTGGTGGCATCATTACGGTCTTGTCTCCCTTGGGGTCTTCTCCTACATTGCTTATTCTGTACAGTCCAGTGTTTTGCAAATGGCATTCTAAGCTTTGAACCTTCCTATAGTGATTTATATAGTGCTATCAATGTTAATGTGTTGTTGTAAAAATATAAAAAAATAAAAAAGTAAGGTTGTCTTTTATCCCCACTAGGTCCAGCACCGCAGTGCCCCAAGATATCTGCTGGATATCTTAATTCTCAGTCAGCAAAGCGTCTCACCCACTGTGCTCCATCCCATATCACACTGCTAAAGACCTCTCTCTGAGCCTGGCAACAATCTCTCTACCTATCTAGTTCCCAAGGCAGGTTTTCATGCCAGAAACACATCCCAACTCTGTGGTGGCCCAGACCAGCCATTGAACATTCTTACACTTAAATCGCTACCTGGAAGAACAGACAATACAATAACCTTTGGCCCAATTGATAAGATATAATTGCCCACATAAACATACAAAGTCCGTACCATTCATCCCTTAAGAACATGGGCTTGAGACCTCATATGAACAACAATGCCAAGCAACTAGAGCTTCCAGGACTAAGCCACTACCCAAAGACTATACATGGACTGACCCTGGGCTCCAACCTCATAGGTAGCAATGAATAGCCTATTAAGAGCACCAGTGGAAGGGGAAGCCCTTGGTCCTGCCAAGACTGAACCCCCAGTGAATGTGATTGTTGGGGGGAGGGCGATAATGGGGGGAGGGTGGGGAGGGGTTAAGGGGATGTTGGCCCAGAAACTGGGAAGGGGAATAACAATTGAAATGTAAATAAGAAATACTCAAGTTAATAAAGATGAAAACAAAAGAACATTAATAACAACCTGTAAATACACAGAGCAGAATCTTAATGTCACCTGCCATATTTTCCTGCCACAGCGTCTCTCCCTCTCCCTCCTGTCTCTTTTTTCCTTTCTGGTCCAGTCTCCTTCTCTTCCTTCAAACTTCTCTCCTGCCTATCCTGCCTTCTTATCCAATGACAGGCCTCCTTCTATCCTGTACCTGCCCCTCTCCTGTATTTTACAAATTCAGTGGGGGAGAAGGCTCCGGTGAAGTCACCTGAGTTCTGAGTATGTGACTAGGCAGCCATCCTTAGGGCAGTGGAATTAACATCAAAATACAGATAACTCCAGGGCAAACCACAACATTAATGAACCGGTAACAACCAAATACGTATATGTATCTTTAGTCCAGACCTTATTACTGAACTTCAAAATATCAGAAGTCTTCTCTATTGTAAATTCAAATCCTCTTAAGCTTGTCAAACCTGATGTGTGTGTGTGTGTGTGTGTGTGTGTGTGTGTGTGTTTGTGTGTAATGGTATATATGATGTATATGTATATATGTACAAATCCATAGGTTGTTATATGCACTTATCTTCATCTCAATTAAATAAAATTGCTAAGGTTTGGGGGGTTTAACATCAAATTTATATTATTGATTATTTGGGAATTTCTCCTAATGCACCCCAATTCACTTTACTTCCCAGTCCTCCCAGGTCTTTTTGCCTCTTCCTCTGCAAAAAAAAGATAAAAAACAAAACAACATAAAAAAGAAGTCCAATTTGTGTTGTCCATATAGTCACTGGAGCATGGTCAAGCTTCTGATGCTTAGCCCCTTAAAAAGAAGTAAGTCCTTCTTCACTCCCAGTTCTGTCAGTAGCCATAGATTGTGGAGAGCTACACTTCAGTATCCTTATCACAATGTTTAAGAGTTCTCTTTAATGGCTTCCTGTCTAGGTTGTTACCTTTTGGGAAGTGGGATGGTCACAGAAGCCTTCTATGTCTCTTTCTCAAGTGAATATTCTAACATAATTGAAGCCTAAGAAAAGGGCTTTAAATCAACTATATGAAGATGATAGAAATCTATAAAGTAGAAATTAATAAATTTAAAGAAATCAGGGAAAACACAAGCAACAGAAGAAAATTAATAAAACTGTTTAAGACCTGAAAATGGAAATAGAATCAATAAAGGAAACATAAACTGAGTTAATTTAGGAATTCAAACATTTAGAATTTCAAACAGAAGCTACAGAGGCAATCTTCATCAACAGATATAAGAGATGAAAGGGAAAAATCTCAGGTGTCGAAGAACTGGATATAGACTAACAGAATGAATGTGAAGACAAGATCCTTTCTTCTAAAGGCTTCATGAAACACATCAACATCAAGGATAGACATTACCTCAGGAAAAAGGTTTGAAAATAGATATTCCAATCAATTGAACCTAAGAAGAAGGCTGATTTAGCAGTTTTAACATTTATAAAAATAAACATCAAATGAAAACTAGTCAAAAGCAATGGGGAAGGACACTACATCCTTGTCAAATGAAAAGTCTAGTAAGATGGCATTTTGATTCTAATAACTATGTGCACACACAAGGACACTGAAGTTTGTAAAAGAAACACTCTTACAGCTTAAATCACATATTGGTCCACACACATTGAGAGTAGGAGACTTCAATGCCCCACTCTCACCAATGGACAGGTCAACTAGAAAAAAACTCAACAGAGAAACACTGTAGCTAACAGACATTATAAACCAAATGTATTTAACAGATATTTAGAGATCATTCCACCCAAACAAAAAGAATATACCTTCTCAGCTCCTCACAGGACTTTCTCCAAAATAACCAAATATTCTATATAAAAAACAAAGTTTCAAGAGATACAAGAACATTGAAATCACCCTCTGTATACTGTCCGTCTATCACAGATTAAGCCTGGGTACCAACAAAAACAGAAACAACAGAAAACTTACAAATTCAGGGAAACTTAATAATGGTCTACTGAATGAAAAGTAGCTCAAGACATAAATGAAGAAGGAAATTAAAGACATTCTAGAATTCAATGACATTGAATACACAACATAATAAAACTTATGTGACACAGTAAAAACAATACTAAGAAGAAAGTTCATTGCAATAAGTGCTTACATAAAAAAGGGGAGGGGGGTCCTCATTCTAACAAAGACAAACCTGAAAGCTCTAGAACAGAAAGAAATAATAATACCCAAGAGTAGTAGATGGCAGGAAATAATCAAACTGGAGGATGAAATAAATAAAATAGAAACAAAGAGAACAATACAAAGAATCAACAAAACAAAGAGACAGTTCATAGAGAAATTTAACAAAATAAACAAACCCTTGGCCAAGCTAACTAAAGGACAAAGGAAAAATTTCCAAATTAACACAGTCAGAAAGAAAATAATGGTGTAAAAAAAGCCACGGTAGAAATCCAGAGAATCACAAGACTTACTTTAAAAACCTGGACCAAATGGTTTTTTGGTCAGCAAAAACGGACAACTTAAAGAATAAATAATTTTCTCAATATGAACCACTTACCAAAGTCAATCAAGATCAGAAGAACTCTATAACCTCTTGTGAAGTAGAATCAAACTTTAAAAGTCTTCTAACCAAAAATACTCTAGTGAGAGATAGTTTTAGAGCAGAATTCAACCAGACTTTCAAAGAAGAGTAAAGGCCAGTACTCCTCACATTATTCAGCAAAAAAGAAACAGAAGAAACATGGCCCAATTCATTTTATGAGGCCACAGTTACTCTAATACTACAAGCACATAAAAACTCAACAAAGAAATAGAATACAGACCAATTTTCCTTATTAACATAGATGCAAATATACTCAATAAAATACTTGCAAACTTAATCCAAGTACATATCAAAAACATCATCCATCATGATCAAGTAGGCCTCATACCAGAGATATGAGTTAGGTTCAGTATAATAAAAATCAGCAAATGTAATCCACCATATCAATAGACTAAAAATGAAAAGAACCAAGAAACCAAAACAACCCCCCAAACCTACATGATCATCTCATTAGATGCAAAAAAAAGGCCTTTTTTATAATCCAATTCCCCTTTATGATAAAAGCACTGGGGAGAGTTGGGAAACAAGGGAAACACCTAAATACAATATGTGGCTAATTTGGAGAAAGTCCTGTGAGTAGCTGAGAAGAACTCAAAAAGTTAGACACCAACAAAGCAAATAACCCAATTAAAAATTGGGGTAAAGAGCTAAACAGAATTCTCAACAGAGAAATCTCAAATGACTGAGAAGCACTTAAAAACAAATACAACAGGAACCAACAGTCATCTTTAATATCTCTCAATATTAATGAACTCAACTCACATATATAAAGATACAAGCTAACAGATTGGATACACAAACAAGATCCAGCATTTTGCTACATACAAGAAACACACTTCAATAACAAAGACTGCCACTATCTCAGAGTAAAAGGATGAAAATATTCCTAAGCAAACGGTCCCAAGAAAAAAGCTGGAGTTGCCATCCTAATAGTCAATAGAATACACTTTCAACTGAAAGTTATCAAGCATGATGAGGAAGGACATTTCATATTTATCAAAGGGAAAACCCACCAAAAGAAAGTCTCAATTCTGAACATCTATGCCCCAGATGCAAGGGTACCTACTTTCATAAAAGAAACTTTACTAAAACACACATTGAACCCTACATAATAATGGGAGACTTCAACACTCCACTCTCACCAAAGGACAGGTCACTGAAACAGAAAATAATCAGAGACACACTGAAACTCATAGAGGTTATGAAACAAATGAGTTTAACAGATACCTTCAGAACATTTCACACTAAAACAAAAAGAATATAACTTCTTCTCAGCACCTTGTGGTACCTTCTCCAAAATCAACCATATAATTGGTCACAAAACAACTCTTAACCAATACAAGAAGATTGAAATAATCCCATCTACTCTATCACACCATCTACTATATTGATAACAGCAAAAGCAACAGAAAGCCCACATTTATGAGGAAAGTGAACAACTCTCTACTCAATGATAATTTAGTCAAGGATGAAATAAAGAAATTAAAGACTTCCTGAAATTTAATGAAAATGTTGACACATCATATCCAAACCTATGGGACACTAAGTGCACTAGTAAAGAAACCGGAGAGATCCTACTCTAGCAACTTAAAAGCACACCTGAGAGCTCTAGAACAAAAAGAAGCAAACTCACCCAAGAGGAGTAGAAGGCAGGAAATAATCAAATTCAGGGCTGAAGTCAACCAAATAGAAAAAAAGAGAACAATATGAAGAATCAGCAAAACCAAAAGCTGGTTCTTTGAAAGAATCAACAAGATAGATAAAGCCCTAGCCAAACTAACCTAAGGGCCCAGAGGCAGTATCCAAATTCACAAAACCAGAAATGAAAACAGAGATATAACAACAGAAATGGAGGAAATCTAAAAAATCATCTGTCCTACTACAAAAGCATGCACTCAACAAAATTGGAAAATCTAGATAAAATGGAAGGTTTTCTAGACAGATACCACATACCAAAGTTAAATTAAGAGCAGGTAAACTATCTAAACAGGCTCAAATCTCATAAGGAAATAGAAGAAGTCATTAAAAAGCCCCCAACCAAAAAGTGCCCAGGGCCAGATGGATTTAGTTCAGAATTCTACCAGACCTTTAAAGAAGACCTGATACCAATATTTCTCAAACTATTCCATAAAATAGAAACAGAAGGAACACTACCCAATTCATTCTATTAAGCCACAATTACTCTGATGCCTAAACCACACAAGGACCCTACCAAGAAAAGAGAATTTCAGACCAATCTCACTTATGAATATCGATGCAAAAATAATCAATAAAGTTCTTGAACACATTAAAACCATCTTTCACCATGATCAAGTAGGCTTCATCCCAGGGTTCGGTCAGTTCAATATATGGAAATCCATTAACATAATCCATTATATAAACAAACTCAAAGAAAAAAATCACATGATCATCTCCTTAGATGCAGAAAAAAGCATTTGACAAAAATACAACACCCCTTCATGTTAAAGTATTGGAGAGATCAGGAATTCAAGGCCCATCCCTAAACATAATAAAAGCAATATACTGCAAACCGACAGCCAATATCAAATTAAATGGAGATATATTTGAAGCAATCCCACTAAGATCAGGGACAAGACAAGGATGCCCCTTCTTCCCATATCTATTGAATATAGTACTCGAAATGCTAGCTAGAAGAATAAGACAACAAAAAGAGATCAAATGGATACAAATTGGCAAAGAAGAAATAAAGGTATAACAAGAGGCAAAAAGAGTGGAAAGGTAGATCTGGGAGGACAAGTTAATTGGGGTGTATTAGGGGAAATTTCCAAATAATCAATAATATAAATTTTACATTAAAAACCCAAACCCTAGCAATTTTATTTAATTGAGATGAAGACAAGTGTATATAACCACCTATGGATTCACACACACACACACACACACACACGGAAAAAGTCAGGTTTGACAAGCTTAACAGGACTCATAGTGGCCTTATTTATGATAGCCAGAAGTTGGAAACAACCCAGATGTCACCTGTCAGAAGTAAGGATACAGAAAATGTAGTTCATTTGCACAATGAAGTACTTCTCGACTACTAAGAACAAGGATGTCCTGAGTTTTGCAGGCAAATGGATGGAACTAGAAAATATAATCCTGTGTGAGGTAACTCAGACCCCAAATGACATGCATGGTATGTTTTCACTAATAAGTGGATATTAGCCAAAAAAGTACTTACTGAATAATCAAGATACAATTTACAGAACTCAAAAAGGTCTACAAGCTGAAGGGCCCAAGTGCAGACACCTCAGTTCCACTTGGGCGGGAGAAGAAAGCAAACAAAAGGGTATAAGGAGGGAGGGACCTGGGAGGGGGTAGGAAGACGGGGAACATGATCTGGTATTGGGTGGGGGAAAAGGACTGAAGCCCTAAGGTCCAGCAGATAGGATGGAAACAGGCTATCTTGGGAGGAGGGAAGTTGGGAGCACCCTCCAGAATGTACCAGAGATCTCGGAAATGACAGACTCTCAGGACTCAAAAGGGAGGGACCCTAGATGAAATGCCCTACAATTGGGAGAGGGAACTTATTGAACCCACCTCCAGCAGAAAGACGGGGTTTCAATTTAAGGATGGGGTTGCTATTCCACTGTCAAAGTTCTGACCCATATTTCTTCCTGTCTGAAAGAATTGCAGGGATGGAAATGGAGAAGGGTCTGAGGAAAAGAAGGTCCAGTGACATGCCCAAAGGGGGATCCAGCTCAAGAGGAGACCCCCAAACCTGACATCATTACTAAAGCTATTGGGCATTCTCAAAAAGGGACCTATCATGACTTCCCTCTGAAAGACCCAACAAGTAGCTGAAAAAATCAGATTTGTACACCCAACCAATGAACAGAAGCTATTGACCCCTCTAGTTGAATTAGAGAAAAGCTGGAGAAAGCTGAGGAGGAGAGTGACTCTGTAGGAGGACCAGTAGTCTCAACCTGGACCCCTGAGATGCCATGTAGTATTGGTTTCTGCTTTACATTATCTTTGACAGTTGTGTCAATGATTTCTATGGAATCTTCTGCTCCTGAGATTCTCTCTTCTATCTCTTGTATTCTGTTGGTGAAACTCGTATCTATGGCTCTTTGTCTCTTCTTTTGGTTTTCTATATCCAGGGTTGTTTCCATGTGTTCTTTCTTGATTGCTTCTATTTTCATTTTTAATTCCTTCAACTGTTTGATTGTGTTTTCCTGGAATTCTTTCAGGGATTTTTGTGATTCCTCTCTGTAGGCTTCTACATATTCATTTATGTTTTCCTGTGTTTCTCTAAGGGAGTTCTTCACGTCTTACTTGAAGTCCTCCAGCATCATGATCAAATATGATTTTGAAACTGGATCTTGCTTTTCTGGTGTGTTTGGATATTCAGTGTTTGCTTTGGTGGGAGAATTGGGCTCCGATGATGCCATGTAGTATTGGTTTCTGTTGCTTGGATTCCTGCATTTGCCTCTTGCCATCAGATTATCTCTAGTGTTCTTTTTTTTTTTTTCCCTTGTGGTGGCTTGGCATTTTTCTATTGAAGTTTTAAATATGTCTGTATAGTCTTGACCTTTGACTACAACTTTTCGGAGTATTTTCCCCATTCACGTCTACTTGGGGTTCTAGATGTTTCTTGTCTCATTTGTTTTACTAGATTTGAGAAGTTCCCTACTATTATTTCATCCAATGACATGTTTATGATTTTTATTTTTCTTTTTTAATCTTGGCTCCTCCTTCTGTCTCATGTATTCTAAGGTATGGTCTGTTGATTATGTCCCTGTTATCGAAAACATAGCAAAAAGAAAAAAGTGAGATAGGAGGAGGATTAAAACAGCATCTTTCCAGAGCCTTTACAATTGGACTCTTCCTCAATGGAGATGAAGTTGAAGATTCTTATTTTCCTTCATTTAGTCTGGTGCTGTACTAACTCAACAGTCAAGTGTCAGATGTCAAGCTGTCTTCCCTTTAGAAACTTCCCTTCTTTGTATACTGGGAAGCACTGCTGGTCATACTTAGTATTCTTTACAGAAGGCAGGTTCTCTCTCAATCCTGAGACTTCTCAAGCCTATGTACACTGGAGAGGCTAGTGTTCTGGGATGTACCTCTCATTAGCATTTCGAATGAGGAAAGTAAACACTGAGATCTGTACAAGTAGAGACCCCTCTGTGTCTCCAAACACTGCCAAGCATTAAACACCTTATTGGAAGAACAAGATTCTGATAGGTCTGCCTTTATATGTTACTTGACCTTTTTCCCTTACTGCTTTCAATATTCTTTCTTTATTTTGTAATTTGGTGTTTTGACTATTTTGTGATGGGAGGAGTTTCTTTTCTGGTCCAATCTATTTGGAGTTCTGTAGGCTTCTTGTATGCTTATGGGTATCTCTTTCTTTAGGTTAGGGAGGTTTTCTTCTATGATTTTGTTGAAGATATTTACTGGTCCTTTGAGCTGGGAGTCTTCACTCTCTTCTATACCTATTATCCTTAGGTTTGATCTCCTCATTTTGTCCTGGATTTCCTGTATGTTTTGGACCAGTACTTTTTCTGCTTTACATTATCTTTGACAGTTGAGTCGATGATTTCTATGGAATCTTTTGCTCCTGAGATTCTCTCTTCCATCT
Organism: Rattus norvegicus; assembly: GCF_021556685.1. NCBI lineage: Eukaryota > Metazoa > Chordata > Mammalia > Rodentia > Muridae > Rattus > Rattus norvegicus. The sequence continues at coordinate 44,864,441 of NC_141540.1, forward strand.
CTTGTATTCTGTTGGTGAAACTCGTATCTATGGCTCCTTGTCTCTTCTTTTGGTTTTCTATATCCAGGGTCGTTTCCATGTGTTCTTTCTTGATTGCTTCTATTTTCATTTTTAATTCCTTCAACTGTTTGATTGTGTTTTCCTGGAATTCTTTCAGGGATTTTTGTGATTCCTCTCTGTAGGCTTCTACATGTTTATTTATGTTTTCCTGCATTTCTCTAAGGGAGTTCTTCACGTCTTTCTTGAAGTCCTCCAGCATCATGATCAAATATGATTTTGAAACTGGATCTTGCTTTTCTGGTGTGTTTGGATATTCAGTGTTTGCTTTGGTGGGAGAATTGGGCTCCGATGATGCCATGTAGTATTGGTTTCTGTTGCTTGGATTCCTGCATTTGCCTCTTGCCATCAGATTATCTCTAGTGTTACTTTGTTCTTCTATTTCTGACAGTGGGCAGACTGTCCTATAAGCCCGTGTGTCAGGGGTGCTGTTGACCTGTTTTCCTGTTTTCTTTCAGCCAGTTATGGGAACAGAGTGTTCTGCTTTCGGGCGTGTAGTTTTTCCTCTCTACAGGTCTTCAGCTGTTCCTGTGGGCCTGTGTCTGGAGTTCATCAGGCAGGTCACTTGCAGCAGAAAAGTTGGTCTTACCTGTGGTTCCAAGGCTCATGTTTGCTCGTGGGGTGCTGCCTACGAGCTCTCCGCGGTGGCAGCAACCAGGAAGATCTGCGCTGCCCTTTCCAGGAGCTTCCGTGCACCAGGGTTCCAGAATGCGTTTGGTGTTTTCCTCTGGCGTCAGAGATGTGTGCAGAGTGTAGTCCCTTCTGGTTTCCCAGGCATGTCTGCCTCTGAGAAGGTTTAGCTCTCCCTCCCACGGGATTTGGATGCTGAGAACTGTTTATCCGGTCGGTCCCTTCAGGCTCTGGTGGTGTCTCAGATGCAGCGGACCTGCTGCTCCTGGGCCCTCCTCTACGGGAACCCAAAGGCCGTATACAGTTTCCTCTTGGGCCAGGGATGTGGGCAGGGGTGGGCAGTGTTGGTGGTCTCTTCTGCTCTGCAGTCTCAGGAGTGCCCACCTGTCCAGGAGGTGAGGTCTCTCTCCCAAGGGGTTTGGGAGCAGAGAGCTGCTGCGGGCAGTGATCTGCGGGTTTGGGACTCCTGCTAAATACCGGAAGTGCCTGGTCCTAGAGGAATTTTGCCTCTGTGTGTCCTGAGTTCACCAGGCAGGTCGCTTGGGGCAGGAAGGTTTGTCTTACCTGTGGTCCCGAGGCTCAAGTTTGCTCCTGGGGTGTTGCTTACGAGCTCTCTGCGGGGGTAGCAACCAGGAAGTTCTGCCAAAATCTATGTTTAAATGGAATTGTGCCATTCATTTTGCGAGATGTCTCATGATCCTATCTGGTACTGGCATTAGGGGAAGCTGTCTAAAGGGTATCTGAGAATTTACTATGGTATAATTTGAAATCTTTCTAATTTAAAAATATTTCACAATAAAAGTGAAAGAACATGGGCCCCAAACATTGCTTGCCTGGATTACTGAATAGCCTCTTTATTGGCCAATCCATCTTCATTTATCCTTCTCACGATCTATTCTTTAGTAGAAGGTCTCTCTAAAATATGTGTGTTCATTAGCTTAAAGCCATGCAATTTCTCTTTATGGCTTTGAAATACAGGTCAAATTCATTAATTTACCATTTCATGAGGGCTAAGTTTCTTTCAAATGCCAGGATCATTCCTCAGCACCCATTTTACTGCAATCTTAAGGAATCATTTATCTGGAGTTTCCCAGACAGTTTAAACTGCTTCACAGTGCTGTGTTACCAAACTGTTTCTTTTCACTAAAATGTCCTCCTCCAACCTCCAGTTTCAACTTTCTCTTCAAGTTAAATCCTATTTAATTTTCAAAGTACTGTACAAACATGACTACTTCTTGATACATCCCCTCATAGCATTCCTGAGATTTTTTTTTCCAATTTCAGTATTCAACTTGCTTATCATCCAAACTTCTACTTAGACATTTTTGTTCATTTCCTTGTCTTTCCCTCTTCTCAAAGTCAGGGACCATGACTTTACTTTTACTCTGCTTGATTGGTATATAATCTGTGCACATTGAAGTTTATCCTTTTTAATATAGTTTTGTGTTTGGACAGCTGCATACAATAATGTAGCCAATACCCACATGAAGTTATAGAATTGTTACTCTCTTTACTCCAGAGTTCTTGTGCTGCTTTGTAAGGCAACACAAGTCTTCATGTCACGTATTTCTAGTTGGTCCTTCTGATATCTGCTTTTTCAAAGCATCATATTACAGTTATCATATGTAAGTAACCAGTGAATATGAATTCTTTTGCATAGTATAATATGTATGACATCCATCCACATTGTTGGTCATTTCGACAGTTTTTTATTGATGAATAATATTTCATTGCATTGGTATATAATAACTGTTTAATTCATAATCAACGAAAGAACATTTGGACTATTTGCCGTTTTTAGCAATTACAAATATTTGCATACATCTGTGAATATTTACATATTGGTTATTGTGCAAACCTAACTTTTCACTTCTCTCCGATAAATAGCGGAATTTATGGGTTATATAGGAAACATATGTCTTTCTTTACAGACTATCCAAGCTGTTTGCCAAAGTTTGTTTGCATCTTTTTGCATTCTGCCTTGCAAACGTTAGTTTTCATCCTCACCCCTGTTTGACTGCCATCCTTTTGAATGCGATTTTCTTTAAATGATTAATAATATTGAACATCTTTTATTTTTTTTTTTTGGTTCTTTTTTTTTCGGAGCTGGGGATCGAACCCAGGGCCTTGCGCTTCCTAGGCAAGCGCTCTACCACTGAGCTAAATCCCCAACCCTGAACATCTTTTTATGTGCTTATTTGAGTACTTCATTTCTATGGATATATCTTTTTAGTAAAGAATCCATCAAACCATCAGGCATTTTGTAAAGCAACACCTGCCTACACTCTGTGTTAATTATGAATTTCTATTTTGGCCTTCTGATAAAGACCTTTTCAAAAGGTATTTGAAAGAGTTTGAAGCCACAATTCATAAAGAATTATGCTATTTTGCTGACGCTAACAACCACAGGCATCAGTTGATGGGTGGGGTATTGTTATAGGAACCTGACTGGAACAACATTTAAAATGGTTTGACTTCTAGAGACCTTAGCAAGTAGGTAGTTGATCTTAGGGATTTCTGACATTCAAATAGATGGGCATAGATGGGCATGCTTCCAGATGTGATAATGAAGGCTAGAAATGAATTACCTAAAGAATGATCTGAATCCCTTTATTGTCTGGTCCATGACCACAAAACCCCATGGATAAAGGTATAATAAGGTACTCCTAAGGTAGAACCCTTTAATCACTGAAGAATGCTTAGGGTAGGCCAATAGTGCCACCAACCAATAGTGGGACCTGTTTCCCAAGTATACTTTAAAGCATGGTTAACAAAAGCCATTTCAACAGTGATTTCAGAGGCAGAGAATGCATTCACTGACATGCAGTGTTCTTGCACCTACAAGGCCTGGATAGTCCTGTAAAAACTTTTTTCATTTTGGTTACTTGTTCTTGAGAGAGTGTGCATCTTAAACATAATGTTAAGAGTATAGGGAAGAAAAGACTTATTGAAATAATCCATTTCACCTTACCTTACCATGTTTAACACACCTGGAGAAGCACCATGTTTCTTGCCCCTCTGTTTTTTTTCTGTACTCCCAGTAGTTAGGGTTCTAGCCAGTTTAGCTCATTTGGCCTTCCCTCTAAAACATTCCCCAACTCTCCAAGGAGTCATGAGTTCTTGTTTCTTTAAAGTACTGCACATTTCTATTTATATTATTTGTCAAAAAAAATCAAGTTTTCAGCTCAGTGAAATATCGAACTGGTGTTTTGGGGCTTGCAATCATTCAGAAGCCTGGCTTGACATATATATTTACTCTCCTCTTGACATATTATGTGTAACTTTTATTGACGTGCCATGTATAATTTTTAGTGAGCTAGCAAGTAACAGAGCACTACAGACATGTACATATTTATCAAGAAAGAAAGGATAAAGGAAGGCTGACACCCACTGTAAATACTCTCCTCGTAGAACCAGTATTTTATCTCAGTGGCTAATACTTCTATATACTGGCTTGGTTCTGTTGAGTCATAAATTATTCTTCAAAAGCTGGCATACTTCCCTCTGCCAGAGTTTACCATTAAATTATAGTCTAGAACATGTCCTTTACCAAGCCGGTAAGATTTAGTCCAAGCTTCTAAACCACTGACATTTTTCAGTTAATCATGTGCTGGTAATGCTGTTGAAATTAGGGCAGAGATGAAACAGAACAGACTGTCAAATCCCCATTTTAAACATACAGAGATGGCAAATTATTGACATTTCTATTTTTGGCTGCAGTATGTATTTTCAAATTAATGAAGTCATTTCAATATATCCTGATTTTTCTTCTAAGATCCATGGTCTTTTGCTTAGAGATGTGGCATCTCTGATGTTCTGTACATTCCTACTCCCACTCTGCAAATTGAATTTTTTATTTATTTATCAACTGTATAGTATCTGAAACAAACTTTTAGCACTGTGTGGAATACAAAGTATGCCTGCTTTTATACTTTTTTTTACTTGGCTTCTCTGTTAGGTAACCCCACAGACACACTAAACTGGAATAAGTAGATGTATTATTTTATCCTATCTTCTGCCTCTGTAAAGTATCATTTCTAGAACTGAAGGTCCCTCGATCCCACATTCTGTACCCAGTTAACCATCAAGATCTTCTCAAATTATATTTTAGAAGCCAACAATAAGATATACATATAGGTTTTAGACGATCTTTTTTTTTTCTTCAATGAAAAGGTAAATGGGATATCAAGAGAGAAACAGATGAATGGAATTGGTGCTGAGCTCTTAAAGCAATGTGAGGAAGGAATATCCTGGTAGCCCAGACTTCTTATATTTCCCATTTATGTCATAAGAAACTTTTCATATGTATAAATTTTATATTAAGTCATTAACCTATGCTGCCTACTTCTTCCTGTTCTAATGAAATACAAATATTCCAATCTTTAGTGATCATGGATGTTTGACATAAAACATAAGCCAATGGCTTTCAATGGTGAAACCTGATGTTATTTTGTTGTATATGAAAGAGCTGGGCTCAGATAAAAAAATCAGCAGTTCATACTGGAGAAGTTTATTTTGTGAGGGAGGAGAAATTGAAAATATGGTCTCTTTCTTCTAACCAGAAACAGAAGAAAAACAGAGTGGTGAGTTGTTTGAATTAAGAGAGAAGAATATTTCAGGAGGAAAGTCATACCTTTAACTCTCAACTGGCATGATATAAAATCATTATCCATCTATCTAAACCTCTAAATATTTCTCTTAAGAGACATAGCCAGATGATATACCTGAGAGATGTTCTTTGGTGTAAGATAGCTAGTTCTCCATCAGCAAGACTTGCTATTGATAATGTTCTTTGGAATTTACTTCATTTCCATGCAAATATTTGTATGCTTACCCCCACCAGATTATCAAAATTTTGAAAGCAGAAATTGCATGTTATTTTATAAATGACTGGTACATCAAAGTGCTCAGAATAAGGGACTCCAAATGCTTAGCCATAAATGAAACATTTGTATCTCCTCCCTCAGGGTTTAGGAAACATTTCAGAAAATGGAGAGGGGTCGGGAATTCAAGAATAGAGCATAGCAAAGAATGGAATGAGTTCAGTCCTCAGAACATGACCTTGTTAGTGCATTCTCGATCTACAGCAGCTATGACTACTAGAACAATACTTGTACAAGATCAGACCTATCAACATTGTGTCATGGAAGGAAAAGGGGTCTATAAGGACTGAGATCTCCATGAGGATTGATCAACTACATACATACATACATACATACATACATACATACATACATACATACATACATACTTGAAAGAATAAGGGCTAAGTGGGAAGTAAAAGGGGATCAGCAGGTGGGTGGGGAAGAGAAAAGTGTAATGGGGGGATATGATACCTACAAATATAAAAGTACCATAGTGAAATTCATTGTTATGTATAATTAGCACAGCTAATAAAATATTAAAACATAAACGACAAGTACATCTCCTGCCTGAGGAAGTTTGCTGCCAAGTGAATACTAAAATTAAACAAAATTAATATTTTGATTGTAAATAAATTCAGTGGACTATGTTATAACCACAAATAAAATAATAAATTTCTACCCACTGTGTCTTAAAGAATATTTATTTTTTAAATTTATAAGGTATGTGTATACAGTGGCCAGAAAAGGTCATCAGATTCCCCAGAACTTGAGTTACAGGCGATTGGTGTTTGGATTCTGATCCTATGGAAGAGAAATATGTGTTCTTGGTCACTGGGATATTATCTCAGTCTTTTTAAAGGAATATTTAGCATTTTAAAATGAATCCTGATGATATGGATGAGAAAGACAGCTCAACTCATCAAGGTTCTTTCTTCCAAGCCTGATGACCAGAGCACAATGCACAGGACACACATGGTATAGGGAAGTTGTCTTCAGCAACTAATCTTCTGACCTCCATATATTCACTGTGGCAAACGGGTGTCCAAACCACTCACATATGTACACATATTGTGGCTGTTTGAATGAGAACGGGAACTATAGGCTCACATATCTAAATACTTGGTCCCCAGTTGGTGGACTATTTGGGAAAGTTTAAGAGGTATGGCCTTTATAAATGAACTTTGGCATTTGAAAGGCCCATGTCAATCCCAGTGTGCCCTCTGATTCAGTTATGTCTCAAGATGTGAGCTCTCGGCTACTGCTCCAGCACCATGTGTGTCTGCTTATCTGATGCTAAGCTCCCTCCCATGATGGTCACAGTCTCTCACCCTCTGTGTAAGCCCCAAATAAATTCTTTCTTCCATGTGATACACTGGTCCTGGCTTCTTATGACAATAAAAAAGTATGATGCACACACACACACACACACGCAAATTAACTTAATTTAAAAATCCTGGAAATGTAAAAAAAAAAAAAACATTGTAAAAGAGTTATATATCGATATTTTAAATTTGCAAAGATAACATAAAGCTCATACATATTCCTTAGATGTATTGATATATAATTAACAAATGAATGTGTAGGGGCTTGTGAGATGACTGAACAGCTAGGCACTTGTGCACAGACTGAAGATCTGCATTCCACAAGGTGAAAGGAGACTACAGCCTCCAGTTGTCCTCTGATCTCCACATACACAGTGTGGCATATGCCTGTGCATGCCTACACCCCAGCACACACACACACACACACACACACACACACACACACACACACACACACACACACACACCCTACTAAATTAAAAACATGCTATTTGAGCATGTATATATTTAGTGTTTATAATTGTGATATTTTAACATGTGTATATACTATGTAACAATTACCATACTCTCCAGCTAGCGTATACATACTACCTCATATTGTTACGATTTTTTAGTGCAGTGACAATGCTTAGGAGCTTCCTTCTTAGTGAGTTTCAAATATACAGTACATTGCAAGTACTAACTACAGACACCTGACATAGTTTGATGTCAGGACACTAACTCATTTTATAATTGAAAATATGTATGCTTGATAGTATTTGATGTGAATCAAAGGGGTATAAGACACTTTAAAAGGTTAGCCACTCGGGTTGGGGATTTAGCTCAGTGGTAGAGCTCTTGCCCAGCAAGCACAAGGCCCTGGGTTCGGTCCCCAGCTCCGAAAAAAAAAAAAGAAAAAAAAAGGTTAGCCACTGCTATGCTTAATTTTCTATTTTGTGTACTTCATACTTTCCAAATAATCAATATTATAAATACAATATAATGACAAAGCTAAGTACCAGCGATTAAGTGGCTGCCTTTTTCTATTCACAGTTTTCTGTGCCACAGTGCTCATGCTTTGGTTTTGTTTAAAAGAGTTTAAAGTTTGTAGTCATCATTTTCTCACAAAGCCCCTTTGTAGGATAATTGAAAATGTGTGATTACTTTTAATTTTTCTCTAATTTCCAAGTTACAGAATCAAAATTAACTATTATTTTTTTTCTGTTGAAGTAAAGGGTACAAAACAAGCCAGATATGGTGGCACACATCTGTAATCTCAGCATTGTGGAGGCCAAGGAAGAGAGACCATGAATAAGAAGCCAGCCTGGGCTACATAGCAATTTCAAAGTGAGACTGGACTATGTAATGAGGGGGAAAAGGCAGGGATAAGGGAGAAGGGAAGAGAGAGAGGAAGGGAGGAAGATCTGGAGGAAGGGAGGGAGAGAGGGATGGAGGGAGGGATGAGAAAGACAGGCAGGAAGGCAGGGAGGGAGGGCAGAGGGAGGGACGGAGGGAAGGAGGGAGGGAGGGATGAGAAAGACAGGCAGGAAGGCAGGGAGGGGGGAGGGAGGGAGGGAGGGAGGGAGCATGGTCCCATAAGCAGGTAGTCAGCCTTACATACCCTTCATCATAAGAAGTACAATAGATCTTCTGCTAACTCTTAAGGCAGATATATCACACTGATTTTTAACACATTCAGACTTATTGTTTTGATTGTTCTTTCAACAGCTGTTATTTTACTCCTCTATGTTTATTTCTGAGTTACTCTGCCCATCCATCCCAAGTAACTTTCATTTTAGGTACATATTCCAGAACCGGTCATAAAAAGGCTAATATACAAGAGGCACTACAACCAGTTTGTCTTTATGGAATGGGATTCTTTTTGTTGTCTCCATTAGAAAGTATGACTGACCCGTTTTCCATAAAGCTCCAAAGTTCCAATAGTTTTTATATTCCTTTGTATTTTATTATAAAATAAAATAAAATAAATTCCTTTGTATTTTTATATTTTTAAACTCACATCACTCTTTCTCTTTCTGTGGATCTTTCTTCCAAGTTTATCCTTTTACAGTTGTTTAATCTCATGGTTTTTTATGTAATTGCTTTTTTCCAGAAAGATTTCCTATGTTGTCAGTGTCTTTAGCTATGTAGTAATAACCATAAGTTAGGGTAAGCAACAACCTCTTGTAGGCAGTAGCTAGACACTCTTAAAATCCATAGAAAACCTATTGCTCTGTGAACATTTGATGTTAATATAAATTTTCACAATTGCCTATGAAAGTCCCTTAGCAATGGAGTTACTTTGCTTCATTGTTAATGGGGCCATGATAGTAAAAATCCATTCTCTTGCTACAAGCTTTAATCTCAATTCAAAGCTGTTACGTCATTATGACTTTCTTCTGTGTTCTAATTACTAGAATGTATCTATAAGTACAATGTTAATAAAAGAAATGAACTACTATTTTTCTAAGTATAGCTAGCATATTGTGTAGGCTTCTCAATATCCTCTGGCTCCTGGAATTTGTACTCTTATGTGGAAAACCTCTTGAGTGTGAATTGCACCCACTGATTTACTTCCGATGAACAAAATTAGGCAGAGATGATAGGGAGTCACATATATAATTACAAGTCTCTACCTTTTCACTTCTCTGACTCTAAGGAAGGCTGATGGCATGTGGCCCCTTGGAAAGATTGGTGTTAAAAGGACCAATGAGGTCCATCAGCCTTCATTAAGAACCTCGCAACCCAATAGAGGTCCATAAAGAAAGGAATCCTCGCAACCACTACTGTTGAAATTATAAACTAAACAAATCTGAAACTAAAATACACTGTCAAATATATTTTCTGATATTTCTATGTAGAGAATTATTTACAAATATACTTTTATCAGTATTTTAACCTAAACATTTAACAAATAAACATATTAACATAGCAACAATCTAAGATGTTGGTATGTGCTTGAGTTCAGAACATGAATTAAAAAAAAAAGGAAGGCTATGATCCGGCATTCTTTAGCAATGATCATTGAAAACTATCCAGTTCCTAACCGAAGCAACAAGCCAACAATATATAAGCCTTCCACATTAAATGACCCAAACATATAAGTGCATAAATCTGTGAGAAATCAGCTCTTTATAAAGCAGTTCTTAGAAAGGTGAAGCAAAGAAAATGTGGCATCAGCAGATGCTAGAAGGCAAAGAGAACTGTAATACAAAATGTTGGCTAGAGCCCAAGGCTGCAAGATTTGTCAGACTGCCATTTTGCTTATCCAAATGAGAATGACCTTTGCCCCTACTTAGATAGGTCATAAGGCCAACAGTAATTAGTTAAGCCACACTCTGACAGGAAATCAACATTATTCATCTTTACCCTCAAAGTGTATGCTCTGACCATGGAGACATCTCAGTTCAGCCATATGGCTGGGCTCTTGGTTTCTTCCCTGAAGCAAGATCTCTTATTATTTCTTGCCTCAACATACTTGGCAGGGTAGTTACTTGAGGAGATGGATGTCTATTGTAAGTTGGGAAAATTGAAATTTTGTTTGTAGAGATACTAGATTGGAGACCATATAGAAAATCAAGATCATTGGAGCCAGATGTATAATGTTCATTCTAAGGATAATTTCTGACAGCTTCTGATGACAGAGGATGAAAGCTACTTTGTCACTGACCTTTGTCAAGGAAGGATGGTGAATCAATATGTCCTTTGCCTTTGTGTATTCCTTTAGTCTAATTAACACCACTTTCCTCAGTGAGAGTAGTTTGGGGTTATAGAATAGTTCTATCTATTCTTACCTTGTTTATTATGTTACAACAATAGCACAGTGATGATATGAGATAATATATCTATATGTACAGAATTGAAGATGTCAACAACTATCCCAATAAATCATGGCATGGTATATTATGAATATTTAAAATCCAACAGAATCCTGGAACTTCTTGAGGAAAACACCAATTAGGACTACATTTTATGAAGTTTTCATCCTGACTTCCTGACTCCATTCAATAGCTTCTGTGAAGTCACCTGGATTGTGGTCTTATCAAAAAGTCTTAGGTTGACTCTTGGCATCCACATCATTGAAGTCCTTCTATTTTGTTAGGACTCTCTAGAAGAACAGTACAGTCAAGTGTTACATTAGGGCAAGTCATGGAAAACACTTCTGCCAACCTCTATAGGAAGAAATACAGTCCAATGCAACATTTAAAAATGTGAGATTTCAGAGCTGAGGGTGTAGCTCAGAAGTAGTGTGCTTATCTTACATGTACAGACTCCAAATTTAATCTCAGGGACTATAAAAAAATAAAGTAAAAAGTAAATTAAATTCGGTCCTCAGCTCCAAAAAAAAAAAAAGACAAAATAGCAAAAAGTAAATTAAAAAGAAAAGCATCAGATTTTTGCCATATTTTCATCATTGTGATAGGGTTCCATTTCATGCTCAAAGTCACAAAATTTCTGTTTGATGGATGAATGTGTATTTCTGTTTGTTATCTTTCTGTTTGTTTCTGTTTTGTATTTCAGCTGTTTTCTCTTGATTATGAAACAAGGGTAGGTTAAATTGAAATGACATCAAACCCAGACACTATTGTGGATGCCAAGAAGTGCATGCTGACAGGAGCCTGATATAGCTCTCTACTGAGAGGCTCTGCCAGAACCTGACAAATACAGAGTCAGATGCTCACAGCCAACCATTGGACTGAGAACAGGGTCCCCAATGAAGGAGTTAGAGAAAGGACTGAAGGAGCTGAAGGGGTTTGCAATCCCATAAGCAGAACAATACCAACCAATCAGACCCACCAGAGTTCCCAGGGACTAAACCACCAACCAAAGAGTACACATAGAATGGCCCATGGCTCCAACCACATATGTAACATAGGATGGGCCTTGTTGGGCATCAATGGAAGGAGAGACCCTTTGTCCTGTGAAGGTTCGATACCCCAGTGTAAGGGAATGCCAGGGTGGGAGGGAGTACCTTTATAGAAGCAGGGGGAGGGAAGATGGGATAGGGGGTTTCTGGAGGGGAAACCAGGAAAGGGAATAATATTTGAAATGTAAATAAAATATCCAATAAAAGAAAAAAGATATAAAGAGAAATGTAAAAGAAATAAAAAAGAAATAAAGAAAAAGAAAAATAAAGAAATAAAAAGAAAAAAGAAAGAAAAAGAAAAGGAAATGGCATGGCTATTTGGCTGTTCACTTCACTTCTGCCATTATGAGAGAAGGAAAAAAAAACCCAGCCTTTTATTCACCAAATCTTTATTTAAGTTCAGCTGCAAGCTAGAAGTGGGAGGTGAGGCTGTTAACAAAAACACGAGTTTCTGTGTTCTCAGAGCTCCTCAAGCACACATCAATTGTAAAACATCTTGGCTCCAAAGAATGGATTTTTAGAGAAAACTCCTCCCTTTCTCTACCATACTCTGGACTGTGAAAGATAGTCAAAACTGAGAACCTTTCATTTTGTTGAAATGGTCTTAACTTTTCTTTTGCTTTGATGAAATAGTCTTGGTAAATTTATTTTTCACCAGTGATATAGCAATGGGATTTTAGCAATTTCCCAGCATCCCCATGTTTATGGTTGTGTTTGGCACTTCAGGAAACATGCTTTGCAAACATGCACTTGTACCATCATCTTTCCCAGAAGCCTGATTTCTTTCAAGTTTGCACATGTGTGATGTGAATGACAAACTTATTCCCCAAATCGTTACCATTTAGTTGGTTACTGTTTCAACTGCTGGTCAAGAATAGCTTGTGTGTAGGCTAGAGTCAGCGGTTAACCATACCTGTTTTGTTGCTCTTGCAGAAGACTTGAGTTCAACTCCAAGCATCCTCAGAATGGCTCACAATCTCCACAACTTCAGTTCCTGAGGGATCCAATGCCCTCTCCTGACCTCCGAAGTCACTATGCATGCCTGGAACACGTAACATTTATTTGGGCCAAAGATGCATACAAATGAAATCTTAAAAAAATAAAAATGGGATTAAAGAATAGATCATTGTAAAGAAGAAATGGATTTTAAATGCCATGACCCTAAACTTTTTCAATAAAACATGTTTAAAGGGGGGAATTTCCCATGGCTTTCTCTCCTCTGAATACACAATAAACTGTGTCTATAAAATGTGAGAGTTAAGAAGTAATTTTCAAAAGTTGGATTGTTAATCCTATCACACAAAACTAGCACTTTGATGCATGTCTTTCCAAAATTTTAAGGAACATTCTTCCTTCTTTCTAAATAATTAAAATCACTTAATATTGCAATACAAACTTTATAAGATGTTTTTATTGCAGAATTTTGTACCATGGACATATTTTCAAAATATAGATATATACCTCCCCAGCTTCCTGATAACAGTTGAATCATAAACATTCTTTGAAGATAATTTCATCCTATTTATTTTATTCTATTTTTATGTTTATTTTTAGGAATTCTCTTTCAGGTTCCCTAGGTAGAAGTTGACCTGATTTAGTTTTGTCTTTGTTCATCTATGCTCTTACAGTACCTCATCTAGTTCATGACTATTCCATTAAATGAAAATTACATTAGCATCTTATTAATATGTAGCAATGACTTCATACTTTTAGTTTTCTTGACTCCATGTACCAAACATTGTTATTTTTCATTTTAAGCTTTTCTTTGCCAACTTATACTTGTTTTAAGCTACCCCTTCCAAATTCAGTGATGCTTATTCCAGAATGAATGTATTAAACCCGAAGTGTTTCATAAGAGTAGCCAACCTCTGAAGTCAGAATAAACAGAAAGTCAAACATCCCATCCAGTGAGAAAAACAGCCATTACCAAGCAAACTAATTCTGCTGTCTTTTTTTTCTACCATGATGGGAGATTTGCATGCATGTCTAATCATTTCCCAGAGTGTAGAAGCAAGATAGGTAAATAGATAGATAGATAGATAGATAGATAGATAGATAGATAGATAGATAGATAATAAGTGGGTAGGTACTTATATAGGTAGGTAGAGGGATAGGGATAGAGAAATATAGATAGATAGATGGATAGATAGATAGATAGATAGATAGATAGATAGATAGATAGATAGATAGATAATTACTTAAAAGCTTGTTGATGGAACTTAATTATCTTTCAAAAGCAAAACTAGTATAATTTTTCATAAAACAATGGCATCCATAGTCATAGATATACTTAAACATGGATATTTTGTCTTGGCATCACAAGCAATTCATTTTTATGTGATTCAGCTAAGATTCCATAGTCAACAACAAGACAGGCCTAGGAGTATTAATCAGCATATTTGTGCTCTGCTATGTTATCTTCTGGCACTTTTTCTCAGCTTAAAAAGTCAAGGGGCAAAAGAACAAAGCAGCTGCCTGTGTGTTCCTCTATTCATTACAGATCCTCCATCTGCACTTAATATTCACTGGAACCAGGTCAACAAAGAGGTCAGAGATCAGTCTCTGTGCCTCACGTTATCTGACACTCAGGATACTGCTCAAGGACCAAGAGCAATAAATCAAAGTTTTTGCTATCTTTAAACATAACTCAAAGCATAAATGTGTTTTTATTTAGAGAGTAACTGAAAACAAAGCAACCCTTTAAGGGTTGCAAAGACAAGAGTAGTTTTGACAATAAAGGATAAATTATCAATTTGTATCTTTGAGCTGTATATTCATGTGGTTTTAATTTTTGTGTGTGACTGAAATAGTACAAGGTGACTTGTTATGCTTTTCTACCTCTTATTAATGATATTTTTTTATTAACTTGAGTATTTCTTATATACATTTCGAGTGTTATTCCCTTTCCCGGTTTCCGGGCAAACATCCCCCTCCCCCCTCCCGTTCCTTATGGGTATTCCCTTCCCAACCCTCCCCCCACTGCCACCCTCCCCCCAACAGTCCAGTTCACTGGGGGTTCAGTCTTAGCAGGACCCAGGGCTTCCCCTTCCACTGGTGCTCTTACTAGGATATTCATTGCTACCTATGAGGTCAGAGTCCAGGGTCAGTCCATGTATAGTCTTTAGGTAGTGGCTTAGTCCCTGGAAGCTCTGGTTGCTTGGCATTGTTGTACATATGGGGTCTCGAGCCCCTTCAAGCTCTTCCAGTTCTTTCTCTGATTCCTTCAACGGGGGTTCTATTCTCAGTTCAGTGGTTTGCTGCTGGCATTCGCCTCTGTATTTGCTGTATTCTGGCTGTGTCTCTCAGGAGCGATCTACATCCAGCTCCTGTCGGTCTGCACTTCTTTGCTTCATCCATCTTGTCTAATTGGGTGGCTGTATATGTATGGGCCACTTTTGGGGCAGGCTCTGAATGGGTGTTCCTTCAGTCTCTGTTTTAATCTTTGCCTCTCTCTTCCCTGCCAAGGGTATTCTTGTTCCCCTTTTAAAGAAGGCGTAAAACATTCACATTTTGATCATCCGTCTTGAGTTTCATTTGTTCTAGGCATCTAGGGTAATTCAAGCATTTGGGCTAATAGCCACTTATCAATGAGTGCATACCATGTATGTCTTTCTGTGATTGGGTTAGCTCACTCAGGATGATATTTTCCAGTTCCAACCATTTGCCTACGAATTTCATAAAGTCGTTGTTTTTGATAGCTGAGTAATATTCCATTGTGTAGATGTACCACATTTTCTGTATCCATTCCTCTGTTGAAGGGCATCTGGGTTCTTTCCAGCTTCTGGCTATTATAAATAAGGCTGCTATGAACATAGTGGAGCACGTGTCTTTTTTATATGTTGGGGCATCTTTTGGGTATATGCCCAAGAGAGTTATAGCTGGATCCTCAGGCAGTTCAATGTCCAATTTTCTGAGGAACCTCCAGACTGATTTCCAGAATGGTTGTACCAGTCTGCAATCCCACCAACAATGGAGGAGTGTTCCTCTTTCTCCGCATCCTCGCCAGCATCTGCTGTCACCTGAGTTTTTGATCTTAGCCATTCTCACTGGTGTGAGGTGAAATCTCAGGGTTGTTTTGATTTGCATTTCCCTTATGACTAAAGATGTTGAACATTTCTTTAGGTGTTTCTCAGCCATTCGGCATTCCTCAGCTGTGAATTGTTTGTTTAGCTCTGAACCCCATTTTTAATAGGGTTATTTGTCTCCCTGCGGTCTAACTTCTTGATTTAATGATATTTTAATGGCTGCTCACATTTATTTATTCTGTTTATACCTCAGCTATTTTCATATTAAAGTGTTTGAAATAATTCAACACATCCCTGTGACCCACACATATTAATACATATATTATTAATTTGTGCCAAATTTTACAAACTCTGGATTTTAGTCTAGGAACTGAATTCCCCTTTCTACAATTGCCTTGCTATTTTTTTCTGTTGTTGTTTGCTTGTTGTTGTTTTTAAGATGCAGAGCATATAGAATTATATAGTTTGAATTTTAACCCCATCTTGACTTTGGTTTCATGACAAAACTTCGACTCATATTTGATAAATTTTCCATTCTGATGATAGTCAACTAGTCTCCCCAATTCTGACTTACTGTTCTTAGTGTCAGCCTACCTCACCCTCAGTCCAGCAAGAAATAATACTTCTTATCAGAGAAAGTCTTAGAGACAAAATTTAAATTTATTACTCCCCACCTCTAGACTCACTATGTTCTTTACAGGAGCAAAAACCACCTTGTCCATGCAGTATATGGAGCACTGGTATATAGCTGCTTATATTATGAAAGATATTTATGTTCCCCCCTTCAAAAATACTATTTGTAGGAGAGTGTCTGCCTGTAGCTTCTGGGATCCTGCCCCTACTTGGTTTTGATTGATAAATAAAGATGCCAAAAGTCAATAGCTGGGAAGTATAAACAGAGGCAGGATTTTAGGATTCCTGGGTTTGGGGTTGGGAGGAGAAGGAAAGAGGAGACGATCATGTCAGGAAAGTGTGGAAGAGAGGAGAAACACTATACCTGAGAAGAGTTCAGGACAGAGAGGCATGGCTGCCATGTAAAGTAGCAGGAGAGAGTGGCCCAGGGGGCTGCCCAACTGGGTCCAAGAAAGTTAAGAAAGAACATAGAATTAGTAAGCAATAACTCAGGATTAACCAAATGGAGGTTAGGCAGTGGCCCAGCTATTGTGCTGTTTAAGGCATATCAAAATATAAAGGCTCTCTCTCTGTGTGTGTGTGTGTGTGTGTGTGTGTGTGTGTGTGTGTGTGTGTTTGTGTGTGTGTGTGTGTGTGTGTGTGTGTGTCTTTCATTCAGGAACATAGACCATTCAGATGGGTAGCAAATCTGCTGCAGGATTAATTAATATTTAATTCTACAATGGTAGACTCATCATTTGAAGCAAGCTCTTTCCTTTCTTAAATATCTCTGAAGTTACCAGGAGCTGATGCTCTCAGCTTTTTCTATCTTCAACAGTGCAATTCATTTCTCCTGAATTGCCAAAGTCAGTAACATCACATCAGACTCAAGCTAGAAGTCTTTCTGTCTTGATGACTCTTGTCTTTAACATCTCATCATGCTTCTCTGTGCAAACTAATCGGTTTACTAACTGAATTCTAATAAATGCTTTGGAAGTGAGTCTTCGTATCTTTGTATCTACAACAATTACCTTTCACTAGGTTGTTTGTTATTACTCCTTTGACCCTCAGCAACTCTGTCTTTCCTGGATTTTCTTCCAACAGTGTATTTTCAGTCCAGGTCACTTCATATATATCACATAGGCTCAGAAAAGACGTAAATAAACATGCATGGAGGAAAGTAGGGATAGAGAATGTGCTTTTTAATTTTGTTTGGTTATTTTATTTATTTGCATTTCAAACATTGTCTCCCTTCCCAGTCTTCCCTCCACAACTCTCCATTTCACTCTCATCAATGGACAGATCATGAAAACAGAAATTAAACAGAGGCATAGAGAAACTAACAGAAGTAATGAACCAAATGGACTTAACAGATATTTATGGAACATTTCATCCCCAAACAAAAGGATATACCTTCTTCTCAGCACCTCATGGTACCTTCTCCAAAACTGTCCATATAATTGGCCACAAAACAGGCTTCAACAGATGCAGGAAAATAGAAATAATCCCATGGGACCTTTGGGATCACCACAGACTAAGGCTGGTCTTGAATAATAGTAAAAACAACCGAAAGCCAGTGGAAGGGGAAGCCCTTGGTCCTGCCAAGACTGAATCCCGAGTGAACGTAATTGTTGGGGGGAGGGCGGTAAAGGGGGGAGGATGGGGAGGAGAACACCCATATAGAGGGGGAGGGGGAGGGGTTAGGGAGATGTTTGCCCGGAAACCAGGAAAGGGAATAACATTCGAAATGTAAGTAAGAAATACTCACGTTAATAAAAAAATAAAAATAAAAAAAAAACAACAGAAAGCACACGTATACATGGAGTTGAACAATGCTTTACTCAACAATAACTTGGTCAAGGAAGAAATAAAGAAAGAAATAAAAGACTTTTTAGAATTTAATGAAAATGAAGGCACAACATACCCAAACTTATGGAACACAATGAAAGCAGTGCTAAGAGGAAAACTCATAGCTCTGAGTGCCTCCAAAAAGAAACAGGAGAGAGTATACATCAACAGCTTGGCAGCACACCTAAAAGTTCTAGAACAAAAAGAAGCAAATACACACAAGAGAAGTAGAAGACAGGACATAATCAAACTCAGGGCTGAAATCAACCAAGTAGAAACACAAAAAGACTATACAACGAATCACATACCAATACTGTCCAAACTATTCCACAAAATTGAAATGGACGGAGCACTACCCAGTTCCCTCTATGAAGCCACAATTATGCTTATACCTAAACCACACAAAGACCCAACAAAGAAAGAGGACTTCAGACAAATTTTCCTTATGAATATTGATGCAAAAATACTCAATACAATTCTTGTAAACTGAGTCCAAGAACACATCAAAATGATCATCCATCATGATCAAGTAGGCTTCATTCAGGGATACAGGGATGGTTCAACATATGGAAATATATCCATATTTCACTATATATCCACTATATATACAAACTCAAAGAAAAAAAACCACATGATCATTTCATTAGATGCTGAGAAGACATTTGACAAAACTCAACACCCCTTCATGATAAAAGTCCTGGAAAGATCAGGAACTCAAGGCCCATACCTAGGCATAGTAAAAGCAATATACAGCAAACCAGTAGCTAACATTAAACTAAATGGAGAGAAATTTGAAGCAATCCCACCAAAATCAGGGACTAGACAAGGCTGCCCACTCTCTCCCTATTTACTCAATATAGTTCTTGATGTCCCAGCCAGAGCAACCAGACAACAAAAGGAGGTCAAAGAGATACAAATCAGAAAGGAAGAAGTCAAAATATCACTATTTGCAGATGATATGATAGCATAATTAAGAGACCCCAAACGTTCCATGAGAGAACTACTAAGCCTGATAAAAAACTTCAGCAAAGTGGCTGGGTATAACATTAACTCAAACGAATCAGTAGCCTTCCTCTACTCAAAAAATAAACAGGCTGAGAAAGAAATTAGGGGAATGACACCATTCACAATAGTTTCAAATAACATAAAATAACCTCAGTGTGACTCTCACCAAGCAAGATCTTGTATGAAGATCTTGTATGACAAGAACTTCATGTTTCTGAAGAAAGAAATTGAAGATCTCAGAAGATGGAAAGGCTGCCAATGCTCATGGATTGGCAGGATTAAAATAGTAAAAACGGCCATTTTGCCAAAAAGCAATCTACAAATTAAATGCGATCTCCATCAAAATTCCAACTCAATTCATCGAGTTAGAAAGAGAAATTTGCAAATTTGGAATAACAAAATCACAGGACAGCAAAAACTATCCGAAACAATAAAAGAATTTCTGGGGGAATCACCATCCCTGACCTCAAGCAGTATTACAGAACAATAGTGATAAAAAAACTGTATAGTATTGGTACAAAGATGGGCTGTTAGATGAGTGGGATAGAATTAAAGAACCACAAATGAACTCACACACCTATGGTTACTTGATCTTTGTCAAAGTAGCTTAAACCATCCAATGGAAAAAAAGATACATTTTGAATAAATGATACTAAATCAACTGGAGGTGAGCATGTAGAAGAATGCAAATTGATCCATTCTTATTGTCCTGTACAAAGGTTAAGTCCAAGTGGATCAAGGACCTCCACACCAAGCCAGACAGACTCAAACAAACTAATAGAAGAAAAAGTGGGGAAGACTCTCAATCACTTGGACACTGGGGAAATTTTCCTGAACAAAATACCAATGGCTTATGGTCTAAGACCAAGAATCAACAAGCAGGACCTCATAAAACTGCAGTTTCCATAAGGTAAAGGACACTCTCATTAGGACAAACGGCAACCAACAGACTAGGAAAAGATCTTTACCAATCCTACGTCACATAGAGGGCTAATATCCAAAATATATGAAGAACTCAAGAAGTCAGACTCCAAAGAGCCAAATAACCCTATTAAAAATGGGTACAGAAGCGCTTACCTAGGAAGCACAAGGCCCTGGGTTCGGTCCCCAGCTCCAAAAAAAAAAAAAAAATGGGTACAGAGCTAAACAAAGAATTCTCAGCTGAGGAATATCAAATGGTTGACAAGTACCTAAAGAAATGCTCAACATCCTTAGTCATCAGGGAAATGCAAATCAAAACAACCCTGAGATTCCACCTCATGCCATTCAGAATGGCTAAGTTCAAAAACTCAGGTGACAACAGATGCTGACAAAGATGTGGAGAAAGAGAATCACTCCTCCATTGTTGGTGGGATTGCAGACTGGTACAACCACCATGGAAATCAATCTGGAGGATCCTCAGAAAATTGGACATTGAACTACCTGAGGACCCAGTTATACCTCTCTTGGGCATATACCCAAAAGATGCCCCAACATTTAACAAAGACACATGCTCCACTATGTTCATAGCAGCCTTATTTATAATAGCCAGAAGCTGGAAAGAACCCAGATGCCCTTCAATGGAGGAATGAATACAGAAAATGTGGAACATCTACACAATGGAGTACTACTCAGCTATAAAAAACAATGACTTCATGAAATTCATAGGCAAATGTATTGAACTACAGAATATCATCCTGAGTGAGGTAACCCAATCATAGAAAAACTCACATGGTATTCACTCACTGATAAGTGGATATTAGCCCAAAAGCTTGAATTACCCAACATACAATCCACAGACCATATCAAGCTCAAGAAGAAGGATGACCAAAATGCAGATGCTTTAGTACCTCTTAAAATGGGGAACAAAAATATTCATAGGAGGGGGTGTGGAGGCATTGTTTGGAGCGGTGACTGAAGCAATGGCCATTGAGAGCCTGACCTATATTTGCCCCATATATATACAGCCCCCAAGACTAGATAAGATTGATGAAGCTAAGAAGTGCATGCTCTCAGGAGCCTGATATAGATGTCTATTGAGAGACACTGCCAGACCGTGTCAAATACAGAAGAGAATGCTAGCATCAAACTATTAAACTGAGAACAGGTCCCCCACATTGGAGGAATTAAAGAAAGAATTGAAAGAGCTGATGGGGCTTGCAACCCGGTAAGAGCAACAATGCCAACCAACCAGAGCTCCCAGGGACAATACCACTACCCAAAGACTATCACGGACTGACCCATGGATCCAGCTGCATATGTAGCAGAGGATGATGGCCTTTTTGGGCACCAATGGAAGGAGAAACTCTTGGTCTTGCCAAGGTTGGACCCCCAGTGTAGGGGAATGTTGGGGGGGTTGGAAAGAGGGGCTGGATGGGGAGGGGGAACACCCTTATTGAAGAAGTGATGGGATAGGAGTCTTATGTCTGGAAACTGGGAAAGGTAATAACATTTGAAATGTAACTAAGAAAAACTAAAACAAAAGCTAAGAAAAAAAGAAATCCTGACTAAGACACTAAGTATATGCATCTATCTTGGTAGTGCAGTTGGTGGGTAGTACAATAATTTGTTCTTTACCTTAGAAGGAACATCTCTGCATGCTTCATACCATGGGTTTTCTAAAATTTTTTGCTGAGGTAGAAGACCCTTGAATTTTAATTGGATTAATATGTTCATTAATATCAAGTTTAAAGTTCTCCTTATCTCCTGCTCAAGTAATCTAATCAGCATAATAGTACCAACATAGTTGATCAGTGTGATGTCTGCAGAAGAGACAGATGATCAAGATCCCCCTGAACTAAGTTACTATATAGGGTACGCTTGAAGTAAAACCATAAAGTCTGCAAGCTGAAACCAAAATAAATCTTCCTTCCATGTCTTTTTATATAAATTCACCAGAGGCTGTGGCTCAGATTTAGGTTGGGTCCCATGACCCCAAATAATCCAGATTTGAGGTCAGTCTTTCCACTTCAATAATTCAAACAAGAAAAAACTCTTACTGGTGTGTCTAGCTGCTTGGTTTTTAGTTGATTCCAGATGTAGTCAAGTTGAGAACTAATATTAGCCATCCAAACAATACATAGCATTTTATGTTCATGACAGGCTTGTTGACAAATTTGTTTTCACTATTTGATCTGTCAGATCCACCTGACTTTTTTTTCATGAGTCATATCCTACTTACCTCTCACCACTGGCTCAAGTGTCACCACAAGAAAGCCTTTGATAATATCTTCAGGAAGTATTCTGAAATCCTTTACATTGCTGTATCACATACTTATAGTGAACTTAATTTCTTCTGTTGGAAATTATAGCTTTATAATAATTGGTTCTCATAGCATGTTGTTTATTCTTTGCTTACTGTGTGTTAAGCTATCCTGCTATTAAATATTTTCAATTTTTTATGTTCTGAATCCCTATTAGACTATTGAGGCCTTGTGCATCCTAGGCAAGCGCTATGCCTCTGATTTATCTCTCCAGCCCTTCCTTGCACTTTTTATTTTGATACAGAATCTTGTTATGTTGTCTAGGGTTGCACTAAACTCAGGAAATGTCTCAAGTATCTTTGAATTCACAATACTCCTACCTCAGTATCTCACCTGAGCAATACCACCACACCCAGTGACTGAGTTTCTTTGTAAAGGTTTGTTACATATCTTCACTCATTTTTGTTAAATACTTTAAATTTTTACTCACAAATATCAATTATACATAATAATGGGTTTGTTATACTTTCAGAGATGTTAGTAATATATATTGAACATGTCTACTTACAATTATCCTCTTTTATCCTGTATAACCCCTGCTAATTCCTTTTTTCTTTCCAACTATTTCCCCTTTACCTTTCTTTTTTCTTCCTTTCTGTCTGTCTTTCTTTTTCCTTTCCTTCACTTCTTCTTCCTCCTCCTTCTCCTCCTCCTCCTCCTCTTCTTTCTATGATTACTATTATTTTTTCTTGTCCCAATGAGTTCAACTTGGATTGATTATAGGAACATGAGCACCTTTTCAATGGCTATACCACTAAAGAAAATGTCTCTCTTTCCACAAGAACCCATTGACTGTCTATACATTCTCACAGATGGGTGAGACTTTATGAAATTCTTTTCCCCTCAATTTCAATAGATCCAGCTTCTGAGAGTTCACATATGTAACAGGCATATCATACTTAGAAGACAGTCCTCTATAACACTCTACCCTTCTTATAATTCTTACATTCTTTCTGACCATTCTGTTGTAATATTCCCTGAGTCTTGGAGTTAATATAGATGTCCAGTGTAAGGCTGCATGTTGTTATATGTATGGTAAATGTTCAGATGACTAAGATAGAAACATCTCTTCATTTCGCTCTCTTCTTCACAAAAGAGGAATCAACTTCCTATTTTTCCTAGCATCTATTTCTATCACAAAAGATGTATTCATATATGTTTATTCAAGGATGAGAGAAGGCTTCTCATTGGTGAGACTTGGTTTACTCTTCCTTATTCACACATCTTTAGCCTCTTTCCAAGGTCAACATCCTGATTTTTATTTCATTGATCTATCATTAATTTACCCAGTCAGCTTTTGACTAGATTTGGATTGCATGTCCCTATTATATTTTTGAGGCAATTCTGACAAAATAAATTCTATGAGCACTTACTTTTGAAAATATCAGGGGGTGGGGTAAAAAAATAACACATGACAAAAATGTTTTTCCTGGAAAAATTTAAATCATTAGTGATGGAGAAAAGCAAAATTCTCTGACTCATAAATTGCATTGTTTTGATCTTTTTTTCCCCCCTAACTTGTGAACTTCCAAGTTTAGGCAGCAAACTCATGAGCTGATTGATGCTCAAGCCATGTGACATGGACCTGCCTCATAGGGAAATGATGACCTTTGTCTTACTTTTCTATTGTGAGAAGATACCATGACCAAAACTATTTATAAAAGAAAACATTTACTTGGGGCTTGTAATTCTAGAAAGCTAGATTCTGTGTCTGTTATTGATGGGGCCATAGCAGCAGGCAAGCGGGTATAGTGCTGGAGTAGTCACTGAGAGCATGCATCTTGATCTCCAAGCATGAGGAAAAGAGAGCTAACAAGGAATGACATAGGCTTTTGCGACCTCAGAGCCTGTCCCCAGTGACACATCTCCAGCAAGGTCATGCCTTCCAATTTTTCTCCAACAGTTCTACCAATAGGGGACCAAGCATTCGAATATATGAGCATAAAAGAACTACTTTTAAACTACCACAGCCGGGAGCACTCTCATAGAGGCAGGGGGAGGGAGCAATGGATAGGGGCACTCCAGACGAGAAATCGGGAAAGGGGATAACATTTGAATTGTAAGTAAAAAAAATTATCAAAAATAAAAACAACAAACAAACAAACAAATAAACAAACAAAGCCTACCATAGCCTTCTTTTCATAGCTGCTTTAACTTCATGAGAAAAACATGATCTAGCTTCAGACCTGTTGTTCTCACATAGATTGATTTTTCTAAAAGAAAACAAAAATACTTTCATATATCTCCTTTATTTTCAAGCTAATTATTTCTAACAAGAAATGTCTAATCACTGGGTACATACCATGCCCCATTGTTGTTGAAGGACATAGTAGTGTCTTCCCTCTTTTCTCCCCTTTATGTAGTGACAACTCGTGATTTTTATTTCTTTAAACAAATGCAGCAATATGTTTTCTTTTTAATCCCAGGTGTAGGATATGGGGCTGCTTCAGATTGTCCACAGTAGCTGACTATGGTTTTCCTTGTGATCCAGCAGGGGTGTGGTTTTGCCAGCTGCAGATAATTTCTGTTATTGTATGACATTTGGAGTTTTGGGGACTTTTCAGAGAATATATATATATATATATATACATACATACATATATGTATATATATGTATGTATATATATATATATATATATATATATATATATATATATATATATATACATATACACATGCTAGGGCCCTGACAG
Source organism: Rattus norvegicus (assembly GCF_021556685.1). NCBI lineage: Eukaryota > Metazoa > Chordata > Mammalia > Rodentia > Muridae > Rattus > Rattus norvegicus. The sequence goes on from NC_141540.1 coordinate 44,889,586, forward strand.
GTGGTGGGCTGTTGGTTGGTTGTTAGTTGCTGATGGTCACAGTTTGTTAAGTAGTCGTGTACAAAGAAGAAACAAGAAGAAGAAATTAGAGAATGTAATACTAAAGATCAAACTTGCCTCAAGGAATTTGTCTAATGATAACATTGCATGCTTTCCCCTCTATATTTTTTCTCTCCTATCTAGTGTTAGGGGTTTGAAAGGGTGGAAGAAAAGAGGTTATCTAGATAAGAGTGGACAAAAGAGAAACCCACGAAGTAGCCCAAGTGGTAACCAGATGTGAGACTAGGCAGAATGGAAAAATTGATCTCAAATGCCATAGAAGAACAGCAGAAAAAGAAGGAATGGCTATTTCTTTACAAGATGCCTGCAAAAAAAAAGTATTACAGTTGCTACAGCTGGAATATCCCCTGCTTTGATCCCAGAGGAAAAGTTCTGTTCACTCTTTTTCTTATATTTCTCCTATATTCTAAGGAGTGGAGAAGAATGGAAGAAAGAACCCACAAGGTAGAAAAGGTCAGATACACCTCTTTCTTCCTTCCTTCCTCCTCCTCCTCCTCCTCCTCCTCCTAGTCCTCCTCCTCCTCCTCTTCTTTTTCTCCTCTTGTTTCCTTTCTTCCTCCTCCTCATTCTTCTACAACATCCTCCCTTACATTTTAAAACCAAGAAATTTGTATATTAGGATGTGTGACTCTCTTTGCCCTAATTGGTTGTTGGCCAATATCCATCCTGCAAAGGGAGCAGAGACTACAGAGAAGGGTGGGAGGGTTGGAAGCTGTGATGGTTTGAAGTGCTTGGCCAAGGGAGTGGCACTATTAGAACATGTGGCCTTGTCACAGGAAGTGTGTCCCTGTGGGGGTAGACTTGAGACCCTCCTCCTAGTCTGTTCCTGGCTTCCTTGGGATTAAGATGTAGAACTCTCAGCTCCTCCTGACCCATGCTTGCCTGGATGCTGCCATGCTCCTGCCTTAATGACAATGGAGTGAACCTCTGAACCTGTAATCCAGCCCCAACTAAATGCTGTCCTTTATAAGAGTTGCCTTGGTCAAGGTATCTGTTCACATCAGTAAAACCCTAAAACAGAAGTCCTGTGACTAAATATCATCAGTTGCAGGGAGGCAGATCAACTTTAATTAGGATGATTTGAGGCTTATATGATTTTGGGGGATAGTGGGGTAGAAACATCCAGGATGGGCAAAGGCCATTGACTGAAGGCTTAGGGTACAAAAATTACTCATGAGCATGGGAAAGCATTTCAGGAATATAGCTGAATGGGTTCTTATCAGAGAGAGGAAATTGAACCTGTAATCTTAAGCAAGGCTATGTGATATTCTACAGGTAGAGGTGTGGGGTTTTTGAACTCCCAAGACAAGAGCAGAGAAGGAGAAGCCCAGTCAATGAAGGGAGTCCTACACATGGAGCTGAGCCCCACAGGCTATCTGAACAAAGGTAGATTTCAACCTTAATTATCAGAGTTTCCCCATAAGAATGTACTTATTTATCTTTTAGAAATTTAACTATATTTAATTCATAGAATTATTATGTAATTCTTCAATTTGGGGGGCTTCTGTAAAAAGAAATGTATCATCTACCAGAGCTTATTTCCTACCAGTGATCCTACAAACAAGTTAGAATAACCAGCCCCAACATAAAAACAGCTATTATCCATTTACTTCCCCCATTATAATTACGTGAACTTTGAAATTAGAAGACAAAGACAAGACAATAAATGTAAAGTAACAAGAAAATGAAAATGAAATATTTTTAAGTTTTGTGTCCTTCAGGAGAAAGTATCAATAACTTTTAGCTGGGGTAAATTACCCTGTTCAGATTTACTGGTCTTAGCTGTATTCCTTTCATACAATATGTAATGAGCAGATGGGTGCTGTATTTGTAGTGAATTTTATTTCTAGTGAAAGAACTACAGCAACTAAGGTAAGGGTATACTGAACCAACTTTTAATCCCACAAGCTATGGTAGCACTATGTGCTCCTTTGTGTAATAGTGCCACTACTGTTCTAAGGGTTACCAGCTTCTCTGTAATTAGATTTGGGTTCTTATCCAAAGGAAAGAATCTATGCTTGCTAGTATAAACCTCATCAAAAACTTTTGTAAGAGAGGCCGTGCATCTTTGGGAGGAACTGTGTACAGTTGTTTAACTAAATCGACAAAGTCCCAAACTGCTGTCTAAATATTTATATGTATACCAAAGAGCCAACAACCTTAAAAGCTGTAGCCCGAAGAGTACAATGTAAAGGAAAGGACAAGAAGAATATAAAAATCTGAAAATAGGAAGAGGAGCTGAGAAGTGTCGTATTTTGGGCAAGATAGCCCTTGCCAGCACAGATTCAAAGCAGCTTGCTGATGCCTTTACTGGCCCTGTGTAAGAACAGCCCCATCAGCAGTCAGGCAGTGATGGAGGAGGGACTTCAGGGACTCTATGTCTTTCTTCCCAACTACTTGCTAATGATAGATTTGAGGATAGATGAGGTCACTGTCTTCTGTTGTGTACCCACTAGGCTCCAATAGATTGTTCCAATCTAATGGTCACAAAATTGGTCCTTGTTAGACTAAGTGAATTACAAAAATAACCCCAAAATCATAGATCTGAGGAGGGACTCTAAGGGATAGGAAGGAAGGAAGATTGGTAGGAGTGGAATGAAGACGAGAAAGGGTGAGACTTATAGAGTAATCTGAATACATTTTCCGTAATATGAATATCTATGAAATTATCAATATATATCAAGAGATAACTTCAAAGTTCAGAGTAATTGCTTCTCCAAGGACTAGAATTGAGTCCTCAGCACCCACATCTGCTGGCTTACACACACACACATAGCACACATTCACACAGACACATAGACATGAATAAAAATAAATAAATAAATCTTAAGAACAAAACTAATTGATAAAAAGCAGGTAGTGTAAACCATGACTTTTTCTTTTCTTATTCCAAAATTCCTCTCTACCTTCTGCATTCTGCAATGATTCTTAAGAGAAGAGGGAGGAGGGGAGGAGTGCGGCTCTTATGTTTAAAACTCCACGGAGTGTGAAGCAGATGTCAATTATAATTCTAAAATTTATCACGGCTGAAAATGTTGGAAATAGTAAATGGAAGCTTAAACTTTGAGAAGGAAGCATGAAAGTAATTGAAGCACGGACAGTGTCTGAATGAGGCAACTTTGGAAGAAGAGAGGACATTAAGATGGGTGTCCAAATAAAGAACAAAAGCAAAAACGATTGAGTAGAAGTCCCGGAGAAGACATTAACAGTTTTAATTAAAACAGGACTTCTCATTTGTTTTAAAGATGATGGTTGAGTAGTGCTTGCTTTTTCTTCAAATGCTTCTTGAACTAGTAATATTTTCTGTTCAATTTTGCTCATTTATATCTTAACATGGTCTTTTATTTAGATTCATATATGAGTTGTTGGCATAGGACTGTTTCTGTCTATCAAATGACAATGTTTACCATGTAAGGCTCTAATGGAGACTACACTTCACTGTGGGATTTCAAGGTTTCATGCACTCCCACCTTTTTTTTTAAACTGACATAAGCATAGTAGATGTGTTGGTTCGAATAGGATTGACTCCCATAGGCTCAGATATTTGAATGCTTGATTGTTAGGGAGTGGTGTTATTTGAGAGAGATTAGAAAATGTAGACTTGTTGTAATAGGTGTGGCCTTGTTGGGGGAATTATTCACTGTAGTTAGGCTCTGGAGTTGCAAAAGTTCGATGCAAACCCAGTGTCTTTTTCTCCCTGATGTCTGTGAAGTCAGGTGTGAAACTCTCAAGGTATGTTTCCAGCATGAGAGCCTGTATGCCGCCATGCTCCTTAATATGACAGTAGACTGAACTTCTGAAATGGTAAGCTATCAGCAGTTAAGTGCTTTTCTTTATAGGAGTTGCAATGGTCACAGTATGTCTTCTCAATATTGGAACACTGATTAAGACATTAGGAATCCAATACACTATTTAAGAGATGTCATTGGGATTGGTTGGGCTGGTGGCTAAGACCTTCATGTCAGCTGTCACCACAATAAATCTTCCTCAGACCACTCTTGTGGATTCGCAATTATCCTACTAGGACTATCATAATAAGATAGAAGCAGTAATTATTGGCAGATGTATCAAATGCCTTTTTGACCTGAAGGAAAATGAGTAAAGTTTTTCCTCTGACTATTATTAAGGAAATGATGCTAATAGAATTGTTAAAATTAAACCCTTTGTTCCTAAAATTAATTCTCCTCTACAATGCTGTACTGTTCCTGGGATAGGCAGGTGAGCCGTGCTTGCTAACGTGTTGCGGGTTTTGAGTGATACTTGATTTGACCTGAGTTGTTTTTGTTTTTGTTGTTGCTGTAATGAAGATTTAATTTCTTTTTTCTTTTTCTATTACCTTGGGTATTTTAAGCAATATCACTGCCTTCCTTAAGGCTTCAACAGGATTTTTTAGTGGGTAAGTTTGGTAAAGTGCAGTTTTCCTCCTATTGAACAGGCCTTAAGTCCATTTATACAGCTCTTAGTTACCACAATGTATGAGGGTCACTATTTCACCCTTAGGGACATCTTGCAATGCTAGTCATTGTTGTGGATCATAGATGTCACAAAAAATGGGTAGCACAAAAAGTTGCCTCCTTCTCTATGGAAGCAAGTCCTAAGGATGATATTTTTCGTGTTATGTACAGCTCCAATCCCCTGAATCCTGTGTTCAAAGTGCATGGTGTCTGCAGCAGCAGAGACTTACTTCCAATCTCTGGAATTCAACCAAGGGCAACATCAGTAGTCTCGATTGTTTGGGGAGTCTCTTAGACTTCCATGCGCAACAACTCAAAAGGGCATTTCTCATACCCAATCCTGGATGTTTTGTTCGATAGTCTATGGCTCTTGGATTAAAGGGATTATTGTTAGTCCAAGTGGCATAATGTCATTGAAACGCTATATGGATATGGGTATTCATACACTTACATGCATTATAAATAGTGTTAGGTAAAATTTTAAAAATGATTCCTTAGGACTTTTTAACACTTCTGAAGTTATTTTCCCCTTCTTCCCCTTTCTCTTAGATTGACCTGACATCCCTCTCCCAAACTAAATTCTTTAACCCATTTTCCCATTTATTTTCACCACCATATCCCATTTTGATAACCGTTTCCAAATGTTAGGAAGGAAAAAGAATTGAAGAATGTGGCGTTTTCCATGATTCCAAGGAGTTCTAAATCAAGACTTTCTACAGTTTTATCTGCTGTTTTGTTTGTCACTACATTTTAGAGTTAGCTTTGAAGTAAGAAAAATCATGGTAATTGAAACAGCAAGGACTGATTAGCGTAGAAATCAAAAATAGTCTTCATGCTCTTGCATCTTCATAAAAAGTAGGAAAGTACTTGTCAAACTTACTTCATGCTTTCTGTGAGGGCTTGTGTGAGTGAGATATGAGAAAATATTTATTGTCAAGTTTTCTTCTTCTCCCACAATGTGGCAAATTGAACAACAGCTTTTGGAAAATATAAACTATAATGTTTTAAAGTATTAAAATAGCAAATATAGCAATAAAACCCCCACAAGAACATAGAACAATTTAGTCAGCAAAAAACAAGAGAACAAAAAATGGGAGAAAAGAATCCGAATAAACAAAGTATGTTTTCTCTTTCTTCTCATTCTCACAGGTGGGTAGGCTCAGGTTGGAGGGAAGGTGTCATATGTATCTGTATTTTTACACTTATGCTCTTTAGATAAGTAGATGTTTAATAATTGCTTATGGAGTACATAGGCCCTAGAGTTTGACAAAAACTTTTGTTATTTGCATGACTAGGTAGTAGAGAAGAACAAGAGTTCTTAAAATGACTGCATAGTTTGAATAGCAAAGCAATACACAGATAAAATTCTTTTACATAGGCCAAGGGAATGGCTCAATGATTATGAGAAGTGGATGCTCTTAAGGAGGAACTAAGGTCAGTTTCTAGCACCATAGAACAGCTCAAAACTGCCTATAAGCCAAGGGCTCCAATGCCTTTCTCTGGTCTCTGTGGATTCTTGCATACATGTAGTGGATATAAATTCATGCAGGCAAACACACACACACATACACACACGTTGGTATAAATAATTGGTTCCATTCATGAAAACCGGTCTCATTTTGTTCTATTTCCGTTTAATTATCTCCAATTGGTTTGTTGTCAACATTGCTACCTTCGCTCGTTTACCTAATACAATGTCTTCCCTACTTTATTTGTAACTCTTATGGGCTTCTTCTTCTTCTGTTAAACATAGTTAGGTATGTAACTGGATTTTATTTTAAAATTTAATGTAAGAATTGTTCTTTTAAGTCCCAGGAGATTTGGGTCACTGCACAGAGAAAACTAAGTCCAAGAACAACACATACGCTCAGTCCTAAAAATGTCATAAAAATAGTATCGAGAAATCTGATACGCAGATACACAACCAGAAGGGTGGGAAGAAGATGAAGGCCATCAATATAGTGCCCACAGAACCAAAGCCCAAGGCCACAGAGTGTAGCTATAACTTCATCAACTTGTCTACATTATCCACATTTCCAAAGGTCTCATGCTCCATCTAACGAAAGTCAAGACCCAAGCTCAGGCTGAAGCTGTAACATCTCAGTTCAAGCCCCCAAGTGCCTGAGCTGCACAACTCCATTCTAAAGGTCAGGTGAAATCAGAAGGACCATGTAATCCATGGGTTGTCATCTGTCTGAGGCTGATGAATTCCCATGTAGCCATTATAAATAAGCTGAAGACTGGAAATGAAGTTCAGTACAAACCATTTTGTTCACCTACAGGGATTTCAACTTATTTGCCCCTGCTGATGCTGGATGCCTGTGAGGCGTCGTCCTCTTTCATCATCTTTTAAGAAACTTTTGTTTCTTAAAAAATTATGTGTAACATTCTCTAGTTCTCATTGCCCCAGTCCTTATTCTTGGAGATTCTTCTTATTTTTTTGTAGTCTCTGCAATAAAGTACCAGGAAAATGATCAAGGATTGACACTTTAAAATATATTCCATACTATAATAATCTAATGACCAATGCATTCTTATCTTTGTCTACAAAGGATTCTGATAGAAAGACCCTGCCACTAGCAAGCTCATAAGTCAACATATTGTCAACCATTAGCAACATCCTCAGTGTAACCGAGCAATTCACTACCCTAGGCTAGTTTTTATATTTTCTTATTTGAGAATCTCCATGTCAAGTTGATTCTATAAATGTGGATTTGCAGAGATTTCTCAGAAAACGTTTTATTCATCCCCAGAGTCCAACTAGAAATAAGCTTGTTAGAAATAACCACAAGTTCTTGCCTGTGTCCTAAAATAGTTGGTGGATTTTTTTTTCTTTTTTCTTTTTTTCTGGAGCTGGGGACCGAACCCAGGGCCTTGCGCTTCCTAGGCAAGCGCTCTACCACTGAGCTAAATCCCCAACCCCGTGGTGGATTTTTTTATAAACAGTTTCTGTGCTTCTGTCCTTTACAGACTTGAGATATACCTAGTGTTCTCTGTTCTGTGTGAAGTGTAAAAATTCTAGGAACTAGACAATTTCTTTCATGTATAAGGTTTTCTGAACAAAAATCAGTAACAAAATTATTTTAAGAAAAAATGAATATAGAGCATTACAGGAAAAACAGTGTATTGAAGAACAAGAAGGGCATGAAATAATATTTTATGATCAGAAGTAAAATAGTCACAAATATAATATGAGATATGAAATACAAGACTATAAAAATTTGCTATGTGCTTTGTGGGCTAGTATGAAGAGGAAGGGAAATTTCTTTAAAGTGCTAGTTGGGTTATCAAAGAATGTCACTTCTACGGAAATTTGCCTGGCAGTAGCTCACACCAAAAATAAGAATTCACTCAATTCTGAAAAGTTCCCATTTCTTAGAAATAATAAAGAGACCACTATAAACCCAAATGATTGTGACATTTTAATTGCAGTGATTTGTATAATAAACAAATAATTATTTACATCACAGACCAGATTCTGATAAGAGCAAGGAAGTGCTTATGTAAGAATAGAGACATGATGCAATGTCATTTGAAATAATCCTAACTAGTTTGGATACAGATTAGCTGTTTATGTTTGTTTCTGTGTGTGTGTGTGTGTGTGTGTGTGTGTGTGTGTGTGTGTGTGTGTGTGTTTGTGTGTGTGTCTATATGTGTATTGGCATGTGTGTGTGCGAGTGTGTGTTTGTATGTGTGTAGCATACACACACATAATTTCTTTATATATATATATAAAGAAAAAGAACTGTGGGATAAAGTAGAATAAGATGAAATAAATCTTTAACCATTTTAAAGCCTTTTTATCAAGTCAAAGATTCCTTTGAGTAACTCAGAAGTTTATCACACTGGCTATAAAGTCCCTCATGCTTTCTGATAACTAGCTTTCCACTCCCCAATTTCTCCCCTTTGAACTCAGCCATGTCCTTAGAACTTAGTTATTTAAAATCCATCCATAATTATCATGGTGTACATTAGGAAAGGTGCGAAGATTGACTAGTCTTCAAATTGCCAAAGTTCCAGGATGTTTGTAGCATTTGGCAGGTAAAGAAAATCTCAAAGTCAAACACTAGAAGGATTTTTAACCCTGCCAACTCTCTCTCTCTCTCTCTCTCTCTCTCTCTCTCTCTCTCTCTCTCTCACACACACACACACACACACACACACACACAAGCAAATTTTATAAAGTTGACTTACGTGGGTGTGCTCACTAGTAGACTTGGTGAAATCATACATTCTTGAAGAAATAAAAAATTAAAATCAATAGTGGCTTGTGCATGCTAGACTATTCTGAAGAACGAAATTCCAACCATTTCCTCTTGTGAGTGGAGAAACAAAAGTGGGTGCAATGATATATGTTCTATAATGATGACTAGCACTCAGGATGTGGAGTCAGGAAGACAAAGAGTCAAAGTCATCCTCAGCTGTAAAGCATGTAGTGGGAGGAGCTATGTAAAATCCTCTCAAAAGTTGAGGGGGAAACTTTGGATATTTCATATATTGGGTATGTTTAAATATGCCTTATATTATAAATTACTGCTTCCAACAACTTTTAGCTGTAAAATGTATTAATCTTTGATTATTTTTTAATATAAGCATCACAAACTCTAGAAAAATAACTGAGCCAAGACTAATCAGGTCTTCTACAATTACAAATGAGTCCACTGGCATTCTGACCAGGGAAACAGGCTAACTGCAGATCTTCACTTGATCCAAATTCAATTTCCCAGTTTCCTCCCTAGCTCTGCAACAGACCACCTACCGAGGCCTCCCTTCCCTCCCTGACCCTATCTCCAGTCTGTCATGCAGATCTTCTCCTAACATAACCTCTCCACAACTGAAGGAGGTCAAAGGGAAACAAACTGGAAGGAAGAAGGCAAAGTGGGAGACCAGACAGATCTTGGGTTCAGAGTCCATCTTGAGAACCTGACCTAAGGTTGAACTCTCTAGCACCAGTCTCCAGGTTACTCCCCAACAAGCCTGCATCTAGCTACAGTTCCCAGGTTACTCCCTCAACAAGCCTGCACCTCCAGTTTACAAGCCTGCCCATCGAGTTGCACTTCCTAACAACCACCCATCAGGTGGACAGCAGTAGTTAAGTTTATTGTTTGGCTCCTAACACCAGCCAATTATTTTAAAGGGCAACAAAATTCCATAATATTCCCCCAATCAGATGTGTGCCAGACCAGAAACCCCCTTCCTTGTTTGCTTACCTCTAAAAATGTTTGCTTGAAACTGGACTCAGAGCTTCATGTCTCCATTCTGCTGTGTCAGGGTCAGCAGAGCCCAAGCTCAAACTTGAATAAAAAGACCCTAGTGAGATTGCACTGGAATCAGCTCTTTGTTGGTCTTTTGGGACTCACAAACAGGCACAAGAAAATCATGTTTTTCTGCAGATGATATGATTGTATACACAAGTAACCCTAAAAATTGCACCAGGACACTTCTACAGCAGATAGATACTTTCAGCAAAACAGCAGGATACAAAATTAACTTACAATAATTGGTAGCTTTCCTATATACAATGGCCAACTTTGAGAAAGAAATCAGAGAAACATACGCTTCACAGTATCCTCAGATAATATAAAGTATCTTGGGGGTAACTTTAACCAAGCAAGTAAAAAAACTTAAGTGATAAAGACTTTTAGAAATTAAAGAAATAAATTGAAAAAGATAACATAGGATGGAAACTCTCCTCATGATGCGGATGAACGCAATATAATAAAAATAGACATCCTTCTAAAGGCAATCTACAGATTTAATGCCTTTCCTATCAAACATCCAACATAATTTTTCACAGATCATGAAAGGACAGTTATCAGCTTCATACGGAAACACAAAAAAAATGAAGAGAGCTAAAACAATACTGATTAATAAAAGAAGGTCTGGAAGTATCAGCAACCCTGATTATAATTATAATTACATGTGGTTATAGTAATAAAAACATCATAATATTGTCACAAAACATGCGTATTCATAATGGAATTGAGTTCAAGACCTAGCCATAAGTCCATACACTCACTCATACCTGATTTTTGATAGAAAAACTATAAATACACACTGAACAAAAATAGCATCTTCAACAAATAATGGGCATCAAACTAGGTGGCTATATGTGAAAGAATGCCAATAGATACACACTGATCACCCTATATAAAACTCAACTCCAAATCAGTAAAAAAATCCCAACATAAGACCAAATATAATGAATTTGAGAGAAAAAGAAAGTAAAGGTAAGCCTTGAATTTATTGGCATAGAAAAAGATTGTCTGAACAAAAAACCTGTAACACTCCGTGAAATGGAATGCATTCCTGACTGCCCTAGTAGTCAAGAACCTGTGACCAGATAGGCCAGATACATAGGGGAAACCAAATCCCACTCTTCTGTTAAAGGAATATAGCAATAAAATTACTCCTAAGGACATTGTGTATACCCATAGATCAGTGCCTGGCTCAGCCATCATCAGAACAGCTTCTTCCTACAGATCCACAGAGTGAGCAAGAGATCTTCGATCACTTAGTTCTAGATGGGATGGCTACATCAAATCCCTCTCCTCAGGGCACAGGGAATCCTGTGGCAGAGGAGGTGAAAAGATTGTAAGAACCAGAAAGGCAGAGCACACCCAGGAAACCAGGCACTCTAAACACAGCGGGAGCAACATTCATACAAACTAACAAAGGCTGAAACAGCAGCCACAGAGCCCACACCAGTCCACACCAAATGGGTTCCTAGAGCTGAGAGAAGTGGATAGAAGCCTCCATCCCTAACTAAGAAGCTATTCCAAATGATAAGACCCCGCAAGTGAAAAATTAGTGTTCTCCAATGGAGTCTCACTAGAGGTACAAGCCACACGTAAGGTTAGGCCCCATACCCAGTAGGAGAATGCCAACACAAAACGAACTCAATGGGATCTTTGGAGGTTCTTTACCACATAATATTTAGCTAGGGTATATTTTTAACCTTATAATACCTTTGTGTGCACATGTGTGCGTGCGTGGGTGTATGTGTGTATGTCTTTGTGGGATTGTGTGTATGTAAGTGTATGTCTGTGTCTATATATGTTTCTTGTGACTTTTCTTTGATTCTTTTTCATCTGTTTGTTTTGCTTCATACTATTTTGATTGTTTTTTTATTTTATTATTCTGTTTTGTGTTGATCTAGGAGTACAGCAGAATACCCTTAGTAGTCATTTTATTGCTAAGTTCCTTTAGCAGAATAGTAGTATTTGATTTTCCCGTAGGTCCCTAACCTATCTTGTCACAGGTTTTTGGCCACATGGGCAGTGTCAGAGGTGCGTTCAATCTCACGGTGTGGATTTTAAATACAATCAGAAGGGATGGGGACTTTTGTCCACTTCTCTCAGCACTGGCACCACAACTGGTGCAGACCAGTGCGAGCTCTGTGCATACTGCACCAATCTTTGTGAGTTGACTTATTCTTATTTTATTTGTTATTTCAAGACAGAGCTCTCTGCGCAGCCATGGCTGTCCTGAGACTTGTTCTACAGACTAGGCTGGCCTCAAACCCTGAGTTCCAAATGTCTCTGCCTCCCTGTGCTAGGATTATGCCTGTCAGTTTTCTTTTTTTTTTTTATTAACTTGAGTATTTCTTATATACATTTCAAGTGTTATTCCCTTTCCCGGTTTCCGGGCAAAATCCCCCTCCCCCCTCCCCTTCCTTATGGGTGTTCCCCTCCCAACCCTCCCCCCATTGCCGCCCTCCCCCCATAGTCTAGTTCACTGGGGGTTCAGTCTTAGCAGGACCCAGGGCTTCCCCTTGCACTGGTGCTCTTACTAGGATATTCATTGCTACCTATGGGGTCAGAGTCCAGGGTCAGTCCATATATAGTCTTTAGGTAGTGGCTTAGTCCCTGGAAGCTCTGGTTGCTTGACATTGTTGTACTTTTGGGGTCTCGAGCCCCTTCAAGCTCTTCCAGTTCTTTCTCTGATTCCTTCAACGGGGGACCTATTCTCAGCTCAGTGGTTTGCTGCTGGCATTCGCCTCTGTATTTGCTGTATTCTGGCTGTGTCTCTCAGGAGCGATCTACATCCGGCTCCTGTCGGTCTGCACTTCTTTGCTTCATCCATCTTGTCCAATTGGGTGGCTGTATATGTATGGGCCACCTGTGGGGCAGGCTCTGAATGGGTGTTCCTTCAGTCTCTGTTTTAATCTTTGCCTCTCCCTTCCCAGCCAAGGGTATTCTTTTTCCTCATTTAAAGAAGGAGTGAAGCATTCACATTTTGATCATCCGTCTTGAGTTTCGTTTGTTCTAGGGATCTAGGGTAATTCAAGCATTTGGGCTAATAGCCACTTATCAATGAGTGCATACCATGTATGTCTTTCTGTGATTGGGTTAGCTCACTCAGGATGATATTTTCCAGTTCCAACCATTTGCCTACGAATTTCATAGACTCGTTGTTTTTGATAGCTGAGTAATATTCCATTGTGTAGATGTACCACATTTTCTGTATCCATTCCTCTGTTGAAGGGCATCTGGGTTCTTTCCAGCTTCTGGCTATTATAAATAAGGCTGCGATGAACATAGTGGAGCACGTGTCTCTTTTATATGTTGAGGCATCTTTTGGGTATATGCCCAAGAGAGGTATAGCTGGATCCTCAGGCAGTTCAATGTCCAATTTTCTGAGGAACCTCCAGACTGATTTCCAGAATGGTTTTACCAGTCTGCAATCCCACGAACAATGGAGGAGTGTTCCTCTTTCTCCACATCCTCGCCAGCATCTGCTGTCACCTGAGTTTTTGATCTTAGCCATTCTCACTGGTGTGAGGTGAAATTTCAGGGTTGTTTTGATTTGCATTTCCCTTATGACTAAAGATGTTGAACATTTCTTTAGGTGTTTCTCAGCCATTCGGCATTCCTCAGCTGTGAATTGTTTGTTTAGCTCTGAACCCCATTTTTTAATAGGGTTATTTGTTTCCCTGCGGTCTAACTTCTTGAGTTCTTTGTATATTTTGGATATAAGGCCTCTATCTGTTGTAGGATTGGTAAAGATCTTTTCCCAATCTGTTGGTTGCCGTTTTGTCCTAACCACCGTGTCCTTTGCCTTACAGAAGCTTTGCAGTTTTATGAGATCCCATTTGTCGATTCTTGATCTTAGAGCATAAGCCATTGGTGTTTTGTTCAGGAAATTTTTTCCAGTGCCCATGTGTTCCAGATGCTTCCCTAGTTTTTCTTCTATTAGTTTGAGTGTGTCTGGTTTGATGTGGAGGTCCTTGATCCACTTGGACTTAAGCTTTGTACAGGGTGATAAGCATGGATCGATCTGCATTCTTCTACATGTTGCCCTCCAGTTGAACCAGCACCATTTGCTGAAAATGCTATCTTTTTTCCATTGGATGGTTTTGGCTCCTTTGTCAAAAATCAAGTGACCATAGGTGTGTGGGTTCATTTCTGGGTCTTCAATTCTATTCCATTGGTCTATCTGTCTGTCTCTGTACCAATACCATGCAGTTTTTATCACTATTGCTCTGTAATACTGCTTGAGTTCAGGGATAGTGATTCCCCCTGAAGTCCTTTTATTGTTGAGGATAGCTTTAGCTATCCTGGGTTTTTTGTTATTCCAGATGAATTTGCAAATTGTTCTGTCTAACTCTTTGAAGAATTGGATTGGTATTTTGATGGGGATTGCATTGAATCTGTAGATTGCTTTTGGTAAAATGGCCATTTTTACTATATTAATCCTGCCAATCCATGAGCATGGGAGATCTTTCCATCTTCTGAGGTCTTCTTCAATTTCTTTCCTCAGTGTCTTGAAGTTCTTATTGTACAGATCTTTTACTTGCTTGGTTAAAGTCACACCGAGGTACTTTATATTATTTGGGTCTATTATGAAGGGTGTCGTTTCCCTAATTTCTTTCTCGGCTTGTTTCTCTTTTGTATAGAGGAAGGCAACTGATTTATTTGAGTTAATTTTATACCCAGCCACTTTGCTGAAGTTGTTTATCAGCTTTAGTAGTTCTCTGGTGGAACTTTTGGGATCACTTAAATATACTATCATGTCATCTGCAAATAGTGATATTTTGACTTCTTCTTTTCTGATCTGTATCCCCTTGATCTCCTTTTGTTGTCTGATTGCTCTGGCTAGAACTTCAAGAACTATATTGAATAAGTAGGGAGAGAGTGGGCAGCCTTGTCTAGTCCCTGATTTTAGTGGGATTGCTTCGAGTTTCTCTCCATTTAGTTTAATGTTAGCAACTGGTTTGCTGTATATGGCTTTTACTTTGTTTAGGTATGGGCCTTGAATTCCTATTCTTTCCAGGACTTTTATCATGAAGGGGTGTTGAATTTTGTCAAATGCTTTCTCAGCATCTAATGAAATGATCATGTGGTTTTGTTCTTTCAGTTTGTTTATATGATGGATCACGTTGATGGTTTTCCGTATATTAAACCATCCCTGCATGCCTGGGATGAAGCCTACTTGATCATGGTGGATGATTGTTTTGATGTGCTCTTGAATTCGGTTTGCCAGAATTTTATTGAGTATTTTTGCGTCGATATTCATAAGGGAAATTTGTCTGAAGTTCTCTTTCTTTGTTGTGTCTTTGTGTGGTTTAGGTATAAGAGTAATTGTGGCTTCGTAGAAGGAATTCGGTAGTGCTCCATCTGTTTCAATTTTGTGGAATAGTTTGGATAATATTGGTATGAGGTCTTCTATGAAGGTTTGATAGAATTCTGCACTAAACCCGTCTGGACCTGGGCTCTTTTTGGTTGGAAGACCTTTAATGACTGCTTCTATTTCCTTAGGAGTTATGGGGTTGTTTAACTGGTTTATCTGTTCCTGATTTAACTTCGATACCTCGTATCTGTCTAGGAAATTGTCCATTTCCTGAAGATTTTCAAATTTTGTTGAATATAGGTTTTTATAGTAAGATCTGATGATTTTTTGAATTTCCTCTGAATCTGTAGTTATGTCTCCCTTTTCATTTCTAATTTTGTTAATTTGGACGCACTCTCTGTGTCCTCTCGTTAGTCTGGCTAAGGGTTTATCTATCTTGTTGATTTTCTCAAAGAACCAACTTTTGGTTCTGTTGATTCTTTCTATGGTCCTTTTTGTTTCTACTTGGTTGATTTCAGCTCTGAGTTTGATTATTTCCTGCCTTCTACTCCTCCTGGGTGTATTTGCTTCTTTTTGTTCTAGAGCTTTTAGGTGTGCTGTCAAGCTGCTGACATATGCTCTTTCCTGTTTCTTTCTGCAGGCACTCAGCGCTATGAGTTTTCCTCTGAGCACAGCTTTCATTGTGTCCCATAAGTTTGGGTATGTTGTACCTTCATTTTCATTAAATTCTAAAAAGTTTTTAATTTCTTTCTTTATTTCTTCCTTGACCAGGTTATCATTGAGTAGAGCATTGTTCAATTTCCACGTATATGTGGGCATTCTTCCCTTATTATTATTGAAGACCAGTTTTAGGCCGTGGTGGTCCGATAGCATGCATGGGATTATCTCTATCTTTCTGTACCTGTTGAGGCCCGTTTTTTGACCAATTATATGGTCAATTTTGGAGAAAGTACCATGAGGAGCTGAGAAGAAGGTATATCCTTTTGTTTTAGGATAGAATGTTCTATAAATATCCGTTAAGTCCATTTGGCTCATGACTTCTCTTAGTCTGTCTACATCACTGTTTAATTTCTGTTTCCATGATCTGTCCATTGATGAGAGTGGGGTGTTGAAGTCTCCCACTATTATTGTGTGAGGTGCAATGTGTGTTTTGAGCTTTAGTAAGGTTTCTTTTACGTATGTAGGTGCCCTTGTATTTGGGGCATAGATATTTAGGATTGAGAGTTCATCTTGGTGAATTTTTCCTTTGATGAATATGAAGTGTCCTTCCTTATCTTTTTTGATGACTTTTAGTTGGAAATTGATTTTATTTGATATTAGAATGGCTACTCCAGCTTGCTTCTTCTGACCATTTGCTTGGAAAGTTGTTTTCCAGCCTTTCACTCTGAGGTAGTGTCTGTCTTTGTCTCTGAGGTGTGTTTCCTGTAGGCAGCAGAATGCAGGGTCCTCATTGCGTATCCAGTTTGTTAATCTATGTCTTTTTATTGGGGAGTTGAGGCCATTGATATTGAGAGATATTAAGGAATAGTGATTATTGTTTCCCTTTATATTCATATTTGGATGTGAGGTTATGTTTGTGTGCTTTCATTCTCTTTGTTTTGTTGCCAAGACGATTAGTTTCTTGCTTCTTCTAGGGTATAGCTTGCCTCCTTATGTTGGGCTTTACCATTTATTATCCTTTGTAG
Source organism: Rattus norvegicus (assembly GCF_021556685.1). Taxonomy (NCBI): domain Eukaryota; kingdom Metazoa; phylum Chordata; class Mammalia; order Rodentia; family Muridae; genus Rattus; species Rattus norvegicus. The sequence goes on from NC_141540.1 coordinate 44,906,357, forward strand.
TGCTGGATTTGTAGAAAGATATTGTGTAAATTTGGTTTTGTCATGGAATATCTTGGTTTCTCCATCAATGTTAATTGAGAGTTTTGCTGGATACAGTAACCTGGGCTGGCATTTGTGTTCTCTTAGGGTCTGTATGACATCAGTCCAGGATCTTCTGGCCTTCATAGTTTCTGGCGAGAAGTCTGGTGTGATTCTGATAGGTCTCCCTTTATATGTTACTTGACCTTTTTCCCTTACTGCTTTTAATATTCTTTCTTTATTTTGTGCGTTTGGTGTTTTGACAATTATGTGACGGGAGGTGTTTCTTTTCTGGTCCAATCTATTTGGAGTTCTGTAGGCTTCTTGTATATCTATGGGTATCTCTTTTTTTAGGTTAGGGAAGTTTTCTTCTATGATTTTGTTGAAGATATTTACTGGTCCTTTGAGCTGGGAGTCTTCACTCTCTTCTATACCTATTATCCTTAGGTTTGATCTTCTCATTGAGTCCTGGATTTCCTGTATGTTTTGGACCAGTAGCTTTTTCCGCTTTACATTATCTTTGACAGTTGAGTCAATGATTTCTATGGAATCTTCTGCTCCTGAGATTCTCTCTTCCATCTCTTGAATTCTGTTGGTGAGGCTTGTATCTACAGCTCCTTGTCTCTTCTTTTGGTTTTCTATATCCAGGGTTGTTTCCATGTGTTCTTTCTTGATTGCTTCTATTTCCATTTTTAATTCCTTCAACTGTTTGATTGTGTTTTCCTGGAATTCTTTCAGGGATTTTTGCGATTCCTCTCTGTAGGCTTCTACTTGTTTATTAATGTTTTCCTGTGCTTCCCTAAGTGTGTTCATGTCTTTCTTGAAGTCCTCCAGCATCATGATCAAATATGATTTTGTAACTAGATCTTGCTTTTCTGGTGTGTTTGGATATTCCATGTTTGTTTTGGTGGGAGAATTGGGCTCCGATGATGGCATGTAGTCTTGGTTTCTGTTGCTTGGGTTCCTGCGCTTGCCTCTCGCCATCAGATTATCTCTAGTGTTACTTTGTTCTGCTATTTCTGACAGTGGCTAGACTGTCCTATAAGCCTGTGTGACAGGAGTGCTGTAGACCTGTTTTCCTCTCTTTCAGTCAGTTATGGGGACAGAGTGTTCTGCTTTCTGGCGTGTAGTTTTTCCTCTCTACAGGTCTTCAGCTGTTCCTGTGGGCCTGTGTCTTGAGTTCACCAGGCAGCTTTCTTGCAGCAGAAAATTTGGTCTACCTGTGGTCCCGAGGCTCAGGTTCGCTCGTGGGGTGCTGCCCAGGGGCTCTCTGCAGCGGCAGCAACCAGGAAGACCTGTGCCGCCCCTTCCCGGAACTTCAGTGCACCAGGGTTCCAGATGGTCTTTGGCTTTTTCCTCTGGCGTCCGAGATGTGTGTGCAGGGAGCAGTCACTTCTGGTTTCCCAGGCTTGTCTGCCTCTCTGAAGGTTTAGCTCTCCCTCCCACGGGATTTGGGTGCAGAGAACTGTTTATCCGGTCTGTTTCTTTCAGGTTCCAGCGGTGTCTCAGGCACAGGGGTCCTGCCGCTCCTGGGCCCTTCCCCACGGGAGCCCAGAGGCCTTATACAGTTTCCTCTTGGGCCAGGGATGTGGGCAGGGGTGAGCAGAGTTGGTGGTCTCTTCCGCTCTGCAGCCTCAGGAGTGCCCACCTGACCAGGCGGTTGGGTCTCTCTCTCACCGGGTCTGGGAGCAGAGAGCTGCTGCGGGCCGGGATCGGCGGGTGTGGGACTTCCGGTAAACACAGAACGTGCCCGGTCCTAGAGAAATTCTGCTTTCCTGTGTCCCAAGCTCACCAGGCAGCTTTCTTGCAGCAGAAAATTTGGTCTTACCTGTGGTCCCGAGGCTCAGGTTCGCTCGTGGGGTGCTCCCCACGGGCTCTCTGCAGCAGCAGCCGGCTGTCAGTTTTCTAAGAAGAGAGACAAAGTAGGTGTTGGTTTGGATGGGAGGAGAGATAGGAAGGGTATTGAAGGACTTAGAGGAGGGGAACTAATTAGAATATATTGTATCCAAAAAAGAACTGTTTTCAATAAAGGCAAAAGAATGACTAGTATTTGATAGACCATCCCTGGCACTGTCTGGAAGGAAAATGTTTTCTACTGATCCCTTGAGTTCCCCAGTATGGCAGGCTAACTCTACAGCATTGAGAAACACTCATCACGGTGGCCATCAGGAAACACTCACTGAGAATGAATAACAATTAAAATATTTAAACAAATTAAAGTCAGAGTGCTGAAAAAAATCGCAAAAAAAACATGAAAGATGGGAGCAACACTGTTAATACAGCTGCTGCTGAGATCTTTTTGCAATCTTTTAGGATCCATCCCGTGAAGTAAGCAACTTACTTTAAAATGGAGTATATAAACCTGAAGTTGGTGTCAATGACCCTCCATGGGAAAGGATGCGCTGAAGGGAAATCTATCGCTTGCGAACTTGACCAAACTCAGAAACAAGTTTGTAGGAGCAGTCATAACGGACATAAAGGACATAGCATCCAGGTAAAGATACAAGCAGTGGTTGTAACAGTGGGGACTCAGCAGCGGTGAAGACAGAGGTGAGCATAGCCTTGTCACACCTGAATTTCATACAAGACATTTAATGCCTAGAACTTGTGCAAGAATGGACTTCTATTATGAAGCCACTTGCTTTATATTAGCCTGTTGCAGCCCTAGGGACTTGGGAGCGAATTCAAAGCAACAATGGCTAAGAGATCTCCTTCTCATCCCCATGTAGGAAGTAGAGGTTAGACTGAAAGTGGGGCGAAGCTCTCAATCTCACCCTGGGTAATATACTTCCTCCAACGAGAGTTCACATCCTAAAGGTTTCATCCTAAGTAGTATCAACTGGAGACTAAGCAGCCAAATAGCAAATCCCTTTCCTGTTTGAACCACGTTTGTTAAACCTTTCCAGATTAGAATCTCCTTTCATTACTTTTCAAGGCAAAGTAGTCAAATAGTAGAATCCAGTGAGCCATGAGTAATAGCGCAAATGCTGCTCTAACTTGGACTTCCTTGTGAAACTATTTAAACCAAAAAGATAAAGGCCAGACTGCCTGTTCTGTGTTCATCCATCTCTTAAAATCAGGAAAGAAGGACAGTCCGGTACAATTTGCTTAACTATATGTATGTGTGCCCTGGTAACAGAGGAGCAGGGAGAGGAAGAGGTGAAACGGCCTCCTCTATTCCAGGCTGTACTACACAGGGATGCTTTGCTTTTGCAGCTCTGAGCTCTTATGATGGGAAGACAGGACTGTGTCTGATTGATCCAGCTGGCTTAAATCTATGTCTATTTATATTTAGCCTCTGTTTATTTCTTTACTGGACTCCATCCTTCTTGCCTCACACCCCACCCCCATCCCATTTTTGGACATAATTCCTGGAATTATTCTTCTCCTCAGTTTACTCTATTCCCATAAACTCTATCAGGACCACAAATAGGCTGTGCCTGCTCAAGTGTCTTTGTAGACTGTTACTCATGGTGACTCCTCTCCACCACAACTTCAGTTGGTGTGTTACTTCTCTACCAATTCTACTTGACCGTACTCCTTTCAGGCTTTATGAAAAGCAGAACACAGTAATTTATACGTCTGTTTCCAGCTATCACTGTTGACTTTTATAACAAGGGATAGGATCCTTCGACTTTGCAGAGAATAAAGCTAGGCCTATACACTTAATTTCCTTTAAATTGCTTCTACCCAGAAGCCTCTGTTGTCACAAAATTATTAATAATGTCTTTAAGCTACCAAAACAAGTATTTCCAAATAGTGCATTATATAATAAGCAGGAAATAATAACTCAACTATTTTAATGTTTAAACAGTTTATGTGCATTATGAGAGAGTACAAGGATTTTTCAAAATTATTGTGATTACTAGCTTTGCCAGGTTTTTTTCAACAAAGATAAAATAAGAGGCATCTGAAATATTGCCTTTAATGTTACTAATTTTTTGCCAATAATTATATGTCCTAAGAATTTGTCTTTAAAAATGCACAGAATATGAGTGTATGAAAACTAGGGTCTTAGGAGTCACCTACATCTTAGGCTGGAAATGTAGCATACATGCAAACTGGCTGACATTGACAATTCGTGCAAAATTTCCCAGATTTTTGTTGCCCAATCTGAAGTAATGTGGATTAAATATTTATTCTGCCTCTTCCAAGGGCTTGAAAAATGCAAGACAGATGAGGCCACTTGCAAGTGACTGCTCAGGGTAGATGTCCACATTGCACTGCTTACCTTCCTAACCTTTTCCAAAGTCCTTCTAAATGAAAAATATCAGAAATTCGAAACTACTGAATGTTGACCAACTTCCGATGCATTTTTTTCCCTGTTACTTCTATAATGTAACTTTGGCAATTGTATCTCATAAAGTCACTAAAAAGATCCCAGGCAATCCAGCAGATGTTAAAGCATACTTTGAATGGAACATTTTAAGAATCGTTTAACTGACCAGTGGTAAAACAATGTCTTTGTGATTTTTGAATGAAATAGGCTAATAAACACTGTGTGTAATGGCACACACCTTTGTTTCCAGCACCTGGGAGGAAGACGCTGCCAGATATCTGTGTATTTGAGGACAGCCGGTTCTACATAGTGAGTTCTAGGACATCAAGATCTATATAGTAAGACTGTGTCTCAAACAAACCAACCAACCAATCAACAAACAAAAAAGCAAACAGAAGGGGGAAGAGAAGGAGCAGGAGAAAAATAGAATAGTGATAAAGCAAAACCTCTTTCATCTAGACTTTTTCATTTAAATAGCATTTGTTTCATCATCTCCAGTGACTCTTACCTTACTTCCAACTAAAATATTCATGAAGATGATGAGATAAAATGCCGAGAAAGAGTATTAAAAATTAAGGTCAGACATTGTCAAAAACCTTTTGTTAAATATGAGTTATTGTGCTGAGAAAGAAAAATGTGCTGAAGATTATGTCATGTCTAATTTTATAAGCAAACATTATTCTATGCACCTATCACACTCTGGGTACAGTGACTGAATACTTAACCTTGGTGGTTAATAGAATACTAAACAATGGTCTGCTCATTTATGTATTTCATTTTTGGACAACCAGAATAATGTCATTTCATTTTATTTTTGTCTGATAGCCATATTTTTTTTTTTGGTTCTTTTTTCGGAGCTGGGGACCGAACCCAGGGCCTTGTGCTTCCTAGGCAAGCGCTCTACCACTAAGCTAAATCCCCAACCCCTTCATATTTTTTATTTACATAATCAAAAGGACAAGTTTCAGAAACTCAACTAGATATTTAGGAAGGAGCCATGAGTCTCTACAAAGAGTATTTTCAGCAAACAAAACACTATGGCAAGAGTTGCAATCTGGAAGAAATTCCTAGTGATAATATACACCAGGAATTTCATTAACTTATATAGTTTATTGTTGATAATAAATTATAAATTTGTTTGTGGGATAAGTAGCAACTTATATGACACATAGCCTGGATTGGCATAGCTAACCACTAAAATAGAGAATTGATTCAGAAACTGACTATGTCAAACTCCATAGCAATTGATTTGGAAGGGGCACTTAACCAATGTATAATGAAGAAATAATGGAATCAGAGGCATTCTATGCAACTTGTCTGCTGAAAAATATTTAAATCTGAAAAGATTTGGTTTCATTCAACAATGACTAAATAATACAGAGAAGGCAATTCAGCAATGCAAAGAGAAAACATCATTAAAAGTTGAGAGGAAATAACTGTTGTTGAAAAGAATGAAATGAAAAGATAATATATTTTAGGACTTAGGAAATGAGTAGACATTTGCAATAATAATAAATATTAGCAGGACTAGAAAAAAGAAGAGTAAAAGAAAGCTTAAGTCTTTAAAATAAGTCATTAAAAGCAATAAGAAATTAAAAAGGGTTGGCAAAAGGAATGTAATGGCATATATATTTTAAAATGTTACGGTGGAACCCACTGCTTCATATGCTAAACTTGGAACAAAGGACAAACACATGAGCAAATGAGACACATGATGTAAGACTGATGGGCCACAAGAGTAAAACATTCTGTGGTGAAAATCTGTAGGAGAATCAGGGAACAGAAAAGATATTACAGAAGATTAAATTGGTTATAGAACTTCCCAAGCTCTTTCCGAATGCTAGAAAGCATGATAAGAAATTAATGTCAATGATGAAGGATCTAAATCCTGAAGAATAGCTAACAAACATACAAAAATACAAGATTAAACTAAAGACAAAGCACTATAGCAAAATCTAAATGACTGGCACTTCTGGCTTCTGGCTCTGCCCAGAACTGAACTGAACTTATCCAACAGCACCATGCACCCAAATTCTGTGGGGGAGAGAGCTAAACACACAGAATTCGGACAATCCTGAGACTGCAGGACAGTCTGTCACTTCTGCCCACCTCTCACATCCCTGTTGCAAGAGGAAACTGCATAGTGCCTCTGGACACAGGGATGTAGGAGCAGTCAGCATCAGGAACCTGCTGGGTCCAGCCTGTACCCAGAACTGAACTGAGCCAGACACACAGCTCCTTGCACCCAAACCCCATGGTGGAGAGAGCTAGACCCTCAAAAGTGCTGATACTTCTGAGAACTCACAGGAGACTCCTCTCTGCTCACATTCCTGACCCAAGAGGAGATCATATAGTGACATCAGTGCCCCCTGGGCACAGGGACCTAGGAGCAGTCAGGGGCAGGACCATTCAGGTTTCTGCCTGGTCAAAGAGCTGAAAGCCAGTCACCAGGAGCACCTATACAGCTGAGACCAGAGCTCTGAGTTCCCAGATCCGGCTGAAAGAAAACAGGTTGACAGGAGTGCTGACACACAGACATACAGGAGGGTCAAGCCACTGTCAGGGACAGCAAGACTAGCTAACACCAAAAACAACATGATGTTGAGAGGCAAGCACAGGAACCTAAGCAACAGAAACCAAGACTACTTGGCATCATCAGAGCCCAATCCTCCCATCAAACCAAATACTGGATATCCAAACATACTGGAAAAGCAAAATGTGATATATAAAATCACATTTTGTGATGGTGATGGAGGACTTTGAGAAGGACATAAATAACTCCCTTAAAGAAATGCAGGACAACACTAGTAAACAAGTTGAAGCCCTTAAAGAGGGAACACAAAAAATCCCTTAAAGAATTACAGGAAAACAGAACCAAACAGGTGAAGAAATTGAACAAATTCAAATAGAAACAATAAAGAAATCACAAAGGGAGACAACTCTGGAGGTAGAAAACCTAGAGAAGAGATCAGGAGTCATAGAAGCAAGCATCACCAACAGAATGCCAGAGATAGAAGAGAGAATCTCAGGGGCAGAAGATACCATGGAAAACACCAACACAACCATCAAAGATAATGGAAAGTGCAAAAATGTCCTAACCCCAAACATCCAGGAAATACAGGAAAAGATGAGAAGATCAAACCTAAGTGTAATAGGTATAGAAGAGAGCAAAGACTTAAAGGACCAATAAATATCTTCAACAAAACTATAGAAGAAAACTTTCCTAACCTAAAGAAAGATATGCCCATAAACATACAAGAAGCATACAGAACTCCAAATAGATTGGACCAGAAAAGAAACTCCTCCCATCAAATAATAGTCAAAACACCAAATGCACAAAACAAATAATATTAAAAGCAGTAAGGGAAAAAGGTCAAGTAACATATAAAGGCAAACCTATCAGAATTACACCAGACTTCTCACCAGAGACTATGAAAGCCAGAAGATCCTGGACAGATGTCATACAGACCCTAAGCGAACACAAATACCAGCCCAACTCTCAATGGGAGAGTTTTTGTATCCAGCAAAACTCTCAATTAACGTAGTTGGAGAAACTAGGATATTCCATGACAAAACCAAATTTACACAATATCTTTCTACAAATCCAGCCCTACAAAGGATAATAGATGGAAATCTCAAACAGAAGGAGAGAAACCATACCCTAGAGAAAGCAAGAAAGTAACCTTGCAACGAAACCAAAAGAAGAGAGACACATAAACATAGTTCCACTTCTAAAAATGAAAATAACAGGAACCAACAATCACTATTCCTTAATCTCTTAACATCAATGGACTCAATTCCCCAATAAAAAGACATAGACTAACAGACTGGATACATAAAGAGGTTACACCATTTTGCTGCCTACAGGAAACACACCTCAGAGACAAAGCCTCTACCTCAGAGTGAAAGGCTGGAAAACAAATTTCCAAGCAAATGGTCTGAAGAAACAAGCTGGAGTAGTCATTTTAATATCGAATAAAATCGACTTTCAACCAAAAGTCATAAAAAAAGTATGGAAGAATTACTATCTACTCATCAAAGGAAAAATTCACCAAAATGAACTCTCAATCCTAGATATCTATGTTCCAAATGCAAGAGCACCTACATTCCTAAAAGAAACCTTACTAAAGCTCAAATCACACAATGTACCTCAACAACAATAGTAGGACATTTCAATACACTACTGTCACCAATAGACAGGTCATAGAAACAGAAATTAAACAGAGGCATATAGAAACTAATCAAAGTTATGAACCAAATAGATGTAACAGATAATTATAGAACATTTCATTCTAAAACAAAAGGATGCGCCTTTTTCTCAGCACCTCATGGTACCTTCTCCAAAATTGACATATAATGGGTCACAAAACAGGTCGCAACAGATACAGGAAAACAGAAATAATCCCATGCATCCTATCAGATCACCACAGACTAAGGCCTGTCTTCAACAAAAACATCAGAAAGCCCACATATACATGGAAATGGAACAACGCTCTACTCAATGATAACTTGGTCATAGAAGAAATAAAGAAAGAAATTAAAGACTTCTTAGAATTTAATGAAAATGAATGTACAACATACCCAAACTTATGGGACACAATGAAAACAGTGCAAGAGGAAAACTCATAGCTCTGAGTGCCTCCAAGAAGAAACTGGAGAAAGCATACAGCAGCAGCTTGATAGCACACTTAAAACCTCTACAACAAAAAGAATCAAATACACACAAGAGCAGAAGAAGGCAGGAAATAATCAAACTCAGGGCTGAAACCAACCAAGTAGAAACAAAGAAGACTATACAACAGATCAATAAAACAGGTAGCTGGTTCTTTGAGAAAATCAACAAGATAAATAAACCCTTAGCCAGACTATCCAGAGGGCACAGAGAGTGTCCAAATTCTCAAAATCAGAAATGAAAAAGGAGACATAACAACAGAATCTGAGGACATTCAAAAAATCACCAGATCCTACTACAAAAGCCTACATTACACAAAGCTGGAAAATTTGGAGGAAATGTAATTTTCTAGACAAATTCCAGGTACTGAGGTTAAATCAGCAACAGATAAACCATTTAAACCACCCCATAACTCCTAAAGAAATAAAAGCAGTTATTCAAAGTCTCCCGACCAAAAAGAGCCCAGGTTCAGATAGGTTTAGTGCAGAATTCTATCAGACTCTCATCGATGACCTCATACCAATACTGTCGAAATTATTCCACAAAATAGAAACAGATGCAACACTACCAAATTCCTTCTATGAAGCCACAATTACTCTTATACCTAAACCACATAAAGACACAACAAAGAAAGAGAACTTCAGACCAATTTCCCGTATGAATATCAACGCAAAAATACTCAATTCTTGCACACCGAATCCAAGAACACATAAAAACGATCATCCATCACGACCAAGTAGGTTTCACCCCAGGGATGCAAGGATGGTTCAATATATGGAAATCCATCAATGTAATGTACTATATCAACAAACTCAAAGAAAAAAAAACACATGATCATTTCATTAGATGCTGAGAAAGCATTTGACAAAATTCAACACCTCTTCATGATAAAAGTTCTGGAACGATCAGAAATTCAAGGCCCATACCTACACATAGTAAAAGCAATATTCAGCAAACCAGTAGTTAACACTAAAATAAATGGAAAGAAACTTGAAGCAATCCCACTAAAATCAGGGACTAGACAAGGCTGCCCACTCTCTCCCTACTTACTCAATGTAGTACTCAAAGTTCTAGTCAGAGCAATCAGACAACGAAAGAAGGTCAAAGGCATACAAATTGAAAAGAAAGAAATCAAAATATTACTATTTGCAGATGATATGATAATGTACTTTAGTGACCCCAAAAGTTTTACCAAAGAAATAGTAAACCTGATTCAGCAAAGTGGCTGAGTATAGAATTAACTCAAACAAATCAGTAGCCTTCCTCTACTCCTTCCTCTACTCAAAGAATAAGCAGGCTGAGAAAAAAATTAGAGAAATGACACCCTTCACAATAGCCCAAATAACATAAAATATCTCTGTGTGACTTTAACTAAGCAAGTGAAAGATCTATATGACAAGAACCTCAAGTCTCTGAAGAATGAAATTGTGGAAAATCTCAGAAGATGGAAAGACCTCCCATGCTCATGGACTGGCAGGATTAATATAGTAAAAATGGCTATTTTGTCAAAAGCAATCTACAGATTCAATGCAATCCCCATCAAAATTTCAACTCAATTCTTCACGTACTTAGACAGAGCAATTTGCAAATTCATTTAGAATAACAAAAAAATACAGGATAGCAAAAACTATATTGAACAATAAAAGAACTTCTGGGGGAATCACCATCCCTGACCTCAAGCAATATTACAAAGCAATAGTCATAAAACCTGTATGGTATTGGTACAGAGACACGCAGATAGATCAATGGAATAGAATTGAAGACCCAAAAATGTAGCCACACACCTATGATCATTTGATCTTTGACATAGGAGCTAAAACAATCCAATGGAAAAGTGATAACATTTTCAACAAATGGTGCTGGTTCAACTGGAGGCCAGCATGTAGAAGAATGCAAATTGATCCATTCTTACTGCCCTGTACAAAGCTTAAGTCCAAGTTGATCAAGGACCTCCACACCAAACTAAATACACTAAAACTAATAGAAGAAAAAGTGGGGAAGAGTCTTGTTCACTTGGGCACTGAGGAAAATTTACTGAACAAAATTCCAATGGCCTATGCTCTAAGATCAAGAATCGACAAATGGGACCTCATAAAACTGCACAGCTTCTGTAAGACAAAGGACACTCTCATTAGGACAAACAGCAACCAACAGATTGGTAAAAGATCATTACCAATCCTACATCTGGTAGAGGGCTAATATCTAAAACATACAAAGAACTGAAGAAGTTAGACTCCAGAGAGCATATAACCCTATTGATGAGATACAGAGCTAAAGAAAGAATTCTCAGCTGAGGAATATTGAATAGATGAGAAGTATCTAAAGAAATGCTCAGCATCCTTAGTAATCAAGGAAATGCAAATTAAAACAACCCTGAGATTCCACCTCACACCAGTCAGAATGGCTAAGCTCAAAAATTCAGGTGACAACAGCTGCTGGCAAGGATGTGAAGAAAGAGGAACACTCCTCCATTGTTGGTGGGATTGCAAACTGATGCAACTACTCTGGAAATTAGTCTGGAGGTTCCTCAGAAAATTGGACATTACACTACCTGAGGACCCAGCTATATCTCTCCTGGGAACATACCCAAAAGATGCTCTAAAATACAGCAAAGACACATGCTCCACTATGTTCATAGCAGCCTTATTTATAATAGCCAGAAGCTGGAAAAAACCCAGATGCCCTTCAACAGAGGAATGGATACAGAAAATGTGGTACACACAATGGAATACTACTCAGCTATTAAAAACAATGACTTCATGAGGTTCTTAGGCAAATGGATGGAACTATAAAACATCATCCTGAGTGAGACAACCCAATCACAGAAAAACACACATGGTATTCACTCACTGATAAGTGAATATTAGCCCCAAACTTGAGCTACTCAAGATAAAATCCACAGACCACATGAAGCTCAAGAAGAAGGATGGCCAAAATGCAGATGTTTCACTCCTTTTAAAAGGGGGAACAAAAATATTCATAGGAAGGGATATGGAGGCAAAGTTTGGAGCTGAGACTGAAGGAACAGCCATTCATATATATACAGCCACCAAGATTAAATAAGATTGATGAAGCTAAGAAGTGCATTCTGACTGGAGCCTGATAAAGATGTCTACTGAGAGACACAGCCAGAGAATGTCAAATACAGAGGGGAACGCTAGCAGCAAACCACTGAACGGAGAATGGGACCTCCCATTGGAAGAATTAAAGAAAGGTTTGAAAGAACTGACAGGGACAATAAGAACAACTATGCCAACCAACCAGAGCTCCCAGAGACTAAACCACTACCCAAAGACTGACCCATGGCTCCAACAGCATATGTAGCAGAGGATGGCCTTGGTGAGTACTAATGGAAGGAGAAGCCCTTGTCCTGCCAAGGTTGAACCCCCAGTGTAGGGGAATGTCAGGGAGTTGGTAAGGGGGGGAATGGATGGGGTGGAAAAAACTTTTATAGAAGAAGGGGAGTGGTATGGGATTGGAGGCTTATGTCGGGGAAACCAGGAAAGCAAATAACATTTGAAATGTAAAATAAAAAGTTTCCAATAAAAAATATAAATAAACAATTGTGGGAAGCATTAGAAAAAATTGTCGACTGAATTAAAGAAATCAAATACTACATGTTTTCATAGTTTACGGTATGAAAAAAATCGATAGAGACACAAACATATTTCTTTAGAATCATTTTCAAGGTGCAGCTAAAAATCAAAGCTGGACCCCTATTTTGTCCAAAGCAATAATGATAAACAAACAAGCCATAAAGTATTGCTCTTATGACAAGAGTTAAAATTAAAGCACATTCGGATTGTTTAAAACTCATTAAGTGTATAATAATAAAATCTAACAAGGCTAATACTTCACATGTGATTGAATTAGTGCTGCACGCAACATGCTTACCGGATTTATTCCATCATTTAGAACAATAACTCTGTGGAGGCAGTGGATGTAGACTCATTTGGAGGAACTGAAATCGGGATGTGTTACATTACTCATGTTCTCACAGACCAAAAGTCATGACATTGAAATGAAGCACAAATACTCTTTGATATCCAATCATGTGTTCATTTTACTGCCCAGATCCTCTTCAACACTCAGAGGAGATTCCTTTGATCTCAAATATGGTATGAAGCTCAGTTATTTTGAATGAATAAAAATGAAACAAGCCATTATCCTAGAAGCAACCACTCAAAACATGCAAATTCACACTTTCTGCAGAAAAGAAATACTAGGATTGATTCCAGCTATAGGAAAGAAGAATAAAAATAATAAAAGTCTATTTTAATGGGAAGAGATTGATGCAGATGAAAATGGCTATGATGAATCATGTTAGACTCATTGCATCAGACATGACAATGAGAATCCTGACTGTGAGGTAGCGGGTGATGAAGTGAACAGTCAAGGATAACTGAGATATACTGACTTTAGTCACCAGATGCTTGTGCAGAAGAATGGGAGACAGAAGAGAAGAACTTTGTACCATTATTTTGAGCATAACGAGCTCTTCTTGTCAGCAATGTACTTGTAGACACTGAGTTAAATAAGACCAAGAGGCACTTATGACAAAGGTTTGACACAAATTTGAGGAGGCGGAAGCTTTCCTCAAAGGAGTATGATGAGTGTGAAGAGGAAAGACAGTGGAAAACGGAGATCAGGACTAGAGAAACAGAAAGTGATAATGAAAAGAGTCAGCATAAAGACTGTTCAAAAGAAAGCAGTGATACAACTGGTGGCTGTGGAACCTTGGCTGCATAATAAGGAATGGAACACATCCATTGGTGAGCTCTTTGAGAGACTCAAAAGAAAGACTTTCAAGAAAGCCATCTCCTATGAGTGGATGTACTGGGTAGGAGAAAACAGCCAGGAAAGGAAGTGAAAGAAGGGAAAAACAATTGAAAGAACAGATTTGGTTTTGAAGAATTAAAGGCACAGTGTAATATTTATAGGTTGATCAGAAGGATCTGTGTCAAGTACAAGAGAGAGTCCCTAAGAGCCAGACCATGTGAATAAGACAATGATATTATGGAAGAGTGTAGAGCTTGAGGCAAAGTTTTGGCTGAGATACAAAACATAGGGGTGAAAAGAACTTTTTGGCAAAAGGAGAATAGATGCCAAATTTGGTTGTAGGTCTCATCCTTTTGTGAGAAGTCGAGGCATTTCTGATACTTGTTCCCAGTAGAATATTGGAGATGAAGTCACATCTTTTAATTAGGTGGTGCAGAGAATAACAGAGGGTATGAGTAAAGTTCCTAACTGTATATTTTACAACTATATTTTGTAACATATGTATGCTATGAAAATCAGGGTCTGCTCTTCATCATACATCAAGACTGTTCATTCTTATTTTATCATACAGCATCTGCCACAGGTGCATTGAAGGTTGACGGTGGCAACTAAAAGAAATGGCAAGAAAGAGACTTCTTCAGCACAGAGGAATAGCTGTCCAGCACTGTGGAACAGCAGTGCAGTGGGTCAGCCATGGGTTGCTGCTACAATAAGCCTGTGGTTATAGAGCTTGTAATGGCTGTTGAATTTTTGATAAGCTCTACAGGTAGCTCAACTATAACAAGAATGAAGCCAGCTTGGGGAGGAGTCTAGTAATTTGCTGGTATATTGACAAGAGAACTACAAACAATGTTCCGTGGATCTGTGTTCAATACAGGAGATATTTAGTAGAGAAGTGGTTACGATGTTCTGAGACAGCGAATGTAATAGGCTAAAGGATGGTTCTGTAATTAAATAAAAAGGCAAGACATTGGAAAGAAGAAAATAACACAGGAGGGTGATAGAAGTCTTTCAGTCTGAGAGTAGGCTATTAACTAACATTTGATTAACAGGTTGAATGCTGCCTGTTTGCAATGTTGCCAAACAGAATCCAAGACATGTTATATAATTTTTCTCTTGATCAAAAGCGTAGGAATATATTATTAGTTTTGAATGAAAAAAATTTTGAAACTATAGCGTAGGCCGTGTCTTCTATATGCATGTTAAAACATCCAACTCTTTTTGAGAGACTCAGAATCAGGTGCCCGATTTCTTAGTAATGGGCAAAATCTGAGACTGTGCCACACTGGATGCCACTGCTTCTGGAGAGAAGAGGAATCCCTTGGAAGTTCTACCTCTGCTAAAGGTTAGGAGGACTGTATGCCAATGTATGTGAGATGGATGATAGAGAGGTACAGAATAATCTTTTGAAAGGTTGACTAGAAAAATATGTACAGAGCAATACCCAGGTGAATATATTAAACCTAGTGTTTAAAGAAACTAAGTTTAACAAAAAGTCAGGCAGCTGTCTGTCAATACGGCAAAACAACCTGAGAAAATCAGCTGAAAAGACTGATTTCCTTTGGAAAATGTTGGTCTGTGACTGCTTGCTTCCATTGCTTTGGGCCATTGGCAAGGTAGGGAATCCTGGGATATAGCACAGGTACTTTCAAGGATAAGTCAGTCTATGTAAGCTCCTGTTCGGGAAGGCACAGGTCTCTTTGAAAATCCTCATTGTGTTTTTCCTATTGCTCAATGCAGATCTGTTCCTTAGGTCCAGAAACACCTTTTCAGGTTTCCTGTTGCCCTGGAAATCCACTGGTCATAAACTCAAACATCGTGCATTTTATTTGCTTCTTATGCCTCCATAAGGCAGCTTTCAACATTGGAGTGGGCTTTTGTGTTCCTGAAGTACAGAATCATTGTTATACCTTCGCGAAGAACATCTATACAAGATCCATGAAGTCGCCATGTGTTCTCCTTTGTATGAAATGTGGGAAGCCGCAATAACATTCGCCATCACAAGATGGCGCTGGCTTCCGCTGCGCCCCACGTGGAAAGCGGGGATAGCATTCGCCATTACAAGATGGCGCTGGCTTCCGCTGCGCAAGCCCAACTTCCTTTCAGGAAGCTAGCTGTGTGCGCATGTGCTAGAGTGTGTTCGCGCCAAGTCTTTGCCCACCCCGGGGTGCACCTATGAGATCATGGGTAAGTGACCAATCAGGTGTGGATGCGCCGTGCTAGGGTTTTATAAGCAGCGCCTTTCTGGGCCCTGGGTCTCTCTCCTCTTCAAGATGTAATAAACGCTTTGCTGCAGAAGGATCCTGGTGTCTGTGCGTCGTTCCTGCTGGCGAGACGTTGGGCGCGCGACAGTATGACCCAAGAAAGCAAAAGCCCAGTGAAATGTGTCACACACATAGTTTGGGATCAAATGAGATGCTGCAAAATCAGCAGCAGAAAATATAGGGAATGTTACTATTAGTTGAGTTTGCTGAAATTATCTTATATTTGGGTAGAGATTTTGAGTGTCAAGACTTTTTCCGTTCCATTTTAGTTGACAATACTTTAAGAATAATTTTAACAAAGTCAGTTGCTCAAAACTCACATTTTCTTCCTCTGAGGTCATTTAATGACACATTATTTCCCCAATGCTGTGTTTTTTGAAACAGACAAGGAACGGCAACAAATCCTCCACATGTTAGTTCTAACAAATGAGATTAGCAGCTGAGCAGGGACACGGTCTACGGCTTTCAAGATGGGAGGGAAGGGAGATTGTAGATGAACACAGCAAGTGTGGGATGAGAAAGAGAGACAGAAACATCCTGATAGACAGACAAAGAAACCAAAAGAGACAAAAATAAACAGAGATACAGAGAGACACGGAGAACTACAGCTCTGTTGGAATAGAGGAGAGCTCCAGTTGCCATAAAGGTTGACTTTAAAAGAAAAATGATATTAAACAGTAGAGTTAGAAAATAGGTTTGAGAAAATGATGAAAGACAAAAATAACTTACATAATACTGAGAACTATATACAGAGTATATATATTTAAAAGTAGAACTATTATGTTTGGGATTTTGACTACTTTATAGTGTATTTCTAAGGCATAGAATACTTGGGCATAAAAAGATGAAAACATGTATGCAAAAAATAGCACTGTGTAGAAAGATGTGGTCTTAACATGAGACATTTACTTATAGAGCTGGAGGGGAATGACACGAAAAAACATGCAATCTCCAGAATAGTTCTGTTTTTAAATATTTTGATTCATCGATGACCATTTCATTGACTGGAATATTAAGAATAGTCATGAAAAGGTAACAAATGCCGCATATTCACTGCTGACAAATAAAATATAAAAGAATAATTGGGAAAACAAAAGATTGCTGAAGGAGGGTTCAAATTTCTGAACAAATTCTGTTAGCATAGTGGCCTTTTGTTATCATATTATATTTAACATTGAGACAATATAAAGTCTGAAGTAGAAATGGCTCAGTTGGGTAAACTGAGTATTTTTAACAAAATTAGCTGACTTCCATTACTTGAGTGCTGCTATCATAGGAATATCTCTAAGAAAATATAATGAAAAAGTTCAAATATCAATTGTATCCTATAAATTGGGCAGCATTATATACATAGTGAGTGAAAAAAAGGTGGAATGGACTAGGTGAATTTGGTTGTCTTTGATTTAGCAAGACTGTACTTTCAAGTGAAGAACTTGAATAACACATTTAATGAAAATTTACTTTGCATTTTAAGATAGTCACAGCTACACTCTGCATTGCGAAACTCATGAAGACCAACCATCTGTTTGCAAGATCATCTTAAGGGGAAAAATAGCCAAAGATTAAGCAAAATAGAATGTCTCCAGGTTTTGTCATGGATATTCTAGTGGTTAATAATATTTTGGATATTTGTTCTTCTGTACTTTTTCCTCTTTCCAGACATAGCTGTTCACCGTCTCCACTCTTATTCAATCTTGTACTTGAAGCACCAGCTAAAGTAATAAAGCAACAAGACCCAGAAATGAACCCACACAGCTATGGTCACTTGATCTTTAACAAAGTAGCTAAAACCATCCAGTGGAAAAAAGACAGCATTTTCTTCCACAAATGGTTCAACTAGAGGTCAGCATGTAGAAGGATGCAAATTGACCCATTCTTATCTCCTGTACAAAGCTCAAGTCCAAATGGATCAAAGACCTCTACATACAACCAGGTACACTGAAATTAATAGAAGAGAAAGTGTGGAAGAGCCTCAAACACATGGGCACAGGGGATAATTTCCTGAACAGAACACCAATGGTTTATACTCTTAAGACCAACAATGGACAAATGGGGCCTCATAAAATTGCAAAGCTTCTGTAAGACAAAGCATATACTGTCACTAGGACAAAGTGACAACCAAAAGACTGGGAAAAGATCTACATCTGATAGAGGGTTAATATCCAAAATATACAAAGAACTCAAGAAGTTAGACTCCAGAGAATCAAATAACCCTTTTAAAAATGGGTTACAGAGCTAAACAAAGATTTTTCAACTGAGGAATATCAAAAGGCAGAGAAGCACCTAAAGAAATGTTTGACATCCTTAGTCATCAGGGAAATGCAAATTAAAACAACCGTGAGAGTCTACCTCATACCACTTAGAATGACTAAGATCAAAAGCTCAGGTGACAGCAGATGCTGGTGAGGATGTGGAGAAAGAACACTCCTCCACTGTTGGTGGGATTGCAAGCTGGTACAACCAATCTTAATCAGTCTGGTAATTCCTCAGAAAATTTGACAGAGTACTACCTGAGGACACAGCTATATCACCACTGAGAATGGGTCCCCAGTGGAGAAGTTAGAGAAAGGACCGAAGGAGCTGAAGAGGTTTGCTACCCCATAGGAAGAACATCCAAAAGATGCCCCAACATATAACAAGGACACATGCTCCACTATGTTCGTAGCAACCTTATTTATAATAGCCAGAAGCTGGAAAGAACCCAGATGTCCCTCAACAGTAAAAGACTTCTACATTGAAACCTTTAAAACTCTAAAAATAAATAAATAAAGACAATAAAAATGGAAAAAATATGCTCATATTTGGTAGAATTATTATTGTAAAAATGACCATTTTTCTAACAGCTGTTTACAAATTCAATGGTGTACCAATAAAAATATAAAAGTTTAACTTATCTTGCTGTTTTTCTTTTTAAAATATTTTATTAATCCTATGAAAATTTCATAATGCATATCATGCATTTTAATAGCTTACTGCTTTCTGTAATAAAGGTGTCTTTAAAGAATTCTCATAAACTTACAAAGTCATAAGAATTCTAATAAAGAAGTGGGGACATTGTCCTTCTTCTAAGAGGATTCTCTGTACTTAAAGTACTGTCAGCGAACACAGCGAATACATTCATTTTCTACAAAATGATTAAGAGGCAAGAAAGAAATGACAGAAATAAATTTATGATAATAAACTGATAATCATTTCTTAGAGATCTCACATTAAATCTTAATTGATCTATTGATTTACTTGCCTTTGTTAATGACCTTTTCAAGTTTTGGAGGCTTAGTTTTCACTTTATTCTATTTTTACCTTATTTCTGTACTGTTGTTTGACTTCTTAAACAATGATGTTGGGGATATATGACACTACTTATTTACTTCAGGAAAAATTGGTGCAGTATTACATGTAAGGGCTCACTCTCTGCCACAGCAAGTTTGTGTGGAAAAATCACGGACATCAGATATACTGATGTTACATTGTGCTTGCAGACAAGAGCCTAAAATGGCTGTCCTCTGAAAGGCTCTACCAGCAGCTGACAAATGCAAATACTTACAGCCAAGAATTGGATGGAGTTCAGGGACCCCTAGGGAAGAGTTAGGGGAAGGATTGAAGGATCCGAAGGGGATGGCAGCTGCACAGAAAGGCCAACAGTGTCAACTAACCTGGACCCCTGGAAGCTCCCAGAGGCTGAGCCACCAACTGAAGAGCATACATAAGCTGGTTGAAGGCTCCAGGCACATATGTAGCAGATGGCTGCCTTGCCTGGCTTTAGTGGTAAAGTCCTGTAGAGACTTGACTCCTCAGGAAGGATACCTGGGTGGGGATGCCAACCTCTCAAAGGCGAAGGGGATGGGGGTGAACTCTATAAGGGGTGACCAGGAGGAGGACAACATTTTGGATGTAAATAAATAAAAGAATAATAAAGAAAGTTAGAACCCGTAGGAAAAAAAGAGAGAGAGATAATTATGCAATCCAACAGGTACAAAGCAATGACTACAACACTCCTGAGTCAAACTGACCAGGAGAACAGAGTCCTCTGTGAATAGTGCTTCAGTGTAACACACTGTTAGGGACATGGGCAACTCTTTCTGGGCACCCTACATTCATAGTCCCTGTTCTAGCTGTCAGGTGGGGAGAATAGGAAGAAGTATAGTGATTTTGATTGCTCACACGATAAAAGATTGTGCACCTCTATCGTTGTGAAGCATTTCTTCCTAATTAAAACCAAAGCAGATGGAATAAGGAGCAGTAGAAATGACTGCGATTTACCCTGCATGGGTCTGACCTAGGTAGGTCCTCTGCATATGCTATGGTGGTGCAGATTGGTGTTCTTGTCAAATTCCCAACAATGGGAGCAGGGTGTCTCTGACTCTTTTGCCTGCCCTTGGGACCCTTTTCCTACCTCTGGATCACTCCTTCAGCCTTGATTTGAGGGTTCGTGCTAGGTGGTTGCTGTTTGTCTATTTTTTAAGGAAAAGTGAGGAGAAGTGTCTCTAGGGGGAAGGGGAGGTGTGAGAAGACTGGGAGAACTGGATGGAGGGGAAGTTGAAGCTGTGGCTTGGATGCAGTGAATACAAAAAAAATAAATATTAAATACTTCAATATATTTAATAAATACTTAAACATTTTTTTAAATTACCATAGTTTAATATAACCTTCCACAAACATGGATTTATTTTAAAAGATCATTTAATTAAAATAGCCAGTCAATGGTAGCATAACTGAGATGTTACACTTCATCTTGCCCTAGCTTAAGGCGCTTATATGTTTCTTCTACTCTAGTCCTTTTTCATCCACTGCCTTTTCTTTTCTATTTTTAGTGGATTTTTTTAAATTTACATTTCAAATGTTATTCCCTTTCCCGGTTTCTCGTCCATAAACCACCTTGTAGAGGGCCACAATACGTTCGCCACCACTAGATGGCGGTGTCTTCCACTGCGCCCCACGTGGTAGGGCAGGATAGACTCCGCCATTACAAGATGGCGCCAACCCTCGCCGCGCCAGCCGGCCCCCCTTTCAGGTAGTTAACTGTGCGCATGTGTAAGAGTGCCTTCATGCCAGGTCTTTGCCCACTCCGGGGCGTGCCTTATGAGATCATGGGTAACAACCAATCAGGTGTGGGTGCGCTGCATGAGGGTTTTATAAGCACCCCATGTTGGCGCGGCATGGCTTTTCCTCTTCTAAGATTAATAAAGTGGTCACAGTAAGGATTTCTAATGTCCGCGTGCTCCTTGCCGGCGAAAAGTCACGCGCGGGACATTTGGTGCCGAGAATCAGGGACACAGAAAGCTACATCATCGCCGGTGCCAAGAGGAAGCCTCCGTTTCACGGAAGAAATCCAGAAGCTGTGGAATGCAGGTAAAAAGAACTCTGAGAGACAATGTTTAGCCCTGATCTGCTCCAGCTCAGTCCCCTGCGGAACGCGGCAGGTGCCGCTATGGTTGCTCTGGCAACCCTCGAGTTGTTTCTATTGACCTTTGAGTTTCTAGCTACCGCCAAACGGCGTCAGAGGTTGCGTGGGAACTGCCCAGCTGTAACAGCAAAGCAGAGAGTGTTGGGGGAAGGGCAAAAAGCGTCAGAAACAGAGGATAGTGAAAAGTTGCAACAAACTGATCGATCTCAAGCACCAGGCCCCCCTGCGGTCTTACCACCACCAGAGGTGAAAAATTGGGGAAAGAATGCCCCAGGTGAGAAGAGAGGAGGTAAAAGGAACACAGTATTTTGGGAGAAAAACTTTGTCTTAGTGCTTATGAAAGGTGTAATTAAGCTCCCGCGCCAGCTCTGGGGACGCCGCGGCGTCCGGGCGCTGACGAGACAGCTTTACAGAGTCATACTGATCAGATTTGATAGAGGCAGACCGCCTGAAAATTTATTCAGGAGAATCAAACAAAAGGACATCTCAGTGCCCGTGCACAGCCTGATAGAGTTAATGTAATTGGGTTGTGAGTAAAAAACTCAGGGCTGTGTTTCACTTCCATACCATTGGCGAATGTCGATCGTACTGCTCAGATAATATCTCTCAGTATCTTACAGAATTGGGTTTCAACACGTTGGTGGACTAGTCCAGGAATTGAGACAATCCATCGCCCATATCAGCTCCACTCGAGTGGATACTCGCCGTGAACACCATCTGGCTTTTTCCCCTCTTTGTCTATTGTTTGTCTCTGGTGCACCAGGATGTCCCCATGTCTGTCAGTGTATGTCTGTGGTTTTTGTTTCTCGTTGTCTAAAAGTTTTATGTTTCATGTTCAAAAGAAAAAATGGTAAAAACTTTATCTGCCGGTCGTGCACACCTTGACTTGGTTTTAATTCGTTTCAAAAAGGAACAAATGAATAATTGTGCGTCCAAATGTAAGAATTGACAGTCAAACTTTGTAACATAATAGATAGACTGGGGTGCCTTGGAGACTAGATTGTTTGTTGGAGGTTGAGTTTTGCTTTCCAAAGTTGTGGCTTGCCCTGAAGTTATCTGTATTCTAATGCTAATTTCCACTGCCCAGAGAACAGCTGCCTAGTCATGTACTCAGAACTCAGGTGACCTCATGGCTGTGTTCTGGTGTTACAAAGAGAACTTAAAGATTGTGATTTAGGATTGCCAGTGTTACATTGACCAACTCAAACTTATTTTTAATTAAGGAAAAATCAAACAGGTAGAGATTGTTACAGGATTTATAAGGATTGATGAGGTTTTAGAACTTGTGAGAACATTACAGCCAGTTTCCTCACTCCAACTGCCATTTCAAGACAGATTTAGAGGATTGATTTTATACAATTTGTTTTCGTCATAGCAATTGTGAGTTTTCATTTCGTGAGCTTGCTTATAGTTTTAGAGAGCCCATAAAGTGATATCATTAAGAATGGCTAAAAGCCTTATATTATATAATTTTGTTGCTTCTTCAGTGTAAGAAGTTAGAACTTAAATCTTTCAATGTATATGGAAATTTTTATTACAAACCTTTGCTCTCAAAATGAGCTTTAATATTTGGGGAGTAGCTGTTACACTACTCTGGATAAGAATATTTGAAGCTAATTTTAAGCTTCTAAAGATATGTTAATTGGCTAAGTACCTCACCTTACCAGAGGACTTAGGTCTTTGTTATGCACATTGGAGATAAAGCTTCAGCTGTGTTAGTACAGAGTTGTGGACTGGAGTCGTGGAAGTATTTTGAATAGAAACCTGGTAAAACATATCTTATTCCAAACAACAGTTAATTGGTTACTACTAAATACTGATATTTGGCCTATTACATATACAAATTTTTCAGACAAAATTGATAATTTTACTCTTTACATGCTTTTGTACTTCCTGCATATTTGTGCGTACAACCCATAGGAAATGCGCTTACTGTATTTATAGGTGGTTCATCTAATGAAAAGGCTACAGGTATGATTGGATCACTTGTTTATTCTCTTGAGTTTCTATTGCTTCAACACAGATTATTTAATTCCATGCTTTAGCCGCTGTTTTTAAAATGTTAAAAAATCAAGCTTTCTATTCATATACTGATAGCCAATGTGTGGCTTGTGTTTTACAATTGATTTCAATTACTTAATGCTTTATTAGAGGCAAGTTTTCTACATGAAATCAGTGAGTGATTTCAGTGTAAATGTCTGACAACTCACTGTCCCTTCAGTGCTCTGGCTCAGACAACTAAACAAAACCATAGACCCAGCTCTTTAAAAATGGTAATAGAGTTGATAACACACCCTCACAAAAAGTGAAAGACTCCATTTGTTTACTTTCAACTCCCAGCCTCACCCAGCCAGCTCAGAGATTTCTAGTAAGACTGAATCTGGACAATATTTACAAGATTTGACATTTCTAATTAATGCTTATGTTTAGGTAAATAAAGTTTGTGAGGTGCTAGAAAAATGGCTTAGTGGTTAAGAGCACTAAATACTGTTCCTTTATAGGACATTTAAGGACTCAAACTAGATTGCCTAGACCCCTTAACGAGGGAGGACAATGATACTAGACAGTTTATATCTTAATAAATAAAAAGGGGGAGTTATCCCTGTATGCTAAATAATGTTCCTTTTATTTCAATTTTAAAAATTTGGATGCCAAAGTTTATGGCACCCTACAACTAGACATACTTCTGCCTAGGTGAAATAGAGAGATCCACTTATTGACATGTTCCTGTCCAGATATTTTATATGGGGAAGAGGGAATGTTTGTGTTTTTTCTACAGGATGCTACAGGAGTGTGCCAGCTGCCTGGGTGGTTGCTGAGACTTGCTGATCCTGGTTATTCAGCTCTCCTGGTTCGGGTCCCTGGAGTCATTCCTCTGCCCTGAGAGGAAGATAGAAGATGCCCCTTCATCCTTTGTCATCACAGAGATTTTGCCGTTGCTGCAGTCAGTGTTACCGCTGCGTGTGTTCCCGTCCCACTGTGGCCTACGCTCAGACTCTGTACACTGCTGCTTCCTGGAGAAGACTGGACTCCAGCCGTTACCCCTGTCCTTTCATTTCCCTGGTGACTCTTGCTGCCTTAACTGGTAACTGGTGTTGTCATTTTACAGACTGTAGCTTCACAGAAAGCCACCTGTGTAAAGCTACAGTGACTGGAGAACTCTGTCCTGGTTATACAGATCTCAGAAATGGTTCCATTGCCTGCTGGTTGTTCCAGAGAAGAATGACTGATCCTGAACTGTCCTGGAAAAGACCTTGACACTTTCGCTGCTATTGTAGCAGCCATTACTGCTGCAGACATTGTTCTGCAGTGTCTGGAGTTATCCTCTCCCAATCTATTGTTAGACAAGTACAGTGGGTGAACTTTCTAGAGTAGTTACTAACAATTGGGAATTCTAAATTTTATTATAAGAGCAGCTTGACTACGGTCCTTGGTGGTAACAGCTGAGGAGGACCATATGAGGTGCCCACTACTTATCGGGAGTGGCTCTGTTTGATGCAGCCCTATGCTGTGGATCAGTATTCATACCATGGTTGGTTTACAAACTCAGATCTCAACAGTAACGTGATAAGGCCGTTATCACTCAAGCACTTGTGGCCATTGTACAAAGGGCCTCACCTGGAATTTGGTTATCTTGTTCAGGATTTACTCTGTATCTGAGTTCCCTGCTCCTGCACCCCATGGATCTGTGGGTCCATTGCACTGGGAGGAGAGGGATACTCTCTGTATCTGAGTTCTCTGCTCCTGCACCCCATAGATCTGTGGATCCATTGCACTGGGATTGAGAGAGACTCAGTGTTCCTTTGATTAGCCCTTGCACATCGCTGAGGTTTCCTCATTGCACGCGATAGGGTGATCATTTCTGCTATAAAATTATATAAATTATAAGGGTGAGATGTAGAGGGCCACAATACGTTCGCCACCACTAGATGGCGCTGTCTTCCACTGCGCCCCACGTGGTAGGGCAGGATAGACTCCACCATTACAAGATGGCGCCAACCCTCACCACGCCAGCCGGCCCCCCTTTCAGGTAGTTAACTGTGCGCATGTGCAAGAGTGCCTTCATGCCAGGTCTTTGCCCACTCCGGGGCGTGCCTTATGAGATCATGGGTAACAACCAATCAGGTGTGGGTGCGCTGCACGAGGGTTTTATAAGTGCCCCATGTTGGCGCGGCGTGGCTTTTCCTCTTCTAAGATTAATAAAGTGGTCACAGTAAGGATTTCTAATGTCCGCGTGCTCCTTGCCGGCGAAAAGTCGCGCGCGGGACACCACCTATCCCATCCTCCTCCCCTTCTGTTATAAGGGTGTTCCCCCTCCCCAATGACACCTCCTTCCTGTCTCACCAC
The DNA here is from genome assembly GCF_021556685.1 of Rattus norvegicus. Taxonomy (NCBI): domain Eukaryota; kingdom Metazoa; phylum Chordata; class Mammalia; order Rodentia; family Muridae; genus Rattus; species Rattus norvegicus. The sequence goes on from NC_141540.1 coordinate 44,932,120, forward strand.
CCTGACATTTCCCTACACTGGGGGATCCAGCCTTAGCAGGACATAGGGCTTCTTCTCCCCTTGGTGCCCAACAAGGCCATCCTCTGCTGCATATGCAGTTGGAACCTTGGGTCTGTCCTTGTGTACTCTTTGGATGGTGGTTTAGTCCCTGAGAGCTCTGGTGGGGTCTGGTTGGTTGGTATTATTGTTTGTATGGTGTTGCAAGCCCCTTTGGCTCTTTCAATCCTTTCTCTAATTCCTCCAACAGGGACCTCGTTCTCAGTTAAATGGTTTACTGCTAGCATTTGCCTCTGTCACATTCTGGCTGGGCCTCTCAGGAGACAGCTATATCAGTCTCCTGTCAGCATGCATTTCTTGGCTTCATCAATATTGTCTAGTTTTGGTGGCTGAATATATACGGACTGGATCCCCGGGTGGGGAAGGCTCTGCATGGCCATTCCTTCAGTCTCTACTCCAAACTTTTTCTCCATATCCCTTCCTATGAATATTTTTGTTTCCCCTTTTAAGGAGGATTGAAGTAACTGTATTTTGGTCTCCTTTTTTTAAATCATTTTATATACATCAATATTACAACAAGAAACAAGTGGATATGTAAAATAATATTTTTTCATCTTTATTAACTTGAGTGTTTCTTATTTACATTTCGATTGTCATTCCCTTTCTTGGTTTCCAGGTCAACATCCCCCTAACCCCTCCTCCTCCCCTTCTCCATGGGTGTTCCCCTCCCATTCCTCCCCACATTACCGCCCTCCACAAACAATCACATTCACTGGGGGTCCAGTCTTCGCAAGACCAAGGGTTTCCCCTTCCACTGGTGCTCTTACTAGGCTATTCATTGCTCCCTATGAGGTTGGAGTCCAGGGTCAGTCCATGTATAGTCTTTGGGTAGTGGCTTAGTCCCTGGAGCTCTGGTTGGTTAGCATTGTTGTTTATATGGGGTCTCAAGCCCCTTCAAGCTCTTCCAGTCCTTTTTCTGATTCCTTCAATGGGTGTCCTGTTCTCAGTCCAGTGGTTTGCTGCTGGCATTCGCCTATGTATTTGCCATATTCAGGCTGTGTCTCAGGAGAGATCTACATCCGGTTCCTGTCAGCCTGCACTTCTTTTCTTCATCCGTCTTATCTAGTTTGGTGGCTGTATATGTATGGGCCACATGTGGGGCAGTCCCTGAATGGGTGTTCCTTCTGCCTCTTTTCTAAACTTTGCCTCCCTATTCCCTCCCAAGAGTATTATTGTACCCCTTTTAAAGAAGGAGTGAAGCATTCACATTTTGGTCATCCATCTTGAGTTTCATGTGTTCTGTGCATCTAGGGTAATTTGAGCATTTAGGCTAATAGCCACTTATCAATGAGTGCATACCATGTGTGTTTTTCTGTGATTAGGTTACCTAACTCAGGACATTTTCCAGTTCAATCCATTTGCCTATGAATTTCATAAAGTCATTGTTTTTGATAGCTGAGTAATCAGCTGAGTAGCTAATTCCACTGTGTAGATGTACCACATTTTCTGTATCCAATCCTCTGTTGAAGGACATCTGGGTTCTTTCCAGCTTCTGGCTATTATAAATAAGGCTACTATGAACACAGTGGAGCACGTGTCTTTTTTATATGTTGGGGCATCTTTTGGGTATATGCCCAAGACAGGTATAGCTGGGTACTCAGGTAGTTCAATTTCCAATTCTCTGAGGAACCACCAGACTGATTTCCAGAAGGGTTGTACCAGTCTGCAATCCCACCAACAATGGAGGAGTGTTCCTCTTTCTCCACATCCTTGCTAGCATCTGCTGTCACCTGAGTATTTGATCTTAGCCATTCTGACTGGTGTGAGGTGATATCTCAGGGTTGTTTTGATTTGCATTTCCCTTATGGGGAAGGTGTTGAACATTTCTTTAGGTGTTTCGCAGACGTCTGACATTCCTCAGCTGTGAATTCTTTGTTTAGCTCTGAACCCCATTTTTAATAGGGTTATTTGTCTCCCTGTAGTCTAACTTCCTGAGTTCTTTGTATGTTTTGGATATAAGCCCTCTATCAGTTGTAGGATTGGTAAAGATCTTTTCCCAATCTGTTGGTTGCCGTTTTGTCCTAACAACAGTGTCCTTTGCCTTACAGAACCTTTGCAGTTTTATGAGATCCCATTTGTTGATTCTTGATCTTAGAGCATAAGCCCTTGGTGTTTTGTTTAGGAAATTTTCTCCAGTGCCCATGTTTTGGGGATTCTTCCCCACTTTTTCTTCTATTAGTTTGAGTGTATCTGGTTTGATGTGGAGGTCCTTGATCCACTTGGACTTAAGCTTTGTACAGGGTGATAAGCATGGATCGATCTGCATTCTTCTACATGTTGACCTCCAGTTGAACCAGCACCATTTGCTGAAAATGCTATCTTTTTTCCATTGGATGGTTTTGGCTCCTTTGTCAAAAATCAAGTGCCCATAGGTGTGTGGGTCATTTCTGGGTCTTCAATTCTATTCCATTGGTCTATCTGTCTGTCTCTGTACCAATACCATGCAGTTTTTATCACTATTGCTCTGTAATACTGCTTGAGTTCAGGGATAGTGATTCCCCCTGAAGTCCTTTTATTGTTGAGGATAGTTTGAGCTATCCTGGGTTTTTTGTTATTCCAGATGAATTTGCAAACTGTTCTATCTAACTCTCTGAAGAATTGGATTGGTATTTTGATGAGGATTGCATTGAATCTGTAGATTGCTTTTGGTAAAAGGGCCATTTTTACTATATTAATCCTGGCAATCCATGAACATGGGAGATCTTTCCATCTTCTGAGATCTTCTTCAATTTCTTTCTTCAGAGGTTTGAAGTTCTTATCATACGATCTTTTATTTGCTTGGTTAAAGTCACACCAAGGTATTTTATATTATTTGTGAATATTATGAAGGGTGTCATTTTCCTAATTTCTTTCTCGGCCGGTTTCTCTTTTGTGTAGAGGAGTCTTCTGATTTATTTGAGTTAATTTTATACCCAGCCACTTTGCTGAAGTTGTTTATCAGCTTTAGTAGTTCTCTGGTGGAACTTTTGCGATCACTTAAATATACTATCATATCATCTGCAAATAGTGATATTTTGACTTCTTCTTTTCCAATCTGTATCCCTTTGATCTCCTTTTGTTGTCTGATTGCTCTGGCTAGAACTTCAAGAACTATATTGAATAAGTAGGGAGAGAGTGGGCAGCCTTGTCTAGTACCTGATTTTAGTGGGATTGCTTCAAGTTTCTCTCCATTTAGTTTAATATTAGCGACTGGTTTGCTGAACATGGCTTTTACTATGTTTAGGTATGGGCCTTGAATTCCTATTCTTTCCAGGACTTTTATCATGAAGGGGTGTTGAATTTTCTCAAATGCTTTCTCAGCATCTAATGAAATGATCATGTGGTTTTTATCTCTCAGTTTGTTTATATAATGGATCACGTTGATGGTTTTCCGTATATTAAACCATCCCTGCATGCCTGGGATGAAGCCTACTTGATCATGATAAATGATTGTTTTGATATGCTCTTGGATTCGGTTTACAAGAATTTTATTGAGTATTTTTGCGTCGATATTCATAAGGGAAATTTGTCTGAAGTTCTCTTTCTTTGTTGGGTCTTTATGTCGTTTAGGTATAAGAGTAATTGTGGCTTCATAGAAGGATTTCAGTAGCACTCAGTCTGTTTCAATTTTGTGGAATAGTTTGGATAATATTGGTATTAGGTCTTCTATGAAGGTCTGATAGAATTCTGCACTGAACCCATCTGGACCTGGGCTCTTTTTGGTTGGGAGAACTTTAATGACTGCTTCTATTTCCTTAGGAGTTATGAGGTTGTTTAAATGGTTTGTCTGTTCCTGATTTAACTTCGGTACCTGGTATCTGTCTAGGAAATTGTCCATTTCCTGCAGATTTTCAAGTTTTGTTGAATATAGGCTTTTATAATAAGATCTGATTATTTTTTCAATTTCCTTTGATTCTGTAGTTATGTCTCCCTTTTCATTTCTGATTTTGTAATTTTGACACACTCTCTGTGTCCTCTGGTTAGTCTGTAGAAGGGTTTATCTATCTTGTTGATTTTCTCAAAGAACCACCTTTTGGTTCTGTTGATTCTTTGTATAGTCCTTTTTGTTTCTACTTGATTGATTTCAGCTCTGAATTTGATTATTTCCTGCCTTCTAATCCTCCTGAGTGTATTTGCTTCTTTTTGTTCTAGAGCTTTTAGGTGTGCTGTCAAGCTGCTGACATATGCGGTCTCCTGTTTCTTTCTGCAGGCACTCAGAGCTATGAGTTTTCCTCTTAGCACAGCTTTCATTGTGTCCCATAAGTCTGGGTATATTGTACCTTCATTTTCATTAAATCCTAAGAAGTCTTTAATTTCTTTCATTATTTCTTCCTTGACCAAGTTATCGTTGAGTAGAGCATTGGTCAACTTCCATGTATATGTGGGCGTTCTTCCCTTATTGTTGTTGAAGACCAGCTTTAGCTCGTGTTGGTCTGACAGGACATATGGGGTTATTTCTATCTTCCTGTATCTGGTGAGGCCTGTTTTATGACTGATTATATGGTCATTTTTGGAGAAAGTACCATGAGGTGGTGAGAAGAAGGTATATCCTTTTGTTTTAGGATAGAATGTTCTATAAATCTGTTGAGTCCATTTGGTTCATGACTTCTATTAGTCTGTCTATGTCTCTGTTTAATTTCTGTTTCCATGATCTGTCCATTGATGAGAGTGGGGTGTAGATATCTTTTACTATTACTGTATGAGGTCCAATGTGTGCTTTGAGCTCCAGTAAGGTTTCTTTTATGTATGTATGTGCCCTTGTATTTGGAATATAGATATTTAGGATTGAGCGTTCATCTTGGTGGATTTTTCCTTTAATGAATATGAAGCGTCCTTCCTTATATTTTTTGATGACTTTTAGTTGAAAATTGATTTTGTTCGATATTAGAGTGGCTACTCCAGCTTGCTTCTTCAGACCATTTGCTTGGAAAGTTGTTTTCCAGCCTTTTACTCTGAGGTAGTGTCTGTCTTTGAGGTGTGTTTCTTGTAGGCAGCAGAATGCAGGCTCCTCATTTCGTATCCAGTTTGTTGATCTATTTCTTTTCATTGGGGAATTGAGTCCATTGATGCTGAGAGATATTAAGGAACAGTGATTGTTGCTTCCTGTTATATTCATATTTGGATGTGAGATAATGTTTGTGTGCTTTTCTTCTCTTTGTTTTGTTGCAAAGACGATTAGTTTCTTGCTTTTTCTAGGGTGTAGCTTGCCTCCTTATGTTGGGCTTTACCATTTATTATCCATTGCAGGGCTGGATTTGTAGAATAATAAATAATATTGTGTAAATTTGGTTTTGTCATGGAATATCTTGGTTTCTCCATCTATGTTAATTGAGAGTTTTGCTGGATACAGTAACCTGGGCTGGCATTTGTGTTCTCTTAGGGTCTGTATGACATCTGTTCTGGATCTTCTGGCTTTAATAGTGTCTGGTGAGAAGTCTGGTGTGATTCTGATATGTCTGCCTTTATATTTTACTTGACCTTTTTCCCTTACTGCTTTTAATATTTTATCTTTATTTTGTGCATTTGGTGTTTTGACTATTATGTGACAGGAGGAATTTCTTTTCTGGTCCAATCTATTTGGAGTTCTGTGGGCTTCTTGTATGTTTATCGCCATCTCTTTCTTTAGGTTAGGGAAGTTTTTTTCTATGATTTTGTTGAAAATATTTACTGGTCCTTTGAGCTGGGAGTCTTCACTCTCCTTTATACCTATTTTCCTTAGGTTTGATCTTATCATTGAGTCCTGGATTTCCTGTATGTTTTGGGCCAGTAGCTTTTTCTGTTTTACATTATCTTTGACAGTTGTGTTGATGATTTCTATGGAATCTTCTGCTCCTGAGATTCTCTCTTCTATCTCTTGTATTCTGTTGGTGATGCTTGTATCTATGGCTCCTTGTCTCTTCCTTTGGTTTTCTATATCCAGGGTTGTCTCCCTTTGTGCTTTCTTTATTGCTTCTATTTCCATTTTTAGTTCCTTCACCTGTTTGATTGTGTTTTCCTCAAATTCTTTCAGGGATTTTTGTGATTCCTCTCTGTGGGCTTCTACTTGTTTATTTATGTTTTCCTGCATTTCTCTAAGGGAGTTCTTCATGTCTTTCCTGAAGTCCTCCATCATCATGATCAAATGTGATTTAAAAATCAAGATCTTGCTTTTCTGGTGTGTTTGGATATTCAGTGTTTGCTCTGGTGGGAGAATTTGACTCTGATGATGCCATGTAGTCTTGGTTTCTCTTGATTGAGTTCCTGTGCTTGCCTCTCACCATCAGGTTGTCTCTGGTGTTAACTTGTTCTGCTCTTTCTGACAGTGGCTAGACTGTCTTGTAGGCCTGTGTGTTAGGAGTGCTGTAGACCTGTTTTCCTGTTTTCTTTCACCCAGTTATGTGAACAGAGTGTTCTGCTTTCAGGCATGTAGTCGTTCCTGTCTGCTGGTCTTCAGCTGTTCCTGTGGACGTGTGTCCTGAGTCCACCAGGCAGGTCACTTTGAACAGAAAATTTGGTCTTACCTCTGGTCCCAGAGCTGAAGTCGCTCCTGAGGTCTGCGTTTGAGGTCTCCTTGAAGGCAGCAACCAGAATGACCTGCCCTGCCTTTTTCCCGGGCCCCTGTGCACAGGGGTCCCAGATAGTGTTAGGTGTTTTCCTCTGGAGTCAGAATGTGGGCAGAGAGTAGTCTCTTCTGGCTTCCCAGGCATGTCTGCTCCTCTGAAGGTTTAGCTCTCCCTCCCACGGGATTTGGGTGCAAGGAGCTTTTGACCGAGTCCCTTTAGATCCAGGCAGTCAGTCTCCTTCTTCTTGAGCTTCATGTGATCTGTGGATTGTATCTTGCGTAATTAGAGCTTTTGGGCTAATATCCACTTATCAGTGAGTGCATACCATGTGTGTTTTTTTGTGATTGGGTTACCTCACTCTAGATGATATTTTCTAGTTCCATCCATTTTTCAAACCTTGGTCTCTCTCCACATAATCCCATCTTCTGTGTTCAAGTTCCTAGTGTGAATTCTCAGAATATTTTGTTCATACCTATGCCTAATTTTAGTGTTACAATTGGTCATTGTTACATATTCCTACTCAGGTTATGGATTCCTTAGGGCTTTAGACAGCATTCTTATTTATGTGTTTATTCCTCAGATTTAATACAGTGTCCAAAATCAAGTGACGACACTAAATATGGGCTTATGAAAGGGTGTAGTCACCTCCACTGTAAACTAACAGTGGAAGACACCAGCAGCTGCCACAAATAACAATTATAAGCTGGAAAAAATTCTAAGTTCTGTTTATCATCGGTCTCTGAGGTCATATACCATATGTATCTTATTTTCACAGTCCTCTAAGGATCACGTTCAGACTTAAATATCTATTGACTGAACTTAAACATACTTTCCTTAAGGGATTTTTTTAATACATTGGAGGGTACAATGCCTTTATTCAGCTTTTGTAGGAAGTTACAGAATATGTTGGAACAGATTACATATCTGGATTTATTTACCTATATTTATCTAAAGTCATTATTAGTTATTTGGAAATGGATTCAATCTTCAAAACAAAACACTAAGACTTAGGGGAAGCCCTGACAAATAGGTGGTCTGAGCTCCTTCAGCATTCTATGAATGCACCACAGGGCTTCCACAGCTCTGAGTTACTTGAGATTTTCTTATCCCTTCTGAGTGTTAATAAGTTTGTTTGTATTGTGATTAAATAGTGTCAACTGGGGAGTCCTGAAGGCTTCTCCTGAAGCTCCCTAGCTGAAATGAAGTCACTTGCAAACATGCAGAACACTTATAGGCAAACAGCAATCATCGTAAGCACATGGGGATCATTCCACTGACTAGACACAAGGTTTTCATTCTTGACACTTTATAAACAAAGCGTTGTTATGTGTTTATTGTAGTTCCCTTGCCTAATTTTTGCTAGTGTTTATTTAGATGGAAGTTATGAAACTTTGGCTAGGTACAGGAGAAAGTTACATCAGGATGACACTGATCTTTTCAGCCTGGGCCACACACAGAAGAAAACATTGTCACTGATAGTCTTGGAGAGCATGAAGTGTAGAAATGAAGAAAATATGCTGCATTCTCACCGATGTTTGATTTAGCAAATCTCTGTGATGCTTCATAATTTGTAAGCCAGGATCTACATCCGCTAGAGCAGGCCAAGGGTGTGATTTTTTTTCCCAACTTTAATCTCAGAAGGGATTCTTTACAGGAATTGACAAGCTAATTTTAAACTATGTAGGGAAATGTAAGACTCTAAAATATCCAGTACAGTCCTGAGAAAGAAAATTATTATAGCTGGAAGGCTTGTTTTATCTGACTTTTAAATTACTCTAAAACTATAATAACTAAACAATGTGGATCCGGAATGTGGATGAGAAAAGTGAATTAATAGTGCCTTGTTCCTATAACCCAAGATATTCAATATTGGGAATTCATGGCCAGCCTGGATAATATAATGTGACCCAGTCTTCTGAAAACAAAACACCATGGCCATTGCAATTCATAGATAAAGTGATTAGTTTGGTTTTGTTTTTATTCTCTGTCTCTGTCTCTGTGTCTGCCTCCTTCTCTCTCTCTCTCTCTCTCTCTCTCTCTCTCTCTCTCTTTCTCTCTCTCTCTCTCTCTCTCTCTCTCTCTCTGTGTGTGTGTGTATGATCATTATAAATGATAGCAAATATATGTATATAAGTAAAAGCCAGAGGCCAACTTCTGGTGTCATTCTGTGGGGCCGTGAAAGGCAGCTTGGTTCATGGTTGAGCTAAGGCTAGAAACCACAGTGACCCTCAAGGGACGGTAGGCATTTTGCCTGACTTCTAGGAAACCAGGCCCTGTCACTAGCCACAGCCTTCCATAGATTTGTGGTCATCAATCACATAAGGGCAATGCCCCAAGCCCCTCCACAGGTAGAAGACATGACCACAGGACACACAGGCTCAAGACATATCCCCATTATAATGAGACACCTAAAGGCCTGGAGGTTTAGCCAATGAAGTTTCCTTTCCAGACACTCCTTACTGCAAAAGGTATTTAATCTCCGGCTCACCCTGAGAAGTGGGTTACGATTTTACTCATCTACCTTTTGCCATGATAATAAATGTCTTAAAACCATGGACTGTCTCTTTTCATTGGGACCCACTGTGGGGAGAGCCACAGAGAAGGCCTTCACCTACAGAGCAACTGTCTAATCTGTAGAAGGCCTCCCTGCACCCCCAGCCACAGCCACCACCAAACCTGCAGCCCAACACCTTCAAGCCAAGGACTTTCCTTGCAGGACCAGCTGGAGCGTCCCTTTTCCCTTTGGCCCTGGGCTAGATCCAACCACCCCACCCTCACTCCCACCCCAGTTCTCAGCTCTTCCCCGGCATCCCAGTGGTGCTTGGATGCCCAAGAGCCTAAGAACCAGATGGCCCTGCCCCCCTTGCAGGCCTGAGACACCCAAGCCTGCTCCTGAAGTCCCACACCTCAGACTGCACTCCCCTCCGGCTGCAGTGTCCTGCTGCTTCCCTACAACCTACCCATCCACCCTGTGACAGCTTGAGGTAAGCTCGGTCAACTTTCTGTGTCCTGTGTCCTGCTTCCCAGAAAGACCAAGCCCTGTGGCAGAGCAGACGTGAGACCCCACTAAACTACAGTTTCCAATACAAAGAAACGATAAACGTCAGAGGTGATAGCTGTTAGCAACTACATCTTACTGTTACATAATATGCATGTATTAAAATATCACACTGTATTGTCCCTATATTATATAGACGTAGTTCCTGTGTCAATTAAAATAAGATATATTTAAATTAAATTTTAATTCTTATTCCTTATCGCTGTTCCTTCAAGTGCTTAATATTTCACACTTAGTATTTTATCATGTGATAATAATAATAATTAGTAATATGTCCAGGATATCTTGCATTCCTGAAGAGTTCTATATTTTAAAGTCGTGTTATTTTTGTACAGGATGCACATATAGCTATAACATGCACACATATATGTGTGTGCATACTGTGTAAAATGAATATATTCTATTTTGTATGTAGTATAAACACAGAAAATCCCTAGCAGAAGAAAGATAATGCCAGAGATAGAACAGAAGAATTAGATTCTGAGGTTTGTTCTTGAGAGTAGCCTACTTTCAGTCTATGCTACCTTTCAAAGGCATCTCTACTAGTGCTGCACTCAGAGGCATCTGCAAGCTCACCTGTGCGTGTTCAAAGATTCTGTCAATTCTGTCAATGGGGAAAGAAGAAAGGGAGGTTTATAACCACAGTAGCCTTCGCTGCTGTTCTGAGAGAAGTCTCATTCTTTTCCTCAGTGTGACCTTACCTCATTCTGTAGTCTGGCTGGCCTTGAACTTACAGCAATCTTCTGCTTCATCCTCCTAGGTGTGGGGATTTTACATGTGAGCTGCCATGATGAAAGGTAAACTTTTTAATGTTACAAAAGAAGGGGATTATTATGAATTTTTACTTTCTATGGCTTTGCTTTTGACACCTCCCACACATCCACACTGTGGGTGCCTCACTTTATCTTTGTCGGTAGACTAAAAAGTAATATGCACGAGACTCTCTTCAGAACGCCAGGCAAGCTTCCACCAAAAAGTCCTTGACTAGGGCTAAAATGTGCAATATTTTGTTTTGCTCTGTGCTTCAGTCCCCAAGGACCTCAAACCCTGCAAAGAAACCTTGAAGAAGAGAATACACTAGCCATTTGTTCAAATAAATTTTTAAGTTCTAAATCTGGAGCAGAAAGGAAATTATAAAGATGAAAAGCATTTTCAAGACTTGCCACACTCTTCATAATGCCAACTTTATAGTATATAACTGTGTATGTGTGTGTTCAGACACATAAGTAATTTAGTAAATAAATGATGGCACAGATAGAAAGGTGAAAGGGAGATGGCAGACTGATGGTTTTTGTCAGAGGGTTACAAATACATTTATTTTACCACGTTTTGTAATTTGAGTATACTGACAGGATCAAGTTAGTAAAGATACATTTTCAAACAAGTACTACTGAAAATTTCAGAGTGCCACACACAACAGACACTCCTTTAAAAAAATAGAGAATATTGTGTGCAAAGGTAAACACATGCTGTAAAATTCGATTAACATTTTTCAAGAGTCTACCTTATTCATACGTATTCCAGTGATGGCATCAAGAAGCCACTCACCCTGATACTATGAATATTTCCCCAGTGCACAGACAAATACTCTTTCTTTTTTATATTCATCTTTTATTTTTCCTTGGTTTCATTGGGGGTTAATTGACAACTAAAAACTATAAATATGTAGGTTTTTGCAATGCACTAATACAAAGTATACATACATTATGAAATTATTACCATAAGCAACTTGTTACATCATATAGTTAACTTTTTTTGTGGCAAGAAGAGTTTATATTTATGTTTTTAGCAAGTTGCAATTATAGATTACAGCATCATTAATTACATTTCCCATGTATATGTTAAGCCTCTAGAACTTAACTTAGAACAGAGTTTCTATACTTTGGCCAACACCAACATCTCCCCTGCTGTCCTAGCTCTTAGCCCTGGAAACCACCATTCTACTCTCTGCTTCAACATTTCTAGATGACACAGTTAGAAGAATACCTCCAGGCCTATGCATGTTCTTGCCGATAGCAATATTTTCTCCACTTTAACAGCTAAATAACATTCTACTGTGTATACATGCCATGCATTCTCTATCCATTTATCTGTTGACAGATGCTTAGGCTGATGCCATATTTTGTATATTATGAATACTGCTTCAGTTAGCAGAGAAGTGTAGATATTTCTTTGCGCTTATAACCTAATTCCTTTGGATATTATTTCTGGGGCTTTCATGGACACTCTTGCAGTTTAAATAAGACACGAGATTTCTATATAGTTTAAGTGTTAGGCCTTTCGCTGGGACAGACTTTCAGCCAACTTCTAACATAAGCTGACTTCCGGGCCTGCAGCCCACCATGTAGCTAGCTCTTTACCTTCCTGCTCTGCTCTGCTGGTCTCCTTTCTCTTCCTTTCCATGTCTGTTTTGATTCTTCTGCCTCCCCTTGTGTCCTCACCTACCCAGAAGTTCCACCCTTTTACTTCCTGCAGCAGCTATTGGCTGCCAGACCTATATTATCACCAATCAGCCATAAGATAATGCCAGGCCCATCTCCTTGGTTACCTAAGGCAGTGAGGGCTGCCTGACCTTGATCTTTTTTTTGGGGGGGGGAGGTCCAGAAGGACAAGCATTTGCAAATAGAAAACCTAGTGATAAACCATAGAAACTAAAATACCAAAATCCTGCCGGTACTTAAATACATACATACGCCTTAATACAATGTGAAGAAAGGTCACGCCAATGGGTTATATACTCAAAGGTAGGGTTTCTGGGCTGCATGACAATTCTACTTGTAATTTATGAGAAACCTCCATATTGATTTCAATAATGGATATAGTAATTGACATTCCTATTATCAATACAAGGGATATGACACTAGCACCAGGACTTCGTTTCTTTGTTTTTTTTTAAAAGGCCACAATAATATGTCTGCCGCTCATTGTGATTTAGTTTATATGCATCTGCTATGTTGATTTATGATGTTCAGTACCTTTTCATAGATCTGTTGGCTATTTGTATGCAAATAGGTCTCTTCAGTACCTTCGTTTTTAAGCTGCATTTTTGTGTGTTTTGCTATTGAATTATAGGAGATAATTCACAATAGTCACACGGTTTTGTGCCTTTTGCCAAGACTAGTGCCAAGGATCTTGGATTTTTTTGCCATGCTATGCTATCTAGTAGAATCTTCAGGTTTTATAGTTAATACTTTATTCTATTTCAAGTTATTGTTGTATATTGTGTATGTTATGAACAAATTTCCTTTTTTTCAGTGTTTGGTAATGAATACATGCTATGTGAGTACACTGACTTTAAGCTATATCCCCTAGCCTTAATTTCATTCTTTTGTTGGTGTATTTCCAGATGTCCTGGTTCCATTTATCAAAGAGATTTCCATTTCCTAATTCTATATTCCCAGTGCTCTGTGTGTGTGTGTGTGTGTGTATGTGTGTGTGTGTGTGTGTGTCTTTCCATTCTCTTCCATTGGTTTGTGCATCTACTTTTGTGTCATTATCTCACTATTTTGGTTACCATAGATTTGTACAGAAAGTATAGTTCCTCCAAATTTGTCCATTGTTAAGATTGTTTTAGCTATTTAGAATCTTCTTTTCCCAAATGTTTTCTTCTATTGAAAATAGATTTTACACACACACACACACACACACACACACACACACACACACGCACACACACACACATATAGACATATATATATATATATATATATATATATATGTCTCACACTTGAAAACAAACAGGCCTCTAAGTGATAATGATAAAATATAATGAGAGAAAACAAGAATAGGACAAAACTAACAAACAGAAGGGGAAAGCCCCAAGAAAAAGAACAGGAAACAGATATAAATGCAGAGAATCATTTGTCCACAATCAAGAATCTCATAAAAACACAAAACTGGATGACATGACATGCTCAAAGAACCTATAGGGTAAAAAAAGAGAGCGAAAGAGAAACACATGAATAAAGTAAAATAAAAAAGGGTAACAATGGATTATGACTCAGCTATTAAAAGAACAAGGACATCATGAAATTTGCAGGCAAATGGATGGAGCTAAAAAAACATCATCCTGAGTGAGGTAACCCAGATGCAAAAGGACTTGCATGGTATGCACTCACTGATAAGTGGATATTACCCGTAAAGTACATGATAACCACGCTACAATTCACAGACCTAAAGAAGCCAAATTACAAGGAGGTCCAAGGGAGGATGCTAAAATTTCATCCAGAGGGGAAAGAAAATAGTGATTGGAGGTAGATGGATGGAGGGAAATGGGTGAGAGAGGGAATGGAGAGATGAATGGGTGTGAGGGGGATCAGGTGTAGGGAAAGTCAGGGAGAGAGGACCAGAAAGTGAATAGAAAACTTCAGGAGGCAGAGGATGGGCATCTCTAGGACGTGACAGAGACCTGGGATGGGAAAGCTCCAAGGAGTCTAGAGGGTGACTCTAACTGGGACTTCTAGCAGTGGGGGGATAAGGATCCTACAGTGCCCATCACCTGTCACCAGGCAGGATTCCCAGTGGAGAGATAAAAACACTAACTCACCCACAATACCAAGGAGTGCAGGGACAAGACTAGAGCAGAAACAAAGGGAATGGCCAACCAATGACTGGCTAACTTGAGACCCATCCCATAGGCAAGAACCAATCCATGACACTATTAGTGATACTCTGTTATGCTTGCAGACAGGAGTCTAGCATAACTGTCCTCTGAGAAGCTCCACCCAACAGCCAATGGAAAGAGATGTAGAGATAGAGAGCCAAACATTAGACAGAGTTCAGGGAGTCTTGTTAAAGAGTTGGGGGAAGGAATGAGGGACTCAGAGTGGATAGGGATTCCACAAGAAGACGAGCCAACCCTTGTGGGCTCCCAGAGACTAAATCACCAACTCAAGAGCATACATGGGCTGGACCTAATGCCCCTGCACATATGTAGCAGCAGTACAGCTTGGTCTTCATACAGGTCTCCCAGTAACTAGATCAGGAGCTCTCCCTGATTCTGTTGCCTACCTCTGGACTCTTCCCCTAACTGGGCTTCCTTGCCTGAACTCAAAGGGAGAGGATGTATCTCGTCCCCTAGAGACTTGATAAGCCAAGGTGGGTTAGTATGAAGAGCCCCCCCACCACATTCTCAAAGGAGAAGGGGATGGAAGGACTAGGAGGAGAGGGCTGCTATAGGAATACAAAATGAGTAAATAAATTAATTAATGGGGGAAAAGCCTGACGCATACATTATACTGCAAGGAACTTCCAAAGATGACACTTTGTTTGCTGTTGACTCTCTACTGCAGGGCAGGCAACCTACCCTTAGTAGTACTTTGTTTTCCCAATAAGACTCCCTTGGTGAAAATAAATTTTCATTTGCAAGTGGTTATCAATTGGAGATTGCCTCTGGGTTAGGGCCTTGTGTCTATTTCTCCTTTCCGCTCCTACACCTGGTGTAGACTTATGCAGGCCCTGCACATCCTATCTCAGGCTCTCATGTGTATGTTGATCCTGTTGATTAGAGGGCCTTGTTTCCTTGGTCTCCTCCATCCCTGTGGCTCTTGCACTTTTTCCTCGTCTTCTTCAGTTATCTGTGTACTCAGGGAAGGAATTTGATAGAGACGATCCATTTAGGGTTGAGTGTTCTAAGGTCTTTTACTCTCTCCATATTGTCTGGCTGTGGTCCC
This sequence comes from Rattus norvegicus, assembly GCF_021556685.1. Classification (NCBI taxonomy): domain Eukaryota; kingdom Metazoa; phylum Chordata; class Mammalia; order Rodentia; family Muridae; genus Rattus; species Rattus norvegicus. The sequence continues at coordinate 44,947,428 of NC_141540.1, forward strand.
TGTATTTGTCCCCATTGACTACAGAAGGCAGGTTCTCTGAAGATGACTAAGCGAGGTACTGATCTATGAGTATAGCAGGAGTTAGAAGGAGTCATTTTATTGCTACATTTCTTTAGCAGAACAATTGTTTCTGATTTTCTCCTTTGGTAGTGTGCAAAGATGGTAGCCTACACGGGTTTAGGTTCTATGTAGGCACCAGCTCTACTTCTGCATGGTCAGTGAACTGGATGGGTGCTGTCTTCAGCAATGAGGTCTTGCTCTCAGTTTTTGGGAGCAACCTATAGTCTAGATGTAACCCATTTCTGGTCCTGTAAGCTGCCTTTAGTTATCAAAGAATAGCCAGTTGGGGCTCTGTCTCCCAATCGCATGGAAATTTTATTTAGATTGCCTTTATATGTGTATATATTTTAGGAAGCTACTACTGTTTTAGATATCCACACGACCCCTCAGTTGACCCCTATTTTAGCTGTGTATCTTCATACTCTCTTCCTCATCCCCTCTTTCAACCTCCCTGCCATTTTATCCTCCTGTTCAGGCCCCTTCTCTATTACCCACAATTCCCTATTATATTTTTTCCTAGTGATATCTATATGGCTTCCTAACCTTTTACTCTATCCTTAACTTCTGTTCTACGTATTGCAGCCTAGTTATCATTGGCTTTTCGGTTAACATTCACATGTAAGTAACACACTGCTTGTCTTTCTGGGTCTCAGTTACCTCATCCAGGTGATTTTATTTTCTAGTTGCATCCATTTACGTGCAAACTTCATGATTTCATATTTTTAATGTCTGAGTGTGTATAATGTATAAATGTACCCAATTTCTCTTATTCTTTCATCCGTTGACGGGCATCTAGCTTGTTTCCAATTTCTGTTTATTATGGACAGAGAAGTAGTGAATATGGATGAGAAAGTCTCCCTGTGGTAGGATGAAGTATCCTTTAGGTATATGTCCAAGAGTGCTATAGCTGAGTCTTGAGGTAGATTGATTCCCATCTTCCTGAGAAACCACCATACGGATTTCTATAGACAATGCAGAACTTTGTATTCCCATCAGAAATGTACGAGTGTTCCTCTTTCTCCATATTCTGGCCAGCATCAGCTCTTAGTTGTTGTGATTTTCGCCATTCTGGCAGGTGTAAAATGAAATTCCTGCATTTTCCTGATGACTCAGGATGTAGAACGTCTTCTTTTTAAGTGTCAGAAGCATTCTTTCATCTATTCAACAACTGGGAGAGAGAGTTTTCTATCACATTGTATTATAATATATTTTCCTTGTTAGTTATATATTGGGATAAAATGATCAAAGGTGATTACAACAAAAATGGCATCTTTACATTGACTTCCAAAAACAAAAACAAAAAATCCACAATCACACAATTAAGTTTAAGACTAAGCAATATTTGTTCCATAACTGAAGTTGATCAGAGGCTGAGGCTCTGTAATACACTGCTATGTAAAACACACATGCACACACACACACACACACACACACACACACACACACACAGAGAGAGAGAGAGAGAGAGAGAGAGAGAGAGATTTTTTTAAAAATATAGAAATTACACAATTGTGGACAAAGACTATGTTGTTAGTGAAATGTAAATTTAGAGACTCAGTCAAATTTGACATGTCATTCAAAGTAAAGAGTTCTTTTTTTTTCCTCTTCTTTTTGTAAAATTAATTATTCCATCCGTTTACAGATGGATATCCCATTTCCTGGCTTCCCTCCACCAACTCCCCATCCCACATCCACCCTCCCTCTCCCCTTTGACTGTATGAGGGTGCTCCCCTCCCCCCATACAATCTCCCACCCCACTGCTCTAACATCCCACTATGCTGGGGCATCAAACCTCCTGATGTCAGGCAAGGTCATCATATGCTACATATGTATCTGGAGTCATGGATCCCTCTAGGTACACTCCTTGTTGGTGGTCTAGACTCTGAGAGAACTGAATGGTCAGGCAGCCTATGTTGTTCTTCCAATGAAGTTGCAATCCCTCCTCTGCTCCTCCGGTCCTTCTGCCAGCTCCCCTACCAGGTTTCCCGGGCTCAGTCTGATGGTTTGCTCCAAGCATCCACATCTGTATTGGTCAGATGCTGGTTGAACCACCTCAGGAGCTGTCACACTAGTTTCCTGTCAGCAAGCACCTCTTGACCACAGTAACAGTGTTAGGTTTGATGTTTGTAGACATGATGGATCCCCAGGTGGGGCAGTCCCTGGTTGGTCCTTCACTCATCTCTGTTCCGTTTTTGTCCCTGTTCTTCCTTTGGACAGGAGCATTTTTGGGTTAAAAACTTTGAGATGGGTGGGCTGCCCCATCCCTCCACCAGGGGCCATGCCTATCTACTGGAGGTGGTCTCGGCAGAGAAACAGGAAATAGAACCGGAAGAGTTCTTTCTAATGGTGCTCAAAGATGTAGGCAGAGTGTTAAAAGATGTCATGAGGAGAACATAATAGGAACTTGATCCACCATAGTTTTGGTGATGGAGGAGGAAGGGAAAAGCTAAGCAATGCAGGACACCTCTAAATTCAAGAAGGTTAAAGAGATGGGTTCTGTCTGAGAGCCGAAAGAGCTGTATCACTAGGAACATTTTAATTTGTATTTCGGTACAACCTCTTTTAAACTTCTGAATAATAAAACAGTAAGGAAATAATATATTCTATTTTGTATCCCTGCCAGTTACAGCATTCAATAAAAAATATTAACACACATTTAATAAATCCCACAATTGTTTCCTTAGTACCCCAGCTTAATAAAATTGAAGTTGTGGAAAAAATATTTTTCACAATACAAAGGGAAACTAAAATTTCTCTGCATTTCCTGGCAGTTTATAATTTTATGTGCAAGCTATCTTCATCAAAAGAAGCCAAACAAGTATCTTCATGATTCATCATGAATTCATCAGAAATCTCTAGTACAATATCAAAGAAAAACCATATATATTAGAGAATAATAACATAGCATAAAGTTTTTTAAAATTATGCAAACCCTCACACCAAAAAGAACTATCATGCTTACTTTTGTTCAGCTCTGAGAGACCTAGCAAATTCCAAATGATAAAACATTTTTAACATGTTTTAAGATGTCATTGAGATAATGCTTTGATATGTACTAGATGTATTCAGTTCCAAGACTTTGCTATATGCAAAAGCTCTAATATTAAATTCACTAACAGATGTCCAAGGAAATACATCCACATCTGGAAGATCACATCATCGAGAGAGACAGCGGAAACAAAGAATAAAGAAATCAACCTTCTGGGAATATTGGCTTCCTGGAAACCAAAATCCTATAAAGTGAGAAATGGGAATTAAATCCAAAACCATTATAAACTAAGAGAACCCAGCATAATCAGAAGAAACCCCGTAGAATTGAATTGAATATTTTCTATGATAATGGAAAATATTTTGTCTATCTAATTGGAATTCAGGAATAAGATGATAAATTATATTTCTATGTGTACTGTGCAAAGCCAACTTTTAGAAAATTGGGACAAATTAGAAATTCTTTTACACTTAGGAATTTAAGGACTTTGCAAAAGCAAAGGGGAAAAAGTGAAGTGAAAGAATATGTTTTGCATCACAGTATTCAAGATGGACTGCCATTTTAAAATGGTGTCTCAGAAAGGGAGAGGTGAATAGAGCTAATTGGAGAAGACAAGAGGTTGGAAGGGATATCCAGAAATTCCTCAGGTTGCCAGCTATAAGATGTAAATGATAGAAAAGCAACTTCAGAGAACAGATATACCTCTCATAAATCCTCAAGTATGACTTACATTTCAGTCACTAACCCAGCACAACAGGTAATTGTTTAACATAAAATTCTTTGCTGACTACGTCTCACTGTTAATTTCAGTAAAGAGTTATAGAACCCTTTATAGATGAGAAGGTACCTGGGATGGGGCTGAAGGGAAGAAAGAAACCAGATTATTCAATTACAAAAGATTTAAAATAAAAAATTAATGAATTCTTTGACCAAAACAAACAAACAAATAAAAGAATCTTTTAGGTGGTTTTCAATTATTAGTTTAATCTATTGTTTGCAGAAATTCTTCGGAAAGTGAAATTCTTGTAATCTTTTTCTAATGACCATTCAGCAATCCAAACTGAATGGTGGCCCAATTCTTCACAAATCTAAAACAAACAAACAACAACAGCAAAAGAGGACAAAACAGTTAAAATAATGGTCAGGCAATGTAAAAAGGAATACAGGTAATGACTGGAGTTTGATCATGTTTACTAACTGTCCTACTTTGCTTAATTTCTGTGATAATGATCATGACTAGGGCTGGGGAGGGAGAGGGCAAGAAATAAATGAGGAACTATGGAGGAGTTCTGCTTACCTGCTTGTTTTCTGTGCTACTATTCTACTGGAGTGCCCGCCCAGGGCAACGGTTGGCTGGACCTCCCACATCAACAATTAATCAAGGCCCCCACAGACTTGCCTAAAGGGCAATCTGGCAATCGATGTTCCCTCTCCCTAGATGACCATAGTTGTGTCAAGTTGACAAAAGAACTAACTAGTGAACTAATTCTCAAGGCTCAGATGAAATAGTCAGTAGTCAGTAGTATATTTTTTGAAAATGTTATTCTTTGGGAAGAAAGATAAAAATTCAATGTTTGGAATGAAAGATGAAAAAAATGTAGTACTTTCTTTGAACTTCACTGAAGTGCAGACAGACAACTAGACAGCTTGAAACTTACAGCAGACATCTGGTGAGCCACTCACACAACGGTGATAAATTCGCAGAAGAATGAGAATTTTTTTTAATATATTGTTAAAGAGAAAAACAAGGAATCAAAAATTCAGCTCTAGAAAGGGCTTGCAACCCCATAAGAACAACAATGCCAGCCAACCAGAGCTTCCAGGGACTAAACCACTATCCAAAGACTATACATGAACTGACTCAGTGCTCCAACTGCATATGTAGCAGAGAATAGCCTTGTTGGGGCACCAGTGGAAGGGGAAGCCCTTGGTCCTGCCAAGGTTGGACCTCAGTGCAGGGGAATGTGGGGGAGAGGGGCGGTAGTAAGGGAGGTGGATGGGGGGAACACCCACATGGGGGATGGGGAGGGGGGACTTATGGACAGGAAACCGGAAAAGGGAATAACACTTGAAATATAAATAAAGAAATATATCTAATAATTTTTTTTCAAAAAAAAAAAGAAAAAAAATCAGCTCTAAATTCCTGAAGAAGGTTGTAAAATAAGAAATCAGAGAATTAATTAAAAAAAGAAGAAATGATAGTGGAACAAATGCTGTAAAATCTGTATGGGGCTTTTAAAAACCCTGTGGTTCATTTGCAGCCGAGAGTTTAGGACCAGGACAATGTAACTCAGAGTGCTATGGTGGAATCCTGACTCACTTGTGCATCAGGTGGGTTTTGATATTATGCAGGACAAGGTTTCCAATTTTTCTTTTCTGGGAATTAAATAAACCAGAGCTGCTGTTTTGAGTGTTTATAAGAGGAGAAAATGGGCTGCCGGGACACAGTTAATAATATTGTATATGTTTGAATTTACTGTAAGGGGAACTTTGAGTAAGATGCCATGTGACATCTTAATTTTGCAAACACCAGCCAAATAATTCCCCTAATCTGTGATTCTTAAAATGGCTCATGGGTATAAGCTTATAGCCACCTTGAAGCATTAGTAAGGGCACACAGCCTATCTTCCCTCTAGAACAAAACTAGTCACCTTTGGCCTGTTCACTAAAATGAACGACATTAATACAATCTTTTTATTTATGTGGACGTACCTAAAGGTATTTTAGTATATTAACATAGTTTATATAGACTTTGACTATGAAGGAAAACATCACTTTGGGATATTATCCAAGAGCACAGACACTGTGTGACGAGACAAGAGTCAAAGAAAGAAAGCCCAAAAGGAGAAAGTTTATAGTCTTCGATTCTTTTTTCTTTTAGATTTATTTATTTTAGGTATAGCCTAAATGCACTGTAGCTGTCCTCAGGCACACCAGCACCAAAAGAGGGAGTCAGATCCCATTACAGATGGTTGGGAGCCACCATGTGGTTGCTGAGGATTGAATTCAGGACCTCTGGAAGAGCAGTCAGTGCTCTTAACCACTAAGCCATCTCTCCAGCCCCAGTCTTGTAACTCTTAAAATAGCATTATCTCTGTGTTTTAGAGGTTATGCCCAGGAAGACTATGCACTGACATTCTTACCCCTTGCCCTTTGCCAACTGATCACAGCCAAGACATATTACCAACTGTTCTGAGTTGGCATTAAGGATTAAAGAGGAAAAAAGTTGGCTTTAGTTTACAATTGAATGTGGGGAAGTTAAGACATCAAAACCTGAAGCTACAGATTTCACATTTACAATCAGAAAATGGTGAGGGGTGAATACATGCTGCTTCTCAATATCCTCTCTTCATTTATGTAGTACAGCAGACCTCCAGCAAAGGAATTGTGCCACCCACAGTGGACATTCCAATGAGCATATCCAGAGGCCCATCTCTCAGTGACTCTAGGGTTTGACAAATGGACAATTAGCACAAGTAATCATAATTAGCATATTCAAATGAATTGCAATCTCCGATGCATTCAAAATTTCAGAAGAAAATATTGAAGGAAACTATTTTATTGGCCTTCAGGGTAGTAGATTACAGTTCCGCAAATCTATAATTAGAGGGACGTATGCTGTGATCCAATTCCTATTGTCAATATTTGTCAATCTGTCTGCTCATGCATCCATTTTTGTTTTGCTTTGTTTTACCATGAGTTTTTGTAAGATTTACACTTAAAATGTCTTTAAATAGTCATTTTCAGTTTCCATCAAATCAATAATTAGAATTTGTAAACTCAGTATGTAGAGAATACCTAATTACCCTTGCCATGCTTGTGTAGTAGCTCTTGGGATGCTATATAAGCATCTCTTTACTCTCTTATCCCTCAGGGTCTTCTACACTGAGTTCTCTGAGTGTCGACCCAGGAAAAGCATAGCTATCATGTGTCCTGCTTGCAATGAATGTTTGCTTGGAGTCATGAAAACGTGTGCTTAGTTGTAGCAGGAGGTAAGAAGACATCAGGTACACAACTGAGAGCAAAGCTCAGAGAGCAGCAGCTTTCTTGGGAATATGAAAATCCTTCACATAGGAAGTGATGTTTTCCACAGAAAGTTCTTCAGCAGAGCAGAAAAAGAAGCTTGGCATTTCCTCAAAGTATTCAGGAAGACTCATGGGATGTAGAGATAGTGACGTCAATGTAAGACCAGATGTGAACTGACTTTAGTAGCCAAAATAAGAATTTCATATTTTTAATAGATAAGTAAAAAGGAGACAGTAAAATTTTCTTGTGCTAGTCTACTGAGATTTAGAGTTGGGATGGGTGCAATTCTATTCTTTGGTGAATTGTGTGTGTGTGTGTGTGTGTGTGTGTCCTTTCAGTTCGTTTGATCATCAGGAAGGAATATTTATTCATGTTTTAAATAGCAACATATTAATAACAAAGATGAATAAAAATTATCAGTAATTGAATTGATTGAGAACAGCCCTGGGAAACTCAATAGCTAGCATAAAACACTTTTTCCATGAACCTTTATATAGCAGCATACTTATATATAATAAATTTATGTTATCTTCTGTTTTCAATATTGGGAATGTTGTTGAGTCGTCAGTATTGTATCTTTCGTTTTGTAGCGCTCTCTCTCTCTCTCTCTCTCTCTCTCTCTCTCTCTCTCTCTCTCTCTCGGGTGGATGTGATCATTACTGCTTTGTATCAGAGCTGCTGTGGTCACATGGATGTGATCCATGAGACCCTCATAGAACTGGGCCTACTAACATTCCTTGATGAGACCTGGGTTTTAAAGGTCTAATGGGAATTATGGGAGTCACCAGGCTCAGAAATTTTCACAGGTTCCTCATCAGGGCCATTCTGCTTCCCATAGTTCACAGGAGGTAAAGAGATACTGTGGGATGCACCATTCAATTGTGTAGCTGTCTGTAAATTACCCAACAGACTCCAGTGACACAGCATTTGTGAGTTGTCACCTATGCAGGGTTGGAATATTTTGATGAAATGATATACCTCTCTTTAGGTCACATATCTATCTGTAAGTAACTCCTAAAAACTCATTGGTTCACCAAGTTGGACTTGAATGGATTCATCTCTTTAGTCTATTGATGCTCTATCTGGGATAAATAGATGTTTCCCCAGAAAAAATTAATGTGAAATACGTATTTTTATTTATAAGAATGTTTGTGTAGTGAGGTACAGTAGAACACACCTTTAACCCCAGCATGCATGAACAGAGGCAGTTATATTTCTGTGAGTTTGAACCTAGCCTGGTCTCCACAATACGTTTTAGGCTAACCATGGCTACACATAGAGACCATGTTTCAAAACAAAACAAAAACATGTAGCAGTATACTTTTTGATGGTTCAGCCTGAGGTTGTCAATTAAAACAACTTATCTCTTTATTCTTCTCAACCCTTGTTCTGTACCTAAATTTAACTCAGAGTTCTTCCCTGTAGTCAGGAATAACCGATCTGGGAAGGTTTATATTGTTTGTTTTTTGTTTTTGTTTTTTTTGTTTTTTTTTTTTTTTGCCACCAGAACAAGAGCATCCTTCTCTACCTGCTGGGAAGTAGCTCTCCCATCATCATTCATCTTGCTGTCTGCCTTACAAATGTTCTTGTAGTCCATCTACAGCATGCTATCCTAGTTTTGACATGTAGACATTACCAGAGTGGTTTTGAGATTCAATGACTTGATGTAATTTTATTCTTTTACTTTTAAATTTTTTTAAATTTATTTTACATCCCAATCTAAGCTTCCCCTCCTTCCTCTCCTCTGGGTCCTTCCCTCTCACCTAACCTCCCCTAATCCCCATTCCCTTTTTCCTTAGAGAAGAGGAGGTCTCCCGTGGATCTCATCCTGCCTTAGATATCAAATCGCAGTGGGACTAGGTGCACCTTCTATTGAGCCTAGACAATGCAGCCCAGTTAGAAAAGTGATCCAAAGGCAGGCATCAGAGTCAGATACTGTTCTTGCTCCAGATGTTAGGGTTCCCACAGGAAGATCAAGCAGCCCATCTGTTGTATATGTGTAGGGGTCAAAGTCTGTCTCATACATGCTCTTTGGTTGGTGGTTCAGTCTCTATAAGCCCCCATGGGTCCAGGTTGGTTGATTCTGGAGGTTTTCTTGTGGCATCCTTGACCCTTCTGGCTCCTTCAATCTGTCCTTCCCATCTTCCCCAAGATTCCTGAGCTCTGCTAATGTTTCGCTGTGGGTCTCTGCATGTTTTCCTCAGCTGCTTGGTGAATTCTCTCAGTCATGCTAGGCTCCTGTCTACAGGTATAGGAGAATATAAAGGTGTCAGGGGTGAGCTCTCTCCCATGGTTTGGGTCTCAAGTTGGGACAGTCATTAGTTGGCCATCTCTGTTCCACCTTTATCCCTGCACAACTTGTAAGTAGGACGAATTTGTGGGTGGATTGGTGTCCCCATCCCTCCATTGGATGTCTTTCCTCATTACAGAAGATGGATGTTTCATGTTCTATATCCCCAATTGCTAGGAGCCTTAGTTAGGGTCATCCTCATAGGCTCCTGGGAGTTTCCCTTGTCTTAGGTTTCTAGTTCATCCCATAGATATGCCCCCCTTCCCAGTCTTCTCATCCTCTGTTCTTCACACTCTCGGTCCCTCCTGTTTACCTTCCACAACCCCTCTCCCACCCAGTTTGTTCCCTCCATCCATTCATGATGTCTATTTTATTTCTTCTTCTCAGTGAGATTCCAACATCCTCCTTTAGGCTTTCCTTGTTACTTAACTTCTTTGGGTCTGTGGATTGTAGCATGGGAATCCTGTCGTTTACCGCTAATATCTAATGTGGACATTTAAAAAGAGATTTTAACCTACTAAAATCACTGCACTAAAGGAGTGTATAACTAACTGAAAAAGAAACACAAATTTTTATTCATAAACTGGGAATTTTGTCAGTATAGTTCATTGAGCTGCTATGCATTTGGGTGAATGCTAACCTCCCCAGGCCTTCTGTTCCCCACCTGGAAAAATGGAATAAATCCTAGACATAACTGGGGACTAAGGGTCATTGTGGCAATTAAATGAAATATCACAGAGGTGGGGGTTGGGCCCAATAAGGTGCATCTTCTCTGGCTGAACCAGACCCAGCAGTCCTCTGCTGTATCTGTGTTGGAGGGCTCATCTCAGCTGGTGTATGCTGCCTGATTGGTGATCCAGTGTCTAAGAGATCTCAGGGGTTCAGGTTAATTGAGATAGCTAGCTGGTCCTTCTATATGGTTTCTCCTCTCTGGAAACCCCCATCCCATCCTCCCCCTGCTTTTGTGAGGGTGTTCCCCAACCCATTGACCCACTCCCATCTCAACGCTTTGGCATTCCTCTACATGGGCATTAAGCCTTCACAGGACCAAAGGCCTCTCCTCCTATTGTTGTCTGACAAGACTCTCATCTGCTACATATGTGGCTGGAGCCATGGGTCCCTCTATATGTACTATTTCATTGGTGGTTTAGTCCCTGGGAGCTCTTGGGGGGGGTGTCTGGTTGTTTAATATTATTGTTCTTCCTATGGGTTGCAAATCCTTTCAGCTCTTTCAGTTCATGCTCTAACCCCTCCATTGGGGACCCCATGCTCAGTCCAATGATTGGCTATGAGCATCTGCCTCTGTATTTGTCAGACTCTGGCGGAGCCTCTCAGGAGACAACTATATCAGGCTCCTGTCAGCAGGTACTTCTTAGCATCCACAATAGTGTCTGGGTTTGGTGTCTGTATGTGGGATAGATCCCTAGGTGGGGCAGTCTCTGGATGGCCTTTCCTTCACTTTCTGCCCTACATTTTGACTCCATATTTCCTCCATTGAGTATTTTGTTCCCTGTTCTAAGAAGGACTGAATCAACCATGCTTTGGTCTTCCTTCTTCTTGAGCCTCATATGGTTTGTGAATTGTCTCTTGGCTATTCTGAGCTTTTGAGCTAATATTCACTTATCAGTGAGTGCATACCATGTGTGTTCTTTGGTGACTGGGTTACTTCACACAGAATGATACTCTTCAAATTATTCCACAAAATAGAAACAAAAGGAATACTACCCAATTCATTCAATGAAGCCACAAGTATGCTCATACCTAATTCCCATAAAGACCCAACAAAGAAAGAGAACTTCAGACCAATTTCACTTAAAAATGTCAATGCAAAATACTCAATAAAATTCTCGCAAACCATATCCAAGAACACATCAAGATGATCATTCATTATGATTTAGTAGGCTTCATCCCAAGGATGCAGGGATGGTTCAATATGCAGAAATTCTTCAAAGTAATCCACTATACAAAACTCGAAGGAAAAAATCACATGATCATTTCATTAGCTGCTGAGAAAGCATTTGACAAAACTCAACACCCCTTCATGATAAAAGTCTTGGAAAGATCAGAAATTTAAGGCCCATACCTAAGCATAGTAAAAGCAATATACAATAAAACCAGTAGCTTAGATCAAACTAAATTGAGAGAAACTTGAAGCAATCCCCCTAAAATCAAGGACTAGACAAGGCTGCCCACTCTCTTCCCTACCTATTCAACACAGTACTCAAAGTTCTAGCCAGAGAAATTAAACAACAAAAGAATGTCAAAGGGATACAAATTGGAAAGGAAGAAGTCAAAATATCACTATTTGCAGATGATATGATAGGATAGTATACTTAAGTGACACCCAAAATCGATCCATTCTCATCTTCTTCTACAAAGCTCAAGTCCAAGTGGATCAAGGACCTCAACATAAAACCAGATACACTGAAATAGAAGAGAAAGTGGGGAAAGAACATCAAGCACACGGGCACAGGGGGCAAATTTTCTGAACAGATTCCAATGGCTTACACACTAAGATCAACAATCAACAAATGGGACCTGATGTACTTTCAATGACGGGAGTTCCCTGTGAAAATTTTAAGGAATTTAAAAGAAGCATACTGTTCTAAGTGCTGTTGAGAGAATTGTTTTTCCATATTTTAGATTTTCCAAGCCTGGGAATATCAATCGTTTCTATAGGTGACTCTGTGGCCTGATTGCCTCAACTTCTCTATTCACCTCAATGTAATCAGTCACTTACTCTTTTAAAACTCCCAATGGGAGTAGTCTGGTGAAAAGTAGAAGTCATAGTTTTATCTGATTAATCATAGATATGACATGCCATCACTTCATGCTGTTAAGGTTATGGGTAATGCTATGCAAAACTTAGAGTATTAGGAGTCATAGATCATTGAGGCTTTGGTACAAGCTATCAACTAAGTGATAGGTATATATTTAATGTTTTTATAGATGCCAAATGGAGTTTTAAAGGGCTTGCTATTATTTTTCTCTTTAACCAGAAGTGACTAGAAATATTTTATTTTAAGTGCTTTTAAATCTAATATGATATTAGGTGTGTACATGTCAAATATTTGTTGACACAGTTTACATAAGTCAGGAATGTTTACAGATCTGTATATGTTGTGCATGCATACAGATATGTGTGGTTGATGTATGTATGTGTGTAGGCCAGAGTTTTATATAAGAGGTTGTTGGGAATTGGTTCTAATGCTTTGTCTTACTTCAGCTCCCAACAGCTGTGCTGTGCTTTGAGACCTGAGGTTCCCTGTCCCCAGCTGGCTTCAATTGATAATAAAGAATTTCCGTACAGCCATTGGCTGGTCAGAGAGACAGGGCAGGGCTTTTAGATTACTCAGGCAAGGGACCAGGAGAGAGAGAGGAGTATCGCCATGATTCAGAGAGAGAAAAGGATCATTTAAGAGCTGCAAGAGAGAAAACATCCAACAATGTAGGTAGAAAGGGAATGCGGACCTATGAGGAGGGGAGAGAGCTGCTGGGAAGAACAGGGCAGCAAAGATAAAATATAGAGGGGTTAAGCCAGGAATACCAGAGGGAAGTTGTGCTAGCTTCAGGGAGGTTTAGAAGTGCCCGATCATTGAGCTAGTCAAGGCATATCAAAAGTAGCTGGTGCCTGTGCATGCCGGTGTTTCATTTGAGAATCCAGAAAGCTGTGGGACATGTGCAGTGTGTACGAATGACACATGGGGAGCCACAGCAGTTTAACTAATTCACCGCTACAAGATGTTTTCTTTTTTTTTGTTTTCATTAATTAATTAATTTAAGTCAAGGTCTCTAATTGAATCTGGAATTCATGGATTGGCTGGGAGCCTCCAAGAATCCACTTGTCTTCTCTTGAATGCTAGAATTATAAGAGTGTCCTGTCACAACCAACTGCTTATACCAATGCTGGGGATCTGAACTCAGAGCTCAATGATTATGGAGCAAGTATGGACCCTACTGAGCCATCTCCTATTTCCACGGCTATAGGTTTCTGTATAGTGGTCTTGTACTCACTTCGTTATATTTTTTAATAGATGTTTTATAGCATTGCATTTCATCCAGTTCATTGTTAGTATGTAGAAAGAAATATCACTTTAGACATTTTATTACTCTGTTACTATTCATATATGTATGTAATATATTTCATGTACAGCATATTCTCTTAATATTTTGAGTGAGGTACCCGGGCTTTACTCATTACTTCATGAAAAACAAAGCCACTTGCATTTTTCTTTCCTAGACTATTTTGAGATTTTAATTACACATAAAATAAATTTCTTATGGATGTGGTCATGCTACGTTTTTTAAAATTACAGCTAGCGTTATTTTATCCTGGCATATCCACATCCTTCACAACTTCCTCTGGGTCTACAGTCATATATAGGTCACTCTTCTTTTCTTTTTTTTTTATTTGATATATTTCTTTATATACATTTCAAATGTTATTCCCTTTCCTGGTTTCCTGTCCATAAGCTCCCTATTCCTTCACCCTCACCCATAATGGTGTTCCTCCCACCCACCCACCCTCTTTTACTGACCCCCTGCACTGGGGGGGTCCAACCTTGTCAGGACCAAGGGCTTCCCCTTCCACTGGTGCCCCAACAAGGCTATTCTCTGCTACATATGCAGTTGGATCCCTGGGTCAGTCCATGTATAGTCTTTGGGTAGTGGTTTAGTCCCTGGAAGCTCTGGTTGGTTGGCATTGTTGTTCTTATGGGGTTGCAAGCCCTTTCAGTTCTTTCAATCTTTCCTCTAATTCCTCCAAAGGGGGTCCCATTCTCAGTATTTGACATGTTTTGGCTGTGTCTCTCAGGAGAGATCTACATCCAGTTCCTGTTGGCCTGCACTTTTTAGCTTCATCCATCTTATCTAGTTTTGGTGGCTGTAGGTATGGGCCACATGTGGGGCAGGCTCTGAATGGCCGTTCCTTCAGTCTCTGCTCTAAACTTTGCCTCCCTGTCCCCTCCTATGAATATTTTTGTTCCCCCTTTTAAGAAGGAGTGGATGCACTGGCATTTTGGTCATCCTTCTTCTTGAGCTTCCCGTGGCACCTTTTGGTGTTTTTACTTTTAAGAATTATATTCCGACAGCATGAGTCCATGGTTAAGATCACTTGTTGCTCTTGCAAAGGAACTAGATCTGATTCCTAGCACCTACATGGAGGTTCACAACTTTCTGCAACGCTATTTCTAGGAGGTGTGATGGCCTCTTTGGGCGTCCATGGGCACCAGGAATACAGATATATTTATGTACGATTAGGGAAAATATATATATATATATAGAATAATTTAAAAATTAAAAGAATGGTGTTCATTAATTTCTATATGAAGGATATTCTGGGGCAAATTCTCTAAAAATAATTTATTTTGCCTTCGTAACTAAAGCAAGTTTTTATTTTTAATAGTAATTCCTTTTTTCACACAATATATTCTGATCACAGTTTGTCCACACTCATCTCCTCCCAGATCCTCTCCCATTCTATACCCATCAAACTCCATGACTTCATTTTCTCTCTCTTTACAAACAAACAAACAAAACAAGCAAACCATAGTTATAAGAAAGAACATTCAAAGACAAAGCCCAGAAAACACGCAGAAAAGACACAAAACTCAAACTCATAAAGACACAAAATCAGAAACCATAACATACAAACAAGAGACTGGGAAGATAAGAAAAATATTCCCAAACAAAGAAAATAAAATTTACAAAACTACCATTGAGAAGTAGTTTGTGTGCCCAGTTTGAGTCCAATAGAGCAAACACTTTTTTTCTTTCCCCTCTGCAAGCGGCTGTCAGGGAGCATACAGCTTCTTTGTTAGGGATGAGAGCTCATTTCTTCTTCATGCTGTGACCTTGGGCTTGGACCTGTGCTGGCCAAGGTGGATGTTACCACAATCTCTTTCAGGTAAAGCGTGTGTGACAGTCCTATTGTGTCTTTTACAATCTTTCTCGCTCTCTTTCACAGAGTTCCCTGAGACCTTGGGAGAGGAAATTGATGAAGACATTTCATTTAAGGCTGAGTGTTTCGATGCCTTTCACTTTTTGCACACCGTCCAGTTGTGGGTCTTTTTACTCTGTACTGGTTCCCATCTACCACAGGAGGGGGCTTTTGATGGAGGGTGAGTGAAATACTAATCTCTGAGTATGGCAGACTGTCGCTGAGTCATTTTATTCCTACATATTTTAGCAGAACTACCACACTGCACTTTCTGCTATGCCCATGGCCTACGTAGTCTCAGATTCTCGGCTCCTGAGCAGTGTCAGGTATGGCTTCCATCTCATGGAGTGGGGCTTAAATTCAATAAGATATTGCTTGGTTACTCCTATGGTTGTGCCATAATCGTAGCAGCATATTACTCAGGCAGGTGGTCACCATCATAGATTGGAGCATTCTTAATGGGTCTGGTCTTACCTTTCTTCTCTAGTAGCACACAAAGTACCTTTCATTACCATGAAGAATAGTTAGGCACCTGCTTGACTTCTCTGTGTTCAGTGAGTTGTTTTCAGCAACGTGGCCTTGTCATTACTTCGTGAAGAACAAGTAATACCCTTGACAATAACCTGGGTTCTTTGGGGGTGGTTTTATGGGTCTCTTTGGTTAACAACTCAATTAGATGTACCCCATTTCTGGCACTGAAGACTTCACTTGGTGGCTAAAAATGTCTATCCAGTTGGGCTATGTTTCCCTTGTTACTGGTGACATTTAGATATATGTACACCTATTAAGAAGCTGCTACTGTAGTAGGTTTGCATAAGACATTTCGAATGGCCTTTACTGTTAGTTGTCTCTGTTTCCTCCTTTCCTCCACTCTGTCCTTCCCTCCCCATATAATCCTCTTGTTCTATTTCCCTTTCCTTGGGCAACCTTCTCCTTCTCGCTAGTCCCTTACTCAGTATCTCACCTCTATGGCTATATAGATTATTGTATACCTGTCAAAGGCTTAAAAGCATACACCCACATATAACACAATACATTTATATTTTTGGGTCTGGGTTACCTCACCCAGGATGATTTTTTTTTCTAGCTTTGCCTACTTACTTGTAAATTTTGTGATTTAATTTTTAACAACTCGGTAATATTCCATTGTGTAAATGTATTCCATTTTCATTATCCATTCATCTGTTGATAGACATCTAGGCTATTTCTAACTTCAAGCTATTTTGAATAGCGCAGCAATGGACATAGAAGAGAAGCTGTCTCTGTAGGATGTAGAATGTTTTGGGTCTATGCATAAGAGTGGTATGTACACAACTTTTACTCACTAGATGTAATTGTCGCCTTGGAGGCTTACTGCTGAATAAGCTCACCCTTTCTAGTTCTTCCTGAACTCTAGCTGGTTCAATTCAGCTCTTCTAACTCAAATTCCTGACTGATTCAAACTGGCTTCTCACTGAATTGCTCTGCTTGGAAAAACTGACTCTGGCAATTTGTTCTAATTTTTTGGCTCCTTCTCGTTCTCTAGCTCATTTTGTTTTCACCTGCAACCTGTCTTTATAAAAAATGTCCTGGTAAAATTGCTTCTTCTCCCTCTCCAGCACTCCCGTCTCCTTCACTCTCTCTCCCTCTCTATGCTGCTCTCTTAAGTTGCCCTTTTCCTACCTGTTCCTGTAAGAGTTGGGCGTATCCTATCTCTCACTCATCCTGTCAAATCCCCGGAGTCCCTATAGGACATCAGGAGCATTCCCAGTCTCCCAGGAGATCAGGGCCCTCTCATGTAGCTAGAGCCCCCGCCCCCAAAACCCCTATAGAGAGGTTTGAGATAGATCAGTCTTATAGGGCAACACCCCATGCCCCTTCACCACAAATGAGGACATGACCACAGGTCAGTAGGCTCAAGACAGATCAGTCACATGGAAGCAGAACCACGCCCCCAAATATGTAGATGAGGTATTCCCAAGCTCTCAGGCCAAACCAATAGGACACACCTGCTGCCAGACCCGGACTCATCCAAAACTGTAATTGAGAATCCTATTCAGAAGGATTAAATGTGTATAAGAATCACTCCGTTGTCTGAGAGTTTCTGTCATAAGAGCTGTAACGGCTTGGGGAGGAGATCTGCTCTCCTGAAGTCGCCGCCAGAAGCTCCCCTGCACCCCTCACCAGCTAGTCAGTCCCCTGATGGCTCAGCCTGGCAGGATGTCCTGCGGCAATGGAGGAAACGGAGGTAGAGCGGCACCGGCAGCAGAGGCAGCAAAAGCTGTTCCCCTCCCTGCCTATGTTCTCTGCCCTTCACCTGAACCAGTGCACCTAGTTAGACCAGAGATCTCCATGGAAAGCCTCCAGCACGGAGGCCCACAGATAATCTTGGCCATTTTTCCTGGTATAAAATCTCCAAGTACTTTAAATTTGAATTTCCATGATGACTAAGGATGTTGAACATTAGTGAAGTGTTTTCAGCCATTTGCATTTTATCTTTTAAGAATTCTGTTTAATTCTTTTTTTAAAACCTAATAAATGCCTTTATTTATTTTTTTATCTTTATTAACTTGAGTATTTCTTATTTACAATTCGGTTATTATTCCCCTTCCCGGTTTCCGGGCAAACATCCCCCCAACCCCTCCCTCTCCCCTTCTTTATGGGCTTCCCCTCCCCATCCTCCCCCCATTACCGCCCTCCCCCCAACAATCACGTTCACTGGGGGTTCAGTCTTAGCAGGACCCAGGGCTTCCCCTTCCACTGGTGCTCTTACTAGGCTATTTATTGCTACCTATGAGGTCAGAGTCCAGGGTCAGTCCATCTATAGTCTTTGGGTAGAGGCTGTTGTTCATATGAGGTCTCGAGCCCCTTCAAGCACTTCCAGACCTCTCTCTGATTCCTTCAATGGGGGTCCCGTTCTCAGTTCAGTGGTTTGCTGCTGGCATTCGCCTATGTATTTGCTGTATTCTGGCTGTGTCTCTCAGGAGAGATCTACATCCGGTTCCTGTCAGTCTGCACTTTTTGCTTCATCCATCTTATCTAATTGGGTGGCTGTATATGTCTGTTTAATTCTATATACCATTTTTAGTTGGGTTGTTTTTTGATGTTCAGGGCTTTTTTCTTTTTCTTTTTATTCTTTATAATAGTATTTTAGATATTAACTGTCAGTTTTACTGCTTTTCTTGGCTTATTTCTTGTACCTTTGGCTGCTTTTAAGACGGTTTTTAATGTATTTGGATGAAAACAGCTGGTCCATGATATGCTAAACATTTGCATTAATACATTGATATGACTTTTGGAAAATATTTGACAATGGCTCCTTCGAATATAGTTTTTGACTATTTTCCTCTATAATTTCTATTAAATGAATGCTACTTCTTTTGGCTGTCTCTCCATATTCTGTCTCCATCTTTGCATTTTTCCCTGCCTGCGAGGACAACCTGCAGAGTTTGTGCAAGTCACTCCTATGTCTGTTTACTAATTTTATCATTTGCTCTGTAAATCTAAAACTAAAAGTAGTTTCTATCATTTTATTTTAGGTCTAGAATCTACATTTAATTCATTCTCATAAAATCCACCTTTTGGTTATTCTCTTATTTTTCTGCTATCTCCAGTAGGAAGGAATCGTGCCATATTTTTATTCTCCTGGTGACAAACCCTCTCCTGCCCCACCCCCCAAATCTTACCTACTTGATTGAATTGTATCAGAATAGCATACTCCTGAGTGTGCCCATATAGGTTTCTGGAAAGGATATATTTAAGGAATAATTAAGGGATGAATATGGATTGACACCATACTGGATTGAAGAAAAGGGGAAAAGAAAAATTTCATAAAGTCCAAGTATTTTCTCACTCAGCTTCCTAGCTACCATGGTTTTGCTCAGGCATCCCCCTCCCCCCACCACCCACACCCCGCCCCCGGCCATTATGGGCTGTGAAACCCTGAGTTAAGATAAATCATTTTTCTTGTTCCTCACGCATTTGTCCTAATGGCAAGAAAGTGGCTATTACCTGCTTTTTTTTTTTTGCTGCTTATTTACAATATATAAATTCCTTATCCTTGTATTTAGTATTCTTACATTTACCCATTGGCCATTTGTTTGGAAGAAGTATATGATTAACTGTGTCAGTGGTGTTCAGTGGACAGTGGGATTTGTGGTTTGGTGACTTAGAACTATTCACTCCAAGGTCAGCCATATGACCTGTTGTAATGCATCCAAATCAGAACCATGTCAAGTAGTGGGCTCATTGTAGCTACAAAGCTTTCTGAATTAATAACCAAAGGAACTCCTGATCATTGAAATAGTTCTTGGCTGTCTGTAACTTAAAGGGTCTTAGCAATCTTAAATTAATCTTTCAGACTGTTGTTAAACATGTTAAAGTTACTGAGTTCTGATCACTGAAATGTTTAAGAAAGAATAAACTACAATGATTTTTGAGATCTGCTTTATTCAAAGCAGAAGTAGAAAAGGCACCAAATTCTTAAGGAACATAAACTCTTTTTGATGGGAAATATCTACCTTCACTGACATAAACATAGAGACATTTTTGATGAAATGTGTTTTAGAGAGTTTGCCTGACACAAACTCTTCAGACTTTTTCTAAGGTTTTTGGCTATGTCCCTGACAGTAGTAAAGGATCAAGGCAGCATAATAATCCAATTGTAAGCTTAGTTTTTATTTTAATTATTCCAGAATTATCCTTAGGCTATCTATGCATAATATTAGTGCTAAATCTAACTACTTATTTTCTGTTATAGCATCACTAACAAATATTTTAGCGTGTTCATAAGTAAGGTTGTTTTACCCATTAGAAAAGCTAACATTTTATATTTAAACAACTAAATATATATATATATATATATATATACATACATACTAAGTACTTGAAATGTTTCTGTGATTTTACGTATACCAATGCTTTAAACTACATGAAGAAATAAAATAACTTACCCTGAACTACAGTAAGGGTGATGACTTGGATTTGAACCTGGAGAGATGTAGAAGTAAACTTTATATAAAATTCCAAGTTTGGAGTTTAGCCTTCTCATGTCCTAATATTTGAAAATGTAGCATTATCAGGAACTATAATATATGGCCTGCTATTGACAGTCATTTCTAACAAACTACGTGTCAGCTCATCAATTTCTTTCTGTAGGCAGCCACTATATACAAAACTTTGCATTTCATTTTAACATCAAAAGACAATCAGGTTGAAAGTTTTAAAAAGTAACAATTTAATAATGAATATTTAGAAATGTGATACACACAAACAGCATAGTAATATAAAAATGCATACAATTTTAAACTACTTTTTAAGGAACCCTGAATATGGATAGGTGACAAGAGTTTTAACAGTTACCAGATATTTGGGGGGGGGGGACGGACTCATTTTAAATATCATTTGGCCATGCAAATAAAAAAATAAATATGACAAATATATGGATTTTTGAAGTATAAATCGACATACAAATCTATATATTCTTAATAGTTTTCATTAAAGCATCTTTGAAGCATTCTATAACATGAAGTTGAAAACTCAGATGTAAAGAAAGGCATGTTTTATTAGAACTGTGTAATTCACACATCAAATACATAAGAGTATACACAAAAGGTTAAACAAAATGATATATCTAGTTATTTTATTCTTGACGTCACTGGTGTCGGAAAATCACACCCTGGGACTGGGCGAGGATGCACATGCCGGTACTCCCAGGCACACAGGGAGCTGCGACAGGATCACTTGAGCCTTTGAGTTCAAGACCTGCATGGGCAACACTACAAGGCCTAGCCTCAAGAGGAGGGTTGGTGAGTAAGACTACTCACTAGGAAAATTTGAAAATTCCCAATTTCAAATGTTAATAGGGAAACAAAAACTGTAGTAGCAATTTAGAATTTAACTCCACTTTCTGAGGAGTAGTGAAGGGGAAATGTAACATGGCTCCTTGAAGATTGTCAAAGCTTTGCTAGAAGTCATGACAAGTAGATTTTTTAAATGTTGAAAATTAAACCTGTATCTTTTTATCTGCACACAATCCTGTGATATGTCTTTTTTTTTTTTTAAAATTCATATATCCAAAGTGTTAAATCGTAAGATAGTAACCTGGGCTTAAAGTGTTTCTGTTCTCACTTCTTCAAAACAAGAGCTGAGGCAGCTGGGGGTGTGGAGATATTTACTATAGCTTCTCATCTGAATCGTTCCAATACAATTTCATGCACTTAAGAAATATTAATTTGACCATAAGCAAGGTTGATAGAATTTACTATTTATATTTTCAATAGGATATATTCCTTAGTGGGATTTAAGCCATCAAAACTTAATTGGGTTGTATTACTAATTTACAAATTTAACAGAGGAGAGAAAAGGACCTTTACTGAACTAATTTAGAGCAGTTGCCCTGAACTCTAACTACAGTGAGACTCACTGGAAGAGGTTTTGGAAAGACTGAAGCATGACTCAATTTCAGGAAAGCTCCCATATGATTCTACTACGAAATGAAGTTGGGTATCACTGACTGGTAATAATTAATAATAGATATTCAAGATGAATTTGATTTAAATAAATTAAAATTCAAGTATGAGTACTTTCTTTGTGACAGGCATAATTATGAGTGCTAATAAAAGATTTCTTGTATAAAAATTATTGGATATTAATATTTATCCTCATCACTTGACTAGCTATATAAATTTACTAAAATAGTCTTCAAACTTTTATTAGGTGTGCTATCATAAAAGGTTTCCTTTGACTTACTTACTGCACTGTCCTCCACTTAGAATTTAAATTGTAGTGATTATCAGCAAAAACTTTTCTAGAGATAAACAGAGAGAACAATAACTTCAAGTTATAGTACATGAGGTATTCTCCACTCTAGATCTGAAGTCACAAAGATACACTCTAAGAACTGAAACAAGATACTGCTTTGATGGTTAACAAATCTCTTGGGTCAAGAACTAACACCCATTGGCTTTAGTGCTGGAGTTAAATTATCTTAAAAAAAAAAAAAAAAAAAGAAAACAACTATGTCAGGTCCTCTGGGAAGCTAAAAGGAATGGGTCTTTAATGCAGAACATGTTTCTTATGACCTATTTATAAAAGATTTCTTAGAAAACATTAGAAAAGGATGGTTTCTAAGACATAGAGATTAGTTAACTCAAGGGAACTAGCAATTTAAACTAAAAGTTTAAAATTTTTATGAAAGATCAGTAGTTAAAATAAATACTTAATAAAATATATACGATAAGAGGAATCTAGTATTTAAAAATAAATGTCACATTGTTTTGCCTTCAGTTAAACAAAACTGACTGTAGTGGTTTAGGTATCTAAGAATTGTTAAGGTATGAGTTTGGAAACAGGAAACTGATTTTAAGCTCAGACCAGAGAGATTAAAGATGAAAGAGATTACTACAATTACTCTAAAGCTTAAAGAAGAATGACTGGGACTTTTCTGCCAAGAAGCAGAAGACTTTGGGGAACAAGTGCCAATGAGTAGTCATGGTTATGTAGCTTATGTGGGAGTCCTCAGTGTGAGAGAATACAGTATCAGCGAGCACCACTAGTGTATATGCATAACACTTTACCTGCTTAATGCTTACATATTAGCATGAAAGACAAAAGGCATTCCTAAGCTAACTTGTCATCTACATGATGTATGATTTACTTTAAAATGTTTTTTCTACCATTCCTTCTAAATTCCAATCAAAGAACACATTAAAAAAACACAGTATGACTATGCAGTATAATGTCCCTTGGTTTATGAGAAGAGTTACTGAATGTCTTCAATGAGTATCAGTCCATTCCTGAATCCAAAGAGGTAATGAAAAATGAAAAACAGTTAATAAATGGGAATTCACAAACCCCAGTACATTCTGGATTTATCTCCAAGGGTTCATCTTTGATGCCCCATATTATTTCAATTCAGATTAGTAGAAAGACATATCAGTACTTCCCCACCCTTTTCTTTCTATAATAAACCCACATCTTTCTCTTTCTATAATAAACGTTTCAAGTTGTGACTTGGAATTTGTGATTTCTCCAATATTCTTCCAAATTAAAATTTGTGTCCTCTCTTATAAAACATATATCCTGGGACAGATAGGTCTTCAATAAAAATCTCATTTTGATCCTATATAGAGAATCTTATGCAGTTTTTGAAAAACCAGTATATAGTCTCAACATTTTTCAGTTTCCAGTACAAGCAAACACATGATAGAGACTGAAGGTCTTGGCTACATTGTTACATGATACAGAATTAGTGTTATTCTCCATTTAAAATCCGTTCAATCTCTTCTAGCCTTTTCAAAGCAGCAACTCTTTTCTTCTCAATTTCTTTGATGTCTTTTGTTGTTTTATGGGGGGCATCTTGGTCTGCATTTCCTGTTGACTGCTTGTTAGACTGAGACTTTCTGTTATCATTTGTTTTTATGATTTGTGCTGGCCTGGACTCACTGATGATTTCTTTTACATCCTCGGAAGGGACTTCATCTTTTTCTTCTGTACCTGAAGTCTTATCAACTGGGGACAGTGGCTGATCCACAATACCAGAAGAGGCGATTTTATCCCTGACTATACTCAAATGGCGTTGAATATATTCCTCATGAGGTGCTAATGCCAAGGTTTCAACTAGGCATCTCTCCGCTTTCAGCAAGTCCTTCTCTTCAAAGTACACGACACAGAGATTGTGCTTTCCTTGCACATTGCTTGGATCCATTTCCAGGATCTTTTCAAAACATTTCTTAGCTCCAGCTATATCCTTCTTCTGGTTCATCAGAATATCTCCTTTTAAAATGAGGCCCTTGGTATGATCAGGATAGTATCTGAGCAGCTCTTCTAAGATTGGCAATGCCTTTAACTCCTTAGCAGTCTGTGAGTACAGGAGTGCCAGGTTGAACAAAGCACTTCTGAAGTCAGGCTGTAACTTGATAGCCCTCTTCATCCAAGTCTCAGCTTCAGAGTCCTTTTTGTCATCCATGGCAAGCATCCCCAAATTGAAATAGCCATTAGCATCTTGCGGCTCCTCATTTATGTAATTTAGAAGCCGTTTTCTAGCTTCTGGTCTGAGTTTAACTTCACCTAAAAGTAATTTTATTTAAAGGAGATAAATTATCAATGAATGAACCATTTAGGTATTTTGTTAGATCATAAAAATACAGCAATAAAACATCTTATTTTTATAAATAAATAAAAAGTAGAAAACAAAACAGGAAAAACAATGTGATTGAAACACTCAAACGATAAATTCATTTCCTTTTCAATCAGTACTTCAGATGCCAAGAGAAGAAAATCCTTTAGTTTGGAATCTAATCCGGCATTAGAGAAGAGTAGATACATGTATGACAAAAGATTTCCAAAGATGTGTATTCAAGCACAGGTTGTGTTAGTATTTTGAATTTATAAACCAAACAAGTTTTTAGTTACTCTGGGTTAATTTACTGAATTTTCTAATAATTATAGGACATGTATGTGTATGTATGTATGTGCATGTATGTATTTATATATATATAAATATGTTGAATAATGAACAATTTTTATCTCTAATTGGAATGCAAAATACAAACTTTGAATTCTGAAAAGTTGAAAGAAATACATTCAACATGCAATAGGATAAAGAAGATATTTATGACAAAAAATTAATATCATAAATATTTTATGCTGTCTTGTGAAGGAAAATATTCCCACATACAATATGGTTTAAAGACACTATTGGGATTAATGTTAGTTTACTAAATTATAGAAAATACTAGAAATTATAATAATATTTGAAAAATAACCTAAGATATGCAAAGAATTTTCTTTTACGTCACAGTAAACGAACATGAAATTGAAAATATGACAATGCTCTGGGATCCTTAAACGTAGCTACAATGTTTTTCACAATTTCTGCAGCATTTATATTTATATACAAGTTTTATTATGATTATATGAATAAAATGATATTATATTGTAGATACTGGCTGATGGTTTCTGAAAAGTTAGTTTTACCATACTCTAGAAAAACGTGCAAGTAAAACTGTCACATATGCCTCTTCATGCCACTTGAAAGGACTTTATGTCAAGTATTTTAAATATTCTTTTTTTTTCTTTTTTTCAGAGCTGGGGATCGAACCCAGGGCCTTGCGTTTGCTAGGCAAGTGTCTACCACTGAGCTAAATCCCCAACCCCAAATATTCTTATTGTAAGTTGTGTTATGTACATTATTTTGCAATAAAACAGCCTGTCCAGAAATATTTATAATGGATTTTACAGTATTTTAATTGAGTAAATAGAGACATATTTTTGGAGAACTTACCTGATTCCTGCATTAAAATAGCAGAATTAAACAGTGCTAGCTTATGTCTGGAGTTCAGTTCCAAAGCCCGATTAAAGTTCTTCAGAGCTTCATCTGGTTCTTTAAGTTCAATATAAACAATTGCCAAGTTGTACCACAGGTCTGCATTATTTCTGTCCAGCTCCAGTGCTTTAAGATATGCTTCTTTTGCTTTGAGAGGCTTATTCATTTTTAAAAGCAATTCTCCCCTGTGGGAAACAGACAGACAAGGTTTACCTTACTATCTAACTATAAAAAAAAAATCACTTTCTGAAACTAACCTCAAGTCTGAACTCCACTTCAGCAAATCTAGTTGCATTTGCTTTCAGGTATTATAAAAGAAAAGCGCACGTCTGACTGGACAGTAAATGTGAGAAGCAATCAGAGAGGGTGACAAAGGAAAGGTGCTCATGGACGAATCTTTAAAAAAGACAACTAGGTAGCCAATTACAGTCGAAGATCAGTAAATCAGATGATAATATGGGAACAATTGGCAAAAATGCTGTTGTTACTGAGAGTTTCTTTAAGTCTGATATAAGTCTTACTGTGTTAATTAGCCGAGACTTTAGAAATGTGAAATCTGCACATAAATTAACTTAGTCTCCTTCAAAGTATTCTTATATAATGGCTATCTAAAAGCATATAGACAGACAGACTGATAGACAGATGAATGAAAAAATGAACTGAAGTCCAAATGTTTGCAAGGAGAGCACTTGTGCCACCTACAGGCAGCTTTGGGAACACACTAGAGCCACACAGCAGAAAGCCTTTCTCTCTTTCCAATGCTTCCACTCTGAGTTTGAGAACTTGAAAAACAGTCATTTTGCTTAAAATTAGTGAAGTTATGTTTACTAAGATAAATACGGCAACTTGTAGACACGAGACCAAGGTTACATGCAGAGACTACTGAAGTCTTCATGAAATAATGTACGAAGCATTGACTACTGGATGAGGAAAAAACTCAAAAAGACAATATTTGATTTAGGGATAGATTTTACTCTCAAAAAGCTGAATTCAGAATATACTTTCCTCAGAGAAACAATGCTATAAATTATGATAAGTTTCATGTCAGTATATAAAGCAAAGTTTAACATGCAATGTCACTCAAGTATGAAAGTGATGTTTCTATGAGAATATAAAAAATATTAATGTGTGTCAAACAACTTCTTTTTCTTTACTGTCAGGCAAGATGTCTTTTTTTTTGTGGCAAAGGTAGCAGACACACACACACACACACACACACACACGGTGGAGGCAGCACTGATACTGTCTACAAGACACAAATAGAACATGGGGCTGCTTCTAGAACTCTTTCATAGAACCTAAGAAAGCTACCATAATGATTTCCTTGTCAGTTTCAAATTACTTAGTGTGACTGTCATCCTCTGCGAGGTACTCCCTTTATGCACATAGCTGTCAAGAACATTAAAAGAGCACCATGGTAATTCAGTTAAAACCTACACGCAGACACAGCTTCCGCTTTACAGGGGTAGCTCTGAAGAGGTGATACCTGCTAATGTAAGCCTGCTTGAAGTCTGGCCTCATGCTGATTGCCTGTCGGTACAGCTGGTCAGCTTCCTCCAGGCGGGACTCATTTGCTCGAATGAGGTTGGCCAAATTGATATAAACATTTAGGTGATTAGGGGCAATTCTGGCTGCATATTTTTTACCAGGAATAATCTGTTTAAGAGAAAAACATGTTTGTGTATTTGATAGCAAATAAAAACAAGAAACGTTTTCCTAGTGACTTATTTTAAGTGACATGGAACCTAAGTTTTTGCTAAAAGTTTTACTAATATGACAAAGTAATCATAAAAATGTAAAAAGCAAGCAGGGCACGCATGGTTGCATGTCTTTAATCTGAGCATGACAGAAGCAAATGGAGTTGTGAGCTATAGGCCAGCTTTTTTACAAAGAGCATGTCAAGTCACATGCACACATGCATGCACGCACAAAAATGTAAGCACTTACAAACATATGAGAATATTAGACACTGAATTTAGACACTGAAAGACATATATTGGCTTCATTCATGACACCTACAAATTATTTCTGGCTTTTTGTGTAAACTTATCTTTGTATTAAGTCAGAAAAACCAGAAGTTTTAGAGGTCAATGGTTCATACTCTACAGCACAAGATAATAATCTGTTTCAATCCGACTATACACTTTGTTAACTCTAGTTCCATCAAGAAAATTATTTTCTTATTTCTGCAATAGTAGGGCAGCTAGTTTTATTTTATAGTCATATTGAAACCTTATTTATTTAGTAGAGTTGTACAATAAAATGCTCTAACCGATAATTCAAGTTAATACATAATACACATACGGATGGATCTTTGGTACTATATATCCAGTGACCTTTGATCTGTATCACAGCAACAGCTGATTAGCACAACAAAGTGGCAGGGGTGCAGCCGCTACTTTATAATTTGCTTTCATTGCTCTGAAGTTACCATTTAAGGTACAAGAATTAAATTCTCTTCATTTAGCCATTTTGGTAATTTATTATCAGCATCAGATATTTATGTTCTAAAAGTGAGCATTTACACATTAACTATAACAAACCTTTTAAAAAAAGTCATTTGAGCAAGCAATTACATCTAATCAGGAACAAGACTGGGGCGGGATAGACTACTGCTTGATAGCTGTGAGTTAATTCAGTCTTTCCACACGGACACAGTAAAGGAGACAACGTACCTGAGGCATTAGTGATTTAGCCAACATGTAAGATTCTTCAGCTTCTTTAGTTCTGTTTAAGTTTTTATACGTTCTTCCTACATTCATGTGGGCACCAATGTCATCTAAAACAAAACAGAACACTTAATGCAAACACAGTAGGCATTACTCTGAGCAACTGTTGGAAGGAGGGCTTTCAGAGACAATTGAGAGAGTGTGAGAGGACTGGCCCTGCTTTCTGGAAAGTTCTTCTAAAACAACTTGTCATAACATACAAGTGACAGGACTGATGGACACAACAAAAGGACTAGAGTAGTGTAAGGACACAAAGTGCCGGCCACAAGGGAAACCTCCCAAGTGCATCTCTGAGGGTTTAGGGCAAGAGAAAGGCAACAGAATACTTCACATTTTACTACACCATAATACCAACAGCTCATTTCTACTTCCTTAATCTCAGTTTTAGATCACTAAAAAATACAGCTCAACTTTACAAGTGAAAATGGCAACAGTTAATTCCTATAATTAGGACATGGGTTTAAATGACAACTATGTACCTTGGTAGAATTACAACTAAGAAATGGAACAACTTGTATTTCAAATAAAATGTGAATGTGATCAGAGTTGAGTCACAGGTTGATAGGTTGACATAAGAAGTTGTGATCACTCTCTTTTAAATTATGATACATTCTTATATAACTTAAAGAATTTTAAAGTTATGTTAATATCAGAATGTCAAGAATTTATATCTCATTTCCTGATATGGAAAAAAATACACGATAAATTTATTTAGGAGAATAGCTGTGCATCTTTAAGAAAGATGAGGATTAATTATATAATAGTTTTAAAAAGACACAATTCAAAGGTTTGGAATAAAGCTAAAAGGGAGAGCTTAAATTAGACAGTCTTTACTCAACATTAGTATCTAGTAGATGGCAGGGTTTCAGTTATGATTCTACCTGCCTGCAACACTGAGGATCTGCAACTGTGGAGCAGAGTTCTCTTTGAGTGCCACTCCCAGGACACATAGGGGACAATCTTATATATTATGGGCTATTCCCAAAGCAGGAGAGCAACAATCCTGTATGTGATGCTCTTTATGATTCAATGGAATGCAAGAAAAAAACTGTCAGAGTAGTAAGTTGTGAGAACTAAATGTTCCTAACAATTTTGCTTCAAATAACTCTGAACTGCAAATAATCCAACAGTCCATGAACAGATAAATGGCTGGACGAAGTTGTATATGCACATGAAGAAGTGCTAGTCAGCCACAAAAAAGTATCGTTTTTTCTTTTTTTAGAATTTATGAACAATATTGATAAGCAACAAAAAATTATACAAGAAATCCAGCGAAAAATGAGTCCATAGAAGATGAGTTCTTCATATACAATTTTAGAAGAGTAAAGAAATATATGGCAACTGAAAGCAGTTCAATTTTATTTGGTGGAAAGAACTGTAAAGAGATAGAAAGATTTTGAAACCTGAGGGATACTGTCCCTGTTTGATGGTAATGGACTTATGGGCAATACAGAAACACTTTCTAAATGGTCTCCACTTCCTTTTACTGTGCTTTGCATAGCCAGCGTTCCTCAAAATTACCTTCAATGAATCTGATCTCACTTTATTCTCTGTCAAATGATAATTTTTCAGGAGTCATTCTCTAGTCATTACTTCTAATCTCTATGTTGTTTATTTTTATATTTTAACTAAAATTTTAGGTACTTAAAAAGACATGACTACACACACATATACATTTTTGGCTGTATATTTCGAGTTGGTTAATCAAGGAAATTAATGACCCTAAGAAATAAATGTATTTGTACTAATATTAGTGATGTAAAAAGCAAACAGACAAGATTTTTCTGATATCCTCCTACTTGTCTAGGGATATTCTTTCCAAATAGGAAAAAAAAAATTAGGGATTGGACATCTGGCACTGACAAAGAAAATCTCAAAAGGTTGTTGCCTAGGAAACTTAATCAGTAGAATGCCTGGCACACTGAGCACAGCTCCCCTCCCCCACAGCGCCCAAGACCCCATCCTGCTGCTAAACCTATACAAGGTTCAGTCATTGAAACTCATCCTTAGGCAGGTAATACAACTGTTTTTTTTTTCCCCTGTTATTCATCTATTATCAGTTTATACGACCAACTTTTAAAATCATCAAATGTCAAAAAGAATAGAGTAAATTTTAAACTACATTTCCAATGGGAGGCTCAAAGCAATAGTTCTACTCATTGCTGGATTTTAGCAGTTAAAGCAGTGGCTGACGCATGGCTAAGTTTTCAATGTACAGGTGATGAACCAACTGCTATTATTCTCCCTTTCCCCTTTCTCTCTGGTGTAACCTGGTTCTGGACTGCCAGTCAAAGGTCATCTATACAGGTTCTATGCTCTTGTGAAGTGGAGGGACCTTTAAGAGATGATTGGCTAGTGGTGGGAAGTTAGGTCACTGAAGGTAAGCCATAAGGAGAATATTTGAACCCAGGCATTTTCCTGCTACTTTGCTTTCTGTCTGTCACGAAGTGAGAATCATTCTGCTATAATGCTGTCATAAATATTGCCTACCCAAAGGCTCAAAGTAACGGATGAAGTCACCTAAAACTTTCTTTGTCTTATTTGAAGTTGATTATCTCAATATTTAATACAGTAATGGCAAACATGGATATCTACTGTATCCCACAGTTGTAAATTATCTTTTTATTCCCTAGAGGCATTAATAAAAATATATTTGCATACATAGTTTAAAGTTGTTATGCTACCATGGGCTAGACACTGGCTTAAGTTTCTGATGAGCATTTAACCTATACAAAGACACCTGATTATTTTTCAAAACATATGGAACATTTGTGATTGGATTAATTTTAATATAAGGTTTATTTGATAACAGTAAGCATTCCCATTATGTGACTAAGGTTATCCTCATCTCCACCCCCTCCTTCCCCCAATGTTTAACATACAAAAGCCTTAGTCTGCTGAGGCATCCCCTAACCACCAATTTTATCTTTCTGGCCATTTCCTGAGTGCTGACACTACAGGCCCACGGTACCATAAATGTTTCAGATTCTAACATTTCAACCACAAATAACCGCCTCTTTTTCCTTACCCTGGTCTTTCTGTTACTTTCTGCAATATCTAGCAATACAATATTATAACATGTCATCCTACATGCCAACTGGCCCTATAAGCATAGGTATATAGCAAGAAGTCAAGAAGCATACCATAAATGTTATACTCAGGGTTTCTAAATTCATCATAAGGATGCTGACTATCGATCTTCCCAGACTACGGCTTATTAAAACTTACTTTTGAACATGTTGAGAGTAAAGTCATATTCAAGCTAAATACAGGGTACGCTTGAAATAGAAATAAGTAAAAACTGAGGGTGTGTTGTTTAGGTAAACTCTTACATCTGCAATCTTAACCATTCACACAAGAAAACTGATCACTCATAAATATGTATCACACATGCACTTGATTTATCTTTACAAAAATGCTGAGACAGAAATCCCCATTCCAACACAGAAGTGAGGTAGGAGTGAGCAGGCTTAAATCTTAAGTGTTTGATAAGAAAGTGATAATTTAAGCTGGGAAGATGGCTCATTTGTAAAGGTGCAGAGCCTGGTGACCTGAATTCGTTCCCCTGGACCCACAAGATTGAAGGAGAGAATGGATTCTAACCGTCCTGTGACTGTCGTAAGCATGCAACACACACACACACACACACACACACACACACACACACACACACACACACACACACACACACAATGCAGCAACAAAAATTTTAAAATGATAGGATGAAAATCTAAGACTAAAATAAATTAGAATTACTATGTTTAGTGAATTTGTTTGTATATAGGATCAATCAGTTGATGCAAGTGTAAAACATGAATCGGATGTTTATGCTGCCATAAGGAAGCACAACATTTTAAATAAATTAGTATTTCAAAGGACCTGAATTATAAATACATGTGTATCTCACAGAAAAGCTATGAAAAGCAAATGTAAGGGGTCTACACATAAGTGCTGTTACTCAGAAGGGAAGAGGCCTGGGAAAGTGGCTGTGAGGCTGGTTATAAAAGATGACTAGTGCAGACAGCAAAGTATGTTAAGGTAGAAGACAGATGGGAGGAGAAAAATACATTACGGGGTCAAGAAGATACATAAATCAAAGAGGAGATATAGGACACATACTCCATATTCCAAGCAAAACTAGACTACATGAAAACTAAGGAAGATAGATTAGTAACAGTGACATTTCTATAGCCTTCATTTCGTCCTGTTCTAATTGAATTTGGTTTTGGGTTAATGACACAGTTAACTGTCCTTCTTAGTGTGGTGACTATGACCATTTCTTATCCTGTGCAAATTGGGCCTGGAGGAAGAGTAGGTGTTACCCATAACCTCCAATTTTCATTCCAGACAATTCTCAGTGCTTTAAAAAATAAAAACACTCAACAACGATGATTATGAAACTGTTTATCTACTTCTATTTTCACGGCTACCAATATTTGATTCACAAATCCTGGGCTCTAACATCACCATTTTCAAAATGCTTTAACTTCAGCAATGTACAAGACATAGTCTCTCTCTATGGCCCTAGCCATCCTAGAACTTACCAAGTAGATAGATCAAGCTGACTTTGACCCCAGAGACCCACTTGCCTCTGCCTTTAAGTACTGGCATAGAGAGTGTGTCACTACACTGAACGTACATATGTTATTTTCTCACTCTGTGGCCTTGATGTTCTTTTTGTCAATAAACTCTCCTATCTTAACACCTCTTTCTTACCTTAACACTCAGTTCAAAGGTCATAATTTTACAAAATAGAAAAAAATAAGGCAGTGCTCACCACTGGACCATTTGCGAGATAGTTAAAATATGGGGATTGTTTCACTTGTCTCTGAATAGAATAAATGATGACATCTTGTGGGACTGGTAATTGGATACACCTTTGGTGAAACAATTCTGCATACTAGCAATGTCAAGAGCACTCTACTGTAAAACACTGCTGTTCGAGTTACACACTACTCAGATGCTACCATTTCGTTAAGACATATCTACTGATCTTATCTCTTTTCTCCCACCCCTTTTGATTTAATTTGGATTATAAAGTTACTATAATTGAGCCCTTAGCATTTTTTTTTCCTTAGTAAAACACATCTAAAAAATATTCTAAGCCTTAGTAACAGAGTAATTCATTACCTTAGCTGAGAAGAGGAGAAAACCATTTAACTGTATCAATTGATTTAATTTTCAGTTATTACTAATCCAGGGTGATGATGATGGTTGGCAACTGTATATTTTTCTAGCTGCCTACCTTTGCTTCATGTGGATACATCATAAGAGAGCTTACTAGGAATGTACAATTTCAGGTGGTATCTAATCTGCACCAGAATGGCCAGGAGAACAAGATCTCTAGGTTTCTATGCACATGGAGGTTTAGAAGCACTGTCTCTTACATGACCATTTTGCCTTCTCTCTTGTTCTCACATCTCAAACGAGTCCTTTCCTTTCCTTTCTACTGGTGATTTTTACTTTTCACTGAGGAAACAGAAGCAAACAGAAGGCAACTTCAGGTTACTCCATATTATTCACTCACCTCTTATCCACTGTCCACACACTGCCTGTTTGTCACTACAATTGATTCTAGGTCCTAAAAGTAGAGTAGCTTGTATCCCAGATGCTGTCTCTTCCCCACGGCTGCTTTACTGCTTTTCTCAACTACACTGATATGCTTGAGAAATGCCACTTTCTCTCACCTGAAAAGAATCTGTCACCTTGTCATCCTTTCGCCTAGCACCAGAGCTGTCAGTTTGCTACATCCTTTACACTTTTTTCCTTTGGTGTCAATAATTCTTCCTTAACTCCCTTGAACTCAGCTTACTAAAGACTGCCCTCCTCACTACATCTGATGTCTATGCTGCCATCTACCAGTTACAATGAACAGTGCTTACCTGGCTGAACATGGGTAGCCTGCAAAAAGTATTTCAAAGCTTTCTCAAAGTTCTTCTCATTTTCCAGAGCATGACCCACATTATTCCATAATTTGGCATTGTTTTTATTCACCTTAAACACAAAGGAGAAAATAAGGAGCTATCATTAGAAAAATCAACAATGAAAATCCAAAAAACTCCAGTTCACAAACATTTGTTTGGTAAACTATTGAGAATGGAATGTTTAATGGAAATATTCCTAGAAATGAGACAAAGGCCTATGTAGTCTGCCTTTCCTCTTACACAGTAATGGTGTCAACCTTCCTAATGGTGTCATTCTTTAATGGTGTCATTCAGGTTGTGGTGATCACCAACCATAAAATTATTTTCATTGCTATCTCACAACTGTAATTTTCTGATGAATCAAAATGTAAATATTTATGTTTTCTTATGGTTTTAGGTAAGCCCCATGAAAGGGTTATTGATCGACACCTAAAGGGGTCGTGTCTCACAGGCTGAGAACTACTGCTTTAACATAGTATCAGAAAAATTCACAGCAGTTTGACTTCATTTACGTATCAGAAATGTTCCCAAAGTTCTTCTGATTAAATCACAATCCTGTTTGAAAACTACTGCTGTAGTATTTATATTTTGCAGAGGAGAAAGGTACTGGGATATGAGAATATACTTAGAGACTGTATTGATGGCTTACTTTTAGGTGAGACATATTTAAAGCTATTTATGTAGTTTACTATGGAAACAGAAATGCTAAGATTAAAGTTGTGAAATCCATCTGTGTGTTTAGAGTTCACAGATGGGTGAATGATAAAAGAGGAGCCGTAGGTCTCTGAAGGTCTGAATCAGTGTTCTGAGAATACAGGCAAACAAAATCCCTAATAATTTTGGGACACCATTAGCATTAACAACTAAAGATAACAGTGTGGTAGTGATGCTTCACTTATCTATCCAGGTAGGAGGGAAGGAAAGCTGAGTGGTCATGAAGAGTTACCACTCGAGAGTAGACGCTACAGAAAGATATCCCATAGACTACTAGAACAAAGCAGATAATTCTAAAATTAAATAATGGGAAATAAAGAAGTAGTAGTCAAAAGCAGGGGCTGGAGAAATGGCTTAGCAGTTTACAGCACGGAATGCTCTCACACAGAACTTCAGTTCAGTTCCTAGCCTACATATCAGGTAGTTATTACCTGCCTGAAACTTTAGCTTTAGTGGAATCCAACAACTCTGGTCTCAGTGGGGATCTGAACTCACATATACATACTCAGAGATATGTGTATATACGTAATTGGAAAAAAGAAATAGTCAAAATGAAATATGAATTTAGAGATTTCTAAAGGATAAGATAGGAAGTGTTTATGGAAATATTCTATTGATAACTTCAAAAACGTATGTTTATATTTTTATTGGTTATTCTGTTAATTTACATTTCAAATGCTATCCCCCTTCTCCTCTGTGAAAATCCCCCAAGACACCTTCACGAAGGTACTCCCCCACCCACCCATCCACTCCCACTCCACTGCCCTAGCATTCCCTTATACTAGGGCATTGAGCCTTCACGGGAACAAGGGCCTCTCCTCCCTTTGATGCCAAACAAGGCCATCCTCTGCTACATATGAAGCTGGAGCAATGGGTCTGTCCATGTGTATTCTTTGGTTGGTGGTTTAGTCCCTGGGAGCTCTGGTTGGTTGATACTGTTTTCTTTCTATGGGGTTGCAAACCCCTCCAGCTTCTTCAGTCCTTTCTCTAACTCCCCCATTGGGGTCCCCCTGCTCAGTTTGAAGGTTGGCTGCAAGCATCCCCATCTGTATTGGTAAGGCTCTGTGTGCATATTTTTAAATAAAATTCTGCTTATCAGCTCCATTCCCAATAGTACTAAACCAGTAATATTCCTTCACATAGTAGGGTGACACTTTTATGCATTTCATCTCACTGAATTCATGATGCATTGATTACAGGTTATTTTAAATACCATTAAAAAATAAGCTACTAATTAACTGTATGATGCTACTTCCTATCTGACATATCTTGCTGTTAAGCCATTGAAAAGTGAAAAAAAAAAAGTACACCCTAAGAAGTAAGAAAATATCGTTTTATATTTAAATATTTTACCATATGAACTTTAAGTACATTTAGTACACCATTCAAATATATATATATATATATATATATATATATATATATATATATATCCATCCATCCATCCATCCATCCATCCTCTGGACACATAATTAAGTAGTAACTTAGGGAGTTTGGTTATGGTATATACTATATAAAAACAATGCACTACTTCTTGGCTAAAAGTAAATGTCTGTCTAAAGAATTCTCAGCTGAGGAATACCGAATGGCTGAGAAGCACCTAAAGAAATGTTCAACATTCTTAATCACCAGGGAAATGCAAATCAAAACAACCCTGAGATTCCACCTCACAGGAGTCAGAGTGGCTAAGATCCAAAACTCGAGTGATAGTAGATGCTGGCAAGAATGTGGAGAAAGAGGAACACTCCTCCATTGTTGGTGGGACTGTAAGCTGGTACAACCAGTTTGGAAATCAATCTGGCAGTTCGCAAGAAAACTGGTCATAGTACTACCAGAGGACCCAGCTATACCACTCCTGGGCATATACTCAAAAGATGCTCCAACATATAACAAGGTCATATGCGCCATTATGTTCATAGCAGCCTTATTTATAATAGCCAGAAGCTGGAAAGAACCCTGATGCCCTTCAACAGAGGAATAGATACAGAAAAATGTGGTACATCTACACAATGGAATATTACTCAGCTATCAAAAACAATGACTTTATGAAATTCGTAGGCAAATGGTTGGAACTGGAAAATATCATCCTGAGTGAGGTAACCCAATCACAGAGAAACACACATGGTATGCACTCATTGATAAGTGGCTATTAGCCCAAATGCTTGAATTACCCTAGATGCCTAGAACACATGAAACTCAAGACGGATGATCAAAATGTGAATGCTTCACTCCTTCTTTAAAAGGGGAACAAGAATACCCTTGGCAGGGAATAGAGAGGCAAAGATTAAAACAGAGACAGAAGGAACACCCATTCAGAGCCTGCCCCACATGTGGCCCATACATATACAGCCATCCAATTAGACAGGATGGATGAAGCAAAGAAGTGCAGGCCGACAGGAGCCAGATGTAGATCGGTCCTGAGAGACACAGCCAGAATACAGCAAATACAGAGGCGAATGCCAGCAGCAAACCACTGAACTGAGAATAGGACCCCCGTTGAAGGAATCAGAGAAAGAACTGGAAGAGCTTGAAGGGGCTCGAGACCCCATATGTACAACAATGCCAAGCAACCAGAGCTTCCAGGGACTAAGCCACTACCTAAAGACTATACATGGACTGACCCTGGACTCTGACCTCATAGGTAGCAATGAATATCCTAGTAAGAGCACCAGTGGAAGGGGAAGCCCTGGGTCCTGCTAAGACTGAACGTGATTGTTGGGGGGGGGGAGGGCGGCAATGGGGGGAGGATGGGGAGGGGAACACCCATAAAGAAGGGGAGGGGGAGGGATTAGGGGGATGTTGGCCTGTAAACCGGGAAAGGGAATAACACTCGAAATGTAAATAAGAAATACTCAAGTTAAAAAAAGAAAACAAAAAAAACCCACAATGACTTTATGAAATTCTTAGGCAAATGGGTGGAACTAGAAAATATCATCTTGAGTTACAAAAGAATACATGGTATGCACTCACTGATAAGAGGATATTAGCCCAAAAGCTTGGAATACCTAAGAAACAATTCACAGATCATAGGAAGCTCAACAAGAAGGAAGAACAAAATGTGGATGCTTCAGTCCTTCAACAAGAAGGGAGAACAAAATACTCACGGAAGGAAATACAAGGATAAAGAGTAAATAGGGACTGAAGAAAAAGTCTTCCAAAGACTGTCCCATCTGGGGATCCATCCCAAATGTAGCCACCAAGCCCAGTCACTATTGCTGATGCCAAGAAGTGCTTGCTGAAGGACCCAGATATGGGTGTCTCCTAAGAGGCTCTGCCAAAGCCTTTCTGATACAGATGAGGATGCTTGCAGGCATTCATTGGGCTGAGCACAGGGACACCAATGGAGGAGTTAGAAAAAGGGCTAAAGGAGCTGAAGGGGTTTGCTACTCTATAGGAAGAACAACAGTATCAACCAACCAGACCCCACGAGAGCTCCCAGGGACGAAACCACCAACCAAAGAGTACACAGGGGGTACCCATGGCTCCTGTCATATATGTAGCAGAGGATGGCATTTTCCAGCATCTATAGGAGGAAAAGTCCTTGGTCTTGTGAAGGCTCATTTCCCCAATGTAGAAGAATGCCAGGGTGTTGAGGTAGGATTGGTGCGTGGGAGTGAGAGTATCCTCATAAAAGCAGGGGGAGGGGGAGGGGCATGGAAGAGAGGAGAAAGGAGATAACATTTGAAATGTAAATACATAAAATATCCAAGAAAAGCAAAATTAAAAAAATACTTTGCCATATGAACTTTAAGTAAATTTAGTATACCATTCACATAAATAATTATATAAATATGTATATCCATCCTTTGGACATATAATTAAGTAGTAACTTAGGAAATTTGGTTATGGTATATATAATATAAAAACAATGTATTACTTCTTGACTAAAATTAAATGTCTGCCTAAAAGTGTGTTAGATACAGTTTTACAAATACACATGTTCTTGTCCTCTGAATGAAAATGCTTTACCTTTAAGGCTGACATAAACAATGTATATTCTGACTCCCAGTCCCAATTTCTATGGAGTGTTTTCAAGGCATGGGTTAATATCACCATGGACAGACAAACCCAGGAGAGCTTTTTCAGGACACTGTTGAAAAGATTAAAAACAGGGAAAAATACTTCATCACTAAAAGCAGTTTTCTTCAGTAGAGATAAGAAATAAGACAGTTCTAAATTATCATGTTTGAATTCATTCTGAAGACTTTACACATTTAAAAAACACTCCCAAATTAAATATTGTGAAGATGGTCTACCAACTGAGACTTCACTTATATTTTATTCTTTGGGATTTGTTACAAAATTCCCAAAGGACAGCAAAGTCTGAGGCTGCTCAAGACCCTCAGCTAAAACGATGAGCATTTGTAGAGAGCCCACCCTATTCTCACACACAGTTTAAGCAATACCCAACAAGTATGAAAGAGTTAACACTTTACAGCTAATGTAAACATTAACATTTGTATGTTAACAATGTAAATAATGGCATGTAAACAGTCTACAGACTTTCAGTAAAAACCTAATTTTTTCAAAATGTATTTGATCATCATGAACAAAGAAAGTTATCTCCATATTCTCTGTCAATCACTATTTCTAAAACTATATTTAAAAGTCTGTAATTTAAAAACGGATAAAGTTTGAATTGCCAATTTTTGTATTTAGTGTCCTTTAAGTCATTCTTTACAACTGAACAGTTAGTTGAGTTCAGAGAGGGTCAACCTCACTTCTGATACGTTAAAAAGAGTTTGGCTTATAAGCTATACTATAGCCTCTCCTATTTTTTGAATTGTTTTATTTATACTTTTCAAAACTATCTGTTAAAACACAGAAAAAAAACCCTGTAAAACAGATGTAGATCACAAAACTTTAGGCTGCTTGATGACATCTAACTCTTCACTGGCAGCAGATGATTACTTCAATCTCTATTATGCCAGTGTTAATGGCCTGAGTCTGCCTGTGCTTTGCAAATCTAACAGGGATCAATTTCTTATTCCGACAGATCCACCTATGCAGAACAGGACAGTACAATCACACAGTACTATCTGTCATTGGCAGAATTAAGACGTAACTGGAATCAACACTTCTGTTTTCTAGCTATGTGACCTTGCGTGATTCAGGTAACTTGTACAAGTTTCAATTTTCACATCTGCAGAGGAGGACAGGTATGTTAAGATTAAATGAAAAAATTGTAAATGTGGACCATAAATCATCCTTGGCACACAGTAGGCTCTAAAAATTGGTGGTGATCAAAACTGTGTACATGGGTAGAAATTCTAAGAAGGGTTTGGCAGATATGGATAAAAATTGTGAAGCTAAATAAGGTAATCAAGTGAGTACATGCATCAAAAGAGGCTAAATGCAAAAGGCAGAAAAAATTTGGAAATATTCAGAATGGATATAACAAGAAGATTCTGAAATAGGTTTTACATGAGATAACTAGGTGGGGAATGTTATAGAACCCATGTAAATAATTTTTAAATGAAAGTATTGACCGGATATAAGAGGAGACAATTTGTAAGAGATATAGAGAAAAGTCCGGTGTAAATCAAAATTTAATATTATATTAGTATTATTTGACTATTAGAAATTTGCTTGACATGACAATTTTGATACAGTAAATGTACATAATCCTTATGATTATGAGTTTCTAAGCATATTATTCTTTAATTAGTAATGCAACAAAAAAAGCACATAAGTGTGCTAAGCACATTTCATATCCACTAAGAACTCAAGATGGCTCACTCCAATAGGGTAAGTATTGCTGATCAGAATGTGGAAAGCTCTTCTGTGCTTAGCCTCAGTAAATGCAGCACTGTTTCTGCGTGGGCCTGACTCGGGTTGTTGTGTTGGGCTGTAACAAACTATGTAGAGAGAACGCAGAATGAGCAGGCAGTGAAGAGCTCTCCTAACCTGAATTATAGCTTTGAAGACGAAAAGTATGAAAGTACAGCTTACAAAACTGCACTACATGCAGACTAAAATATTAACACTTTAAATTTCAACGTATTTGATTTTTAACTCTAATAGCCATTAAACAAACTAGCATTTAATTTACCTTTTGTTTGAAATTTTTTGCCATCCATGGGCTACTAAAATACAGAACCCCATGCTAGGAACATATAGTACTCGCTCTGCAACAACAAATCCAACAGGAAAGAAGAGGTTTGATGCGGGAATAAATGGTAACGCCATTAAAGAAAGCGCCTAGAATGAAAAAGAAGATACAGATAGCATGTGCTCAATTAAACCACACGGATGATAAGCAACACACACTGCTAGAATTGACTTGGAGCAAATGAGGTTTGTAGAATATTTTAGAAAATATTGTCATGAATAATGAAGACAAAGGCCACACTGGGGTGGTAATAAACATCAGGACGCACATCAGCAAGATAAGATGGGAGTTGTTAATTCTAGGATTTACTTTGTAAGACTGCCGATAAAATAAGTCATTACTTGAAATTGAATCCCGTACCTTCTACAGCAATGAAGTTATGAAAACCTATCAGCAATCCTTGTTCTGTGAGCAATACGACTTCTAAGGTTGACTACTGAGGTCCACTTTTAACATATTTTGAAAATAGCATATTCAACTTATTAGTAAGCAAAAATACCCAATGAAAAAATGGGCAGAGAAGACATACCAGTAACCAAAAGCTATATGAAAATGTCCCAAATCATCAGAGAAGTACAAATTTAAACATCAAAGGACTCAATCTGAGTCAGAATGGCTACTGATAGAAAGACAACTGAAAGCAAGTATTAGGAAGAATGTGGAGAAATGCTAACCAATGCATGCCTGACAGTAGAAACTGAATTAGTAACGCGGGCAATGGCACAGAAATGCCTTAAATTATTAAGACAGAATTATCCCAATGCTGCAATCCCACTAATAGGCACATAGCCGAAAGAAAGGAAACCCATACACTGTAATGTACCTGCACCTGCATTACTACACCATGTTCAGAACAGCCAACATACGGAACCACTGTAGTGATGGGCACAGCACATAAAGAAAATAAGGCATATGTCACAGGGAACCCATCTAGCCTTAAAAAGAGAGAAAAACTCAAACCGAAGGGCATGATGTCACATGCCCTATCTCATACCCTCCTTGGTATATGATGATTAAAAAAAATAGTGATATTAGAAATTGAGGACAGAATGGTGTTTACCAGAATGAGGCAGTAAAGTTTGGGAAGATGTTGGTCAAGGAATGTAAACTTTTGTTACATAGGAAGAATGAAATAAAAAGGAGGAGGGGGGAAGAGGAAGAGGAGGAGAGAACTTAACATATCTAACTTTTGTGCACATAATAACAGTAAAGAAAATGCTAATAGGTTTTTTAGCAGAAAATCATAAATGTTGGTAACAAGCAAAAATTTGGGTCTTTATAACATTATTACTACAAGGAACCACATGAAGAAATGAAGGAAAGAATGATTTAGATAAGACACCAGATTTGTGCTCTACAGCTTAGTCATAACTTGTATAATATTCTGCTTTTCAAGATTTTTAAAAAATAATGTGTCTTTCTTTATTTTTATTCTATGAGTGTGGGTTTTTTGCCTATGTGCATGTGTGTGCAGTGTCCACAAAGGGAAGAAGAGGGCATCAGCTCCTCTGAAAATGGAGTTACAAATACTTGGGAACTGCAATACGGATATTGGGAATTGAACCTGGGTCCTCTGGAAGAGCAACCAGTGCTTTTAACCACTTAGCCATCTCTCCAGCCCCACCTTGTAATTCTAACAGGTCCCATATGTTTAACAAGAAGTTTATACTATATATAGCTGTCCCTTCAAATCAGTTGCTTTTTTTTTTTTTTTCCCTTTAAAGGAATCACTAAACTGTTAGCACTGCTTACTGAGAAAAATATAGGGGTATTCCGAGTTCCTGTTCTTCAGAAAGTGGGTGGCTTATGGTTGCTTGACTATAAAGCCGCCATGACTAAGCACACAAATAACAGGAAGATTTCAGGTTGAGGGTTTGGACTTGTAGCCCTGGTTTCCCTGCTCCTCTTTTTCCAGGATAGGAACTCTTGTAGCACAGGCTGGCCTTGGAACTGTCGCCAAGGATGACTTCTAACTCCTGACCTTCCTTCCTGCACCCAGGACCTCAAACACACCAGGAGAGCAATCTACCAAGTGAGTTAAATTGCCAGGTCCCTTTGCTTGGTTTTACAGGCCTTAGTTAAATATGCAATTTGATGCTTCACTTTTGGAAATCGGAAACTATCTAAAGGGCAGAGAGAAAAGACGGTCTCTTCTTATTATACTTCATTAACAAAATAGGGGTGAAGATATATTACATCAATTTGTGTGTCTAAAATTTCAGTGTTTTTTTTTTTTTTAAATCAAAGCACGAACCATTAAAGGTTTTTTCTTCTCACTTCGTGGAGATGCATGATTAATAAAGAACCAGCTAGATGTAAAGCTATTTAGATAGATAGCCCTAAATTTGATGCTTATTAAAAAAATAATAATTTGGCTGTCAAGAAGAAATTTTATTTGAGGGACTTGATAGCACTCATTCAGAAACACCACAGATTAATAACTAAATTACATAAGGAAGGAAAATGACCATTCCGTTAAAGTCTATCAAGTCCATAAGTCTTTACTGATTAATGACCTAGAAATCCTAATTAATGAAGTATTAATAAATGTAAGGGAATCACATTAACTGTGATTAACCTATAATTTTCTAATAATACTATAAAGTCTTAAGATGGAAAGACAGCAGCTCAGCAGTTAAAAGCACTTGCTCTTCAAAAGGACCTGGATTTAGTTCTTAGCACCCTCATGGCAGCTCAAACTAACTACCAGTAACTCCAGTCTCAAGGGATCCAAAGGCTTCTTTTGGCCCCTGCCAGCACTGGGCAGACAGACATCATTGTGCATAGAAATAGCTGGAGGAAAACATCCATACATAAAAAAAACAAAAGCAAAAAGCAAAAATATTAAGAGTATTAGTAGCAAGAGCCACGAGTTTAAGATAAACCTTAAACATAATTCTTTTGTAATACAAACTACTCAATC
Organism: Rattus norvegicus; assembly: GCF_021556685.1. NCBI lineage: Eukaryota > Metazoa > Chordata > Mammalia > Rodentia > Muridae > Rattus > Rattus norvegicus. The sequence goes on from NC_141540.1 coordinate 44,991,439, forward strand.
ACCCAGAGAACACCTCCTTATAAACAGAAATGGAGACTAATATCTGTTAACATTATGTTGCTGATTTATATTAAATATCTAATAGATAACTAGTATCGAATCTGTCTGTGAGTACTTCTTTCTTACCCTGCTTCTTCAGATATCTTCAGAAAATTTGACATTTAGAAAAAATTAGCATGACTTAGAGAATACATAAAACACTGTTATGTTCAAGGACATAATTTTTCCCTTATACCCATGAAATAGCAAATAAGTTACATAAATCTGTTTATTTCATTGCTTTAATTTTTTAAAATATATCTACCTACCTACTCCATCTATGTATCGTTTCTTATTTGCCAAACTTGGATTCATCTATTTTTTCTTATTCAACTGTCTTTTTAGCACAACATCAAATGTAAATATATCCTACCATTTATCTATGTTGTGTGAATTTACTCAAGCAACAATGGACTGTCAAGAAGAGTATGATTATGATGGCTGACAGTTAATATCATCAGAAACTCATGCTGGCTTGCGTCAGATCAACCCTCCAGGCTGCTCCGGAGTCTGAGGGGTCCCTGATGGGCCTAACTCCAGTCTGCTGGCTTGTTTAGAAACTTGACTGCTGTTATCAAATGCTCACCAATGTTTTCACAGGAAACAATTTTTCCTTAATTTATGGGAGGGAAAGCTGAAGGGTTAGTAAGACTAACACACAAAAGAAGAAAGCAGCTTTCAGTTGTCTATACTAACCTCACCACCATTCACATTAGTGAGTTTTCTCTTCCTTCATGTAATAGAACAACCCTTACAACGCAACCAAATCTTTGCTAGGTGTTCTGTTGATCCTCACAAACCTACTAGTTATCCACTTTCTACACGAAGTGGTCTTCACACCTAAAATTAACTTGTTGCCTCTGCAGCCCTAGATACCATTTTGTACACTGCATTATAAATCTATCTCTCTCTACATCCCTCACACATAAAATAATTGTGGGATATGACTTTTAAAGCTGTGGTTACAAGTACTTATTTTAAAGCCACTAAATACTTCAATCATATCATGCTGATTTTACAACCAACCAATTAGTGATTATCTTTGTTTGTAAACATCTTGCAACTCAAATGAAAGTGCTTTTAAATATCAGCCAATGATATCTGACATTAACTTGTCTCACTGTTTCATGTTTCAATCTAACTGTCTCAGGGATATTTCATCAAATAGATCTCAGGTTCATGTTTGACAATGCCTAAATCCTAAAGCATTTACCTTTGAGTCTGTCTCCTACCTAGCTCTTTTTCTTCTCTATAAAGATCTATCAATGAGAGTTCTTCAGGAATTCAGTGGTAAACTCTTTTTTTGGTTCTTTTTTTTTTTTTTTTTTTTTTTTCGGAGCTGGGGACCGAACCCAGGGCCTTGTGCTTCCTAGGTAAGCGCTCTACCACTGAGCTAAATCCCCAGCCCCCAGTGGTAAACTCTTTTACCCTACTTGGGTACATTAACTATTTTCTAGGAAAGAATTAACACTAAAACCTCCATAGCATGTTTAAGTTCGACTTAACCTCTATGTAGTTAAGATGGTATCAGGCAGTAGTCTATGAAGAACTGGCAAACGGCCTATTTGAGAACGGTTTCTCCTACCCTTCACCCCCCCAACCCCCATATGCACTTTATCTATCCTCTGGTTCAATTAGTACTTCTACACTAAGGAAAAGTCTAAGTGTGGCCTAAGCATTTCTTCCGAACCTCAAAACTCCAGTAAGATGTTTTAAGGATACAAACTGGTATGTTTAGGCATAAAAGTAAACAGTTCTTTCTCCTACACTTTGCATTCTTTCACATTTTTTTTCTATATCTTAGCCATGTGTTGCAAATGTCTTAGCCTGCAAACTCTGGAAACAAGGACCTTATAATTCATCTTATCATAGTGCTTCAAATGCCACCAGGTAAATAGAGTGCAACAATAATGTTATACTGAACAAACATGTTGATCTATTGGTGTTAGCCATAAATGATGTACTTGTGAAACATTTAAATGCTTTCTCAAATGCAGTAAATACTGTTGAAAATGTTACATTTAACAATTAAAAATGAATGTGGAATTCTTACAGAGCCAAGAGTGAAGGAGGCAATTAAAAACAAACAAACAAACAAAACCCAAAACACTACCCCTACACAAACAGTTTTGAAATAATCAGAGGTTTCTGAACATAGTTCTACTCAGGGAATAATTAAAATCTTGTTACCAGAACTTAAAATCTATTACTTTTAGCTGCATTTTGTATGACACTATGCATTGTCAGGGAAACAAGTATACAATATTATCAATTTTTTTCAACTGTGTGTATTTAATCTATTTAGAAAAGAATAAGAAACATAAGTGTAAATGAATGACAATGGGATGCATTGTGATTTTTTCTATCAAGTTAGAAAAAATATTATCTTCTGTTATACACAGCTGAATATGCATGCTAAAATATAGTTGCAAATTAATTGTTATTAATTTAATTAATAATTAATATAAAGGCAATCTAACAGGTTTATAATTCAGGAATGATCAAAAAAGAAATACACTTCTGGAAGCATACACTGAATAAATATAAAGATAATGTCCAATGTATCCAGCTGAATACACATTATTTGAAGATGAAGATTTCTTACCATTAGGACAGTCTTGGAGGAGTCACCAGGGTATCTGAGACTGAATATTCCCAAAGCACCCAGAAAGCAAAAGAAAGCAAAAGTGGCAAGATTTCGAACATCTAGAAATGATTCTATCAGTGGTATTGTTCCCATGGTCCAATCACAGCAGAGTTCTGAAGGATTCAATAGAAGCCAAGCATTCACAGGAAGGAGGTAGTTAAAAGTCAGCTGCCTTGTAGGGGTTGGGCTTACAGCGGCTGGATTATCAAACCTGCATAAACAACAACAAAAAAGGTATTTAAATAAAACTTTTGTTTTCTTTCTTTCAGTTGAGGACTGAAACCACAATACTGAATAAGAAGCCAGCACTCTATTACCAAGCTACATCTTTGTCTGTCTGTCTGTCTGTCTTTCTTTTTTTCTTTCTTTCTTTCGTTCTTTTTGAGACAAGGTTATTGCTTATATAATTCACGCTAACCTTGAACACATGATCCTCCTGCCTTAGTTTTTCAAGTATGGTAATTATGTATACATGTACTATGCAAATAGCAAGCGGCAGCTTTCATTTTAAATGTTGTTGGCTCTATTTATTTGTTTTAATTAATGGGGAGGAGAAGGGAGAGAAAGGGAGTATGAAAATGAGCGAGGGCACGACACTAACACACATGGGGAGGGCAGAGGACAGCTTGTTTGCAGGACTCAGTTCTGTAGCCTTTACGTGGGTTCCCTAACTGCCCTCTGGTTCTAAGTTTTAGTATCAAGTGCCTCTACCCACAGAGTAAGCAGTACCAACCCTACATTTTAAATACAAATTTTATGTGTTAAAATATATAAGTAAAACACAAAATTACTTCATGTGCAATACTGTTAAAGACGAGAATAAATGCATTTGGGCCCAGCAGTCAGGAGCATTTGCTGCTCTGGTGGAGACCCAAGTTCGGTTCTCAGCACCCACACTGAGCAGGCAGGCAGCTCCAGGGACCAACATGTTCTTCTGGCCTCTGTTCCTACCTGCACAAATGTGGCACACACATACACAAAATAAAAATAAATAACAAAAATATACTACTATAGGTACCTCAGATCATGCTGTCTAATTCAAAATCTAAATCAAACTGCCTAACCTAAATGAAATGTCTCTGAGACAGCAATGGAATCCACGGAGAAATGCTTAAAGAGAAATTAGGTCAGCTCCTTTCAGTAACTATTAGAAGGATCCAGACTGGCCTGTAGAAGTACTTTCATTAAATCATGACCTTCAAATCAAAAGTCATAAAGAAATTGTATGAGATTCAGATTCATTTGTTATACGGAAGATTCCAGAATAACCCGCCATGTTGTCCTATATGAGTGAAGATTTAGAGATAAATACTAATAAAAATTGTGGTTCCCAGAAAAAATTTGTCCTTATTTTTTCACTACAGACAAGCTGTAGCATTTAGAGCTTTTGTCCTATTTTGAAATGAAACTGAAAATAAAATTTCCAGTACAAAGTAGTTAGCATGAGCCCACTCAGTATTTTGTCATTGTTCCTCTAGTAAATACTAGCATGTTCACATCTAGTTTTCTCCAAATCATGATACATTGAATATCAATTTATATACTGAAATATATTAATTATTACAGTCTACCTTTTGAAAATGAAGTAAAATATTTGAAAAATAAGCATTACAAAGGAGTATGTTTACATATTTGACCTTTATCCAAATACTAAATTTAGTGACTAAATTTACACATAGTTCTCAAGTACCCAGTTAGTTGTTTTAAAATGAGGAAATGAATTAAGCACCACAGTCTACCCTGTTTGCCTTGACCTACTCTGACGTGTCAAACGGTTGAGGAGAAGTCATACTGCTGGAAGAAGCACTATCATTCTGACCTTGTTCATTCTGACCTTGTATAGTGACTATATATGGAAAGTAACATGGCTTCAGAGTCAGAGCTAGAACTGTGAAAAGTGGAACTGAACTTGAAACTTTTTCTATTTAGAAGAAACACTTCATTTTTTAAAATTAATAGCTTAATTAGGATACTTGACTTAAAGAGCTAATGTTTAAACAAACTAAATCACATTAAAATCAATTTCTTGGGGCAGTCCAATAAAATCTAATTTATATATTCACATTTTAAATGTTTTATTTAAAAAATGTTATATGCAACATATACCAAATATACATTTTAAAACACATGTAGAGAGAATTTTTCAGAATGATTGATAAGCAGAGCACAATCAATGAAACTAAGAGTAAGGAAAATATAACTCAATCTATTTCGAATACCTAAATGAGTTTAGTTGAGCAGGCATAGAATCATGAAAAAGATAAGCTGACATTATTTCTTAAATAAAAAAAGTTGCTGAGAATAACTAATTATAGGAAAATACTACAAATGTTTTGGCTTAGATAGTAATCTGAATTTTTTTCTAATCTATGCTTATAATGCATTATGAATCTGAATAATTTTTCCCAGCTAGTACTCATAAGGCACTATCATGGACAACAAAGTCACTATGGTTGGTGGGATTTTCCCCCTCAATTATTTCATGTAATACTAGTTTCTTAAACTTTATAGAGGACTATTTTAAATTGCATTTAAAATTTTAACAGTGATAAAGTGGGAAAAAGTTAATGATACAGCAGGCAACCAGGGAATGCAGATTTTAAATTCTTAAGAGTCATTCTAGAGTGGACACTACATGCAATGACTTGGTGCTCTTTGCAAGGAGAGACAAACAGACACACAGGCAAGGCCATATAAGGATGGAACAAACTTGTCTGAGGAAGCTGCAAGTTAAGAAATGCCAAAGAATGCTAGCGGCTCCCGGAAGCTGATGGGCGTGTTCTTTCAGGCCATCGAGTTTGCAGTTATTTGCTGTAGCTGCTACAGTGAGACTAGCAGTCAGGAAAGAATGTCTTGAAAAAAAAAAGAGATAAAATCTCTAATAAAAATGTTTGGGGTTGCTATGAACCCACAAGGGTCATTCCCATTCAAACCACCTCAGAGCTCTATCTACTGCAAGGAGAAATTTCTCTGAGTAAGGCTGAGAGATGGCCTTATGCCATTCTTTAACCATTCTAAACATTTATCATTTCTATATGAATTTTAGAACCAACTTGTCAATGTCTCAAAAACAGCTGTTAGGATTCTGACTGGGACAGTATTCAATCTATGGTTAATTTACATAGAAGTATCATTCTAACACTATCAAGACTCATTATATATTATTTATGACTTCTTTATTTCCCTCAATGATTCCCAGTTGTCAGCATATAAATACTACATATACTTCATTAAATTGACTCTAAGTATTCTGTGTTTTCTGACACTTTCATATATAGAATTGACTTTCTTCCCCCCACCCATAAATTTATTTATTCACTTTATAGGCTGATTGAAGCCCTCCTTCCTCTCCTCCCAGTCCATCCTTACATCCCCTTCCCCTACCTTTCCTTTTCCTTCCAGTTCTTTTTGCCTCACGCTTGGAGATCAGATGTAATCCCTCATAAACTACTAGCATCATGCCTGGCTGCCTGCGACCATACTCCCCACAACGACAGTCATGGACCCACTTCTGAAACTGCAAGCTTCCATTGAGTGCTTTCCCCTATAAGTTTTTCTGGTGGTTTGAATGAGAAGGGCCCCCATAGGGGACTAGAACTGTTTGGAAAGGTGAGGAGGTGTGGTCTTATTGGAGAAGTGTGTCACTGGGAATGAGTTTTGAAGTTTCCAAAGTCCATGCCAGGCCCAGGGTTCCTCTGTCTGCCTGCAGATCAGGCTGTAAAGCTCCAAGCTAATGCCCTAGCACCATGTCTCTTTGCTTCCTACTACCACGTTTATGAACTAACCCTATAACACGGTAAGCAAACCTCCAATTAAAAAAAAATGTCTCGGAGATAGTTAACTTGACAGTTGGCTAGAAATTTTCAGTTCAGTTTCATGGTGGAGTAGCTAGAAAGGTCTTGTGAAACAAAATAATCCCTAGGCTAAGGCTTACTGTGGTTCCCCAAATACAATTTAAAAGCACAACTTAAAAGATCCGACACGTTCAAATAATAGAAAAACACCTAGAACAACCCTCAGGCGTGTGTAGGTACACCAGAGTACTCGGGATGCTCTGTGTGTGTGGGTACACCAGAGTACTCGGGATGCTCTGTGTGTGTGGGTACACCAGAGTACTCGGGATGCTCTGTGTGTGTGGGTCACCAGAGTACTCGGGATGCTCTGCATCCACTCAAACTTACCAGCTCATAAGGAGAAGAAAATCTACACAACACAAACTAACCAAAAAGAGTCATGATAGAGCATGCAATTAGAGAAGAGATCACAGGACACAACAGAACATGTAGAAATAAGGGAGACATAAGAAAAGCATGTCTGAGTGCACATCTGTGCAGAAGAGCATATCTAAGAACAAAATAAAACAAATATATCATTTCTTAAAATTCTGAGATAGTCTATAAAAGCAGTGCATGCTGGGTGATTGTAAAACCAACTTTAAGGAACAACAGAGATAATGTTCTCTACTGAAAAAGTTATTTTTCAAAAACAGAAGAAACAGAAGATAAAGGTATTTTTACAAACAAAAGTTGAAGGAATTTGTTGCTGATAGATCAGGGCATGTCAGAATCCTTCAATGAGTAGCAGGAATGGTACAATCTGAAGATGTTGATAACAATGAAATAAAAAACACTGAAGCTAATACCATAATTTAATGTAAAACATGTGTCTTATATTCTTCCAAAGGTAAGTGTTCTGAGCAAAAATGCATATCCAAGGAAGCAGTGCGCACCTGGCCAGGGGCTGGCTCTTTAGAAGTCACACACAGAGCACACATAAGACAAAGGGAAATCACAACACTGCAGACTTGTATCACAGAGATCAATCACTATATTAAAAGGGAATGGATAAAACACCCAGTTTAGAAGATCTAAAAGGACAAGGAAGAAGGCCCAATTCTGTACTCTGAGAGGGACGCTACGTAGTAAGGCAGAGACGGGTAAAAGTAAAATGCTAGAGAACAGAGATATTACGCCACACCAAAGACAGTGGGGCAGACTACAATTACAGAAAACAGTTTACTTCTGGAAAGACAAGTACTAGGAATTAAAAAAAAAGCCCATTTCATAGTGATAAAGGGATAAATTCATCAATATGACAATAACCTTAAATGTTTAATAACTGCATTTTATAAATACATCAATTTAAATTACCAGATATGCATGGAGAAATACACAAATTTACAAGTCTAGTGAGAGACTTAAAGATGGTTCTCTCTCAATATTCCTTGATAAAGTACAAATCCCTCAGAATGTGAAGACAACACTAGTATACTCTTTGCTGTGGAGGTTTCACACAGAACTGTAAACAGAAATAATGCACATATTTATAAATACTATATGTAGCTTTTGAAGTGTATTGATATGTCGGTAAAGCTGTTGAAAATCAAGTATGAGCTAAAGACTTTCTGAAACACTTATTATGACTGACAATCTTAAGTCAAAAAAGACAGAATGGAAAAAAGCTAAAAAGAACTTCATACCTCGTAAACACTGGAAGTTGTGACTGAATAACTTGGACTCTGATCACGACAAGTAGTAAAGTACTGAACATCAAGACAATGAGTTTTATTAATGTCTGTAGCATAGAAAATGGAATGCTACCCTTCCCGCGGAGAAACTGTCCAGCAACGGCACATAACAATGGCAAAGTGTACTAAAAAAGAAAACGGTCTGAGTAACAAACACCAGTGCACATTGTCAGTAAGGCAGCAATTCTAAACATGTCATTAAAACAAAGGCTAACTTAAAAATAATGCAGCACAATTTGTACACTTGACAAAGAATACCAATTTTGATAACTTCGGCAAATATTGAGCTGGATTGTAACAGTGTCACTGGAATATACACAAGTTGTCTAAAGATTTTAGTTCTTAAAACATGAAGGTATCAAAACATTTTAATTTTTTTTTTTTTGGGTGGGTAAGAGAACAAAATACACTTTTTTTATAAATTGTGCTTTCATTATAGTAAGCAGAGTGTTTATATGTAATGACAAAAGTAAAAATAAGGGAATTACAGTCAGACTTAGCTATGACAAAAGAGAAAATGGAAATTTTCCTTTTTCCTTACCCCTTGGGCCACAAATACTTCATATACACAACAGATTCCGACAACTGTTATCCCTTGTTCTTTACACAATGTTGCAACAGCCACTAAGAGCACTGTCAATGCAATCGGAGTCCACACTACAATTTAAGAATAGAGACCTATAAATAAGAGACCTATGCAAATTGTTACAATGTGACAAAGTCTATTTTAAATTCCTCTTAAAGCTATTAATACTTTTATTTCTTACTGACCAATACCTCCTATTTTATAATACATTTAAAATTGTATACCTTTAATATTATATTGTCAAAACAAGATACTAAGATGCAGAATTTAAACTACAGAGTTGTGTGGAGATAAAAATTATCTATGCTAATGTTAACTTTTATAATAAAGGTTAAATTTGGATAAATTAACAGGGCTGATTAGTGACCAATCAATCAGAAATGAAGACAAATATCTGAAATTATACAGGTATTAGAAAGGATATAGAAGGGAACAATTCCAGGGTTGGTGGTAGGAACATAAGGAAAATGGTACACAAGTTCCTTAAAATTAGCAGCACAATCACCGTGTTAACTCAGCAGTCTTGCTCCTGCCTAGCAGGAGATGGAAATCAGTATGTCCAGGAGACAGTACACTTTCTTGTTACTGTGTTGTTGTTCACAACAGTAAGGGAATTGTATAAATGCAGCATCATCTGATCAAGGTAGCAAGAAAAGGTTTACATGCACAAACACTATTTAACATACACAAATTAAACTTTATAACCTTCAGGAACACAGATGAAACTACAAGCAAGTATTACATCTTAGTCATATGAGGAATCTAAAAAAGTTGATCTCATGGAAGCAGTTCCCGAGAACCTGGGAACGACAGGAGGGAAATGAAGGACAGGGGAGGGTTGATTGATTAAGTACTAAATTATGACTAGACAGTAGGAAGCAGTTGTGATGTGATACTGTCCAGTAGGGGAATTATTAATAATAATGTGTACTATGTTTCAAAAATATAAGAAACTTTGAAGATTTTTCCATGAAGGAGTCACATTTGAGAAGACAGATTATTTTTAATTTCATTACATTATATATACATGCATATCAGATTGGACTCTATAAATATATATTGTTTTTATGTGCTAATATCTTTTTCTTGAGACAGGGCTCATGTAGCCATGTTGGCCTCTAACATACTCCACCATCTTAACACACACACACACACACACACACACACACACGCACGCACACACACGCACGCACACACACACATATGCACACACACACACACGCACACACACATACACACACATACACACACATACTAGAAGAGTTGGTAGTTACATTTTTGGTTTATAGAAGATAACAGATAAAACTCAGAGTTACTTGAAGCCAACATTTCAGGGTTATTAGATCATTTAAATTAGATTATAGAGAACAGACTCTGCTGGATAATGGCATAAATATAAATTACACATAATTTTTAAAAATACTGGCAATGTTACATGTCAGTTACATACCTGCAGAACAATAAAGGCAAACCCCAAATGTACTCTTAATTAAGAGGCACTTAAGATCAAGTTTCGTAACTACAATAAGATAAGTTGGGTAGACGTGTACCTATGGAATTGTCTGGTCCTTTGGATTTAGTATACGACAGGAATGCAGCTAGGAAAAAGACAGAGGATAAGAGTTCAGCTCTTCCTACAACACCTGTGACCTGGAAAAAGGAAAAAGAACATTCATTTTAATGCAGTGTCCTGAAAACCTATTAATAGTTTAAAACCTAAAACCTATAGTTTTAAAAGGATAGATTCCTGGGTTTTGTTTTTTTTGTTTTTGTTTTTGTTTTTTTTTTAAGAGATATGAGTGCCCTCATGTGGTCAACGTAGGTATCATTCATAAATGAAAACCTATCAGTGATTCTTAGAAACAAGTCATTATTTTAACTTTCCAAATATTAGGTTCTGTGTATTCTTTATCATCTTTCATATAATTATTATATCTTGTGTAACTACAATACAGTAAGTTCTTAAAAATTTAAGTATCCCTGCATTATTTTCTTAAAGTGAGTGTTTTTTTTTTTAAATATGAAGCTATAAATTTGCTAATCTGCAAACCAAAGAAGAAATTTCAAAAGGTCTTTTAATTAAAAGAACACAAAATTCCCAAAGCTTGCCTTTTAAAGCAATGGAATGCAATATACAAGATAAGCAATTTATCTCTTTTATATATGAATGGCAAAACTGGGCTGGATGCCACATGGTTCCAGCATGGCAGGAGAGATAGAATCATTCTGCAAACCCAAACTTTTTTTGCTTAGGAAGAAAAGTTTATAAGAAAGCAATTAAATAGAGTGTTCTTAGTTCTTCCCCAAAGAGACATTTTTAGAGTGCTAATGTAGTTAGGAAAAATTAGTTCATATATCATCATAGGAAGAACTATGTTCATTTGTATTTATTAATAATATAAAAAGAATATATTTCTATCTATACACACACAAACAGATGTATGTGTATATACATGCATATATATTGTATGTATGTTTTTTCCGTGTATGCTTGTCAGCATATGTGTGCACAAGTGTGTGTGTGTGTGTGTGTGTCTGTGTGTGTGTGGTTGGATGTTTCCTTCCATTGTTCTCCATTTTCCTTCCTTTTTGAAGATTTATTTTTATTTTATATATACAAGAGCTCAGATGTGCTAAGTGTACTGTGTATGCCAACCTGAAGAGGCCAAAGGAGGTGCTATATCTTCTGGAACTGGAATTACTGAATGTTTAAGATACTATGTGGCTAAGAACTAAACCTGGGTCTTCTGCAAAAGCAGTAACTGCTCTTAAACACTGGACCATCTTTCCAGTCCCTGTACACTGCTTTGTGGAGAAAAGTTCTCTCAGTAAACCCCAAACTCAGGCATCTTCTGGGGCAAGCCAGGGAGCCTCTTGACTCTACCTTCACACGTGGGATTCATGTGTCTGCTACCACACGGGTGTTGGGGATACAAACTCAAGTGCGCATGCTTGTGAGGCCATCACTTTACCTACACATACATTTTTGAACAACACTGTATTTCAAAACCTATTTTAAAATTAAAATTTTTATATAATAGGTAAGCTGGACTTTGTGCATGGGGGAGTAAGACTGTACTAAATTAGAAATATTTAAATGCTTAACATGTACACAGTCATCGCATGGTTTTACTTACTGCTTCCGTATGGATTGGGTGCACTGCAAAGAGCAGAGCCGCAATCACACTGCCCCTCTTATCCAGAAAAAGTCTGCAGACCTTGAGAAAGATCACACTGACCACAGCATGGAACACCGTATTCAGGAGGTGGTAAGACATGGGCTTTAGTTCACTGAGGAGGTAATTTAAGCGAAATGTCAACACTGTTAAGGGCCTGTATGACTTGTGGCTTCTCTCCTGAAATGAAAAACAAATAACCATTGATTATTAAAAATATCTTCGAACTTCTGGCTACAAAAAGTAGTCCTTTATTAAGATAATGATCAAAGCATTATACAAATAACAAACTGTGCTCATCACTAGAAGGAGTGAGGCATAAAAAGCTTCTAGACTGGGGGGAGGGACATTTACCACATGTTTCTTACTTATAAGTGATGGCCAAGAAACAACTATGAGGAGTAGTACACATTAAGTTTCAAAGCATTTTATTCCAAAGTGACCTGACAGGCACTGCAGGTATCACCTCAAGGTATCATTGCTTTTATAGTCAGGGAAACATTTTACCATCTAAAAGTTATAGCTTATTTCACATAGGTAATCAACGACAGATCTAATATCAGAATCCAGTCTGTATGATCCCTAGTGAAAAGGGTTTAATCCTAAATAAGTTAAAACTGACCTTCAAAATGATTTTAAGTAAACATTTTCTTACCGCAGAGAAATAGGCAGTATGTATCTTTAAAATCTAATCTACTTATATTGAATTTACCATGTTTTAATGGTTAAATTAAAATTCTGTTGCCTGACTCAAAGCAAAGAAAGCTAGCAAGAGACTTTTGCTAACACCTGTTGCCCTCCCTGCACACATATTAGCCTCACACATAGATAGTATCTTTAGAAAGGTTAAGTCAAGGCACATGGCTAATGAAACGAATCCTGCTTTTAAGATAAGAGAGTTATGGGACACATTCATAGCTGCATTGGTTTTAGTGGGAAAGTATTTTTTTCAAACACTTGAAAAAAAATCTGAAAATTGATTAAAGCTCTCAATATTTGTATTCCCGATAGTGAATCTTCAAGAATTGTCTTGAGGTTTGTGTTGGATATCAGTGGATATATTGGAGTTTAATGCTGTTATTTATTAATAGCTATCTAAATATATTGACTTAAGTGATGAATATTAAGCTATATTTGTTTTTTAAAGGTAAATACATTATACCTGTAATTCATCTAATTTTTATTAAACACTGTTTATATATAAAGTCATTTACCTCAGACATAGGAGTTCCCCAGAAGTCATTCTGAAATAAAGTTTTTAAAGGTGTAGATGGGTGCAGGTCTTTGTTATCCAGTATTGCTGAAACATCATCAAAAACAAACCCACAGAACAGACTGTTCCAGTAGCAGGCAGCAACCACGCCGACTATCAAAGTCACTTCTTTGAAGTTAATATCAGCCATCTTCCCTTCCATCATTAACCAGGCAAACTGAAAAAACATGCAAGATAAAAATGAAATAACCAACATTTTCCTTCAAATAATTACAACTTTAGTGTTAAATAACATTTAGAATAAAGACTGTACATCAATAGTCCAGAGAAAGGACCAGCTTAAATGCCATGTACTTTTACATTAGAATTCACTGATTAACTCCATATTTCTAAGCCAAATTACTTCTTTTAGACCACTTAATCTCTGTACTCGTGTCTCTAGCTAACTAGACAGTGTAAGTCCCATCGGCTGTCACTGGTTAGGCTCACCGGAAAGCAGACACACAGCACATCTTGTGGGAGAGCCTCTACACTGAGTGTGAGATTTCTAATAATAATGGAGCTGTTATTTCTAAAATTTATACATTTAAAAATCAACTTAAGCCAGAGCCTCTGTAGCTTTGTTTAGTTTTGTTGAAAGCCTTGTAAAGTCTTTCTTGAGTCCTTTCAGTCTGGGTGTATACAAGCGTACAGGCTGGTGTATTTCCTAATCCTAATATTTCTTGCTATCGTACTTATCTCTCTGGAAAAAAAAATGCTTTTTCCCTATGGATATATGAGTGTGTGACCTGGACAGAAATCATTTCTTTGGCCCACTGCACTGAAAGCTTTTAGCTTAGAATCTAAGTGCCATAAATGACAGTCCTTATCTGAATGAGAACATTACATGGGAGGCGAGGCACTGTTTTATTAAATACTGAGTTAGAAAATGGTACAGAAAAGAAAGAACTCTACTAACTGCAAAACAGAGAAAAAGAAAATCAGCTACACAACAAAGTGAACAATTATTTAAAACAAAGCTAAGCCAAGTTGGCCATTATCTGTTCTGGGTAGTGTCATTAGATCACGGAGTTATTACCACTTGTAAAATGCAGATTAATAAATATTCCTAACAACTGTTACTATCCACATACCAAATCTTTGTCTGTGATGTTTAGACAGCAAGTGACTTTAAAAATGTGTGGGTTTTACCAGAGGAATCACCTGGGTAGGCCCAACACAACAGCCAAGTCCTTAAGAGTGAAAGAAAGAAGCAGACAGACAAAGGCCGGAAGGAAGAAAGACTACTGCCTGGGGACCATAGCCAAAAATGACAGCAATCCTGCTAGGTTGGAAAAGGCAAATAAATAAATCGAATTTACAATCTTTCTCGGCACATCTAAAACAACTACTGAAGATACTGCAGTTGTATCTAATTGATTTCAAATTGGTAAGAAAATAAGTTTAGCTGAATCTGCTATGTCTGTGTCATTTTGTTAAAGTCCTGATAGGCACTGATGTAGTATTCACAGTCAGAGATTTGAAACCTGAGTTTGGCTGCCGGATTTCTGACTGTTACCAGAAAGGAACGAGAAATAAATTTAAAATTACAGTTAGCCATAAAATAGCTAACATGGGTACAGATTTAAAATCCAATGTACAACTCAAAGGATATACTTAAACTATATATGCGACACACAACGGTGAAAGCATGAATGTTACTTGTAGGACCATTAAAAATGCCTTACACTTAAAGAAAACTCAAAATCCAGACCAACAAAGCAAAGGGACATAGCTGCACTCTCTAGAAAATCAAGTAAAAGATATATTTAAAGCTTCATCTTGACCTGGGAAGTTACTTCTCACCTCTGAAGGGTATGGAGGTGTATGATCCTACTAATTCACACACCCCAAAAGCTGATGGTGATTCTAATTAAAAGGATGGATTCAAGTAGCATTTTCTTCAGTTCTCGCCAAATTGGACAGCAGAATATGAGGCATTTTTATTATGGGACGGATGTAAGTATAAAGTCTACTGCATAGGCAATAGCAAATTCTAGAAGCGAAAGGATTAGTAAATTAATCAGTGGATCACTAGAAACTGATTTCTAAGATGAAAGGGACGCTGAAACATTTTGTTCCTAGCACCCCTCATAATAGCAACCAGAAAACCAAATCTCAAGATTTTAGGAACAGGACTAGGAGCAGATGGATGGGTGAATGTCTGGGCCGTCTCCCCTCCTACTCCTAGGTAATGACTGGAAAGTTCTTTCTGAGAGAATCAAAACCCAGGGTCTCTTACACAGGCTACACAGCAATGGGCAAGGATTAGTATTGTAAATGAGGGTTAAATACCTTTGTCTACATAATTTATGCTAAGACTCTCTATCTCTCTTCTCTATTAAGGCAGATAGTTTGCTCCAATTTTACACCAGTGGAAACAGTGGAAAAGATTCTAAAGGTTTACAAAAATAAAAGTTTTCATACTTCAATCCAGGAATTAAAAAAAAAAAAGGTCAACAATGGAACATTTTAGAATAAACCCCTTACAAAACACAGAAAGGAGCAGGGGCTTAAATTTCTATGAGAAAATAAGTTCCAAAATAAAATTCTTCATCTAGAAAACCAAATTATGTGCATGGAAAAGCAGAATGGAGAAGGGTTATATATTTATTTTTTTAAAGATTTATTTTATTATATTTAAGTACACTGTAGCTGTCTTTAGACACACCAGAAAAGGGCAGCAGATCTCCTTACAGATGGTTGTGAGCCACCATGTGGCTGCTGAGATTTGAACTCGGGTCCTCTGGAAGAGCAATCAGTGCTCTTAACCACTGAGCCATCTCTCTAGCCCAAGAAATTTTAAAGTTCAAAGTTTTAAGATGTTTACAACTGTCAGCCAATTAGAACAATACTAAAGAAATAGTATATACTAGCAAACAAATAGATAAGGAAATTGGAGAACAGAATCCAGTATGTGGTAGTCAAATTTCTAAGAAAATAAGTGAAGGACTATTATTTACTTCTAATAAATAACTTTATTTTAGTTTATGGCTTCAGAAGGTTCAATGAACAGATATCTGGAGTCACTGCTCTGGCTGTACCATAGAAGGACAGCATGCCAGGAAGGCATCAGGTAAGCAAGTTGCTAGGCTAAGGCAGGAAAGACCAGAGAAGACAAAGGATGGATACAGGGGCAAGTCATGTCCTTCAAATGCACACAGCTGGAGATCCACACCCTCTGTCAGGCTCCACCCAGCAACTTTTACTACCTTTCAAGAGTCCACTCAATTATGAACAGACAGCTTCTGTTATATAATTCATGATACAATCAATTACTTCTGAAAAAATGTTCTGTAAATACTATACTTGAGAACAAGTATTCAGCACATGAAACTTTGGAGGACTTTTCATATCACAGTTACAAAACAATGTTACCACAACCACAATGAATGACAACCACAGCATGTCAGAAAGTTTTTTAATGATGATCCCAAGACCATATAATACCTAGTACATTTAAACAGAGTGTAATATAAGTTGTACACAGACAACACACACACACAGACACACACACACACCCCTTTTAAGTCAGGAAAGCAATTCAATATTTAAAAAGTTACGTAAGGCTGGAAACCTCTCTCATTATAAAGTCTTAGGCTTTAGATCTGTTAAGACCCATCTACTTATGATGAAATGTGTTTTTTGATTACAGGTTTTAATAACACATTTAAGTAATAGATGATAATCTCACATTGAAAATTGACAAGCTAGTTTCATAATTATAACTTAGAATATCTGTGATAATGTGCAATATAAAATATTAAGTTCACTAATTTATATACAAATTATAGAAAACCTTGCGTTGCTAGTTTTTGAGTTTAATTTATTAGCTTTATAAAAGTTAGTGAAGTTGTCATACAATATATGGCATTGCAATCAACAGAGTACATTCTGAATAGTAGGCCTTTAGGATTAAATAGCCTAGTGTATTAGCTATTTTAGTTTATGCAAATATACTTTAGAATGATCATACAATGACATTAGTTTAATGATACACCTTTAGGAATACATTCTCATCAGTAAATGACATATAATTACATTGCCAATGTTTGCCTTAAATTAGGCATTTCATTTAAGTACTTATTAAAGATGAATATAAACGTAGTTTTAAATTAAATCATTTAAGCAAGGTTTTTCTCTTTATGGGCGCTTTTTATTACCTTAGTTGTCTTCTAATTTCATGTATATAATATTTTATTACTTAGACCTGCAGTCAATCTCTCTTTCGGCCCTCTTAGCTCTTCCTCCTCCCTACAAATCCTGTCTACACATTCATGTCTTCTCATTCTTTTTTTCTTTAAATGAAGATTAAACATAGATTTATTCAGAGTGAGAAAGAGCTATGAAGAGCAGGGAAGGCTCCAAGGAAGAAAGTCCCCAAGTTTCAAATGTTGCTAACTACAGAGTTAGTCGTTTTGAGGATTTTTTTTTTATATTTAAAAAATAGAATTAAAAATATAAATTAAATTAAAAAAAGACCTTTTATAATATACAAAGTAAGATTTTTTTTAGGTTCTAAATGTTAAAGACTACAGAGCACAAAGTGTTATTTTAATAAAGTTGGATAGATCTATGGCATCTAGATAGTTAGGTATGATTAAAAATCATGGTTCTGCAAGAGGAGGAGGAAGGACTACAAGAGCCAAGGGATCAGCCACAAGAGAACCTACAGAATCAACTAACTGGGCCCATAGGGGCTCACAAAGACTGAACTGTCAACTAGACAGCCTGCATGGGAGGAACCTGGTCTCTTTGCACATATGTAAGAGTTGTATAGCTGGGTCTTCATGTGGGACTCCTAACAGTGGGAGCAGGGACTGTCTCTGCCTGCCTGCCTGCCTTTAGATCTCTTTCCCCTAACTGGGCTGCCTTGTCTAGCCACAAGAGAAGATGCCTAGTACTGCAATTTGATATGCCAAGGCTGGTTGATATGGATGGGAGGCCTCTCCTTTTCAGAGGAGAAGGGGTGAAGGCATGGGGATGTGAGATGAGAGGCGGGGAATTGAAGGAGAGGAAGAATGTAAAGTAAATAAATACCAATAAAAAAATTACAGTACTTTTAAGCTACAGAAGCTCAATTTAGTAAGTATAATGCTCAGTTCTAATGTTATTATTAAAACTCTGAACTTGATTTAATTTTGAGAACTATCTTATTCTCTAGGCTTAGGCTCACTAAAAAATGAGATATGGTCCGTCCTCCACCGTGGATAAATAGTACCTCATATTCTTCTTATACATCACACACACACACACACACACACACACACACACACACACACACACACACACACGTACGTTTTGCTCTTATCACTAATGTCAAGGTAGAATAAAGAGACAAGAACAGAAAGCTGTTATAGTCAGCTCTCACTTGACTACTACATTCAGACTCCTATGTATGTTTGTGGGTTCTCTGGAGGGCAGGGAATGTAGTTCAGTGGTAGTGTTTGGTTAACATACAGTATGTTGCATGTATGTAAGTGTTCGTGCACACTTGCATGGGCATGTGTATGTATGTTCGTGTGTGTACATTTGAGGTCTTACTTAGGACCTTTCTGTTTCAGTTTCATGTCTGGGATTACAGTCATGTTACCATTACATTTACCTTTCTGTCCCTTGAAGACTCCCCAAAAGTGTGTATCATGAAAGGGAGAATTAGTCCTAGTACAGATCCTGAGTGCAGTCACGGCTTTGTAGATCTGAAGGAAAAGTGCCTACACAGTACTCCTTCCTCACTAGAAGATTCATTGTGGATAGTAGCATATTTACACACGTGCACAATATAAGATGCCCAATTTGTCTGTGTACAAAAAAGAGATATCAGTATATACCTATACAAAATCTAACTGTGATCAAAGGTCACTAAGGACCTATATTATAGATATAAATTCAATTCCTTCAAATTATCTTAAGTGCTTCTTGGGTTAACAATCAAATGATATACTTGTGGAAAGACAAAGCTATGACTCTGGGGGATCTTTAAGCAAGGGGAAGTCCTTTCTGTTCTGTTTCCTGGGAAATCAACATCATCATTTGGAACTTCTCTAACTTCCTCTTTTTGTTATTTTTTAGTCTCTAGAACCTTTGCATGGAAAGTCAGTGTTCATGTTGAATCATTCTTATCCTTCTGGCCTCCTCATGCTAAAGAGAGACAAGTATCTGCTTGTTATGCATACATTCCTTTGCCTGAACAAGAAGGTCCTTTGGAAGATAAAATCTTGAAAAACACCTTTACTTTGTACATTAGTTACTATATGTCTTACGGTCACGCAGTATTTTAAAAACTAGAGCAGTAAGCTTCTTGCGAACTTAGCAAAAGATAGGTAATGAATTTAAGTCAATTGGTACTGAGAACAGAGGTAACAATTATAAAAGGTAAGGCTCTTTCGCAAAGTGATTTTGTTTATACAAAACTCTTAACACAAGTCCAGGTTAGACAGAACATGGGTCCAGGCAAGTGCTCCTGCAACACTATTTATAGAACAGGCACACAAAAACTAGCTCTTGGAAAAATTTGAAAAATGGAGAAATTCTGATGAAAAACTATCTTAACTATTTGAAAATTATACAGCAACCTGTAGAACAAGAACTTCAATTAAATGTCCTGACTCACAGATAAGTACAATATAAAGACCTGCATCACGATATAATTTGTTTCCTGCTGTACTCTTGGGCCAAGAAAAGTGTATTAGCTCCAAAATTACGGAATGGGATTTAATAAAGATTGTACTTTAAGTTGTGATTGTCACTGAGATGTACAATCTTTTTTTTTTTTTTTTTTTTCCCAGAGCTGGGGACTGAACCCAGGGCCTTGTGCTTACTAAGCAAGCGCTCTACCACTGAGCTAAATCCCCAACCCCGAGATGTACAATCTTGACTTCATCTGCTACAATAAATTACTTCTTTGAACTTTTCCCTTCTGAAGAGAATAAAATTTATTACTTGAAGATATTACAAACATGAACAAGAAAGAGTAATGGGTGGAGAGACCAATACAAACGATACAATAGTAGTAAATGAGTAACAGAAAATATGTATTAAAAAAAATCAAAGAAAAAAATCAAGGTGTTGTGATTAAAAACAGCAAATTCTTAATATAGTATACCAGTGAACATGTGTTCAATAAGTACTTTTTCCAGTTCTTAGTATTTTTGCCAAAATGAACATGAAAAATAATTCATATTCTTGATCAAATGAAGCTATAAAATTAAAATGCGTAAAATACAAGTAAAATTCAAGAGGGAAGTGCAACTATCTCACACATTTCACAAGCATTAGTTTGTAGAATGAATGAATGAATGTGTTCATTACATTAAATGAGAAAATAGTGTTTAACCTCTCCAAGCTCCAATCTCTTACATGGACAATGAGGACACGTAAGCACACATTTTGCTGTCCCTCTATCAAGAATAATTCCAAAACAACAGTATTTGGGGGAAGAAACAGGCCTACAAATCTGATGATGTCTTTAAAATTTGTTTCAAATATCATTTTTTTTGCGCTATTTGTTTTTCACAACCACAGAAATCTTTTCAAAAGCAAATTTTAACTGTCTACATTTTTCTTTTAATTACTTATTATCTATTATGTATGATACATACAATTACTCTATATACCCATTTATACATACATAAGCACATATGAGACACACTGTTTCAAACAGAAGTTTACAGCTCCTAATGTTACCTGCTGGTGTAGAATGACTGTGGAATTGGAAAAAGTTCCTAGAGTAAGAAGGCAAACATCCGAGAAGGTGCTTTCACCCAAGAACCCCCCTTGGTACCCAGCAAATGACAGCAAAATGCCAGAGCTTGGCATGGCCCTTCTTCCTCCCTCCAGCAGGGCTGGTCACGCACTAAGCCTCCCCTTTCTTCGGCCTTCACTTCACACTTCTTAACCTAATAAGCAAGCTGCAGCAGGAGGCTGTCCATCCTGATGCTCCTCCACTCAACCAGAGCATGAACTCAGGGGGTGGGGGTGGGGGCGCTCCACTTTCCCAGACACTTAGGGAAGCTGGAAACTTTTATTCACTCCCTTCTTACGGAAGCCACTAACTGGGAGCCCCCAGCATACACCTGAGTAGCTGGAAGACTTTCTCACCTCTGTAAGATCCGCCGGCGCTCCAGCAGCCCCAAAACAGAGCTTCCCTAAAACGCAAATGTTCCCTGAGCTCCTCCCGGCCGCTGAGTGACCCGCCCCGACCTCACCTGAGGGCGGCTCCGCCAAGAGATGGTTCAGGAAAGCTTCGGAGACGGTGGACCGGAGAAGGACTCTGCAGAAAACACTGTCATAGTCCGCCACGCTCCGGCTCCTGGGCGGCCGCACCTTAGCAGCCGCTCCTCCCGCCTCCCGATCCTTCCCCAGCTCTTCCAGGGCGGCCGCAGCCTCTCGCATTGCACGCCGGGAACGCGCTGCTCTTCCCAAAACTTCTAATCCCAGTATGCACAGCCGCAGCGCCGAACTGCACTCTGGGACGTAGAGTCCTCTTCTCACGGCTTTCCCTCATCCACAGTGAAAAAAGGTCTTGGAGGGGGAAACATAGCCGTAAAGCTTTTCCCCCAGTCGTGAAATGTAGTCTTCCCTGGTATCCGGGGCCTAGTTCCGGCCTTGGCTGGCTGGGCGGGGAGTGGTGTCGCCTAGCAGCCGGCGCCGCTTCGGCTTGTTTGGGAAGAGTTGGCGGGAGCAGCTTGAGTGCGCGAGGACAGCTATTGGAAGCGAGAGGCCCAGGCGGTGGCCGAACCCGGACGTGATCGCTGTAGATGAGTGACTGCTGCTGTTTTGCCCGTCTTGGTTTAGGTGGGTGGATTCTCGTGAGCCGGAGCAGCTTAGTGTCGGTCACAGGTTCATAATCCTGGGGGACAGCGTGCAGCCTACCTACCCAGTCCTTCTATCGCTCTTTTCCGCAGTGCCTCTGCCTCCGTGTTTGAGCTTGGTTCCGCGCACACTTCATTTAGCTCAGTCTTTATTTATCCACTTTAAAAATCCTCTCGTCCCCTGTCCTCAGAATCGGAGGAGGTATTCAAAAACTTCCAAATATCTTGAGAGTTGGTACCATCATTGATGATAAGGGACTTGGAAAAGGGGACTCGGGGTTTTAGCTCCGATTTTGTTTTAGCAAAGAAATAATAATTTAGCATGTGTATGATCGTATAGTCTGTGACAGGTGAACTAATTCTCATCTTGGCTGTTTGCCTATGCATCTGTTTTTCGGTTCAGGAGCCATAGCTCTCAGCCAGCACCTAGGGAGTTAAGTTAGAACGATCATGATCATGTAAACACTGCAAATGCCATCTTCCCTGAAAATGCTGAAATCCATCTGCTTTGTTGTAGGAACTGAGAGGCAGTGAAAGAATTCAAGATGCCACCTAATATAAAATGGAAAGAATTAATCAAAGTTGATCCAGATGAACTGCCACGTCAAGAAGAGTTGGCAGATAAATTATTGATATCCTTATCCAAGGTACTTAATACATGATTTGTACACAGATCCTGAGGTACAATGTCACGAATAGAAATTGCTTCTTCAAGTAATTGAACGCTATAAGCGGAAGAGTGATTGTATTTTATGCACAGGGTATGAAATAGTCCATGTATTTTGTGTGTTTGTTTCCTTAGGTGGAAGTAAATGAACTAAAAAATGAAGATCAAGAAAACATGATACATCTGTTCAGAATTACTCAGTCACTAATGAAGGTTTGTGGGAAAGAGTGTGTAGGAAAAGAAACTTTTTTTAAGAGTAACATAAAGAAATATAACCAGGGGGTCAAATAAAATGCAAAACCTTTCCCCTAAAAGCTAATTGTGAAATGACAGGATTCTAGATTCTTTATAAATAAATACTGAGAAAGAATATGTATTAATTCGTTCCGTTAAGGTAAAAGCACATAGAAAATTTGTAGGGTCTAAACAGATTTTGGGTTGGTAGTTTAGGGTATACTGTCCAAGGATTTGAGGGCATATTTTGGCTCTTAGCACTTTAGAAACGAATAAAGGATTTTTGAATCATAGTTGGCCAATATAGAAATATGCTTATGAAGGAAAATTAAATGTATTGTATAGATGGAAGGGATTAGAGCTGATTAGCTCCAATTATAAGAAGAGATTAATACATTTATTAATAATAACAATTGGGATAGAAAAAGATAATGAAAACATTGAGAATAGTGGATATACTTAACAGAAAAATCAGGTTCAAAGTCTTGCCCCTCTAGAATTTCTAGCCTTAAGTATTTAGTTAACAACTACTTACTGACTGACTCTCTGCGCCCGTCACTGCACACACTAAAGACTGAGATAGCGAATTTCACACCATTTCGATTTCCACTGTTTATATTGCAGCGTAAATAACCCCGGATCCCCCCCTCTTGTTTTAATGTTCAGATGAAAGCTCAAGAAGTGGAGCTGGCCTTGGAAGAAGTTGAAAAGGCTGGGGAAGAACAAGCAAAATTTGGTAAACGTCTAGGACAAAAAAAAAAAAAAAAACAAACTACTGTGGTTCTATTTATTAGATGGTTGGAAGTTTATCAGATTCTATAAAGTGTGCATTCAATTCATATTGGAAGAGGCTACATCCTTGCCCAGTTCCAGGGACTGACCTGAGTGCTGAGGTAGGGGCTGAAGAAGAGAAAACACAGACACACAGAACAGTTGGATTCGGTCGCACTGGGCTTACTGACGGAGAAGCTGCCACACCCCAGAAGCTCAGTGTCTTTATTCGATCCACTTGAACAGAGTAGTGGAGTTGTTGCAGGGCCGAACATTAAGTCAGGTGACGGCATACAGATAAACAAGGCGACAGGATTGCTGGCAGACAGTTGAACAGGGAGGCAGAGCTCGCTAATCTGAGTAGGAGTAGTCTCTGTAGCGGAGTCAAAGCCATGAGAGGGAGCAAACTCTGGTGGATATTTTCTACAGATTCTGTCAACATCCACACTCAGACTCAGAGGGAAGGCTTTGCCATTTGCCATAGGCCTGAGACTTTGAGTTACTGACATGGCTTTGCCCGTGTCAGCAGGTACACGTTGACTCAGGACCTCACGCACTCAAGTCTTCCTCTGCCCTCTACATCGAGGCATTTCTACAATGCATAGTTTATGCATTTAGTATATGATAATTACTTTCCTTTACATTATCTGATAAGAGGATGGAATCTTTTACAGAGAATTGTACTATTTTATTGAAGTTTACTTAGCATCTGTCTGACTACAGGAAATTTAACCAATTGAAACATTTGTTGTTGTTTTTTTTTAATAGAAAATCAATTAAAGACAAAAGTAATGAAACTGGAAAATGAACTGGAGGTATATCCTTTTGTATTTTCTTGCTTTTGAATTTCCTTGTAATTGTTATTAATTAAAATATTTAAAATTATTTTCAAATTTTCCTACTGCTGGGATGGAAAATACAAGGCTTTGTGCTCAAGAGTTTACTCATTTTACAGAATGTGTTTTTGTGCTTTGAATTCTAAGAATTCTGCATCAAAAAAGGAAAAACGGTTAATATCTGAAAGGAGCTGTCAGTCTAGAGAACATCTAGAAAGTTTAGTACCAGCAGAGGGGAAGGTGTGTGGGAAGTAAACACACTGCGATTCTGAAAAGCTTCGAGGGGATGTGGGAGGAAAGGGTTAGCCTCTGAATGGACAAACCAGGGAAAGGGAGAGGTCCGGAAGTTTTTCTGCTTGTGAGGTTAGTTCAGTGGGAGACGTGAGAGTAAGATAACCTTTGAGACACAGAGACAAGGGGCTGAAGACGGAGGGCCATGGGCTCGGACGGGAGGTCTAGTCCTCGTTATTTTGACATGACTGACTATGCAGGTAGATAAGCCATTCCACATTTCTGGCTAGATTTCAAGCTCCTTTGTAATAAATGCTTTCTGAAGTTGAACTGATCATGTGCTAGTACTTAGGCGGACAGCTGGTAAAGAATAGAAGAGAGTTCAAGGCCTCGGTGGGACTGTGTTTAAAGTATCGATGAAGAAATCTGAGCCAAATGGGGATGATGTCAAAACTGGAGTCGGGATGGGAAGTGTGGAGTCGGAGAGCAGGAAAAGTCTAGGTTGTGCTGTGCCTATTGAGTTTATGAAAGTTCCAGAGAACAACTGAGGAAAATGTTTCTCTGGGCAGGATCTGTTCTGACACAGGAATGGTGGAATGGAGTAAATCAAGAAACACATCATTTTTAACCTATTATTTAAAGCTACTTAAAAAGTGAATGGTGAATGTCATCTAGTTGTGGAAATGGCTCAGGCTGATTTTTGATAGAAGATGGAGCTGCCACATGGCTGGCTGCTAAGGACTTGTAAGCATGAGCAGGAAATCAGTGGTTTGCTGATGCCATCAGTGTACTGGGGTGTGCAGGACAGCTCGATACCTTGTACAGTCAAACTGGTGACGATATGGAGGAACCCTAGGAGACTGTCGTCACGTTTTCTTGATCCTGAAAGTACAAACAACTTTCAAAGGAATGAATACTCTTAAAAGAACCTAGTTATAGCTTTGTATGAAAATAAAGTAGGGTTTAGTTAAAAACAAATGCTCAGGATGTAAAAATCTGTACTTTAGAGATGCTTTTAGAGAGCACAGTGGGAAGGTTGGTGAAGCAGAAAGATTGAAAAGCATCTGAGGAAGAGGACAGTAGCAGTAATGTGTGTTGTGGGAAGTGATGCCTGTGAGGCAAGCTTAGGGGACTAATGGCTCAAGGGCTGGGCCATGGTCCAGTTGACAGGAATATGAAGTAAATATAGAGCAGTACTAAGCAGTCATAGTGCTTTATACTGACATTCACTAAGACTGAAAATTCAGTTCTCGGGTTGCACTTGACGCAAGTGTATACATGGCTCAGAACGAGCAGTGGCAGACACTGCAGAGAACATTCCTACTACGCTACAGACGACTGTGTGTTCCAGCTAGCCTGTGGTATGGGGAAAGGGCAGAAGACGAGGACCAAGCTGCTTTCGGTTTAGCTCACAGCCTTTCCAGTCTCTAAGCCTTTGCATTTTACTTTGTACCCTGCTTAGTGACTGTGACAGAGCCTGCAGTCCGTTCTTCATGGGATTTTTGGTGGTCGAGGAGAGCTCATGGATTGCCGATTTACAAATTAAAGCTAAATAAGTTCAGGGTGTTTTTTATTTATTTTTTTATTGTATAAAGCGATCTTAAATTTACATTTATTTGATCTTATTCTTCCCCTTCCCCACGTTTTTCCAGATCCTCTCCTCCTTCCTACCCACCCAACTCTGAGTTCTTTTTAAATGGTGTTTTCATGCCTATGCCTTACAATATCTGGTGTAGAAACACACTTAAGATGTTTAAGTGCAGTGCTTCTTTGTTGGTTCCTTTAAACCTTCAAGTTAAAGAATTGCTTCTGTTTGGAAGAATTAATTCTTGGCTTATGACTTAAAGATGGCTCAGCAGTCTGCAGGTGGACGTGACACTCGGTTTTTACGTGATGAAATTCGCCAACTTGAAAAGCAGTTGGAACAAAAAGATAGAGAATTAGAGGATATGGAAAAAGAACTGGATAAAGAAAAGAAAGTTAATGAACAAGTAAGACACATGTTCTCCGTGAATCTTCGTATTTAAGATAATCCCACATGGCTAACCTTCCTTTTGTAGTACTTCGTATTTCTTAGTCAGCAAGAGACGGGAAGTCAACCGAAGAGACAGTAAGTGGATTTTTGCACTTAGGTAGGAATTGATACTCAAAGGATGTAAACTAAGGCCAATCTGGTTTCAGCGTGTTTCCATCATTCTTCTGTACTGCCTTTTTTGCATTTTTCCTTATTGTTTAGATATTTCAGAGTTTATAAAGAGGAAGAGTAATTTCTCCCTGGCATAAAGGATACATGGAATGATCTTAATCACTATTTAGGAGATTGGGAAATATAATTTTGAGATTTTTGTCTTCTTTAGCCTTTAGTTTGCTTTGGTATATAGTATTGTTTTTCCCTTAAAGCTGAGCCTTTTCTTTTGTACTTTATTAAATCCTTAGTTTAAAATTCTGTCTTATTTGTGTTCTAGTGTGAAATGAAGTCTTTACTAGTCCTTAGTAGTTAAATGTTCTCTATTGGAAAGGAATAAGAATTTAAATAAAATAGCTAAATGTGGAATTTAGATTGAATTACTTTTGAGTTTTAACTTATTATTTTTTCTTTTCCTGTTTTAGTTGGCCCTTCGAAACGAGGAGGCAGAAAATGAAAACAGCAAATTAAGAAGAGAGGTTAGTAGAGACTTTGACTTTTTGTGGTGGTTCAACAAAGACTCACATTTTAAAAATGTTTACTTAAAATTGTATTTTAACCAGAATGTAATCTTCTGTGTAACTGGTGATAGTCATACTGGCTCATTTCAAGATGACTTTGTCTCAGGGAATTACAAAGAAAACCAAAATGCAAGGCCATTAGTTCGTTCATCCCCGCCTTGGGTCCATCTGGGAAGGATCTTGTTTGTTCTTACGACTTTCTGTCCAGCATTGTCAAAATTTTGTTTCTCATGGAATCTTATAATCTATACTATTATTTTTGTGTATGTGCTAAATCACAGTTTTCTGTCTTGTAACAGAAATGTTTTAATTCACATATGATCATACCATTTTCTCCATTCCTGTTCTTCTAACCACCACTTACAGTGTCCTATTCTTTTAATTGTTTTATCTAAAATTTCTTTTGAACCTAGTTAGAATTTTCTTCCTTTTGGTTTATATTTAATATTTTTTTCTTTCGCAATTTTAAATAATGCATTTAGTTGTTCTTAAATGTTCTTTATTTTTATTTTCTTTAACATATAGATGTTAGTTTTAATTTTCTTTTGCCTTTCTCATTTCTAATTATTCTTTTCCTGTCCTTTTGAAGAACAAACGTCTAAAGAAAAAGGTGAGGCCCTAAGTGTAGTTAAACCTTGGGAGTTTAGAGATCTGCTCTGGGATTGGTAGCTAATGGATAGAGATTTGTCATTTTCAATAGTATTGTCCTGTTGTCTGTGTTTTGGCTTTGGCTAGTGGGTTAATGCTGACTGCTGCATTTGCTCTAAACTCAGAATGAACAGCTTCGTCAGGACATTATTGACTACCAGAAACAAATAGATTCACAAAAAGAATCACTTCTGTCAAGGAGAGGAGAGGACAGTGACTACCGATCACAGTTATCTAAAAAGAACTATGAACTTGTTCAATATCTGGACGAAATACAGGTAAAATGAATAAGTCAGTTCAGAGCAACAGTTTTACAAGCTTATTGTCAGGATGGTATAAAGCTAACATTTATTATTGCTCTTTATTACTTCTGAGTATGTATTTGACACTGTGTTCATGAAGTGGTTTATTTTATTTTGTGTATGTATAACACCTGTATGTGTGTGTGTGTGTGCGTGTGTGTGTGTGTGTGTGGGCGCGTGTGTGTTGAGGTCAGAGGCTAACCTCTGGTATTTGTTATCAGCTTTGCCTTGTGTGAGGTACGTCCCTTTGTGGCTCACTACTCTGCGCTCCAGGCTCTAGCTCAGAGGTTCCAGGCCTTCACCTTTTTTCTTTCACCCATCTCACAGTAGGAGCACTGGGAATAAAGATGCATTGTGCACTTTCTGGCTTTCTGTGCATTCACGTGTTTACGCTGCAAGTATTTTATTCACGAACACATCTTTCTAGCTCCACTATGTACTAGTAAAACACAAAATAAATTGTGTCTTTGAATTTTCAATTATTTATTTCCTGTGCATTTGTCTATCTTGGGTACCAAAACCAATTGAGATACCAAAGACAATTTTCTTGACATTTAATTTGATTTAACTGGACAATGCTGTGTTGATCCTAATGGTCTATCAAGAGTCATTTTTTTCTACAGAGGACCCTATGCCTCTATTGAATTGTAGTTTGGTATAAATTTCAGTTTCCTGTAAGACTGTTCTAAAGTATATACTTAACATTTTTAGACCTTAACAGAAGCTAATGAGAAAATTGAAGTTCAGAACCAAGAAATGAGAAAAAACCTAGAAGAGTCTGTACAGGAAATGGAGAAGATGACTGATGAATATAACAGGATGAAAGCGATTGTGCATCAGACAGATACTGTTATGGACCAGATCAAAAAAGAGAATGAGCACTACCGCCTTCAAGTAAGAGCACTGCTGAGACCGAGCCTGGTCTCACGAGCGTTCGTGACTTCGATGCTGTGTGTCTGAACTGACAGACTTCGGTTTTGTAGGGTGCTGCTTTTGTTGCTTTGTTGTCATCTGACAGTGCTTGTCCTGAAGGGCTCTTCAGCCCTCTCGCCGGCACCTGTGCTTCTGGACATTTGCGGAAAGTAAATGATGCCCCAGGGCGTGGAGACAGGGGTGTTGGAAATAGTTTCGGGGACCTGAAGTTTTAAAAACCCAGTGGCTATAACATTTAATTTTATTTCTTAAAACACTGAAAATATATCAAAGATCAGTAAGCTTGTCTAAAAAGTACAGTGATGTTTAAAAATGTGATTCTCTAGTATTATAAGGTAGTTTCTTGAGTAAAGTGCTTGGGATTAGAAATGTTCCAGATTGTGATTTTTTTCAAAAATTTTTATTTTTTTTTTTTTAGATTTTGTGAAGTTTTTAGGTTTTGGATGTAATGTAGATTACATATACACATGAGCACTCTTGGGAATACTGTTAATATGTAAACACTAGATTCATGTATGTTTCATATGTCCCTGATATGTAAACTACAATACAGTATTTTTATGCCTATATTTTGGCTGAAACACAGCAAACGAAATGTGATATGTAACTTGTAACATGTTCTTTCACTTGTGGCAGCATAAAAAGTGTCCAATTGGGGAGCATTAAATGTTTTAAAGTTTTATTATTATCATACAGTCATTACATGTCACCTTTAAATATATAGGACTATGACAGTAATGACTAGCACATATAATAGAACGCATCTGTATGCATGTCCTTGTGCATAAAGAAATATGCACACGTAAGCACATTAAATCTCACTGGTTTGCACTGTTTTTGAACTGGTTAGGTGCGAGAACTCACAGATCTTCTGAAAGCAAAGGATGAAGAGGATGATCCCGTCATGATGGCTGTCAATGCAAAAGTGGAGGAATGGAAGGTACGATGTCACATGATAAGACTTTTTCTCCGTTTGGATGTTGATTTAACTTTGATTTTGATTCTTAAGGATCTATATCAGATAATAACATGTTGCTGTTTTAGAAGTTTATTATATGCCCTAGCTATAAAAGCTCTAAGACCTCTGTATGTACTCCTTCGAGGCAAGAGTAATTAGGAATGGAGTTAGGAAAAAGATTATCACAGTCACCCCTTTCTTTGTCTGATTCCCACCTTCCAGCCTAAGTCCAGAGCTGCAGCCAGTCAGAAGCTAGGATTAGGATGGCTGCTATGGTGAGTGAACTGACAGGACTGAATTAGTAATTCGTACTGTAAAAGCTGTCACTTCTAGGATCTCTCCTTCTGGCAATGCCCATCAAACCCGTATTGGCAATTAGGGGTAGTTTATTATCTGGGAAGCTCAGATGATCGATATCATAAACAACTGTAGTTGCAGTGGGTTGAAGCTGAATGAGCCGTGAAGGGGTCAGGTAGTTTGTGAAGCCCTAGAAAGTAAATGTTTCTGCTTGGGAGCAGCAGTGGACAGACAGTCCATGAGTGAATAAGCATGGCTGCATTCAGGTCCTTAAGAACAACCCTAGCCCAGGTTTGTTTTCAACCGTGGAGTGTAATTTTCTAACCTTTGGAAAAAACAGTTGTTCCGATCACATTTAATATTTAATTTTTGTACATATAATGAATGAGTACTTAGGAGGTTTCCAGTTTTTCTTTTGAAAGTGGTGTTTTAATGAGAAGTTTTATATATATAATTTGCCTATATATAAATATTTTGGTAAAATCAATTGCTACCAGTATGATTACAGTCTAAATTGCAAATATATCCCTTTAGTTTGTTATTATTTTTTGGTGCTCATAATTTTTGGTATAAAGGATTTGTTTTTATATTATATAATTAAACTTATTATATTTTAATGATTTTTGGCCTTTCATTATTAGATACTCTAAATATTGCTAGGTGACAGGGCATGTGCCTAATCCTATTATTTAGAATGTTGAGGGCCCTGAATTCAAGGCCACCTGGATGTCTGAATACTGACACATTATCTCCAGATAAATAAATAACTAAATGTATAAATAAATGAATACATAAATAAATTGGTTAATACACTTTGAAAAAGGAAAAAACAAGAAGAACATTTAAATTCTATTTTATTTTCAGTATCTTTTGGTTTTATATTTTATTTTAAATCTTTGAAGCATGTATATTTGTTTTTTAAAAAAGTGGATGCAGCAGAATGACTTTTATTATTTCACCCTTCTCATGCTGAAATACTGTTCTACTTTTAGTACATAAAACTTGCGTTGCACTTGAGTACTTTTCCTGCTCTCTGATTCATTTGATTGAGTGGTGTTCTAACCACATACTCACAGGTGTTGCATGGCTAAATACCTGATAACCTGTTATCCCTATTTTTGTTTTGTCTTTTAGACTCTTATGAACAATTTCTAGGATTTTTATGAACATCTTTTTGATTTCTTTTGGCCCCTGTAGCTAGGAACACAAAATATTCTTTTATTTATTCAAGTTATTTTATACTTTACTGTGGCATTTTAATGTTTTCTTAATAAAATCTTATATAAAACATTTTGCAGTTACATCAATTTTTGTTTAGAAATGAGATCTGACACTCAGAGAGTTTTCTTTGAGGATTGAATCGTGAATTCCACACTATTTATGTGAACTTGTAGTTGCTGACATTTTTCTATTAGATGAATTTTATTTCCTGGTTTGGAGAAATGACAACATCAATCCAGTTCCTTCTGTGGCAGCATGCAGCCTAGTTTGGTTCCCTAGCACCTTGTGAAAGCATGCTGGGGAGGCAGAGGCAGGCAGTCTGGTTAGCAAGCAAGATATCAGTTCAGTGAAAGACCCTATCTCAGGAGAGCGATACTGTCGCCTCCACACACACATGAACACACATACACACACACACACATTATAAACCATACATTTAAAAAAAGGAATTTTATTTTTGTATTGTTTTAAATGTACTAAAGGTATTTATAATAGTCTATAGATGACTAGTGGCCTGCTAATTTTCATTTCTTATAACAGATCTTATTACTGTTTTTTTTTTTTTTTTTTAGTTAATTTTGTCTTCTAAAGATGATGAAATCATTGAATACCAGCAAATGTTACAGAGTCTGAGAGGGAAACTTAAAAATGCCCAGCTTGATGCTGATAAAAGTAACATTATGGCTCTGAAGCAGGTAAAGTCCTCTCAAGGTCTGTGATATCAGGAATCGTGCTGAAGTCCAAGCTGTCTTTTCTGTTTGTCCATGTGACTCATTGGCTGCCACTGCTGTGTGCAACAAGCTCTGAAGTTTCTCACACATAGCTAAATGGGGGAGGCAAAACTAGAGTTAAGTTTAGAGTTAGTGTAACACTTTAGAATAGAATTATTTTATATTATTATTACTTATTATCAGTTTGGCGTTACTTAGTATCTATTAAAAAGCTGTAGATTTTAAAATACCTTTCTACCTTTTTATTGTTTACTATTGTGTATCTTATGCCTAAACTACTAAGTAAGTAAGTTAAGTGTGCTTAACTGTGAGTGTACTACTTAAGTTATTTTTAGCAAAACAAACTCCTTCAGAAAGAAACCCTGCCCTTCTCTTCTTGTGTTCTTGGCAGTAAAGTGCTAAGACAGATTTGAGATGTATTTGGGGAATGAATGAGAGCAGTGATGAGGAGCTTGTTTCTAAGTGGAGTGGGCAAGGCACAGAAGCTGAACTGAATGAAAAGAAAGAGCAGAGAAAACAAACAGAAAGTGCTACCAATAAGATTCAGTGGATGATGAGCAAAAATACTGTAACAGGAGTTGTAAAAGCCAGGAGTACTAAGGAGTTCTAGAATAACATTTTCCATCTTTAGATATTAGCATAAGAACAGTTGTGTAGCATAGTTTGAGGAATATATAACTTACTCTCCTGGCTCTGGTAGGTGGCCAAGTGGGTAAAGATACTTAATGTCCTGCCTGACAGTGTCAGTTTAGTCCCTGGAACCCACAGGTGAGAAGAGAACTAACTCTTACAAGTTGTCACCTGATCCTATACATCTGCCTACACAAGCACACACAAATAAATAAATGTAATAAAAAATTGTTTACAAGAAGCAGTTTGGCCACAAGGAAATATATTATTTATTACAAAAATATATGTTCACATTAGTGAATATTTGATATTTTAAAATATTTTATAGGGTATCCAGGAACGAGACAGTCAAATTAAGATGCTTACTGAACAAGTAGAACAGTATACGAAAGAAATGGAAAAAAATACTTTTATTATTGAAGATTTGAAAAATGAGCTCCGAAAAGACAAAGGTAACTTAATATTTTATAAGTAAATGATTTGCATATGTTATTGTATTTCAAACAACTTTTTATAAAAATAAAATTGTGTTATGCCACTAAACTATTTTTAAATTATAAACATTTTTAAGTAGTTATAAAAAATATTAATTACAACAATGTATTCCTAATGCTTAAACTTGTAAGCAATGCATACTTTTCTATCATCTTTTTCATGGTGAAAATTACTTAAACATTACTAGTAGATAGATTGCAGAAGACATTAAAATGGAAATGTTATCTTTTAAAATTTTTTATAATTAACAAAGATGGTTTGGTGAATGCATTAACCATTGTCATTTATCTTCAGAAGTAATTTTCTGCGTTGGCATTTGAAATAACAAAGTCTCTCACCATTCATTGACTAAGTAATAATGCTTGTCTGTCCACCAAATTTTCTTAACTTATGCTTCTAACGTACTAGCATTTCTATAACACTATATCATGTAAGTATGTGAGGTTCATTAGTTCAAATGGGCATGCTAGTAATGCTGGAGATAAATCTCCTGGAGGTCAGGTGTACATTCGAGTTTAGACAATGAAGTAAGTCTCACTGGGCATAGTTGAATGGAGTCTTAAAGGTGGTAACGGAGCAAGCATGGCATGGTTCAAATAGGTGGGAATGAATGTGTTCAACATTCCGAGCAGTCATCACTTCTGGGTTGGTGCCTGGAGTGGAGTCAACAATGAACAATAGCAGAACAAAAGATCACGGAGGATGCTGAAAGCCGTAGCCTTATGTCTTATAATCATTGCAAAGACCTTGATTTGTATTTTAGGTGAATTAGTCTCGCCCAAACTTCCTTTGCAATAGACTATAGCAGTTGTGAGGAGAGCTGTTAAAGGGTATGGGAACAACCTAGTAGACTGGGTATTATGCTAACCATCTTGATAACTGTAGTCAGTTTTAGCTTTGCTTTGAAGGTGATAGGAGCAGAGTTAAATGGAGGATTTAAGAGACACTCGTTGGGATTTGACCTAAACCTTAGAAAGGATTGTGAGAAGAGCAGGTTTGGACATGACAAGGTACTGTTTACCATTTTGGAAATGTTAAGTAATAAAAAAAAATTGTTTATTAGGCATTCAGATGAAGGTCTTGAGTAGATACTTATTATGTGGATTCTAAAGTTCTTGAGCACAGTTTAGGCTAAAGATAAAGTTTGGAGGCCATCTCCACAAAAATTCAGTTTGAAGTTGTGAGAATAGTTGAGGTCGTCATGGGAAGGAGTATAGGTTATGTAAAAATCTGAAAATGGATCTCTGGGAATACTTTTTATTTAGAGGCCTATGAGATGAAATGGTATAACCAAGAGGACTAAAAAGGACTGCGCAGAGATAGCACTCCAGAAGAGGCATAGTCCTGACAACCACAGGACAGTGTCATTTAGGAAAAGTAAACTGTTCATCCCTGGTGGGAGTTCAAGATGCGCACTGAAAATGACCACCAGGCTTAACACTGGCCACACTTGAGTCCAAGGGACATGGGAACTGGAGAAGAAACAGGAAATATATTCAGATTTCTTTTTCTGCAAAGGGGTAATAAAAAATGAGGTAGTAGCCTGAAACAAAGGTCAGAAAAGTTTGTAGAGTTTAGAAAAAATAACTAATTTTTGTAGATTAAGACTCCATTGGTGAAGCAGAGGAGAAGGAGGCTCCTGGAGTTTTAGGTTGGCAATATGTCCCGCTGGGAATTCTATTTTACTGTTGATAGTGGGCAAAAGGAATGCTGATTGTTGTCACCACTAAGCTTTGTCTGTCACAGGCAGGCATCTTTCGACAGTAGGCTTTTACAACCTTGTTTTTAATAACCCATATACTTCTAGTCAGAGTAACTAAACTCAACTCTACTTGTCAGTTGGTTTTCCTAATAAACCAAAACAGTGCCTTGGTTTTACAGTAAGTCCTGGCACATCAGCAGCGCACGTGCCATACCGATGCTGCCCCTCTTTGGGAGCAGTAGAGCCATAAGGAGGAGAACTCAATTCAGCTCCTTCATGATTTCTTTGTTTTCATACTGTAGGTACTTCAAACATTTATCAGCAGACTCATTATATGAAAATCCACTCAAAGGTACAAATTTTAGAAGAGAAAACAAAAGAGGCCGAGAGAACAGCTGAGCTGGCTGAGGCTGATGCTAGGGAGAAGGACAAAGAATTGGTTGAGGCTCTGAAGAGATTAAAAGATTATGAATCTGTAAGTATTTTTATCTTGTCAGTCAGAGAGCTTAAGATTATTCCTGACACCAAGCGTGTTCTGTGGCTCTTGTGTGTTCCATGTAGAAAACATTCTATATCTCTTGATTTTAAACTTTTCAAACTTCAAAGCATTTGTTTTATTTCAAGAGAATTGTTTCCAAACCTTTTTTTCTTTTTTTAAAAAAGTTTATTTTATTATTTTTTCTTTTATGTTTGAGATTATTACATCATTTTTTCCCTTCTCTTTCTTCTCTCCAAACCTTCCACACATAACCCTCCTCCCTCTCTTCTCTTCCTTTTTCATTAATTATTGTTACTTGTATATATTCATGTATATATGTATGTATCAGATGTGTATGTAAAAATATCTTTTATTTGCTGGATGCAATTGAGGTCTCAGGGCTTATTCTGCCTCTGTATTCTAACTTAGGCCTAGTCCTCAAAGTTTCTAGCCCCTGTACAATCTTGTCTAGTCCTAGAATGTTTTCTGCCTTTGAGACTTAACTGTTGAATAAACTCACTCCTTCCTAGAACTTTCTGACCTCTCAACTCAGCTGTTCTGGGTCAAATTCCTCTCCAAGCTAAGTGATTGAATCTGGCTTCTCCCTCAGCCTCTGAGTTTTTGCTCTGCTTGGCTTCAAACTAACTTTGACAATATCTAATCTTCTGGTTTCTTCTACTTCTCTGACTCGTTCAGTCTTCACCTATGTCTAGCTTACTGTCTCTCTGCAACCTGTCTCTGCACTGTTGTCCCAGTACACACTGCCTTATCGCTCTCTCTGTGCTACCATCTCCTAAGAAGCATGTGTTTCCCCTTTCTTCTGAGAATTGGGCATATCCTCTTCTGTAAACTCTTTCTCTGATTCATCGCTTTGACTGCCATTTAATTAGACGTCACTTCCTAACATGGGTGCTTCCTTCTGCAAACTAACTGTACCTTCATTGCTTGGGATTAAAGGTCTGGACTAAGGGTGTGTCTGTATTTTAGCCAGAGTGATTAAAGGTGTGTGCTAATGGTTGAGCCACACCACAATTAGAAACAGTGTTTTTTTTTCCCAGTAAATAACACAATCTTGGGGTTCACAGTGTGATCAGATTCCTGTAACCTGTAGAATTACCTGTATTTATTGGATATTGGATAAGCAAATGTGCACTTCACTGGAGAAGACTATTTTTCCTGCTCAACTTGGTTACTGCTCTTGTGTAGTTCTTTGTGTAAGACTGAGGTCCTGTGGGCTCCTACTGCAAAGAGAAAGCATTACACTTATCTGTAGGTTTCAGGACAAGTGACGTGATTGTTGTTGGGATTATGTTGCTTTAGTAAAGTGGTAACTGTGGGCTCTACGGTAACACGACTTTATCAGCACCAAGTAGTTTCCCTAGGATTACTGTGTCATGCTGGTCATTGTGGCTCATAAGCAGCAGAGGTGGGCAGGATGATTATTAGTTGATTTCCATCTTTTCAAGCTTGCATGGTGCCTTCTGGTGCCGGGAATAGCCCTCAAGGAAGAGGCTTAAAACTTAGTTCCAACTTGGATTCTTTAGGCCCTGTTTTTGAAATGCATGGTGTTTTCAGTAATTGGGACTTATCCTCTGCCTCTGGGGTTCAGTCAGGGGCAATAACAATAAGGCGTATGTTTTGAGAGTCTTTTAGACAACCTTGGCTGGCATTGGAAACAAGGCTTCTCTTGTTTGCTGTTGGGTTTTTGTTACATGATCTTTCACTCTTGGAGGGATCATTGTCAGGAGGGATAAGAAAAGTTTATTTAAAATACAGATGTATTTATACACAGAATTACACAATAGTGTGATTCTCATTTATTTGTTTGTTTATTTATTTATTTATTTTTACATACAGATTTTATTCCCCTACCGGTCCACACCCAAGGGTTTCACATTCCATACCTCCTTCCCACCCTATTCCCCCACCCATCTCCACAAGTATGTCCATACCATATAACCTCACCAGACCGCTAAGCTTCCTGGGGTCTCCAGTCTCCTGAGGGTTAGGTGCAACTTCTCTGACTAAACCCAGACCCGGGAGTCCTTTACTGTATATGTGTCAGGGCCTCATCTCAGCTGGTGTATGCTGCCTGGTTGTTGGCTCAGTGTCTGAGAGATCTCAGGGGTCCAGGTCAGTTGAGGCTGCTGGTCCTCCTACAGGGTCGCTCTCTTCCTCAGCTTCCTCCAGCTTTTCCCTGATTCAACCGGAGGGGTCAGTAGGTTCTGCTCATTGGTTGGGTGCCCTTTCAGCTGCTTGGGTTTTTTGGAGGGCAGTCATGATAGGTCTCTTTTTGTGAATGCCCCATAGCTTCAGTAATAGCTTGGGGACTCCCCTTTGCTGGATCCCACTTTGGGCATGTCATTGGACCATCTTTTCCTCAGGCTCGTCTCCATTTCAATCCCTGCATTTTTTCGAGACAGAATTTTGGGTCAGAACTTTGACTGTGAGATAGCAACCGCATCCATCACTTGATAACCTCCCTATCTTTCTGCCGGAGATGGGCTCTACAAGTTCCTTCTCCCCACTGTAGGGCCTTTCTTCTAGGGTTCCCCCTACCCCCCGCTTTGACTCCTGAGAGTCTCTCACTCCCCAGGTCTCTGGTATATTCTAGAGGGTCTTCCCAACCTCCTTCCTCCTGAAGATCACCTGTTTCCATTCTTTTTGCTTGCCCTCAGGACTTCATTCCTTTACCCCCAACCCAAAACCAGATCCTGTTTCCCTTTCTCCCTACCCCCACCCTCATCCCCTTTCCCTCCTCTGTCTCTTCCTCCCTCCTCCATTGTGGTTGCTTTCTTCTCCCTCCCAAGTGGAACTTGGACCCTTCATTTTGTTGACCTTTTTGAGTTCTGTGGACTGTATCTCCGGTATTCTGTACTCTTTTTTTTTTTTTTTTTTTTTTTGGCTAATATCCACTTATTAGAGAGAACATACTGTGTATGTCCTTTTGGGTCTGAGTTACCTCACTCAGGATGACATTTTCTAGTTCCATCCATTTGCCTGCAAACTCACGATGTCCTCATTCTTAATAGCTGAGTAGTATT
Organism: Rattus norvegicus; assembly: GCF_021556685.1. NCBI lineage: Eukaryota > Metazoa > Chordata > Mammalia > Rodentia > Muridae > Rattus > Rattus norvegicus. The sequence goes on from NC_141540.1 coordinate 45,030,363, forward strand.
CCATTGTGTAAATGAACCACACTTTCTGTATCTATTCTCCTGTCGTGAGACATCTGTGTTGTTTCCAGCTTCTGGTTAACACAAACAAGGCCTCTATGAACATAATGGAACATGTGCCCCTGTGGCATTGTGAAGCATCTTTGGGGTATATTCCTAAGAGTGGAATTAGGTAGATCAATTTCCAATTTTCTGAGGAACCTCCAGACTGATTTCCAGAGTGATTGTACCAGCTTGCAATCCCACCAGCAATGGAGGAGTGTTCCTCTTTCTCTACATCCTCGCCAACATATATTGTCACCTGAGCTTTTGATCTTAGCCATTCTGATTTTTATGAAGTGGAATCTCAGGGCCATTTTGATTTGCATTTCTCTGGTCACTAAAGACTGTGAACATTTCTTTAGGTGCTTCTCAGCCTTTTGAGATTCCTCTGTTGTGAATTCTCAGTTTAATTCTAGACCCCATTTTTTGATTGTGTTTGGAGTTTTGGTGGTAAGCTTCTTGAATTCTTTATATATTTTGAATATTAGCCTTCTATCAGATGGGGGGTTAGTGAAGATGTTTTTTCCCAATCTGTAGGTTGCTGATTATTGACATTGTCTTTTGCCTTACAGAAGCTTTCCAGTCCCATTTATCAATTCTTGATCTTAGAGCTTGAGCCATTGGAGTTCTGTTTAGAAAATTTCTGCCTGTGCCAATGAGTTCAAGGCTCTTTCCCACTTTCTCTTCTGTTAGATTCAGTGTATCTGGTTTTATGTTCAGGTCCTTGATCCACTTGGACTTGAGCTTTGTACATGGTGACAAATATGGTTCTATTTTCATTTTTCTACATACAGACATCCAATTAGATCACCATTTATTGAAGGTGCTTTCTTTTTTCCATTGTATATTTTTGGCTTCTTTGTCAAAGATCAAGTATGTGTAAGTGTGTGGTTTTATTTCTGGGTTTTCAATTCTATTCCATCGATCAATGTATCTGTCTCTGTACTAATACCATGCAGTGTTTATCACTATTGCCCTATAGTAGAGCTTGAGGTCAGAAATGGTGATTCCCCCAGCTGTTCTTTTACTGTTAAGACTTGTTTTAGCTATTCTGGTTTTGTTTCCTTTCCAGATAAATTTGAGAATTGCTCTTTCCATGTCTTTGAAGAATTGTGTTGGGATTTTCATGGGAATTGCATTGAATCTGTAGATTGCCTTTGTTAGGATGGCCATTTTTACTATGTTAATTCTGCCAATCCATGAGAATAGATTAGAATAGATCTCTCTATTTTCTGAGATCTTCTTCAGTTTCTTTCTTGAGAGACTTGAGGTTCTCATTATTAAGGTCTTATACTTGTTTGGTTAGTTATCCCAAGATATTTTATATTACCTGTGGCTATTGTGAAGGGAATTGTTTCCCTAATTTCTTTCTCTGTCTGTTTATCATTTATTTAAAGAAAGGCTACTGATTTATTTGAGTTAATTTTATATCCAGCTGCTTTGCTGAAGTTGTTTATCAGCTGGAGAAGTTCTCTGGTAGATTTTTGTGGTCACTTATGTATACTATAATATCATCTGCAAATAGTGATACCTTTAATTTTTCATGGAAGATTTGTATCCCCTTGATCGCATTTTGTTGTCTTCTTGTTATAGGTAGCATTTCGAGTACTATATTGAATAGATATGGGGAGAGTGGGCTTCCTTGTCTTGTCCCAGATTTTAGTGGGATTGCTTCAAGTATCTCTCCATTTAATTTGATTTTAGTTGTTGGTTTGCAGTGAATAACTTTTATTATGTTTAGGTATGGACCTTGAATTCCTGATCTCTCCAATACTTTTAACATGAAGGGGTCTTGTATTTTGTCAAATGCTTTTTCTGCATATAAAGAGATGATCATGTGATTTTCTTTGAGTTTGTTTATATGGTAGATTACGTTAATAGATTGTCATATATTGAACCAACCTTGCATCCCTGGGATGAAGCCTATTTGATTGTGGTGAGAGATGATTTTGAAGTGTTCTTGGATTAGGTTTGTGAGAATTTTACTTAGTATTTTTGCATCGATATTCATAAGCGAGATTGGAATGAAGTTCTCCATTTTGGTAGGAACCTTGTGTGGTTTAGGCATCAGAGTAATTGTGGCTTCATAGAATGAATTAGGTAGTGTTCCTTCTGTTTCTATTTTATGGAATAGTTTGAGGAATATTGGTATCAGGTCTTCTTTGAAGGTCTGGTAGAATTCTGAACTAAATCCATCTGGCCCTGGGCTTTTTTTGGTTGGGAGGTTTTTAATGACTTTTATTTCCTTATGGAATATGGGCCTGTTTAGAAAGTTGCTCTTGATTTAACTTTGGTATGTGGAATCTGTCTAGACAACCATCCATTTCATCTAGATTTTCCAGTTTTGTTGAGTATAGGCTTTTGCAGTAGGATCTGATGATTTTGTGCATTTCCTCCGTTTCTGTTGCTTTGTCTCCCTTTTCATTTCTGGTTTTGTTAATTTGGATACTGCCTCCCGGCCCTTTAGTTTGTTTGGCTAGGGGTTTATCTATCTTGTTGATTTTGATACTCTCAAAGAACCAGATTTTGGTTTTGCTGATTCTTTGGATTGTTCTCTTTGATTCTATTTGGTTGATTCCAGCCCTGAGTTTAATTATTTGCTGCCTTCTACTCCTCCTGGATGAGTTTGCTTCTTTTTTTTCCAGAGCTCTCAGGTGCACTGGTAAATTGCTAGTGTAAGATCTCTCCAGTTTCTTTACCAGAGCACTTAGTGCTATGAATTTTCCTCTTAGTACTGCTTTCATTGTGTCCCATAGGTTTGGGTATGTTGTGCCTTCATTTTCATTAAATTCCAGGAAGTCTTTAATTTCTTTCTTTATTTCATCCTTGACCAAATTATCACTGAGTAGAGAGTTGTTCAGTTTCCACATGTATGTGTGTTTTCTGGTGCTTTTGCTGTTATGGAAGACCAGCTTTAGGCCATGGTGGTCTGATAGGGTGCATCAGATTATTTTAATCTTCTTGTATCTGTTGAGGGTTGTTTTGTGACCAATTACTTGGTCAGTTTTGGAGAAGGTACTATGGGGTGCTGAAAAGGTGTATTCTTTTGTTTTAGGGTGAGATATTCTGTGTGATTCTTTATGGCTTTTCAGACTGCATTATTGTTGTTTACCCTCCCTCCTCCTTCTGTATTTACCTCCCTGTCAAACCTTTGGATGAAGTGTTTTATTCAGAGAAGCAGCTCATGTGAGGACTCAGGATTAGTCCCTTGTATCTCTGTCCTTTGTGCCAGCATGGAGCTGTGACTGCTAGCTTGATGAAGTTGTGATGGGGATGTCTTTGGCACCTACAATATCTATATCAACTGAATCTACTTGGACTTTTTATATCTTTAAATTGATTCACCAGGCAGTTAAATGTATGTTCTGGTATGCCTGATTCTCTCTTGATATTTTATCTCTGTACCTTTATGTTAATCTCTTATTAGGTATTTTATTTGCAATATTTTGAGTCACATTGCCTTTGGGTCAGATGTTCATATTCTGCCCTCTTTACTAGATTTGGATCGCAGCACAGGGAAAGATTAGTATGTACTATTTTTATTTTTTATGTATCAGTTATAAAACATCTGCCATATAAAATACAGGTGTAAGTAAATTTGTCCATCACCTTAATAAAAAAAAGTAAATTCATACATTTGATTTGTTTGTTCAAATAAATTATGTTATATTGATGGTAGATGGGGTATTTTTCAGGGAGTATATGGCTTAGAAGATGCGGTTATTGAAATAAAGAATTATAAAGCCCAAATTAAAATAAGAGATGGAGAGATTGAAGTGTTGACCAAGGAGATCAATAAGCTTGAGATGAAGATCAATGATGTCCTTGATGAAAATGAAGCTCTTAGAGAGCGGGCCGGTAAGCTGTGTTCTAAGACATTGCTTTGTCCTCAACCCTAATTTTCAGGTCCTCTTTGTTTTCTTTTGGTTTGGTTTTACTTTTGTAAGGGAAATGGCCCTATTCCTCAAAGCAAAGTGCACCCATTCTGCACACATGTTCTCCCTTCCTGGTGCTTTGCTTCTAGCCCTTACGTTACATTTGTTTATTTCTAAGTAGTTGGATGGTATTTTTGCCCAAATCAGTGTTTCTGTAGAGACTCTTAAAGTGGAGGTTTCTGACTGAAGTGGGTTTGGGGCCCAGTGGTTGATAAGGAACATGACTTTCATCAGTCCAGTCTGCTTGCCTTCAGTAAAAATCAGATGGTGAACGTCTTTGCATTATGCCGCATAGAAGAGGTCAGCTGTTTTCTGCTATAAAAAACATCTGTCTGAAATGTTAGTTTACAAACTGATTTTGTTTTGAGGCCATTTAAAAGTTCTTTGTAAACCTTTTATGGACATATAAATACATGATAAACTGCTTATGTTTTATTTGAGTATTTTAGGAGTTCCATTTAATCAAGATGTAATTTCCAAATATAACTTGGGAATTTATGTACTTTTAAAATTAGGGATGAATTATTTAATACTACTCTTTTACGTGGTAAGTTATGACTAAAGTGTACAATCTAAGTTACCTCTTTAAAATGACTATGATTTATATAGTGATTTTATTATACTCACAGACTATCAATTAGTGCGTTCTTAGAGTTAAACTGGCAATTTAGGAACTTTTTGTCTAGAAGAAAAATAAATACTTTATATTGGTTATTTATTTCTGAAACAATTTAACTAGAATTTAGGATTACACTAGATGGTTATGCTAAATTTCTGATTAACTCAACTAGTCAAGTCACTGCCAGGAATCTAGAAGTATGTATGGATAACTTCTGACCTATCTAGAAAGCTGTCACAAACACCATGTTTCTTGTCTTTAAGGGGTTTAGCTTTTATATCCAAAGTCTGGTTTAGAACTCTTTCAACTGTCTTGGTACTTGATTTTTACCTCCTAGGTATTAATGAATCAGGAACTATAATGGAGGCATGTTAGGGGTCAGGTTAGAATAACAACATCATTAGTAATATGTGACAACCATAGCAGAAATGCTATGTGACAAGCATTTCTCTGAGCATTTGATTTAGTCTAATAAAATACTCTTGGCAAACTAAAATAACAAATAAAAAATGTCATCTCAATATCAGATTTCAAGTGGACATTAAGTCAAGTTTACTTCGTAACAGGGTTTCTTGGTTAATGAATTGTAACCTTTGCAACATCCCCATATGTGTTTGTAAGGATTCTATAGTTAGTTAACATTTAACTGTCTTCAAGTATAGCTGTCTGGAAATCTTATGTCAGACTGTTTCAATGATAATGAGTAATACTTGGTGTTCTGTGGAGATTTTGTCATTTACTTGCACGTTTTTAAGTTTGTAATTATTTGCTTTCTATTTCAGGCCTTGAACCCAAGACAATGATTGATCTGACTGAATTTAGAAATAGTAAACGCGTAAAGCAGCAGCAGTACAGAGCTGAGAACCAGATTCTTTTGAAAGAGGCAAGTGATGCTCTGTTGACAATTTCTATCTGCACTAAGGGAAGGAACTAATAATTCATGTTTCGCAGATCGAAAGTCTAGAGGAAGAACGTCTTGACTTGAAGAGAAAAATTCGTCAAATGGCTCAAGAAAGAGGCAAAAGGAGTGCAGCCTCAGGTACTCTCAGTCACCCCGCACTTGGAAAGAGCCATGGGAAAGCATGGGTGTGCATGGCGGTCTAGAGCTGAAGATGATTCTGCTCTGTTGCTGTCCTGTGCTGTCACAGCAGAGATAAGTGCATATAACCGAGTGCGATCCTGAATCTAAACACTTAACCAAGTTAGAAGTCAAAGAAAAACCAAACCAAACCAAACCAAATAAAAACACCCTAAAAATCATGTATTGGAATTAATGGACTTTTAAAAAATTTCAGTGTAAGGTCTGTTGACTTTTATACAGCCCTACATTGTTGTGACTAATATCTTAAAACAGTAATTTTTATATTGCTGTGTTTCATCCTTAGAATGGTTCTTTGTTTCCAAAGCTGTATATTGGGAGTGTATTTTAAATTTTTTATTAGATATATTTCTTTACTTATATTTCAAATGTCATTCCCTTCCCCCATTTTCTGTCCATAAGCTCCCATCCCCTCCCCCCCATGTGGGTATTCCCCCCATCTATCCCCCTTACAGCACCCCCATATACCCCTGCAGGACCAAGGGCTTCCCTTTCCACTGGTACTCTTGCTAGGCTATTCATTGCTACCTATGAGGTTGGAGCCCAGGGTCAGTACTAAATTTTATTAAAATTTACTGAAAATTTCTGTTAATCCTAATTAACATTCATTTGTTTACCTTCCTTTTAAAAAGACAATATCATCTTTATAATGGCCACTGCAGGGGAATATCAGGTCGGGAGGCGGGAAGGGGTGTGTGGATGAGTAGGGGAATACCCTCATAGAAGAAGGGGAAGGGGGGATGAGATAGGGGGTTTATGGATGGGAAATCAGGAAAGGGGATAACATTTGAAATGTAAATAAAAATATCCAATAAAAAGAAAAGAAAAGAAACACAAAACAAAAATAGTCTTGCAAAAAATAAAATAAAATTTAAAAAATAAACAAGACAAAAAAAATACAAAATAAAATAGCCATTACAAGTAACTTTTTGAAAATCATATATAGAGGGTTTCTTTCCTTAATTTTTCCACATCTATATAAATGTTTGCCTGTTCCATGCCAGTGCCCATAGAAGCCAGAAAAAAGCCCTGGGTTCCCTAGAGCTGGAGTTAACATACAGTTTGAGTTGCTTGGTGTGGGTGTTGAGAACTAAACAGGTCCTCTGAAAGAGCATTACACACATTTAAAAATTAAAATATATTTACATTATTTTCTCACCCTCCTTCACCTCCATGTCTCATCCCACTCCCATCTCGTGTGTGTGTGTGTGTGTGTGTGTGTGTGTGTGTGTGTGTGTGTGTGTGTAAGTAAATACATATGAATCTATTTATGTCCAAGAGACTCAATCTTTCCACAGACATCCTGGTCCTTTGGCTATTAAAATCTTTCTGCCCCCCTTCTACCATGTTCTGTGAACCTCAAGTGAAACCCTAATATGGAGACACTTGTCTAGCATGTACAGAGCCTGCACAAAGGCACTTGTGGCAGCATCACAAAAAGAAAGTAAAATGTAAATGTGTAAAAGAAAAATTTATGGCTTTTAATTTATTTTCTTTATTTTTTAAATGTCTTAGTACTTATTAATGTGTCCTTTGAAATTAACACAGAATAAAATTATAAAGATGATAAAATTCAAATTATTCCCTATTTTATTGATATAGCCTTTAAAAATAAACTACATCAAAGAATTATATCGGCTGCATGTTGGTAAAGGGTTTTAAAAACATTAAACCTTTTTTGAATTAAAAGTTTATTCTTGTGTTGGAATAAAGGGAATTATTTTTGTTGTTGTTGCTTCTTATTTGTTATTTCTTTCATCTTCTAGGATTAACCATTGATGATCTGAACCTAACTGAAACCTTTTCTCACGGGGATAAAATAGGAGAAAGAAAGCTAAATTTTATAAGCTTCAATAATATGAATGAAACACAATCAAAGGTAAATAAAACATTAATGCTCTGACTTAAGAAGAAGGAAAAATGCTAACAGTTGAGTATTTCTCTTCACTTAATCTCATTTAGCACCTCTTCTCTATTAGGTTTTTTTTTTCTCTTCCATTTTTATTAAATTGGGTGTTTCTTATTTACATTTCAAATGTTATTCCCTTTCTCAGTTTCCTGTTCATCGTCCCCCTAATCCCTTCCCCTTCCCTTCTCTATGGTGATCTCATCCCCATTCACCCCCCATTGCATGCGCCCCCAACAATCCCCTACACTAGGGGTCCAGCCTTGGCAAGACCAAGGGCTTCCCCTTCCACTGGTGCTCTTACTAGGCTATTCATTGCTACCTATGCAGTTGAAGCCCAGGGTCAGCCCATGTATAGTCTTTGGGTAGTGGTTTAGTCCCTGGAAACTCTGGTTGGTTGGCATTGTTGTTCTTATGGGGTTGCAAGCCCCTTCAGCTCCTTCAGTCCTTTCTCTAACTCCCTCAACAGGGACCCCAATCTCAGTTCAATGGTTTGCTGCTAGTATTCGCCTCTGTATTTGATATGTTCTGGCTGTGTCTCTCAAGAGAGATCTATATCTGGTTCCTGTCACCATGCATTTCTTAGCTTCATCTTATCTAGTTTTGGTGGCTTTATGTGTATGGGCCACATGTGGGGCAGGCTCTGAATAGCTCTGCAGGCTCCGTTCCTTCAGTTTCTGCTCTAAACTTTGCTTCCCTATCCTCTCCTATGGATATTTTTGTCCCCCTTTTAAAGAAGGAGTGAAGCATCTGCATTTTGGTCATCCTTTAGAGTTTCACGTGGTCTGTGCATCTTGGATAATTTGAGCAGTTGGGCTAATATCCACTTATCAATGAGTGCATACCATTTGAGCATTTGAGCTAATGTCCACTTATCAATGAGTGCATACCATGTGTGTTTTTCTGTGATTGGGTTACCTCACTCAGGATGATATTTTCTAGTTCCATCCATTTGCCTATGAATTTCATAAAGTCATTGTTTTTGATAGCTGGGTAATATTCCATTGTGTAGATGTACCACATTTTCTGTATCCATTCCTCTGTTGAAGGGCATCTGGGATCTTTCCAGCTTCTGGCTATTATAAATAAGGCGGCTATGAACATAGTGGAGCATATGTCTTTGTTTTATGTTGGAGCATCTTTTGGGTATATGCCCAGGAGAGATATAGCTGGGTCCTCAGGTAGTGCAAATGTCCAATTTTCTGAGGAACCTTTTGACTGATTTCCAGAGAGGTTGTACCAGTGTGCAATCCTACCAACAATGGAGGAGTGTTCATCTTTCTCCACATCCTCGCCAGCATCTGCTGTTGCCTGAGTGTTTTATCTTAGCTACTCTGACTGGTGTGAGGTGAAATCTCAGGGTTGTTTTGATTTGCATTTCCCTGATGACTAAGGATGTTGAACATTTTTTTATGTGCTTTTTGGCCATTTGATAATCCTCAGCTGAGAATGTTTTGTTTAGCTCTGTATCCCATATTTTAATAGGGTTATTTATCTCCCTGGAGTCTAACTTTGTGAGTTCTTTGTATATTTTGGATGTTAGCCCTTTATCAGTTGTAGGATTGGTAAAAATATTTTTCTAATCTGTTGGTTGCCGTTTTGTCCTAACGACAGTGTCCTTTGCCTTACAGAAGCTTTGCAGCTTTATGAGATCCCATTTGTCGATTCTTGATCTTAGAGCATAAGCCATTGATTGGTGTTTTGTTCAGGAAATTTTCTCCAGAGTCTTCCCCACTTTTTCTTCTCTTATTTTGAGTGTATCTGGTTTGATGTGGAGGTCCTTGATCCACTTGGACTTAAGCTTTGTACAGGGTGATAAGCATGGATCGATCTGCATTCTTCTACATGTTGACCTCCAGTTGAACCAGCACCATTTGCTGAAAATGCTATCTTTTTTCCATTGGATGGTTTTGGCTCCTTTGTCAAAAATCAAGTGACCATAGGTGTGTGGGTTCATTTCTGGGTCTTCAATTCTATTCCACTGATCTACCTGCCTGTCTCTGTACGAACACCATACAGTTTTTTATCACTATTGCTCTGTAATACTGCTTGAGGTCAGGGATGGTGATTCCCCCAGAAGTCATTTTATTGTTGAGAATAGTTTTAGCTATTCTTGGTTTTTTGTTATTCCTGATGAATTTGCAAATTATTCTTTTTAACTCTTTGAAGAATTGGATTGGAATTTTTTTTTTTTTAATTAACTTGAGTATTTCTTATTTACATTTCGAGTGTTATTCCCTTTCCCGGTTTCCGGGCAAACATCCCCCTAATCCCACCCCCTCCCCTTCTTTATGGGTGTTCCCCTCCCCACCCTCCCCCCCATTGCCGCCCTCCCCCAAACAAGCACGTTCACTGGGGGTTCAGTCTTAGCAGGACCAAGGGCTTCCCCTTCCACTGGTGATCTTACTAGAATATTCATTGCTACCTATGAGGTCAGAGTCCAGGGTCAGTCCATGTATAGTCTTTAAGTAGTCGCTTAGTCCCTGGAAGCTCTGGTTGCTTGGCATTGTTGTTCATAATGGGTCTCGAGCTCCTTCAAGCTCTTCCAGTTCTTTCTCTGATTCCTTCAATGGGGGTCCTATTCTCAGTTCAGTGGTTTGCTGCTGGCGTTCGCCTCTGTATTTGCTGTATTCTGGCTGTGTCTCTCAGGAGTGATCTACATCTGGCTCCTGTCAGCCTGCACTTCTTTGCTTCATCCATCTTGTCTAATTGGATGGCTGTATATGTATGGGCCACATGAATGGGTGTTCCTTCTGTCTCTATTTTAATCTTTGCCTCTCTCTTCCCTGCCAAGGGTATTCTTGTTCCCCTTTTAAAGAAAGAGTGAAGCATTCACATTTTGATCATCCGTCTTGAGTTTCGTTTGTTCTAGGGATCTAGGGTAATTCAAGCATTTGGGCTAATAGCCACTTATCAATGAGTGCATACCATGTGTGTCTCTCTGTGATTGGGTTAGCTCACTCAGGATGATATTTTCCAGTTCCAGCCATTTGCCTACGAATTTCATAAAGTCATTGTTTTTGATAGCTGAGTAATATTCCATTGTGTAGATGTACCACATTTTCTGTATCCATTCCTCTGTTGAAGGGCATCTGGGTTCTTTCCAGCTTCTGGCTATTATAAATAAGGCTGCAATGAACATAGTGGAGCACGTGTCTTTTTTATATGTTGGGGCATCTTTTGGGTATATGCTCATGGATTGGAATTTTGATGGGAGTTGCACTGAATCTGTAGATTGCTTTTGGTAAAATGGCTGTTAGGTTATAATAATTGTTTTTGCTTGCTTAAATAGCATGGTGATATGAAGATTGATTAACAAGACATTATTTACTTTGAATACAGATTACGAGTTCAGCTAACACAGAGCTGCTCCATAGGAGACCATCATTCAGTGTTGTGCAGTCAGATCGCAGTGAGACAGAGGAGAATCTGACCACACGCTCACTGTCAAGAATGCTCTCTGGAATTCACCATAGCGTAGACAGTGCAGTGGAGCCTGTCGTCTCTTTAACTCGATGCTCCTCATTTATGCAGCTGAAAGACAGCAATACAACTCCAGAAGCTATTACAATAAGGGAGATTTTTAAAGCACCATGTCTCCGATCTTTGAGAAACCTAGAATCGTTAGTCAGTACCTTCAGTAAGGACAGCAGTGAAGAACTAAGTGAATACTTATGCTCCCTCTCTGATGACTGTGTGAAGAGAGGCTCAGGAAACCATCGAGCGCTAGAGAAAACCAGGTTCTTACAGAAGCGCAGTTCATCTTTTCCAGCATCACCAATAGCTGCTGAATTAATGCAGAGATATTCACATAGGCAGAGCTCTGCAGTATTTCCTCAACAGTCGTATGCACATGAAGTGCATAAAGTAACATCAGAAGGTGACCAGGCCCACTCTCAAATAAAGTATGCTGATCTCAGTTTGAAAGACAATAAAAGACAAAGTGAATCACCCTCCCAAACTGAGATGTCGAGAAGTAAGAGCCAAATTAATCTTTCAGGTCTTGTGCCTGTCATTGCTCAGTCCAGAGCATCTCTGGTACATCCCCGTGAAAAGCTTCTAGGGCAGCTACAGAGAGAGCTAGTACTCCTTAGATCTCAGGTGAGCTTTCTTCCAAATACATCCATGCAATCATTCTGTTACTACTACTGCTACTACTACTACTACTACTACTATTCTTTTACCAGAGTTCTCTAAAAAGTTCTGGGAAGATTTTACTTAACATATTAACACTCATTTGTAACAGATCTATATTTTTAAAAAATCTAAAATCACAGTATATTTGCATTGAACTTATTGACTCTCCTAATTATTAAATATTTCTTTAGAATGAAACCATAGCACAGGATTTATCAATCCAAGAAGAGCAGAGTAGAAATGCACACTTAGACCTTGACCATCAGAGAAGCCAGGAAGAACAGGTAGTGTAAAGATCGGCCTTTACAAGCAACCATATAGTTGGTACTAAATGGAAAACTCCTATACATCTCCCTATGATCTGCCATGGGAGTATGGGCGGAAGAGGTGGTAGAAAGGTGGCCTCTGGACTTTATTTTATAGCTGCTGTGCCTCTCTAGCCTGTTTTCTGCTGTGTTAAACTTGAATTGGTAAAGCATTGTTTTAACTTGAAACACATTTATTACTGAGATATCTTACAACACATTTTTATTTTCTTTGTTCAGAATGAATTTCTTTCAAGAGAATTGATTGAAAAGGAAAAAGATTTAGAAAGAAGTAGGACAGTAATTACTAAATTTCAGAATAAACGTAAGTCATTCTTACCTCTTTCTTTTCTTCACCTACTTTTTAAATCTTTAATTACCTTTATAATAGTCAGCTTAGTCTGTGTTACGTATCTTTGTGTCTTACACTGCTATGTTTATTGTTATGCTTGGTGTTTATGAAAATATCTGTCACATATTTTGTATGCTCAAGTGAAGGTAAATGTTATAAACATTTAAATATTTTAATAGGACAGAGTTAAGCCATATCTATCTATCTATCTATCTATCTATCTATCTATCTATCTACCTACCTACCTATTACCTACTTACCCACGTGTCTATATGTGTTTACTTATAAATGTTATATATTTAAAACGTTTATATATATAACATGTTTATATATAAATGTTTATATATATAAATGTTTATATATATTTGCATATGTACATTACTAAAATCGGTATAGTGTTTAATTCAGCTATTTATGTTGAATTTATAGTTGAATTTTTTATTTCCATTTTTGTTTTACTAATATTTTTCTATTTGAAATGGCTGCCATGAGCATGAAATAATATAAGATGTAGGAAAAAAAATCTATGCATTTAATGTGAAAAATTTATAATCACAGTAAAAGAATTAGTTGAAGAAAATAAGCAACTTGAAGAAGGTATGAAGGAAATTTTGCAAGCCATTAAGGACATGCCAAAGGATTCTGATGTGAAAGGAAGTGAAACATCTTTAATCATCCCAAGTCTTGAAAGACTGGTTAATGTAAGTTGTGTTTTCATGTTAATGTCTGCCTTCAGCCAAGCCATCACCTGTATTGGTTTCATTTTGATGCTGTGATAAAGTAGTCAGTTAAAAAGCAACTTAAGAAAGAGGACAAATATACATTGCAGGGATAGCCTATTTTGGCAGCAAATGTGTGGGGCAGGTGCTAGTGACAGCTCCTCATGAGTCCACAGGCCACAGCTCCTCACTGAGGCCACAGGCCACAGCTCCTCATTGAGGCCACAGGCCACAGCTCCTCATGAGTCCACAGGCCACAGCTCCTCATGAGTCCACAGGCCACAGCTCCTCATTGAGGCCACAGGCCAGCAGACTGTGTGTCTACTTGATAGATGCACAAGTGAGGACATGGACATGGAAGGCGTCAAAGTGATTTGCTCAGCTAATAAGAAACTGGCTCATATATGGGTGCTGATCATTTTCTAATCAATAAATGTTTACTAAATGTTATATATTTTAATGAAGTAATCTCTATGTAATGATATAGCTGAACTTAAATTTTGTGACTATTACATTCATCTGAAATGTAAATAACATTTTTATTAGACATGGCAATGAGCATGGAAAGATGGTTAGTTATTTAAAGGCATATTTTTCTTGACTATGACTTTACTGTGTTTCATTGCATTTCTAATATATAATACAAATGTACAAGGCTATGGAATCAAAGAATGCAGAAGGAATCTTCGATGCTAGTTTGCATCTGAAAGCCCAAGTTGATCAACTTACAGGAAGGAATGAAGAATTAAGGCAAGAACTCAGGGAATCTCGGAAAGAAGCAGTAAATTATTCCCAGCAGTTGGTAAAAGCAAACTTAAAGGTAACAATTTTATTAAGTATAAGAAAATCTTAAACCTGTGACTGTAGTTTTAATAGGAAACTTTGTAAAGACAGTGCTTTGGAGGGGAAGATGTTCTTTGTGTTCTTTCAACCCTAAGACCACATTTTTTAGAGATTGTGAAAAATGTTTCTAGTCTTTGGTAATTTCATTAGTATATTTTGATCATATCCTGTCCACACACTTTCTTCTCAGGTTCTTCTTAAGTTCATGTTTATTCTCCGTCTCAAAACAACAGCCTTAAAAAAACAAAGGTGAACCATGGAATATGGTTTGGGATAGAAATCTAACAGTAGAGCATGGTGCTTGCCCTGGAGTATGCTTGATATCCCCAGTGTTTCTCTGCTAAAGAAAACAGATTTTTTTCCCCTCTCCTGGCAGCTACCAATTAGAAATAGGTTTTTTCCTCGGGGTGGAGCTTCATGATAACATCCTTTCCTCTGTGCTGGGGCTTTTTCAGGCTTGCTCTTTTGCAGATGTGGAGTGTGCTGTCACAACTGTCTTGATATATTCTTATGTGCTATGCCCTGCTGAGTTTAAAAATGCTGTGTCCTAGAAGCCGTCCACAACAATGGGTCCTTATGATCTTCTGCTCACCCTCCCACAGAGATCCTTGAGCCCTGTTTTGGTTGAACATCCCAAAGTTTCTCACCCTCTGCACATTGTTTTTTAAGAAGTTATGTGGAAAACTAAGTTCCTTGTACTATAAAAGAGACATAATAGCTCTAAATCTTATTTTAGGCATTTCTAAGAAAAATTAAAGCTTTAATTAACTCATGTCAATATAACTCTCTGCTTTGTACATTTCCTAAATGTGATAATCATTCCTGGGTTGTTTCTAGATTGATCACCTTGAGAAAGAAACAGACCTTCTGCGTCAATCTTCAGGCTCCAATGTAGTTTACAAAGGCATAGACTTACCTGACGGGATAGCACCATCTAGTGCCTACATCATCAACTCTCAGAATGAGTATTTAATACATCTTTTGCAGGTACCTAAAATTTATGTCTTAATGACAGTTTTGGTAGTACGTTTCTGAATTTAGTCTGTGAATTCCTTTGAATTCTCAGAGTAAACAGATAGATTGTTAGTAGATAGTGAGTCAGCTAGACTAATACAGAGGAGTTTATTCCATCTACCCACAAGTAAAATATGTTCATGATATTTGTTCATTTGTGAGTTACACATATGAACTATAGAAGACATGAGGCGTTATAAGTAGCCAATATAAAGTAGATGAGAATGTGTGTTTATTGATGCTTAGAGAAGTGAGAGAATGAAATGCTAAGGGTTGTTGCTGTTCGGCGCTGTTATTAGAATTGTCTCTTTTCTGTTAATCATGAGAAAACGTTGCAAGTACACTTGGCTTCCACTTCCCTTCCCTGTGTAAACTGTTAGATGGTCACAGGAAATTGAAAGGGTACTCTATTATACGACTTGCCCTGTGCTTGCTTTACTGCTTGCCTCTATATAATGGATTAAAAACACTGTGATGAGGTGTTTTTCAAATTTTCATATAAAGTTTAATATCTGCAACATCATATGCCCTCTAATTGTACTTAGAAAAATCTGCTCAAAACCAACAAAATGAATTTGTAATTGTAAGCATCCCACTGCTAGATTATCCATTGGTGTGATACTCGAGTCATACTTACTGACTGTTTCGTGGTTTTATTATTTGGGCATGACATTAATCTTGTCTGTATTTGAATTTGTATGCCCTCAAGGCAGATTTCTTTAAAGCATCTTAGGTCACAACACTTAAGTACATGGAAATATTAATAATTGATTTTCATAGGGATACTATCAACAAATTACAGCAACCTGGTATTGTCATGCTTGATCTAAGATTTGTGGTTTTTATTTTTATTTAAAAACAAAAACAAAAACAGGGATCCGCACGATGTCTCAGTGTGTAAAGCACCTGGTGCCAGCCCAATGACCTATGTCTGTGTTCAGTCACTGGGACCACATGGTGGAAGGAGAGGGTACAAGTGTTCATCTGACCTCTAAATATACAGAGTACATATTTAAATATCACAGTTTTACCATATTTAAAAAGAAATAGGCTAATTTTAATAGAGGCACAGAGTGTATGTTGGCAAAAGAATATGTGACTAATAGGAGTTGAGTATTTAACTTGTCAGTCTGATAAACAGTTGTGCCTAAGGAGAATTCTGTATCTGGTATTTCATGTGCTTACTGCAGCTACCATGTTTAAAAGAATGATTTGCTTGTTTTATTGAACTTTTTATGTGTCATTCTTTTTACCTTATATTAAAATGTTGAAAATAGGAAGTTTGACTAATCATTTTAGAATATGAGTGTGTACTTTTTGGATTCCAAATATAGTATAATGTTATTTACACTCCTTTTTATAAACCAAATTGTAGGAACTAGACAATAAAGAAAAGAAATTAAAGCACTTAGAAGATTCTCTTGAAGATTATAACAGAAAATTTGCAGTGATTCGACATCAACAAAGTTTATTATATAAAGAATATCTAAGGTATTTATATTTTCAGAACTTTATTATAAATATAGTTATAGTATTGCACTGACAGTCACAAAAGAAAGTATTGATCCTTCTTCACATAACAACTGTCAAAAACATGCTTAAACATGTTTCTAACTAGTTTAGTGATCTTAACTCTCGTTATCTGGGATTAATAAGAGTTTAATCAGATTTCAACATTAAATGTGAGGCATTGAGCAAGTTGCTCTGCCTTTCTGTCTGTGTCTTAGTTTCTCCTTGTGAAATTCTATGATAGTAATTCCAGTCCTAAAGGGTTATAATGAAATCAAGTGAATGCAGATGAAACTGTCCAGGCATAACTCAACCAGATCTTAGTTAGCTATCATTGTTCACTGTCATCACTGTGGAGAACTGTTCGCAGGAAGCTAATGTACGTCCTCTTGACTCTCTCATCCCACGTTAGTGTTAGTAGGAATTATACTTCATAATCAATGGTGATTTTAAACATTTATAGCAGCAGCTGATTCTCAGGAAACCCAGAGGTAGAGGATGGGTCAATTTGTATGGATATTTTGTTTCTATTGTGGTTATAAAATAATTCCAGACGTTCATAGAATGGGGATTCATGTTCATTGAAGAAGAGTAACGTGTTTTTCCATTTTGACCCTATCTAATCAAAATTAAATCACATGTTCAAATCAAAATCATTTAGTGGCAAAAGTAATGAAATGGGAAAAGTAATGATGTCACTAAAATTGGTCCATGGCATGAATAACTGCAACAATGACTTATATAATTTTCAGTGATCAATTTGGATTTTTTTAATTGATAACTAAGACTAAGCATGTACAATATTTTGATTTGTGTAAAAGTAAATAAATCAACTTGTTTAGTATCTTTATTATTCTCTATTGCTTTATGGTGAGAGCACAATCTACTAATAAATTTTCAAGTGTGCATGTAAGGAATATACGAAGTCACAATATGGTACAATAGATTTCTTGAACCTTTTTCTCCTTTTTGGATCCTTTACATACCTTCTTTTAAATTTAAAGGTTTCGTTCAGTTGTTTAAAAATTCTTCTCATATAATATATTTTGATCTTTGATCTCCTCCAACATACACTCTTCCCTACCAAACTGAATTTATATCTTTCGTTCTTTTACTCTCTTTTTCTCTCTTTAAAAACAATAACAACAAAAATGAAGTGAATACAGTGTTCTATGCCTAACCAAGAAGCAATTTGCATTTGACACCGACTAGTAAGGAGAAAGTCAGTTTTCTTCAAATCTAATGATTTCTAATGTTTGCATTTTAAATGTTTTGAACATATTCATTGCTCATATTTAAGAGTTAGGCCAGAATTTTGAAAGTTGATTTTTTTCAGAATCTGTTTGGAATATTATATTTATATTCTCTATCAATATTTCTTCACAGTAATTGACTTATAAACTCCATGTTCTAATTAAAGTCACATGCTCATTCAGACATGTGTGCATGCTCACGTACACACACACATACTCCATGTACACATTGTTTTAATCCATTGGGTGTGCTGTAAAGCTCGTACCGACGTCATTTCTATATGAATCTTTTAATGTTTGAATGAGGTTTCAAAGAACCCTTTTTCAAATGATGTCCTAAAGCTTAGAATGTCCTGTTTTCTCTATTTCCTTTTTTTTTTTTTTTGACCCAGATATTGTAGACTAGCCTTATATATTTCGTGTTTGGATGAGGATTGAGGTATTAAATATTTTAAAGCCATAGGTCAGGGCAATGGAAATAATTTGATAAAATTGTGATGTTTCCTTTAATTTATTAAAATAAATTGAGTGAAAATTTAGCATTTTGTTTGTCAAATGGTAAGTAGGAAGTCTTCTGTTCTGAGAAGCTTTAAAGCTCTCCTAGTCTAAACATATCCCTTGTGTGGTTAAACATTTTATTCGGTTACCTTTATTCTCTTTATCATTGTTACTGCATTTATTACAGTGAAAAGGATGTTTGGAAAGCAGATTCTGAGATGATAAAAGAGGAGAAGAGAAAGCTGGAGGATCAGGCTCAGCAGGACGCTGTGAAAGTAAAAGAGTATAATGTAAGCACAACTCTGAGCACCGCTCTGTCAGCCAGGGAAGGCGAGGGTAACTAGAGTCACTCAGTAATGTCGCTGTGCTTTTGTCTAGAATTTGCTCAATGCCCTTCAGATGGACTCGAATGAAATGAAGAAAATGCTTTCAGAAAACAGTAGGAAAATCACGGTTCTGCAAGTGAATGAGAAGTCCCTCATCCGGCAGTATACAACCTTAGTGGAGATAGAGCGGCAACTTAGAAAAGAAAACGGGAAACACAAGAATGACGTCATATCCATGGAAGCCGAAGTTACTGAAAAAATTGGAAATTTGCAGAGATTTAAGGTATTTTCTCCTTATTTTTTTGCTCAGTAACTTTTGGGTCTGAAGATAGTAAGGATCGTGTGCATATGTCACCAGGGTTAGTGGTTAATGTTTATTGACATTTGCTCTAATTACTTCAGCCATTTTTTGTAGGACTTTTTAAATTGTTGACATTTCTCTCCTAAATATTTCTAGTGTACATCTCTACAATGGAAAGCTTTTGTTTACACAACTGTAATAATGTCATTTTACTGCAAACACTGACAGTATTTCCCTGTTTTCTAATGTATAGACTATATTCAGTTTTCTTTGGTTTCTTGGATTTGATGATAAATAATGCATTTATTGGATTTAATGGTTACAGGTCCTAAACCCAAATACAGCAACCTATTTTGCTTCATTATACTTTTCTCTCTGAAGAGAATTTAATTGATTGGTCTATTTTATTTTGATTTTATCAAGTTCAACCTGAGGCCTAGGTTTGATTCAGTTTTAGCAAGAATAGATCTTAAACAGTAATCTCTGTTACTTCAAACGATATCATGGTTTGGATGGTGTTTTGTGGGGAATTATATAATTTTTGATGGATAACTTCATTTTTAAGTGGTAAGATTTTAGCATGATTTAAATAAAAGATTCTTTTCTATTTTTCTCAATTATTGTAGCATTTTCCCATTATGTTAGTGCTTTTCCGTTCTTTTGGAAGTAGAAAACTTTTTGTCATTAGTCAGGGCATCTTGTATTCTGGAAGTGTATCTCCCACTGAGAAGGCAGGATGAATGTGGTCTCTCCTCACCACCAGTTACAGAAGGCAGTTGTGTGCACATGTGTACATGTGTAGGCAGGTGTATACATGTGTGTACAGGTGTAGGCAAGTGTTAGCGAGTGTGTGTGCTCTGCTTCTGGAATAATTTCTTTGTTTCCTCATAAAGTTCTATGGTTATCATGAGAGGTTCACAGACTTTTAAACAATAGGCACATCTTACTCAATCACTCACTTGTTAATCCTCATTAGGAGCCTTTTGATGATGTCTGTTTGTTATTGTAGCAAGGATCCATTGCTCTCTCTTTTTTTTTTTTTTTTTTAACTTAGCTTGATTTATTTTCTGGGACAATGAGATTTTCTAGACCTAACATGCACGCTACTTCTGCTCAGTTATAAAATAATTTAATTTCTTCAAGTACCTTATTTCTTTGTAGAGATGAAAATATTTACATACCAAGAACTTACTATACAGTGTCATTGCTTTTGGGATGTCATTGCTGCTAATCTCTTTCCTTGGACAACATATATTTTTAGAATATGAGTTCATATTTAACTTTGTATTCTTACGTTTATCATTTTATAGACAGCTGAAAGAGTAATTTTTGTAGCTATCGTATATTAATTAAAAATAATAACAGCTGTAACACTTTTTAATATATCCTAAAATTGCTTTAAAGTTCTTATGTTCCTTGGAATCTATTTCACTGACCATGAGTTGGCAAAAATAACATATTCTAGTAAGTTGAAATGATACTTGTTTTCTTCTTGGTTTAATTAAATATTAGGATTTTTTTGAACTGAAATGGAATCTATAAAACATTTATATTTTCGGGGTTGGGGATTTAGCTCAGTGGTAGAGCGCTTGCCTGGGAAGCGCAAGGCCCTGGGTTCGGTCCCCAGCTCCGAAAAAAAGAACCAAAAAAAAAAAAAAATTTATATTTTCAAAAGATTTAGTGTGACGTGTCTAGCTGCTGCCCCTGCCCTGCTATCAGGTAACAGAATATCCCGTTGGTAGCTCTTCTGAGACACAAGCAGAAGTTGGGAATGATTACCCATTCACATGCATCTGGACCTTCGCCTGAGACCTGCTTCTCTCAGATGGAGGAAGTTTTCACACTTACAAATGTTTTTATTTTTATTTTGTGCCTTTTATAAAACACTGGACTCTTCTGGAGTTTTTCCAGTACAGAGAGTGTGAAATATATAAGCAGGGTTTTCCCCAGCTGCTTCCTCTCCTCACTCACAGTTTTGGGGTTCTTGATTTTTATAATAGAAAATAAGAAAAGGAGATGTTTTAATGGAAACAAAACATAATTCCATGTCTTTTCTCCAGCCTGCCTCACACAATGAAACCACATCCCTATAAGGTAGATTAGTATACAGTGTATAGTTATTTTCATGGGAAGAAGCTGTTCAATTACATATGAAGTTCACTATACTCAGGAGTGAATTAGAACTGCAAATGTCTCATCTCTTCTTCATCATTTCGGTTATTTATTGCTCCCATGATTTCATTGTGCTTTTCTGTCTAACCTCTGCTTATCATGAAGCATCTCACTGGAAAGAACTGGAAAGAGTCCCAGTACCTTGTTTTGTGTTAATAAAACCACTTCATGCCATTCATTAATGACTTTTCGGGGCTGTCAGAGAATATTGTGTTACTCCTCTTCCAAAGACTCTACTAAATACTTAGGATAATTAAACTGAAAAACAGGAAGAATTTGTTTTGGTTCAGCTACTTGAAGGTTTGGGAGTATGACCTCATTACCTTTGGATTGTGGTGACACAAGTACATCATGGTAAGAGGACAGGTAATAGAGGCCTTCTCACTTTATAGGCAATCGTAATAAAAAGAAAAAGAGCACAGAGAGACAAAGGTGCCATAATTACCTCTTTGAAAGCACATCCCAAGTGATCTGAGACTTTACACCAGACCCCACATCTTAGTTAGTGCAACTTCCTGATAGCACCGTGCTGGAGAATAAGATTGTAGCATGTGTCTTTGGGGGAATATTCTATATTAAACTATAGCAAACAGGAAATAAGTAACTTAAATCTTTATTGTTACTATTTAGATATTTTAATCACTCAACAACAGGAACCAAGACCGAGTTTGTGTCACTTGAAGAAAGCAGACATAGGTACTGTTAGTTCATGCTAATTTGTAAACTGCCAAATGCTTAGTGGCTTTTAATCTTCTAAGACTTAGAAAAGGTATCTAAAGATGGTTTCTGTTTATTATACTCTCTCAAATTAATTGTACTTCCTCTTACTGTGAAAGCTTGTGAAAAGGATTCATTTAAATTCTTAATTAAAACTTTCCAAATATTGTTTCCTATATGAAGGGATAGCATAGGAAATAAATTATATATTTTCAAATGGCTTTCAACTATTTTGCTTTCAACTGAATTATGTTTTTTAAAAAGTGACTAATGCTTTTCCAGAAAAAAAAAATGAGCAAACTTAACTTAGTGTATTCTCTTTTTTCAGGAAATGGCCACCTTCAGGATTGCAGCTCTTCAGAAAGTTGTAGATAACAGTGTTTCTTTGTCTGAACTAGAACTAGCCAATAAACAGTACAGTGAGCTGACTGCGAAGTACAGGGACGTCTTGCAGAAAGATAACATGCTTGTTCAGAGAGCAAGTAACTTAGAGCACCTAGCGGTGAGTAGCGATGACCCTTAAACCTTGTTATTCAAGGCATTTTATTTTCAGGGAATCCTGCGGTCTGTAGGAATTTTGCTCATTTCAAATGATTAAAATTGGTTTCAATTTATCAATTATAGCAGAGATATGATAATAGTTATAATCTATTGTGGTTTGTCCTAGATATCAGTGCATACACCAACATGTGACATACTATCTACTTATAATTGCAAATGATTTGACGGTGACTTCAACTAGGTCATCCTCTTATGGCTCTGGTATGATTTACCTGAGTCAATTTTCTTTTACAGCACAGATAGGATATTGTAATTAAGGAGCAAAATGCTATTAAGTACCCATTTCTTTCTTTTCTGATCTTCTTTCAGAGGCCCTAGATTCTATTTCTTATGATGGACTTATCTGACTGTGGATGCATTATTAGTGGCATTTCCTAGACATTGGATGACTGTTCCAGTTCTCCATCCTTTTATGTTATAGAAATACTGAAAATCAGGGAGGGGATGAAGGACATGGCTCAGTATATAAAAACACTTATCTGACAAGTAATTTGGGCCTTGGAATGCATATGTCTTAGTTTCTTTTTTGTTTCTACAATAAACCACTTCAATAAAACAACTTTAAAAAGGAAGGGTTTCTTCTGACTCACAGCTCATGGTACAGTGTCTGTCATGGTAGGAGTTCAACAGAACAAGATCTCAAAGTGCTGGCCACAGAGCAATTAATGGGTCCTAGTGCTCAGCTTGCTTTCTCTGTTTTATATAGTCACTTCCACTAGTAAGGCAGTGAATCCTGTCCCCACAGTCAAGATGGGTTTTCCTATGTTAATTAATGCAACCAATTATTACGGACCCACAATACCCTTATTCCCATTAGCAAGAATGGAGTCAGAGAAAATCAAATTGCCATGCCTAGAAGCCTGTGGCCAGATAGTCTGGCAGATGCAACACAGAGGCAGAAACGATAAGAAATGCACTGCTTAGTTCAAAGTGAATGCCAAGAACAGACTTCCAAAAATTCTTCTTAGATCTCTATACATAAGTAATGGCACATGTGTGCACATGCATATGGAAACCTGCAGTTGGTGTCAGATATCTTCCTCGATAGCTCCTCACTTTATTTAGTGAAACTGAATCTGGATTTTGTCAGTTCTAGGAAATGTATGTAGCCAGCTTGCCCTGAAGGTCCTGTCTCTGCCTCCTGGATGCTGAGGCTGGAAGCTGCTGCCTTGCTTGCCCAGCTTTTTACATGGATTCTGGAAGTGTGAATGGTAGTGAAGAGTGCTTGCTGACTTTCTTGAGGGCTTAGTGCAGATTCCAGCATTTACGGTCAACTACATGACTGTAACTCAAGCTCCAGGGGGCATCTGACCCCTCCAGCCTCTGGGCATCTACACACACACATGCACACACACACACACACACACACACACACACACACACACACAAACACTCATAAAGTAAAAGCTTTTTGGAAAGTTCATATACCTTGTAATTTAATAACTGTTTTTAACTTAAATGATATTAATTATTAATTCATCTCATTAATTCATTGTTAAATACCCATGTCCCCCAATTACAAGGTGACAAAACTGCCTGCAAAATTTAGTGAATAAAATAATTATTTTATTCTTGCTGTGGCTTCTGGGCGTCAGAACTCAGTCAGCATGCTGCAGATAGCTTATCTGTGTTCTGCAGTGTCTGATATCTAGGTTAGGAAGACTTGAAGCACTAAGAATGGCAGTTAGATGGAGGGAAACTGTGATCAGAATGTACTCTATGAAAAGTAACCTTCAATAAAATATTCCATTAAAAATGGCTGAGCAGGGGTGGCAGGGGTGCTGGGCTCAGTCTGAAAATGCCCACTCACGCATCTGGCCCTCAGCCAGGGCTGACTCTTGAAATTGGGGAAAATTAAACATAGAAAAAGAGAGCAATGGCTAAGACATAGGTCCGAGGACTAAAGCACTAGAGTATGGGGAGGAGATAGGGTCTGGAAGAAGACCATGTGAGGTGAAGGTAAAAAGGGAAATTGAGTAGTATGGCATTTATTTTTATTAAAAAAAACATAATGTCTTTTCATCATATTTTTGCCTCCCCAACCCCAGCGAGATCTTGAGATCTTACTCACTTTTCTACCCACTCAACCGCATGTTCTTTTGTTTTCTTTAAAAACAAACAAACAAACAAAAAAACAAAAAACAGGAAAAATAACAAGAACAACCCTCCCCCCAAAGGAAGAAGAAAATCAACAGACAAGCAAAACAGCAAAAGAGTGAAAATTAATGAAACAGAAAACACACACACACACAAACACACAAACACACACACACACACACAAACACACAAAAACAAAATGAAAAAAAATCTCAGTATGATATTTAAAACACCCCTCAGGCCTCTATTTTTATTTTATATTTATTGTATATAAAACTTGGTGTCGTAGAGATGGCTCAGCAATTAAGAGCACTGATTGTTCTTCCAAAGGTCCTGAGTTCAATTCCCAGCACCACAGGGTGGCTCACAACCATCAGTAATGGGATCTGATGATCTCTTCTGATGTGTCTGAAGAGATCATCAGATCCTATCAGAGAACAGTGTACTCATATACATAAAATAAATTTAAAAAATCATTAAAAAAGGTCATATTTTTATTGTGTATATTTCATCATAACATCTCCTTTTGTTTCTCAAATCCTTAATTTTATTAATCTTTAACACTTAACTGTAGAGTATAATTGATTAGCTCATTTTCAAGTTACTGTACTAATGTGTAAGTTTTTAAGATTGCCACTGAAATGATTTCAGATTGGGTAGCATTTGCATCTGAGACTTTCAGATTAGGGATGTCCAAGTGGTAAGTCTACATAAATAATGCAGAAGCGCCTGTCCCAGTTTCTTTTTGTTGCTGTGATAAAATATCCTGTCAAAAAAAGCATCAGAGAGCTTATTTAAGGGATGTAATGAATGTGACCACCTATCGTTAAGAGAATTCAAGGCAGGAACTTGGAATAGCTAGTTGATACATCAGATGCACAGTCAAGAACACAAACAGGGGCATGTACTCTTGCTGGCTAGTTTTCAGTTTGATTTCTTCACTCTTATCCAGATCAGAAATTGCCTCTTAGGTAGTGGTTGCACCCACAATGGATGGTGACCTCCATATTAATAAAGCTAGTTAAAACAGACCCCCATACATGTGCCCGTAGGCCAGCCTATTGGTAATAATACCTCATTGAGGCCCACATTCCCTAAGTTCCAAAATCTGAACTCCTAGGCGCTTACTTTTGCTTATTGTTGCAGAGGTCTTCTGATATCCAATCTTTTCCTAATGGAGCCTTGTCTTCCTTATCTGTTTCTTCAAACTCTTGTCTTGCTTTAGAGCAGGGGTTCTCAACCTTTTATGTGGTGATGCCCAACCATAAAAGTATTTCCATTGCTACTTTATAGCTGTAATTTGGCTACTGTTATGAATTATTATGTAAATGTCTGTTTTCTGGTGGTGTTATGTGACCCCTGTGAAAGATTCCTTCAGTCCCCATAGGAATTTCAATCCATAAGTTGAGGAACACTGCTTTAGAGCAGCTGTGTTTGCCGAACATTGGCTCTTCATGGTTCACTGATTGTCAAGACTGGTTTCTTCATACTTTTGGTTTTACTATAAATTCTGCTCTTACATAGATGTGCCCACCTTACCCCCTCTTGTTCTATACTGTATATATATTGCTCCCTAGGTCTAGAAGTTTTTGATATAGTTTTTAGTTTACCTATTTATTTGTGTTTGTCATGCCTTCTCTCAACTTTTAACACACACACACACACACACACACACACACACACACACACACACAGAGTATAAATGGAGAAGCCTGTGACATGTGAGGTTTTGGCTTATTTCTTTTTATTGCCACAGATGATACACTAGGGATATGCACTTAAGTGCTTGGAAGAATGAGGTAAGGAAGTCCTAGTTTGTGAAAGTTGTAAAAGCCTTCGCTTGTCCTTACTGGTTAAGATTAGTAGGTATCTTCATGGTAAGAATGAATGCTTGGAAATCTCTCTCTCTCTCTCTCTCTCTCTCTCTCTCTCTCTCTGAGTGTGTGTTTAGATGTGTGAGAAATTATCTTTTTATATTAAGGTTTGTTTAGATTTTTAAAGTGAAGTGTATATTGTGAGCGTCAAGGATACTGCACCAAGCAAAGCAGTGTCGCCTCTGTGACTCTCACCTCATTGCCATGTAGCCTTCTGTAATGTCTGTCTTCTGTTCAGTGTGAAAATGCATCGCTGAAAGAACAGATGGAGGGGCTCAGTAAAGAGCTGGAGATCACAAAGGAAAAGCTCCATACCATCGAACAAGCCTGGGAACAAGAAACGAAGTTAGGTAAGTCTTATTACTCCGGGAATACCGGGTGAGAGATAAATAACAGTCGTTTTTTTCTTTTTTCTTTTCTTTTTTCTTTTTTTTTCTTTTTTCTTGTTTACTGAAAAATTCTTTTCTGTAGCAGAATATATGGATATAGTTTGATTTAAAAAGATGAACTGTATCCCATACCTTAGTTTAGTACACAGAGGAAGAATACTATTCTGGGTGTTTGCTTTATAGTTCTCACATGAGATTTTTTTTTTCCTGTTAAAATCATATGTTATTAATTTATGATTCAACACTAGCTATTTCTGTCTTTATTTTTCATTAATATATTTATTCACTTTGCTTCCTGATTTCAGCCCCCTCCCTGTTCGTCCAGTCCACCCTCACAAATCCCTCCCTCATTGCCTCCTCCCCTTGAGTATCACTTGGGTACTACCCTGCCCTGGGACATCAAGTCACAGCAGGACTAAGGGCATCCTCTCCCACTGAGGCCAGACCAGGCAGTCCAGCTCAAGGAAGGGGATCCAGTGGCAGGCAGCTGAGTCAGAGACAGACCTGGTTCCAATTGTTAGAGCACCCACATGAAGATTATTTTGAATTATTATAATGGTATTCTTGAAATACATGTTTTTTTCTGAATACAAAGTTTATGTGTTGTGTATTATTTGATACCTTTTAAAATATCAAAGAAAATTTGGGGATTTATATTGCTTATATTTGTAGCAGTATATCATCATAATTCTTTTATGGATGTTTTTATTTTTATGTATTTTAAATAATAAATATTACTTGTTATATACTATACCAATTTAGTAGAAATTCCAATTATTTCCATATTTTAATCATTTTTCTCATAGAAATTTATGCAATATTATATTGTTTGAGTGATTATGATTAAAGCATTAGTTTTTAATTTTGCCATTATTTAAAGTGCTGCAGAGATCTTCATCTTTATCTGACTTGCCATATTATTGAATATAAAATTGTAATATGATAGTATTTGATACTGCATGCTTATAATGCCCAAAATAATGCTTATTATTTGAGATTATCTTGTAGAGTTTCTTAATCATATCACTTAATATTTTACTGTTGACTTTAAAAATATTGCACCTATATGTCTAAAGTCACACTGCTGTCCTGTATTGTCCCAGTGCAGTTAACATTACTTCCACAGCAAGTGTTCTTTACTGCTTGTCAACATGCTCCAACCTGTGACAGCTCTACATTGACCTACACATGGCCATTTCAGTAAATTGCATTTTTTATTGTCATTTGATAAATGGAGATCTTTATTCTAGAAAGAATACATGAATAAGGATCAGAAAGATAGGAATAAATAAATGGAATACAGATATGTCTTAATTCAAAAGTTCATACAACTGTGCTTTTTTTTTTTTTTTTTACACCTCTCCTTAATTGTCTTTTGTGTGTTGTATTATTCCACGTAGGAAATGAATCAAACATGGATAAGGCAAAGAAATCAATGACAAATAGTGACATTGTTTCTATTTCAAAAAAAATCACTGTGTTGGAGATGAAAGAATTAAATGAAAGGCAGAGGGCTGAACACTGTCAGAAAATGTATGAGCACCTAAGAACTTCATTGAAGCACATGGAAGAACGAAACTTTGAATTGGAAACCAAGTTCACTGAGGTTTGATACGATTTTTTTGATGTAAATAGGCAGTAAGAATTCAATAGTAGACACTGGATTATTGCTAGGAACTTTGTGTCTCTAAGCTAGCATATGCATACAGCATTTGCACTTTATATAATGGATATATAGACTATTCTTTCGAAATCTCAGTACTTTACACTGAAGCACTTGTTTCTGTAAACACATTCTTTCTTGCCAATGTCATGGTATTGTTTTTAGTGAACAGAAGGATGTCATTTCTTTAAAAGCAAGTTGTCTTCCAATACTATCTCTTGTTTAAAAAGTATTCATTCTCTTTTTCACTCCAGCATCTGTTTGGGAACTGAAATTATATAGTAAGAGGCAAAATAGTTAAAAATCTGTGTTTTCAAAAACTTTAACAGCAGGTTATTATAGATACTTAGTGTGCTCTGAATTAAGTAGTCTGCAGATACTCAACAGCCTATGATTGAGTGACACCTTGCAGATGCTTAGGTTAAGATAGATTTCAAAGCGTAAGTATCATTTTTTTCTTTTAAGACATTTAATGTTAGTAAAAATTTATATATTTTATAAAATTTAAAATTTTGTTGGCTCACTTGGGTTTATTCTTAAGTACTTTGCTTATATTTCAAAAATTCTTATGTATTGATTGCCAACATAAATAATTTATGATAGAATTAGACTATTAACTACATTTTTTAATTTGTTCTTGATTCTTTCTTTAGTTTGTTCTTATCACTTTATACCTGTTTCTGGGCTAAGGGAAAGTAAAGAAGACTGTAGTACTCAAGAGAGCAGAAGTTATGTCTCCAGACTGGAGCTGTATGTAGTTCATTGACTTAAGTTAGTGCGTGCCCTGGGTTCTATTCCCAGCATAAGGTAAATAGAATGAATACAATCACATAGTCCTGGGGACTGTTTTATTGTTGTGGCTTTTCCCATAGCTTACCAAAATCAACCTGGATGCACAGAAGGTGGAGCAGATGCTGAGAGATGAATTAGCTGATAGTGTGAACAAGGCAGTGAGCGACGCCGATAGACAGCGGATTCTAGAACTGGAGAAGCGTGAAGTGGAGCTCAAAGTGGAAGTGTCTAAGTAAGTGCTATTTCCTTTGTCTTTAAGTTCAATTACAAATATATGGAGCAGTACCTATACTCATATTTTTAAAAAAGAGGATTAATATTTTTATTTGGTTGTTTTTTAACCAGATGATATAACATTGAAGAGGAAATTACATCTCACAGTTTGCTTTTTTTTTTCAGAATGTAAGGATGCAACTGTAGAAGGCCTAAAGTTAAAACAGAAACCACGTAGGGCCTATGTCTTACTCATTGCCTGTTTGGGGGGAAGTAGAGATGTAAGAGTCACTTAGTATTTCATTTATTCACTTTTAAAAGAAAGGAATTTTACCTTTTTATAAGGTTGGTGTAAACATATAATTAATTTATATTTAGATTTACTTTAATTTTCTTCAGAGCTAGCTATGTGGTAGGCATCGTGTAAGACATCAGACATATTAATTCATGAATTCTTGCTTTCTAACACTTGGAAAATTGCCTTTCATTTGACAGTAGAAACTGCCCAGCTACTTTAGAACACTAACTATATGCGCCAGGTA
Source organism: Rattus norvegicus (assembly GCF_021556685.1). Classification (NCBI taxonomy): domain Eukaryota; kingdom Metazoa; phylum Chordata; class Mammalia; order Rodentia; family Muridae; genus Rattus; species Rattus norvegicus. The sequence continues at coordinate 45,060,238 of NC_141540.1, forward strand.
GACACTATCACTCTTTATCTGGTCAGGTGCTGTTCTAGTGGGATCATAAGGAGCTTTGAGTTAATGTGCCAAGCACAAATAACTAGTAGGGGTGTGTGTGTGTGTGTGTGTGTGTGTGTGTGTATTCATAAAATTATGGCCACCCCTTTACAGTAGTTTTGGGACCCCTGTAGGTTTCCACAAGGAAGGCAGGATGCTTTTGGGTTTCCAAGGGGCACCTCTGGACCAAAGAGCAAGGCTAGAGCTGGGCAATGGACCTACCATTTTCTAAATAAAATAAAAAGTATCTTAGAGAAAATGTGTGGGAAGAAGTGGTCTCTGACAACCTGCATTTATAAAATGCCATCTGTTAAGTGAAATTGGGATAATAACTTAGGTCATTATCTTTCAAAATGTATATATTATACTATACCATAGGTTAAAGACTTTCTGGAGTAGATGTTTTTGATCACATATAGAATTAGATTACATGAAGTAGTTCAGGAGACCTTTGAACTCTTTAAGTTTGATACAGTGAAGAGATGGAAAACTGAATTGCTTTTCTAGACAGATGTCTCAAAATTAGGCTTTTCATATTTACTGAATTGTTGTTTAAATATGTTATTACTTTCTAGACTGAGAGAGATTTCTGATATTGCCAAAAGACAAGTTGATTTTTTGAATTCACAACAACAGTCCAGGGAAAAGGAAGTGGAATCCCTCAGAATGCAGCTGCTGGACTTCCAGGTGCATATAGTGTTAACTCCCCTGCTAGGCTGTTGTTCCCTAAGCTCACCGGAGACACTGCTGTATGAGGAGTGCTGTGCAGATGTTAGGGCTGCAGTGAAATGCTCTTCCTGCTGGTTGGGACTTTAGAGAATATTTTCCATTTGAATGACGTACTGAGAAGTAGTAAGTAGTGAATATTTAACACACTAATGAGGAGTGATTAATTAATTTTCACTGGCTATTTTCTCTTGTATGTATTTGTAGTTTTTCATAGATCCCATGTTCTAAGGTTTTTAGAGGAACAAAGATGTTCATCGTACACATTGAAGTGTGCCGTTAATATTTTTAGAGGATTAAAAGATGCTCATTGTATAAATCAAAGTGAATTTCACAGTTATCTGTAAATTAGAAGGCAAAATTAGAAATTTAAGTGTGCTTCATTTGTTAGTTTAAAAAAAAAAACAACTCATGTGCAGGTGTTTTAAAACTGTATTTACTAAAATGTGACTTTGAACCCATGATATTTGTTGACAAAAACCTGAAATTGACTATAAATATGTATTTTTTTACTGTTAGGCACAATCTGATGAAAAGGCGCTAATTGCCAAATTGCACCAACACGTTGTCTCTCTTCAAATTAGTGAGGCCACAGCTCTTGGTAAGTTAGAGTCAGTTACGTCTAAACTCCAGAAGATGGAAGCCTGCAACTTGCGCTTAGAACAGAAACTGGACGAAAAGGAGCAGGCTCTCTACTACGCCCGCTTGGAGGGTAGAAACAGAGCCAATCACCTGCGCCAGACCATTCAGTCTCTACGACGACAGTTCAGTGGCGCTTTACCCTTGGCTCAGCAGGAAAAGTTCTCCAAAACAATGATTCAGTTGCAAAATGACAAACTTAAGATAATGCAAGAAATGAAAAATTCTCAACAAGAACACAGAAATATGGAAAACAAAACATTGGAAATGGAATTAAAATTAAAAGGCTTAGAAGAATTAATAAGCACTTTAAAGGATGCCAGGGGAGCCCAGAAGGTAAAACTTGATCTGAAGTTTAGTATTCTCATTTTATATAGTAATATTGCTCTTAATGTGTAGCTGTGTGAATATATTTAATGCACATCTAAACTACTAATTGGTTAGCTTAGATTTTACAAATTGGGAATTTAGACATTCATGAGCAAGGATCTTTAGAAAAATTACTTTTTGTAATAGCACACACATTTTTATTTTAAACATTCTAAAAATGTCCAAATATATATTAAGTCAATATTAAGTATATTCATATTTAAATGATTAATACTCATCAGTTGATGGCTACTTTGCACAAATATTTTGTTTGAATTATTTAGTTTTCTGTGCTTTTACTTGTACACATTTCTTAGAGTTTTCATAGAGCTCCATTTTATTTTTTTAAGATTAGTTTTTACTATCATTGGGAAGAGTGAGATGGTAAACAATTGTCTTCCTGTGCTGGAAATGATTATAATTTCCTCTTTTAAAAAATTATTTCTTGGGTAGATTTCTTTGACAATTTCATATACATATATATATATATATATATATATATATATATATATATATGTATGTATGTATACACACACACACACACACACACACACACACACACACACACAATGGATTGTGGTCACACTTTCCTCTCTCCCTTATTTTATCCTCCTTTTCCCTCACTTAGCACCACATCCTCCTGTCAAATCCTGACCCATGTTTTGTATGTTTTTTTGTCATTTTGTGATGCACTGAGCTTACCTACCACGATTCACGTGGCTGTGAGGTATGATGTTGTCTACTGGAGCGTGAAAAAGTGACCAGTAACTCCATCATTGTAGAAAAGGCTAGGATTTCTGTTTTTAAAGTTGTACCAATGTGTCCATAACATGACTGAAGTCAGCACTTAGTAAACAAGTGACAGCGAATGAGAAATTAAAAGCAAATATTACTAATAACTGGTTATTCATTTGGGAATAATTTGAAGAATGTTTTATTCTAATATTCTACATACTTTACAATAATATATGGAAATCATAAATAACTTTGCCATTAATGTCTATTAAAATAGTGATCAGTAATTTAGCATTTATATTTATATATAATTAGGTAATCAATTGGCATGTGAAAATAGAAGAACTTCGCCTTCAAGAACTTAAGCTAAATAGAGAGCTAGTCAAGGGTAAAGAAGAAATCAAATATTTGAATAATATCATCTCGGAATATGAACATACAATCAGCAGTCTGGAGGAAGACATTGTTCAGCAGAGCAAGGTTTCTTTTTCTATTTATTTCTGTTCTTTCTAAAGCTTTCAGTCTCAGACCATTGTATTTTAACTGCATTGTGGTTAGATAATTAGGTATAGTTCCCATTATAATGAAAAACAAAATAACCTCTTTCTTGATTCTTAAACTCCAAACATGCAAATTTACTCAGTTGTACAGAGCTCTTAACCTTAAAAAACAAAACAAAACAATGTCAGCAAACTTATTAGGTAAGTTAGTTTTTATTTTGACATTAGTTATATCATTTCTTCAGTCTAGTTTCTCCTAGATGTCACTGTTGATTTAGAACAGAGCATGGGGTAAAAAAAAAAAATGCCAGATACCCATGAAACGCACTCAACACAGAGACTCTAGTCACTGTGCTTGGACTTACTTTTCTCTCACTCTTTGTATCCTAGATACCTTGTGTTTATATTTTCACTGCCTTAGGATCCTCACTCACAAACCTTTCCTTGACTACAAAGACTCCTTGGATTGAATAGTAAATTGTTCCATCAGGATTTCCTATATAGGGAACATTGGTTTTGATGATCTAAATAGTATTTGCCATCCCCTGATATGCTACATATTTGTTTGTTATTTCCGGTTTCCTTCTTCCTGGGATATACATTCCCTGGAGACAGGAACTAAATAATGTTTATTGCTATGCTTACACTGACCCAAATAGTGCTTGAGAAGTGTGCTTCATGTGTGTGGTTGGAATGGGTGGGTACATGACTAACTAGACTGAAATTCTGACATTAGACCTGTGCCTCTGGGTTCTTAGCAAGTTGTTTTTCCCATAAAATAAGAATGATAGTTCTGACAGCAAGAGCTGAAGGTAAAGTAAGAAAATGTTTATATGCCTGTTATATGCTTGTTGTCACTGGACATACCTAACAAAAATAAATGTCATTTTTAGTTTCATGAAGAAAGACAAATGGCTTGGGATCAAAGAGAAGTTGAGCTGGAACGCCAGTTAGACATTTTTGATCGTCAGCAAAATGAAATACTCAGTGCAGCACAAAAGGTATAAATGACTGATCATGGTTGCTGCTTGGTAGCGTTAACTAGCTAACAGTCTCTGAATTCAGTACATTTTGAACTTTAAGATGTGTGCTTTATGTGAGTTGTCATCAGTTTCTTTGTTTACAGATAAGTGAAATTTAGTCTACTATATTTTCATACAGTTAAAAGATTTAGTATTGTTTTCTCAGTACTACTCTACTATTTTTAAAGCATATTGTTTCTCAATAGTTTGAAGACGCGACAGGATCAATGCCTGACCCCAGCTTGCCCCTTCCAAACCAACTTGAAATTGCTCTAAGAAAAATTAAGGAGAATATTCAAATAATTCTTAAAACACAAGCAACTTGCAAGTCACTAGAAGAGGTAACTGGAATACTTTACATTTTAATGAGTATATTACTGGGAATGTTTTTGTAATTTTCTAAATATTAATGGTAATTAATTAAAGTAGATTTTTGCTAATTCATCCCTTTTTTCTATTCTTATATTCTATTTCTAATAGCTGATAATAGTCCATGTAGTTAAGTTGAATTTACAATTCATTTGTTTACTACAATTTACTTTGCAGCATACTAAGTAGGTAATAAAAGTCATGTAAATTTTGGTTTATATGAGTTACTAGTAAATCATGTGTTTTAAAATATCTGTCTTAATCTTACTGAAGATTAAAACTCTGCTGTGGTGCGGTAAACTTCCAACTGCAACCCACTGATGCATTGACCTGTGCCGCTGAAATCCCAACTGTATGCTCCATTAACACCACTGCCTTGGTCTTCTGTGACCTCAGCGGCCAATTGAACTGCATTGTTTTTCTAATTCTAAGCACTAACTCGTTATTAGTTCTAAACTGCAAGATATAAGTAAAGTTAATTAAACTTTGTGTTTAACCTAACAAAGTGATAATCTTATAAGTAAATTCAAATGTATATGCAAATAAATGTATTGTCACATAAAAATATAATAAATAGAATTTTATTGTCAAATGGCATTATAAAAAAACAAAGAAGAAAGTGAATCTGCTGTTTTGCTTGGAAGTAGTCTTAAGTAAAATTTATATGAAGCATTTTAAAGGACAAACTGTGCTGAAATAACTTCTTGTGACTTTACTATAGAAACTAAAAGAAAAAGAATCTGCTTTGCGGTTGGCAGAGCAAAATATTCTGTCAAGAGACAAAGTAATCAATGAACTGAGGCTTCAATTGCCTGCCACAGCTGATCGAGAAAAACTTATAGCTGAGCTCAACAGAACAGAGCTGGAGCCAAAATCTCATCACACGATGAAAATTGCCCATCAAACCATTGCCAACATGCAGGCGAGGTTAAATCACAAGGAAGAAGTATTGAAGAAGTACCAGCATCTTTTGGAGAAAGCCAGAGAGGTAGCTTGTCATGCTGCTTTCCTTGCTGTGTTTTCAGTCAAGAGCAGAAGCTATTTTCTCTTAAAGTGGTAGTTCATTCTTTCTCTCAGATGATTCTGTATAGGAATTGTTGCTCTTACATGATTGGATTACAGGTCTGTTGGCCAAACTGGCAGTTTGTGTTTGTGTGTCTTCCTCTTGTAGACTGAGGAAAACAGGACTATCTGTCTCTCACGGTGAAGCTGGATGGTTTAGGAAAGGTCAGGTGAACGTAAGAGTAAAACCCGGAACAATAAGGTAAACGATGCTACCACAGGAGTACCGTATGGAGATCCACTTTTCTAGAACAATAGGAGAGACATGTAGTATTTTAAAATGTCGCTCAGAATAAGGGTGATGATCCATGTTACTCTAATGTCAAGAATAAATTGCAGTGAAAGGCTTGGGTGGCCAACGTGAGCACACGGCAGTAGAAATGTATAGTGCTCTAATATTCATATGTATGCCGAGCTTATTTCTTCTGTCTTAAGATTTTAGAAATTTAAAGATTAGCTACGATCTTTTAGATTGTGAATCTATTTCAGTCATAATTGTTAATACAACTTAAACTGTCTATGAAACAGGAGCAAAGAGAAATTGTTAAGAAACATGAGGAAGACCTTCATGTTCTTCATCACAAATTAGAGCAACAGGCCGATAATTCACTCAGTAAATTCAAACAGACAGCTCAGGTAAGATACTGAGAACTTTGTTCTCTTCTTTGTTGAGATTCGATATCACACAATTTAAAGATTTCCCGTCTTTATGCCTCACAATAGAACACACCTCACCTTTTTCTTGCCTATCTTCAGAAAACCAGCTCCAATCTTGAAAACGTGATCATGTTTCTTAAACTCAAATCCATCAGTAATTGTCCCTACTCAATCATATTTATCTTCCTTCCCTGTGGACTCCAGCCTGCGGTGGTTTAAGTCTACCGGTAAATGCATTTCTGCCTTTTGGATTAACCCCTTGGCTCCTTTTGATCATTAGGCTCCTCAGGCCTCACCTCATTAGTTCATGGTCATCACCCTCCACTGCACTTAGACACTGGCTAAAAACAGTAATCCGCACCTTGTCTTCCCTAGTCTGCCTCTTCCTCTTCAGTTTCAGACTTCATTGATTCATAAAGAAAGTTACAGGATGAGTCATAGTCTCAAATTGACTTTCCCACTACTCATGTATTTGTATCTCATAGGATTTAATTAAGCAGTCTCCTGCTCCAGTACCCACCAACAAGCATTTCATTCGCCTGGCCGAGATGGAACAGACAGTAGCAGAACAAGATGACTCTCTCTCTTCACTTTTGACCAAACTGAAGAGAGTATCAAGAGATTTGGAAAGACAAAAAGAAGTCACTGAGTTCAAAGTCAGAGAATTTGAAACTACCAAATTACGGTAACTTTTAGAAATCTCTTCAATAAGCAAATGGAAGTTATGCTATGATGAGGCTTGTACCTGCTGTGTGAGCTCCCCTAAAACCTTGATGTATACATTTTGTCCTCAGGAACACCCAGGACTCATTGCTTTATAGCAAAGTAAGGTCCTAGGAAGGCTCCAAAGCGTAACAGAGTGGATGTGGGGGAAAAAAAATCAGTTTGAAACTAGTCACTCTTCCTCAAAAGCCTATTTATTTTCTTCTCTAGAATCTTATTTTAACTACTTCCACTGTCTACTTCATCCTTTGTAAATGAAAATGGCAATATTTACTTGGACTCCTGCCAAGTGAAGTTCCCCGGTACAGAAGTGACTTGAAAATTACAAATTCACATATAAATACCTTTTGTTTAAACCTGAGAATATGTGATAAAAACCAGGCTTAATAAATGTTTGTTAAATTTGCTTTTAAGGAACTGTAGTGACAGAGTGTTCACAACATATTATATATTAAAGACTATTAGCATCAGTCAGCTTTTTTTAAACATAAAATTGGTATGAAATGGTTCAGTTTCTAATCATAGATCATCTTCCTGGCTTCAGTTCAGTGGAATGTTGGCCCACTTAGGATTCTATCCCTTTCTGATGGCCCATTAGAACTTTGACTGTTTACTCTTGGACCTGAGATACCGTAGCACATGTTTGTGAATATGTAAGTAGCTGCCACTTGAGAGTCTTTCTTTTGAAGATCCTGTGTGATGCTGCTTTGGTCTTGATTCTCGCAGTCTGTTGAATATACAGGAGAGTTTATATTTTTTTGTATACTAATCTTATGCCATGTACTGGACTGCAAATTTATGTTTTTTATAATCTGTTTTCATTTCTCTTTTGAGCCACATCTCACCCTGGGCCAGGCTGTCCTAGTTAGAGCTCACTGGGCAGTGTAAGCTTTCGGACTCACTGTAATCTGCCTTAGCTGACTCAATCCTGAAATCATAGGCATGGACCACTGTGCCTTACTGAAGAGTACCTAGGCTTTCAGATCTAATTCCTAAATGAAGGAAGTAGTAATCTTCTGAAGTAACTTGCGTGTATAGTCTTTTACCACATATGGCGTATAGACATAACCATAGTCTGTGGTTGTGGCTTTCCAACGTCATTTTGTTTTGATTTGCTTTGTTTTTTTAAATCAAGATATTGCTTGCAATACCCAGTCTGGTCAATACATGTGATTGTTTATCTCAGGCTCCAAGAAACTCATGCCAACGAAGTAAAGAAAGTGAAAGCAGAGGTAGAGGACTTAAGGCATGCTCTAGCCCAAGCACAGAAGGACTCCCAGAATTTAAAGTCTGAACTCCAGGCTCAGAAAGAAGCAAACTCCAGGGCACCAACAACCACAATGAGGAATCTAGTAGACAGGCTAAAGAGCCAGCTAGCTTTGAAAGAGAAGCAGCAAAAGGTAAGTGCCTCATGGCCACCAAGGAAAAGGGCTAGAAATCTGGAGGTCCGAAAAAGGCACTAAGCACTGTTGAAAGAAAAGAATGTGGTTTCTAATGTGGTTGCTTAGAAATTCTTTCACATGGCTCTGCTCTGTGCTAATGCTATTTTAAAATGCAGATATAGTGCAGTTGATTTATGTATGGAGGTCTGCAAGTATCTCTAAGAAGGAAAAGACATCTTAGCCTCATTATTTCTCATTTCCGTTGGTTTTTCATGTTCCTCAGGCAGTTTTGAACACTTTAGAGGACTGGGGTGATATGGTGGTAAAAAGGAAGAGAGATGACAGAATGTGGCTTCAGAGGCTTTCTGTGAAAAGTTGGTCAATAGATTTAATAGGAAATCGTAGTTTTGCTGTGTTTTTTATTTATCTCAGACTTGGTAAATGGTTTAGAAGATGCTACGCTTTCCCCACCCAGTTCATGAATTTTATGGACACGTATTTTATTTTATTTATTTTTTATTAATGGAGTATTTATTTACATTTCGAATGTTATTCCCTTTCCCGGTTTCCAGGCCAACATCCCCCTAACCTCTCCCCCTCCCCTCCTATATGGGTGTTCCCCTCCCCATCCTCCCCCCATTACTGCCCTCCCCCAAACAAGCACGTTCACTGGGGGTTCAGTCTTAGCAGGACCAAGGGCTTCCCCTTCCACTGGTGCTCTTACTAAAATATTCATTGCTACCTATGAGGTCAGAGTCCAGGGTCAGTCCATGTATAGTCTTTAGGTAGTGGCTTAGTCCCTGGAAGCTCTGGTTGCTTGGCATTGTTGTTCATATGGGGTCTCGAGCCCCTTCAAGCTTTCCAGTCCTTTCTCTGATTCCTTCAACGAGGGTCCTGTTCTCAGTTCAGTAGTTTGCTGCTGGCATTCGCCTCTGTATTTGTTGTATTCTGGCTGTGTCTCTCAGGAGAGATCTACATCCGGCTCCTGTCGGCCTGCACTTCTTTTGCTTCATCCATCTTGTCTAATTGGGTGGCTGTATATGTATGGGCCACATGTGGGGCAGGCTCTGAATGGGTGTTCCTTCTGTGTCTGTTTTAATCTTTGCCTCTCTATTCCCTGCCAAGGGTATTCTTGTTCCCCTTTTAAAGAAGGAGTGAAGCATTCACGTTTTGATCATCCGTCTTGAGTTTCATGTGTTCTAGGCATCTAGGGTAATTCAAGCATTTGGGCTAATAGCCACTTATCAATGAGTGCATACCATGTGTGTTTCTCTGTGATTGGGTTACCTTACTCAGGATGATATTTTCCAGTTCCAACCATTTGCCTAGGAATTTCATAAAGTCATTGTTTTTGATAGCTGAGTAATATTCCATTGTGTAGATGTACCACATTTTCTGTATCCATTCCTCTGTTGAAGGGCACCTGGGTTCTTTCCAGCTTCTGGCTATTATAAATAAGGCTGCTATAAACATAGTGGAGCACGTGTCTTTGTTATATGTTGGGGCATCTTTTGGGCATATGCCCAAGAGAGGTATAGCTGGGTCCTCAGGAAGTTCAATGTCCAATTTTCTGAGGAACCTCCAGACTGATTTCCAGAATGGTTGTACCAGTCTGCAATCCCACCAACAATGGAGGACTGTTCCTCTTTCTCCACATCCTCGCCAGCATTTGCTGTCACCTGAGTTTTTGATCTTAGCCATTCTCACTGGTGTAAGGTGAAATCTCAGGGTTGTTTTGATTTGCATTTCCCTTATGACTAAAGATGTTGAACATTTCTTTAGGTGTTTCTCAGCCATTCGGCATTCCTCAGCTGTGAATTCTTTGTTTAGCTCTGAACCCCATTTTGTAATAGGGTTATTTGTCTCCCTGCGGTCTAACTTCTTGAGTTCTTTGTATATTTTCGATATAAGGCCTCTATCTGTTCTAGGATCGGTAAAGATCTTTTCCCAATCTGTTGGTTGCCGTTGTGTCCTAACCACAGTGTCCTTTGCCTTACAGAAGCTTTGCAGTTTTATGAGATCCCATTTGTCGATTCTTGATCTTAGAGCATAAGCCATTGGTGTTTTGTTTAGGAAATTTTATCCAGTGCCCATGTGTTAGAGATGCTGCCCTAGTTTTTCTTCTATTAGTTTGAGTGTATCAGGTTTGATGTGGAGGTCCTTGATCCACTTGGACTTAAGCTTTGTATAGGATGATAAGCATGGATCGATCTGCATTCTTCTACATGTTGCCCTCCAGTTGAACCAGCACCATTTGCTGAAAATGCTATCTTTTTTCCATTGGATGGTTTTGGCTCCTTTGTCAAAAATCAAGTGACCATAGGTGTGTGGGTTCATTTCTGGGTCTTCAATTCTATTCCATTGGTCTATCTGTCTGTCTCTGTACCAATACCATGCAGTTTTTATCACTATTGCTCTGTAATACTGCTTGAGTTCAGGGATAGTGATTCCCCCTGAAGTCCTTTTATTGTTGAGGATAGCTTTAGCTATCCTGGGTTTTTTGTTATTCCAGATGAATTTGCAAATTGTTCTGTCTAACTCTTTGAAGAATTGGATTGGTATTTTGATGGGGATTGCATTGAATCTGTAGATCGCTTTTGGTAAAATGGCCATTTTTACTATATTAATCCTGCCAATCCATGAGCATGGGAGATCTTTCCATCTTCTGAGGTCTTCTTCAATTTCTTTCCTCAGTGTCTTGAAGTTCTTATTGTACAGATCTTTTACTTGCTTGGTTAAAGTCACACCGAGGTACTTTATATTATTTGGGTCTATTATGAAGGGTGTCGTTTCCCTAATTTCTTTCTCGGCTTGTTTCTCTTTTGTGTAGAGGAAGGCTACTGATTTATTTGAGTTAATTTTATACCCAGCCACTTTGCTGAAGTTGTTTATCAACTTTAGTAGTTCTCTGGTGGAACTTTTGGGATCACTTAAATATACTATCATATCATCTGCAAATAGTGATATTTTGACTTCTTCTTTTCAGATCTGTATCCCCTTGACCTCCTTTTGTTGTCTGATTGCTCTGGCTAAAACTTCAAGAACTATATTGAATAAGTAGGGAGAGAGTGGGCAGCCTTGTCTAGTCCCTGATTTTAGTGGGATTGCTTCAAGTTTCTCTCCATTTAGTTTAATGTTAGCAACTGGTTTGCTATATATGGCTTTTACTATGTTCAGGTATGGGCCTTGAATTCCTATTCTTTCCAGGACTTTTATCATGAAGGGGTGTTGAATTTTGTCAAATGCTTTCTCACAATCTAATGAAAGAATCATGTGGTTTTGTTCTTTCAGTTTGTTTATATAATGGATCACGATGGTTTTCCATATATTAAACCATCCCTGCATGCCTGGGATGAAGCCTACTCGATCATGGTGGATGATTGTTTTGATGTGCTCTTTGATTCGGTTTGCCAGAATTATATTGAGAATTTTTACGTCGATATTCATAAGGGAAATTGGTCTGAAGTTCTCTTTCTTTGTTGGGTCTTTGTGTGGTTTAGGTATAAGAGTAATTGTGGCTTCATAGAAGGAATTCGGTAGTGCTGCATCGGTTTCAATTTTGTGGAATAGTTTGGATAATATTGGTATGAGGTCTTCTATGAAGGTCTGATAGAATTCTGCACTAAACCCGTCTGGACCAGGGCTCTTTTTGGTTTGGAGATCTTTAATGACTGCTTCTATTTCCTTAGGAGTTATGGGGTTGTTTAAATGGTTTATCTCTTCCTGATTTAACTTCGGTACCTGGTATGTGTCTAGGAAATTGTCCATTTTTTGCAGATTTTCAAGTTTTGTTGAATATAGGCTTTAGTAGTAAGATCTTTAGTAGTAAGATCTATGATTTTTTGAATTTTCTCTGATTCTGTAGTTATGTCTTCCTTTTCATTTCTGATTTTCTTAATTTGGACATACTCTCTGTGTCCTCTCATTAGTCTGACTAAGGGTTTATCTATCTTGTTGATTTTCTCAAAGAACCAACTTTTGGTTCTGTTGATTCTTTCTAGGGTCCTTTTGTTTCTACTTGGTTGATTTCAGCTTTCAGTTTGATTATTTCCTGCCTTCTCCTCCTCCTGGGTGTATTTGCTTCTTTTTGTTCTAAAGCTTTTAGGTGTGGTGTCAAGCTGGTGACATATGCTCTCTCCTGTTTCTTTCTACAGGCACTCAGAGCTATGAGTTTTCCTCTTAGCACAGCTTTCATTGTGTCCGATAAGTTTGGGTATGTTGTACCTTCATTTTCATTAAATTCTAAGAAGTCTTTAATTTCTTTCTTTATTTCTTCCTTGACCAGGTTATCGTTGAGTAGAGCATTGTTCAATTTCCACGTATATGTGGGCATTCTTCCTTGATTGTTATTGAAGACCAGCTTTAGGCCATGGTGGTCTGATAGGACGCATGGGATGATTTCTATCTTTCTGTATCTGTTGAGGCCTGTTTGAGGTCAATTTCTGGTCAAAGTACCATGAGGAGCTGAGGAGAATGTATATCCTTTTACCTTAGGATAGAATGTTCTATAAATATCTGTTAAGTCCATTTGGTTCATGACTTCTCTTAGTCTGTCTACGTCTCTGTTTAATTTCTGTTTCCATGACCTGTCCATTGATGAGTGGGGTGTTGAAATCGACTATTATTGTGTGAGGTGCAATGTGTGTTTTGAGCTTTAGTAAGATTTCTTTTACGTATGTAGGTGCCCTTGTATTTGGGACATATTTAGGATTGAGAGTTCATCTTGGTGGATTTTTCCTTTGATGAATATGAAGTGTCCTTCCTTATCTTTTTTGATGACTTTTAGTTGAAAATTGATTTTATTTGATATTAGAATGGCTACTCCAGCTTGCTTCGTCTGACCATTTCCTTGGAAAGTTGTTTTCCAGCCTTTTACTCTGAGGTAGTGTCTGTCTTTTTCTCTGATGTGTGTTTCCTGTCGGCTGTAGAATGCAGGGTCCTCATTGCATATCCAGTTTGTTACTCTATGTCTTTTTATTGGGGAGTTGAGACCATTGACGTTGAGAGATATTAAGGAATAGTGATTATTGCTTCTTGTTATATTCATATTTGGATGTGAGGTTATGTTTGTGTGCTTTTCTTCTCTTTGTTTTGTTGCCAAGACGATTAGTTTCTTGCTTTTTCTAGGGTGTAGCTTGTCTCCTTATGTTGGGCTTTACCATTTATTATCCTTTGTAGTGCTTGATTTGTAGAAAGATATTGTGTAATTTGGTTTTGTCATGGAATATCTTGGTTTCTCCATCTATGTTAATTGAGAGTTTTGCAGGATACACTAACCTGGGCTGGTATTTGTGTTCTCTTAGGGTCTGTATGACATCTGTCTAGGATATTCTGGCTTTCATACTCTCTGGCGAAAAGTTTGGTGTGATTCTGATAGGTCTGCCTTTATATCTTACTTGGCCTTTTTCCCTTACTGCTTTTAATATTCTTTCTATGTTTTGTGCATTTGGTGTTTTGACTATTATGTGATGGAAGGAGTTTCTTTTCTGGTCCAATCTATTTGGAGTTCTGTAGGCTTCTTGTATGTCTATGGGTATCTCTTTTTTTAGGTTAGGGAAGTTTCCATGATTTTGTTGAAGACATTTACTGGTCCTTTGAGCTGGGAGTCTTCACTCTCTTCTATACCTATTATCCTTAGGTTTGATCTTCTCATTGAGTCCTGGATTTCCTGTATGTTTTGGACCAGTAGCTTTTTCCACTTTACATTTTCTTTGACTGTTGAGTTGATGATTACTATGGAATCTTCTGCTCCTGAGATTCTCCCTTCTATCTCTTGTATTCTGTTGGTGATGCTTGTATCTACAGCTCCTTGTCTCTTCCTTTGGTTTTCTATATCCAGGGTTGTTTCCCTGTGTTCTTTCTTGATTGCTTCTATTTCCATTTTTAATTCCTTCAACTGTTTGATTGTGTTTTCCTGGAATTCTTTCAGGGATTTTTGTGATTCCTCTCTATAGGCTTCTACTTGTTTATTTTTGTTTTCCTGCGTTTCTCTAAGGGAGTTCTTCATGTCTTTCTTGAAGTCCTCCAGCATCATGATCAAATATAATTTTGAATCTAGATCTTGCTTTTCTGGTGTGTTTGGATATTCAGCGTTTGCTTTGGTGGGAGAATTGGGCTCTGATGATGCCATGTAGTCTTGGTTTCTGTTGCTTGGGTTCCTGCGCTTGCCTCTCGCCATCAGATTATCTCTAGTGTTACTTTGTTCTGCTATTTCTGACAGTGGCTACACTGTCCTATAAGCCTGTGTATCAGGAGTGCAGTAGACCTGTTTTTTTGTTTTCTTTCAGCCAGTTATGGGAACAGAGTGTTCTGCTTTTGGGTGTGTAGTTTTTCCTATCTACAGGTCTTCAGCTGTTCCTGTGGGCCTGTGTCCTGAGTTCTCCAGGCAGGTCGCTTGGAGCAGAAAAGTTGGTCTTACCTGTGGTCCCGAGGCTCAAGTTTGCTCGTGGGGTATTGCTTATGAGCTCTCCTCGAGGGCAACAACTAGGAGGACCTGCACCGCCCTTTCCAGGAGCCCCCGTGCACCAGGGTCCCAGATGGAGTTTGGTGTTTTCCTTTGGAGTCAGAAATGTGGGCAGAGTGTAGTCTCTTCTGGCTTCCCAAGCGTGTCTGCCTCTCTGAAGGTTTAGCTCTCCCTTCCAAGGGATTTGGGTGCGGAGAACTGTTTATCTGGTCAGTCCCTTCAGGTTCCGGCGGTGTCTTGGGCGCAGGGGACCTGCTGCTCCAGTGCCCTTATGTACAGGATCCCAGAGGCCATATACAGTTTCCACTTGGGCCAGGGATGTGGGCTGGGGTGGGCAGTGTTGGTGGTCTCTTCCGCTCAGCAGTCTCAGGAGTGCCCACCTGTCCAGGCGGTGAGCTCTCTCTCCCAAGGGGTTTGGGAGCGGTGAGCTGCGGGCGGGGATCAGCGAGGTTCGGACATGTATTTTAAACAATGTCTTGTAACATTACTCATCTACTTGAATTCCATCAGTTTCCACGTGGAAGGGTCAACTGAGCGAAGTTGCTTTTTCTTTTTTGCTAAATGAAGAGTTTCTTACTAATAGATAATTTAGAAATGATCAACAAGACATTCTTTCTTTTCTAATGTATAGTGCTTGACTTAATTAGTGCTTAATTAGTGCTGAAAATAATTGTCAGGGTTTTGAACTCAATTTGTAAAGAAGTGAGTAAAATTACAAGGAAATTTACTTGAAAAAGTTTAGGAGTTTGTGAGTTTGTTTAATTGGGCACAGTCCCTACAATAATCTTTCATATTTCTCTGTAACCAGACTGGCCTAGAACTCACTTGGGGTAAGCTGTCCTCAGGCTTGTCTTTGTGCTGAGAACATAGGCTAGGACTACAGTGCCACATGTAAGGACACTTAGGTTATGGCATCTAATAGAAAGGCAATAGAAAGTCATACAGCCTGTTTTGTATTCTATTTTGCTCACACACAGTATTAATTTACTAATAATTTATTTTTGTATGTTTTAATTGTAGGCACTTAGCCGAGCCCTGTTGGAACTTCGGTCAGAAATGACAGCAGCAGCTGAAGAACGTATAATTGCTGTAACTTCTCAAAAAGAGGCAAATCTCAATGTTCAACAAGTTGTTGAGCGGCATACTAAAGAACTAAAGGTGAGCATCAGATATGTCTGAATATGGGCAGATGCCCAATCACTTCAGAGAATTCGTATTGAATTGGTGCCTAATTAGATAGGTACATACATAGTTTTAAACAGGATATATCTTTATATCATTCATATATGGGCTATCATCTTGAGGAGTTTGAAAAGATAGGCCACTATAAGTTGTGCTTACTAAAAGGACTCATTTAAGAAACATTTTACTTAGAAAATTTTAAACCATTTTAGTACATTTTAATTAAGCATTGCTGAGATTCAGGTCCAACACAGGAGAGCTAAACAGCCAGCCCACGGAATTCTTTTTAAGGCTGTTTTGTTGGAATAATTTCAGGCTCACAGCAAAACTGAGAAGTCAGAGATCTTGCAGATATACCCTGCACCAAATGTATGCAGCTTCTTCTGTAACTGGCACTCCCCACCATACAGCACATACACTAACTGTTTGTAAGGCTTTTTATCTATAGAACTGTCTGGCTCTGAAACCTTTTCTTCCACTAAATTATTGTTATCAAAATACTTCCTCATTTTCTTATCTGACCATTAAGCTTAGTGATTAAAACTTTTTTCCCTAAACATATATTTCATAATAACAGTTTCTCTATTTTGCCTTATAAATTTCTTTACAGAAAATTTCATATAGTATATTGTGGTAAAATGAAAAATCTAATCGTTTCTTTATTTTGGTTTTATTTGCTTTTGATTTTTATATGCTTTTCCCTCTCATTAAATAGTTTATAAAGTAGATTTTCATTAATTTTTCAAATATAGCCTAATGTGCTTTTCAGTCATGTTGTCAGAGCTAATAAAAAATTTGTTAATTAAATAAATGTATAAAAGGGAATAGTTCTTTCGTGATAATTTTAGTATCTCCCGATCAGAAATGCTATTCCTGAATTTTATTTTCAAATCCTTGTTTAAAATGTTCTCTGAGATGTTATATTTTTCTTTTAAGCACATTTAATGATTAATATCACTAATAATACCATTTGACCTTAATAATTTATTTAAGAGAAGATTTTCACACTTAGTTGAATAAGTTATTACAGGACAGATAATAGCATGTTCTGCCTTTGTCTCTGTTCAGACAGCTTAGAACTCCTGAAGTCCACATGCAGGATTGTAAGTTGCTTTTATCTCCTGAGTTGAAGTGAGGAGATGAGAGCCATACCCAAGCTGTGTGAATACATGGCTTGGGATGAGCCCAGAGCGTTTCCTCTTCTGTACTAACTATACCTAGGCCTAGGTCTGGGAGCTTCTAGCCTCCATACAATCTAATCTTCCAAGGTGACTGATTCAATCTGTCTTCTCTTGTCTTCTAACTGAGTTGCTCTGCCTGGCCTCATACTAACTTTGGCAATAAGTTCTAATCTTCTGCTCCTTATTCTCTGACCTCTTCTGTCTTTACCTGTGTCTAGCTTGTTCTCTCTGTAATCTGTCTCTGTAAAACTGTCCCAGTAAAACTGCCATGCGAACACCCCATACCAAAGACCACATACCTCTGCTCTTAAGTAGCCTCTTTTCTTCTCCTACCCTCCTGTGAGTTGAGCATCTCCTATTCTGTCAAATCTTTCTCTCATTTGTCACTTTGTCTGCCCCTCAATCACACTTCACTTTCAAACATGGCTGTTTCCTTCTACAAACTAACATTACCTTTATTGTTAGGAATTAAAGCTATACTAAGGACCTGTCTATATCCTATCCAGATCATACTTTAATCCGGAGTATGTGTGCATTTAGCTTGATCATATCTTTGGATGTGATCCCTGGCCAGAGCAACTATGTTGCTGAAGTTCCTCTACAGTGGACTGCTGTCTCAAGCAATCCTTTCATGTCTTTACTCAAAAAAGAATTTTATAACATACTTGAAGTCAAAGATTTAATGTTACATTAATCTTATGTTTTATAATCCTTAAACATTGCTGTTCATGTTGGCCTCTTTTACTGATTCACCATTTGAACAGAGAAAATATTATAGTTTGTAGTTTTACTTTGTTTGATATACTTAAAAATTTATAATAGAATGGTGTTTCTAGTGCATATAAGTATAACTTCAGTTTTCTCTTGCTTTATTATTAATATGTGAGGAATATTTATAATATTTTTATCTTTTAATAGTCACAAATTGAAGATTTAAATGAAAATCTTTTGAAATTAAAAGAAGCTCTTAAGACAAGTAAAAACAAAGAAAATTCACTAGCTGATGACTTAAATGATTTAAATAATGAACTGCAAAAAAAGCAAAAAGCTTATAATAAAATCCTTAGAGAGAAAGATGGAATTGATCAAGAAAATGATGAACTGAGACGACAGATTAAAAGACTGTCCAGTGGGCTACAGGTAATTTCGTATTTAAGTCAGATAATGTGTTTGATCAGTAATGTATAAGTCATGATTCTCACTCATTCCACAATATGTGCAAAAACTATCTGCAGGTATTTGACTAGTTCCTTGAGAGGCCTCTGTTATCGCTCCTGTCTACAGCAGGACAGTGGCCACTTCCATGCTCTCCTGATACTCAGTGTCATATAGAAAACATGATTAATCATAGCCTCACAGATTTCTACAGTTGGAATATTTAATGTCTCCTTTAACATTTATTTCTCATGTAAAGTAATATCTTAATGTTTTTAGAGCAAAACTCTGATAGATAATAAGCAAAGTTTAATCGATGAACTTCAGAAGAAAGTTAAAAAACTTGAAAGCCAACTGGAAAGACAGGTGGATGACGTAGACATAAAGCCTATAAAGGAAAAGGTATGTAAAGTGTGCTCACTAATAGTTCTGAACCAAGTGAAATGTGCATTTATAAGCAAATAGTTCTGTCTTCCTTTAAGGGCCTCATATGCACTGCATATGGTCCTAAGTAAGAGGTCTAAGACAGGTTTCTGTCATTTAGAAAGTTGTACTCCATTGAGAACACATCTGTGATATACCTCCATGTCATTTCCGAATATTGGAATGCCATTAGTGTCTCTTTGTGTCCAGTGTAGCCCGTGAGTTTCTCATTTCTTCCCATCCTTTCATTGCCTGCCCAACCCTTAAGGATTCCATCCCATGCTGCCCCATTACTTATGTACACATCTCATTCTACAAGCTAATACTCATATTTCCAGAAGTTCTCATATTCAGAGATGACTCTTTGAATACATTAAAGAAAACCTATCAGTCAGGAAAGGCTTTTGTAACTTTTAAAAGGATACTTTGTAGCTGATTTGAATAAATAAGGTTAGAAACTAATTTGGAGAAAACATATCGAAGGCTCTCCAGTTTTAAAGGACATTGTTTATTTAACTTCAAACCACATCTCCCAGCCTTTTTAGACATGAAATCCTCATTTACAGTAAACATGATGTTTCATAATATCTCCTATAGTAGTCTAAATGAAATGTAGAGTTGATATAAATTTCTATAACTTCAGAACTGTTTTAAATGTACCAAATGAAATTAGTACCAGTATAAAAATAACTTATAAAATACTGAATATAATAATACATTATTCATATAGCACATGTCTTTGATCTATACTAGAAGAATAAGGTAATCATGTGTTTGTAGCTTAGGTATTATTAATGTGAATTCTAAGCCTCAAATATAAACTCTGTAAAAATGTGTTCTAATAGTTTATATGATATCATTGCTGCAAGTAATTTGATTTCCAAAATGATAAGCAATTATTGTTATAACTTTCAACAAAATAACATCTAACCTTTATTTTAAAAAGGTAATTGTACTATTACTAATTCCATATATCGGTGGAGAATTAGAAATGGTAAAATGGAGTTAAATTACTAGTTTATGAAATTGTGAACAGAAGTTTTAACTCTATGAAAACCCACCAGGACTTACTCAGAACATGGGACTATCTTGTTTCACACAGCTTTCTTTGACCCTTTTATTGTAATATTAGCAACCATAGCCCTACCATCACTATTTCCAGATGATCTATTTCTGTAAGAACCTAGATCCCGCCTTTTCCATTTTAATAGCACTTATCACCAATTCACATCCTCCTGATTTATATATTTTTCTCAAGTTTGTTCAACAAGTCAAAATTGTAAGGTTTGCAAACTTACTCCGTCTTATCTGGTCCGCATATGCTGTGTGCTCTTCGTATCTACAGTAGCTTGGCATATGGTTAGCACGAAAGCAATACATGCTGGGTGGTAAAGTAATATGCATTTAGACCAGAGTGAGTTATAGTAATAAGGAATTGTCAAAATGTCATGTTCTAGCAAGATTGGATTGGTGATTCACACAGAATTGTTTTTTTTTAGAATCTTACCTAAATAAGTCATATATTTGAATTTTCATTTAACTTCTTAAGAATGTTTATTGTGGTAATTTCTTTGGCGTTAGAATCTTGTCTGAAACTCTTAATCTGTCAAGTGACGAGCCAAGCCTACTTAGATGGTAGGTCTTCTTAACACATAGTTTAGCGTCTAAAGATTCTAGAATTTATATCACACAGTGAACCATTTACATATTATCTTGTATAGTTTAAAATTGTGGTTAAATATTTTAAATGAGATTAAAAAATACAGCTTATAACACATTTGTTACTGCTTGCAGAGTGGTAAAGAAGAATTAATTAGGTGGGAAGAAGGTAAGAAATGGCAAACCAAAGTAGAGGGAATGCGCAACAAATTAAAGGAGAAAGAAGGAGAGGTCCACAGCCTGACAAAGCAGCTGAGCACCTTAAAGGAACTTTTTGCCAAGTGAGCTAAAATTCATTGTAAAACTAATAATATTTTAAATATCTATCTTGAAATTATGTAGTTTATTTAACTTGATGCATGACAAATTCTCTAGTTTTGATTATTTTTGATTTACATTTATTGCCTTTTAAATGTACTATAATATATTTAACAAGTATGAGAGAGCTACCTGATTTTCAAATAAGTTCATGCCAAGTACAAAGTAATGCACTGACTTCATTATCAAAACAATGATGCCTAAGCAGCAGTTTAATAAACCTAACAATAAAAGTTCTCACAGATAACATTTTTTTCATTCTTCATTTATTTCTACAGAGCTGATAAAGAGAAGCTTACTTTGCAGAAGAAACTGAAAACAACAGGAATGACTGTTGACCAGGTCTTAGGAGTGCGAGCTTTGGAGTCGGAAAAGGAGTTGGAAGAGCTAAAAAGGAGAAATCTGGACTTAGAAAATGACATAGTATATATGAGGTAATCTAGTGCATGGATTATAGTACCTAGGTTGATAAAGAATTGCTTGGCCTGTACGTATAAAAATATAAATGCAGTGTTTCAAGTGTGGATTTTATTAATTATCTCTTTCATGCACATGCAGCTTAAGAGTGAGCCTAGAAGGTTGTAACCAACTCTTCACAGCCCCTGTTTGGAGCTCCCTGTGGCCATCTTTGTGATATTTCTGGTTTATCTTACCATTGCTCCTTTGGGTAGAACTGGGCCTTGTCTAAATCCTTACATTGTATAGTTTCTAAATGTATGTGCTGCAGGTGAGCAGCAGGGTGGAGCAGAGGAATTTTTGCTGTACTCTTTCAACAACTGGAGAGGAAGACTTCCTCTTTTAAAAAGGTATCAATTTTGGGTTCCTATTGCAGACTCTGCCACAGCTACCATGGGCTAAGATCTGGGATAACTTAAAAGGGAGTGCAGCCTTAGTCAAGTGAGTTTAAGTTTCACTGTGAAACTAAGACTCTTTCACAGAGAATCATAGACATCTGCTTTCTTGTTGAGTCAGAATTAGGCTTTTCTAGAAGCCTCCACAGTGCTGGTGGCCATCTTCATGTTTCAGATCTGAGTTCAGACCAGGTGGCAAGAGGAGAGGCTAAATTTTGTCTGCTGCCTGATACTTCTGCTATTATCCAAATCTAAACATATTTGCTTTTCAAAATCATAAGTAGTTGGCCCTTATATTTGACCAAGATGAGATTGTATTCCAGCTGTATAGACCTGAAGAACCCCCGTCTACCACCACATTCACATATTTCTTAGAAAAGCCTTTGAGATTTATTTAACTCTACTTCTTTTTAAAACCTCTGTCTTCTGCAAAGCTATGGTCAGAGTAAGGTAAAATCATACCACACTAACACCTACAATATATAATTTTCTATTTGAATCACTTCTTCCAAGATCCCTAAACATGTGCATGTAAAATATTTACTCTTCATAAATGCATGATACCTTTTCATTTGTCTTAAAAATTAATAGCTAGTGCTTTTTAAAACAAAACATGAAATGTATAATTATGCAATGAGTTGACTGTGATGTTTCAAATGATACATCATCTAATGTTCAGATCAAGGTAGGTAATCATTTATTTCCATGCAGTTAAAGCACTCAAAATTGCTCCTCCTAAGCTTTTGTAAACTTGTCCATTATGCATTCATTTTGAAAAATGTCAGTTCATGTATCCCTTCTTCTTCAACTTATGGTTTCCATGCACTTTTTCCTGATTTGTAGGTTGTGCAGAGATTTCTAGTTAGATATAATCTCATTTTATCTAGTTTTGGATGCTTTGTAAGTTTCTGTTTCTTAGAATAGTACCTTCTTGTTTTTGTCCATGAGTTGGGTCAGTTTGAATACAATGATGTGAGCACAGAAGCTGAAGTCTTCTGCACAAGCACTCTCACCAGCTTCTACAGAGAGTATATAGTCCTTGAAAATTCCAATTACAAGTTTTTAAAATTTTTTTCTCTTCTTTCAATCTTTGTTTATCTTTCAGTATTTTTTTTTAAGGAACGTTTTCTCTTGACAGGTACAATCTGGCTTTCAGCCATGGTTCCTTCCTTCCTTTCCTTCCTTTTCCTCATCTAAACATATGCTCCAAACAAAATTCTGTTAGCCTCTGCAGATTTTACTAAAATCATTTTAATTTTTTTAAAACTTTCTAGTACCTTTAAGGTTTCTTATTTTCCTATTGTGAATATATTGATGTAACTGGAGTTGTCCTAGAAGAGATTTATCTTGTCTTCTCTCTAAATTCAACTGTATTATTACCAATAGAAGGGATAAGTTCTTAATAAAGATATAGAGACAAGAGTGAATTTTAATGTTTTCACATTAAGTGCACATTTACTTGTTCAATGGAGAAAAAAGTCCTGAACCAGAAGGTTTCATAGATTTGTTTGTGTCAGAGCATGGTGGATCTTGTAGCTAGACTGTTAAGTTTGGACTTGACATGACAACACTTACTGAAAATGTTAGAGCCGTGTTAGAGCCATGAGCTTTTTGATAATGAAATTGATGCTATGTAGTTACTCTGTAAGCTTTTTAAAGTAGTATTTTAGTTCTTCTATATGTTTCCATAGAAGCAAATACATGTGCTTTAAAATGTAAATGTGTTTCTATAAATCAGAGCAGATTTTAATTAAATGTACATAGAAGTCTTTTTGACTGCCTGATAGTAAAAAATACTTTTTAAATATAAATTTTAATGTCCTAATTTATTTCTTGTGAACTTTGGAAGTTTGAAAATTTTTTAAGTTATAGTATTTATACATACACTACATTTTTTCTTTTCTGTATCATAACTTCATAAATTTTATGAAAAGCGAGGTTCGCATAATAGTCTGGTTGTTGTTCATAGGACCCACCAGGCTCTTCCACGAGATTCTGTTGTAGAAGACTTACACTTACAAAATAGATACCTTCAAGAAAAACTTCATACTTTAGAAAATAAACTTTCCAAGGATGCATATTCTCAGTCTTTGGTAAGTATACATCTTTTCTTTCCTTACTGTTAAAGGCATAAAAGTGACATAAGATTCTTTATCTGGAAAAAACGTTAGCGCCTCCTTATTAATGTTGACTCAGCACATTCCCTTTTACTAGCTAATGCTGACTCATTTCTCTGATCCTCTTTGATATGACAGTGGTTAATTTTAAGTCCTCAAATTTTGTTTAATCCTTCATTGCAAAAATCCATAACAGTTCCAGCTCTAGTTAGAGATGCAGAACCCTCACTTGTTAAGTAGTAGTTAGCACCTTTGCTGCATCCCCATCTCCTCTCACATGTGCTGCAGATGCCTTCCACCCATGCTATTAGTGTGCACAAGATAGAAACAGTGGTTTTCCTCAAAAATTCAGCAACAAAAAAAGTATAAGCAAAAGACACAGACGAAATGCCATATAACCATAGTCAGCACAAAAACTGGGGGAAAAAACAAATATCACTGATGACTTGTGGATCTACAGATATTCTGTGGTATTACAGAAGTGTTATAGACCTCACTGAATTAAATATGGAAGCAATACCAAATAATAAATAGAGCAAATCTAAGTCAGCCTTACACATTTTTAACCTCAATTATAAAAATTATCAGCTCAGAAAGGTAAACAATCAATAATTTTGTTAAAATGAAAACCAGAAGCATAAAAATGAGAACAAGAATAAGGCTGGTAACAGTTAGAAAAGAAAAGGGACATATAGCCAAAGATTCGTCAGAGTAGACTGCTAAGGAGGACCATGATGCTGGCACCATGCTGATGTGGTACATATGTGTTGAGGATACTGCATAGGTCCGAGAGGAAACTGATGTGTCAGTCCAGGAAAGTGCCCTCACTAAAATGGACTGCAGTCCTTTATTGCTTTAAAAGCTAAGAGTGCTTATAAAAAGCCATGTAAATACATTGTGACAATTTAACAAAGAAAGTAAGATTCATAAAAAGAAAAGAACTGATAAATAGTGTTCTAGTAATTTGGACAGTTTTTACACATATACTTAAAATCTTTCTTTTCAGAAAATTACAGGAAAAAGTTACAAATCTCTTGTATAGTAATTACATTCATAATTCAATGAGAAACATGATCAAATGCCTTCTTGGGAAATTTTCAGATATATTCTTTCCTATGTCATAGTTAATACTTTGTTATCAAATAGTCATTGATACCATTATCATTTATCAGGTCATATCTGTACTAGAGAAAGAAGAAACAAACCAAACAGAAGAAACAGATTTAGAGGTTTCCATTTCTGATGGAGATCTTAAAAATCATCCCAGATATAAAGAGTGTCAGCTTTGTAAATTGCAGGATTTGCACTGTAGTTAAGTAATCTAAGAGTAGAAAAGCCTGAATATGTGCATGGTCCATGTGAATAAGTAGGGACCTGCTTCTTACTGTGGGTTATTCCCGTCACAAAACATTGTTCTCTTTCTTGCTATTCATACATGCATATGTATCCTGTAAACAAAAAATCATACCCAGGGCTGCCTTCTTTTTTGTCTTTTTATTCTGTATACAATATATTCTGTAGGCAAACCTATAGTATCTATTTATATTGCTCTTTTATTATAGTAGATATACGCAATCTCAAAATGCTTTCAAGTACATGGAAAAGATACTTAGTTAGCTACACATGCCATACCATTTTATATAGCAGAAGTAAACACCCACAGAGATTCAAGGGAAGTGTCCTGGAGCCTGTTTTCTCTGGATACTAAGGAACACTTGTCTACAGATGTCACTGAAATAGCAGGGAATCTGTTGTCTCACAGTCCTGGAATTTGAATGCCTAAAGCCAAGCGGCTGCAGCGCTGTGTTGTTGCCTTCTGAAGCTGAGAGGAAGATCGGTTCTGATGCTCGCCACTCAGACGACCATCTCTTCACAGTTAGTCTAAGAAGACGTGCTCGTATTTCTTTACTCAGATGAAGGATGGTGTGAAGTCTCTGAAGATTATCATCTTGCAATGCGTATATCTCTGTCCACATCCCTTCATTTCCTCCTCTCATAGGAACTGATCTTCCTGGGTCAGGGTTGACCCTAATGACCTCCTTTTATCTTGATTATTTCTGTAAAGCAAAGGAGATCACATCTGAGATGCAGAGAGTTAGAGACAAGTTCAGCCCTCACAATTTGATAACCTTTATTTTAGACGATCAAAACCAAGATAGGATATTTAAAACATGGGAGTGTCTGTGAAGTCATTGTATATATAGATTTTTAAGCCATATTTGACTTTGCTTTCTGTTTTAATTTTTAATAATTATCTTTCTGAAAGTTTTATAATGTGTCTTAACTTGGTTTTGAATCTACATAATACTTGCAATTTTCTCCCCACATTCCTTTTAGAAATTTCACTTTTGACAACGTTGCCTTATTCAGCATGCCTTTGTGGCTTTTATTAAATAATGAACATATTCTAAATTTTATTTTCCAGACTTCAGAAATAGAATCAGATGATCATTGTCAAAAAGAACAAGAGCTTCAGAGGGAAAATTTGAAATTGTCATCTGAAAATATTGAACTGAAATTTCAACTGGAACAAGCAAAGAAAGACTTGCCGAGACTAAAGGTAGACTTAACTTTCTTATAATGCCTGAATTCACCTAATTCACCACACCCTTATATTTATATTACTTTCTGAAATGCATATATGGAAGATACCTTTGTGATGTTATATCCATTTCCTGGTTTAAGAGTTAATATCTACTTCATGTCAGACATACTTTTAGGTGCTAGAGAAGGCAGTCAATTAAAGTCCAAATACTAATGAAACTTATCTTCCGATGAGGAAGACTGCCAACCACAAGCAAACAGGTTAGTATGTAATAGTTTAGCTGACGCAAAATGCTATGGGCAAAGAGGAAGCCCTATTAGGAAAAAAGGGAGGAGGGGAGGTCTGGTTTAGAATCATGAGAGGGTTTACATAGAAGAACTAGTGGACGAATAGGATGTGGGTCACCCTGACACTGAGAATTCCAGAGAAGTATCAATTCCATGTGTTCCAAGCTAAGAAGATTATTTCTTATATTCTGTGAGTAATTGTAATAACTGGAATCTTTAGAAATATTACTTCTGATGTTAATAATTTCTTCTGTCTTTGACTCTCTGTATCTTATCCTATTCTAGTGACAGGTTTCCTCCTTGCTAGCTAATTCTTTCAGACTTATTTTGTAATAAAAAGCATTAGCATTCTGTCATTTCCACTGGTGGGGATACACTTACGCTTCTCCTTGTGATTTATGAGCTTGGTAGTAAGCCAGTGCAGGGTCTCCAGTTCTTTTTCTGTCCGCCAGAAAAATAAGTATCTATATATGTGCATTATGGGACAGGAAAATCAGAGTGAGAAGCCTAATTTTCGTAGTGTTATTAAGACGGTAGTTTGGAAAATAGTTATTATGTTTGTATGCATAATACTCTTTACCTAACATTTTGCATTAGAGTTTCTATTGATATCTTTTTTAGTGATATTTTCTTGATTTACATTTCAAATGTTATCCCCTTCCGGTTTCCCCTCCTGAAACCTCCTATTCCATTCCCCCACCCTCTGCCTCCATGAGAGTGCTCCCCTCCCAACCCTGGCATTCCCCTACACTGGGACATCAAGCCTTCACAGGACCAAGGGCCTCCCTTTGGTGCCCAACAAGAACATCCTCTTCTACATATGCAGCTGGAGACATGGGTCTGTCTATGTGTACTCATTGGATGGTGGTTTAGTCCCTGGGAGCTCTGGGGTATCTAGTTGGTTGATATTGTGTTCTACCTATGGGGTTACAAAACCCTTAAACATCTTGACCAAAAACAACTTGGAGAAAAAAGGACTTATTTCATTTTAGACTTTGACATCACAGCCCTTCAAGGCTTATCAGGGCAGGGACCTGGCGGCAGGAGCTAATGCAGAGACCAAGCAGGAAAGCAATTTACAGATTTGCTTTGCAGGGCTTTCTCAGCCTGCTTTCTTATACAGCTCAGGACCACCAGCCCAAGGATGCCACCAGCCACAGTGAGTGGAGACTTCCACATCAATCTATAATCACAGAAAGAATCACAGGCCTGTACCCTGATAATATGGAGGTGTTTTTCTCAACTGAGGTTCCTTCTCCAAGGTTCCTCTAGCTTGTGTCAAGCTGACAAAAATCTAGCACACATTCTATATAAAATTTTCTTTCGTTTAAAGACAATTGTTTGGTTCTGTAGTTGAGTTTTTAATTTAGATAATTTTTGCTCTCTTTTTCAGGAGCTATCATATGGTTAGAACAGATTGCTATTATTTTCTTTTATCTTTTAGAATCAAGTAAGAGATTTGAAGGAAATGTGTGAAATTCTTAAGAAAGGGAAAATGGAACTTGAACGGAAGCTTGGTCAGGTCAGAGGGGTGAGTAAATGTCCTTAAGCTAGTGCCAAAAGTCTAAGCCTCTACCGATTTTGTTTTACGTTTATAAATTGAAGCACTCATGATGCAAAAATCTGTTCAGGTAAGAATAATGTGACGTACACAATGCAGTCTCTGGAAATACCGAGAGTAGCAATAGAAAGTACCTGAACCAACACTGACGGTTCACATTCGTTTCAAAGTAAAAATATGAAAATGTATATGTATTATAAATATGCTTATAAGATTATCTTTTTTAAAAGAAAAAAATGATATATGTGTTACCTAAACTAAACACATAGTTTCATTTCTGTGATTGTTTTTTTTTTGTGTGTCAGGAAAATGTTTGTGTGATGGAGCAGTGGTTCTCAGCCTTCCTAATGGTATAACTCTGTAATTCAGTCTTTTATGTTGTGGTAACTCTCAGCAATAAGGTTATTTCCATTGCTACTTTACAACTGTAATTTTGCTACTGTTATGAATTGTAATATAAATATCTGTGTTTTCTGATGGTCGTAGGTGAACCCTCTGGAAGTGTTCTCTGACCCCCAGAGGGGTCTAGACCCAAAGCCATCTGCAACCTCTGTACTAGATGACTACTAAATAGAGTATTTTGATTTATCTACTAAGATCACACATCATAGAGTGTGTAAGCCATTACTAAGTATATGATTTAAGGAATATCAAATGCATTTAAACTGTGGTTTTCATTTATGGAGAGTGAAACCATAATTACTATCTCATATTACTTTAAAAATGTAATATTAGAATCCAGTATTAGCAATTATTAAAGAAGAGTGCAAAATTAGACCTGTTTTGGTATAGTACATCATAATCTCTAAGATGATACTTTTAAAATTATGGTTTTTTTTTTTGGTTTTTTTTTTTTTTTTTTTTTTTTTTTTTTTTTTTTGTGTAGTCTGGTAGAAGTGGGAAGACAATCCCAGAGCTAGAAAAAACTATTGGGTTAATGAAGAAAGTTGTTGAAAAAGTCCAAAGAGAAAACGAACAATTGAAAAAGGCATCAGGACTACTGACTAGTGAAAAAATGGCTACTCTTGAGGAAGAAAATGGAAAATTAAAGGTAATTTTATATGAATGTTTTACTATTTTAATTCCCATTAATTTTAAGGGAATTATTAAGTATGCTCACAGTCCACTGAATATCCTCACTGGATGGAGTTTTATTTTCCAGAGTCAACAAGATTTATTGGCAGGAAATCTAAAGGTAGCTACAGAGTGGGTCTGTTTCATCTCTACTGTTTCTGAACCACTGTTCCTTTCTGTGATAGAGTAATAATGTGTGTTTATTTTAGATTTGATTTGTTAAGTAGGGATTCTGGGGGGTTCCTGTATTTCCTTTTCATTTTAAAACTCATTTTAATGAATAGCCAAGTCTGAATAGGAACTTTGGTTATAAATTGCAAGTTTGGGGGAGTTTTTAATTGTACTCAAGTCAAATGAGGTTTCTAAAACTGTCTACCTTGAACTAAGTTTTATGAGTTTAAATAATAATCTTTATTCTTACATTTAGAAGAATTAAAACAGAACTGCTTCATTTACTCATTTTCCTCTGCTCTCCATCCCCTCCCGCGCCTCCCTACCTTACTTCTGCTAAATGTATCCCTCCTTTTCTTTATTAGTTACATATAAAATGCATAAAACATAGTGATCACGTGCTGCGTCCATTAAATCAATTGCTTGTGTATATGACTTCATAGAAACAATCATCTTTCTTGATATTTTAATTTTGATAACACGTTGCTCTAACAATTACTAGGCTGAATTAGAAAAGCTGAAAGCTCACTTTGGACGTCAGTTGAGCATGCAGTTTGAATCTAAGAGCAAAGGGACTGAGAGAATTATGGCCGAAAATGAGCGGCTTCGGAAAGAACTTAAGAAAGTAAGATGATTATGACTTAGTACATTTATTTTCATTAACTGACATATCCTGTCAAAATAAAAACTGGTAGATCTTTGACACCAGTTTCTATTCACAGTACATATTAGGAGAAGTTATGAATTGTACTTTGATCAAGAGATACATTTATGTGAAAATTTAGAGCTAGGGTGGTTTATGTTCTTAGTTCTTGTATTTATTGGGAATTGTTCTAAGTTGTATGATATCTTTCTTTTCCTCAGAGTCCTCCTATATGAAATGGGAGTAGTAAATATACCTATCTCTAGCTGGCTATGGAATTGAACGTCTGTTATTCCAGTACTCAGGTGAAAGAAGGAGAGACCAACGTAGGCTACACAGAGAACCCGTTTCACAAAAGAAATATATATGCATATTATATGTTTCACAGGGCTGTTGAGAAATTTAAATGAGTTAATATTTATGCATATAACTTAGAAGAATGCCCAATTTGTAGAGCAAAGAACATAACCATTTTGTTAATAAGATTCCTTCCTATTTAAATAATATAATATTTCCTTACTCCTGACAAATAGGTATAATTTTTAACATACGTTGCCTAGTGAATGAATTGAAATTATAATCCTTAAAACTTTTAGCAGTAACTCATTGTACTGTGAAGTCAGAGCTGTACTCTCTTGAATCCTAATGTTTATTACTGGAAATAATCTATCACTTACATGGTGCTTGTGTTAATAGCTGGGGATCCTCCAAGTATTACAGAGTCCAAACAAAGCGTCTTTTAAGGTGTAACAAGATTAACTGTCTCATTATTCTGAACATTTTCATGAGAAACAAATGACAAATTTAGAGTATCCAATGGATACTTTAGATAATAAATACTTCTACACACATTTCTGTGCCTCATTTAATTGATCTTTTGTGCTCATTTCTATGAGTAGATTGCTGTTTTAGATGAAAAAAACATTTTTGCAGTTTTAAAACAACATAGCATCAGCTTGTTTTATGATTTCCAACCTATAGTGGTGATTTGAATACCTGACATCTATGAGAACAGTATCATGTTTTGTCATAATTTACTAATTAATAAGCCTTTACTGATAGGAAATGCAAGCTTCTGAGAAACTGCGCATAGCTAAGAACAACTTAGAGCTGGTGAATGACAAGATGGCGGGTCAACTAGAAGAGACTGGGAAGAGATTGCAGTTTGCAGAAAGTAGAGGTCCACAGCTGGAAGGTGCTGACAGCCAGAGCTGGAAGTCAATTGTGGTTTCAAGGTAGGATCAGATAGTTTCAAATTTGGTCAGGTTTAATCAGTTCTAACTGCACCATCAATACTTCAGAGATCACCATATGCCGAACAGCCTAGTGTGCTACTGATGGTTCATCAGTTTGGCTATCAGTGTCTTTATGTTCTGCACAGTCATTACCAAACTCAGCTTCTTCCTTAGCTAGTTTGTGAGCTAGTTTGATTGGCAGACTACAGAAGAGAGCAGACCTGCGGTTGGGCTAGTTACCTGGAGCTAGATGTACATCATGAAGTTGCTGCTGACCTTGGGCTGGGGCTGATGCTGCCCAGCTCTCCTAGATGCTGTTTCTGAAGTTTCAACGTCAGATTCTTGATTGGAGTCATTTATTTCCAATGCAGATATGTCCTAAGCAATTGGACATTTTATACTGCATGTGGAATGAGCTGCACTGCCTTTATTTGTATACTGGGAACCTTTCTTTACAGAGTACAGTAGATGAATACAGCAGCTATGTGAGTGTCTTATTGGCCTCTACTTTCTGATTCATTTTCTCCCATCCTTCAGATACTTTCTATAAGCATATTGGATTTGTGTCTATGGCACTAACTGTTGTCTTTGTGAAAGCTACCTTTGTTTCACTGTTTTTGCACAGTTCCTTACGTTTCTGCAATTCCTCTTGGATCTGCTTGTAGGCCATATTTGCCCTATTTGGATTGACATGGTAGGAAATAACGTGACACCCAGTATCATGCCAACAAAGAGTGAACCATAGCACTTAGAGACCCCTGGTTCCACTGTGGACCTTGTATTGCTTTTGCCTCATCAGCCAAATTTAAGGAGAAAAGAAAAAGCTAAGTAAGCATAATTGAGAGTACTCAGAGATGGCTGTTATCCTGGAGAAGAATCCTTTCTTCTTTCCTACCCTAGACTACAGTAGTCAGAGGCCAGACTCTTCCCTATAGCTCTCACTTTCCCATCTACAGACTGGAAACAAGGCTTCTGTCAGAATGCTTACATAAGGATGGAAGGATCAAGTGTAACTGTGAAGGGAAAACAAGGTGTTGAGTGACTTTGAGATTTACTTCATTCACAAATATTCACTCAACATCTGCTATTGCCACACTGTGTGCTTCGGGGTCTTCCTAAAAAGTCCAGCTTACTTTGGTTTCTTCAAAGGCCAGTTTCCATCTGTTAGGAAGACTTGCTTTTCACTGTGATATTACATAGATGATATCCCTTTGTGGGTCAAGATATTTTGAACTGTGGAGTTGATAGACCCTGCCCTTATTTTTCTATTGCTCTGTGAGCTAACAAAAAATGATCATTTACTGGGATGAAGACAGTATTCAGCTTCAATACAGTTGTGGGTTGATAACACTATTTAGCCTTCATTGAAGATAAGTTTCCGTGTTAAATCACTTGAGTTCTTACTTGGACAACTGCACATAGTAAATATAAGTCCAACTGGTTTTCAAGGCAGTCTTGCTGTGTATCCCAAGTTAATCTCAGACTTTTCCATGGCCTTCCAAGTGCCCCACTTATATTTACCTCTAGGAGTGTTGTGTTTCATTTAAAAGAGAAAGAGCCAAAGATGTGTTTGATAGAGACACAGTATAGTGAGGTGGAAGGGGATGCCTTTGAGGGCCCATGCTAAGGCATCCCTTCCCCCTGAGGTACCAGGACACAGGAAAGATATAGTATAAAATAGTTTATTTAGGGAATGGGAAGAGAGAGACATAGAGAGAAGGAGAGGGAGAGAGGGAGTAGAGGGAGAGAGGGAGGAGAGAGAGAACAGGGAGAGAGAGAGACAGAGACAGAGAGAGATAGAGAGATAGAGACAGAAAGAGAGAGACATAGAGAACCACCAGCCAGGAACATGTGGAGTGAAGTGAGGAGGGGGAGGGGAGAGAGAGGCAGAAAGGGGTTTGGGAGAGAAAGACAGAGAGTAAGAGAGCAAGGAGGGGCAGACAGGCCCTTTAATAGTAAGCCAGGCATACTTGGCTGTTGCCAGGTGACTGGGGTAAAGCCTAGAAGGAATGCTAATGAAGAGCCAGGTTAGTATATGGGCTAGCTAGGTGGGGTAATAGGAGGCCTTTAGGTGGCTTGTTTAGATACTATTCTGTTACTGCGAAGAGACATCATGAACTAAGCAATTCTTATAAAAGAAAGCATGTAAATGGCGCCTTGTTTCCAGTTTCTGAGGTTTAGTTCATTTGCATCATGGCAGAGAGCATGATGGTCCTCTGGCAGGTACTCATGCATGGTGCTAGAGCAAGAACTGGGAATCAGGATGCAGATCCTGATGTGTAGGCAGCAAACAGACAAGACTGGGCCTAAAGACCTTCTCATACCTGGAAGTTCAACCCCATTGACACACTTCCACCAACAAGGCCACAACTCTAGTTCTTCCAATCCCCTCAAAGAGTTGTACAGCATTCAAATACATGAGCCCACGAAAGAGGCTTGGGGGCATGAAGGCATTCTCATTCAAACCACCCGAGTGACTTCTGAACAGAGAAATGGATGAAGTAGCCGAATGAGCTTCTGATTCTTCACAGTATAGCTTTTGGGATATCTCTGCTAGTTAGTCCTTGTCTAGTAAGCACGCTCTTCTAATCTGTGTGTAAGATCTGTCCAAATTATTTCAAAGTGTTTAGGTAATCATAACTGCCCTTTCTTATGCTGTCACTGTCAGATAGTTTTCTTTATCAATACCTTCCTTTTTAATTGATTCAGAAGGCATTATATAGTATTTTCCCTTAGAAATGTTTGAATACAGTAAACATTGCCTTCCTATAAGTATATGCCTATAAAACTACTTGGCCCAAACTTGGAAGATTTGAGTTGATTTCTTTAGGCCATTTCTTATTTCCTTACTAGTTACTAATCTGTGTTGCTTCCTACTTTCCACAGCATGCACTGCTTCTCAGTCATGCTTTTAAACTGCTTGTTCTTCCTATAGTGCCCCTTTGAGCTGTTTCTCCCTAAGCACCTCCTGGGCTAGGGAAGGGTACTGGAAGTGGGGAGAGAGCTTTGCCAAACTCAGTCCCAAACTCCGATCTTAATCTTCACGGATCACTTTAATTTTCCATTTTAATTAGCACATGTTAATTAGGCTACTTATACTTTAACATCATCTTTTAATGCTAACTACATAGCCAAAGGTTTGACTAGAATGAAGAAATTCTTTGTACTTGCCTTTCATATTTTACTGTGATTTAAGTGAACTTTTAAACTAGTGAGAGAAATTACATATAATGCCCATTACTTCATCTTTTTAGAATATATGACACCAAGATAAAAGACCTCGAAAGTGACATTGCCAAAAAGAACCAAAGTATCACCGACCTTAAACAGCTTGTAAGAGAAGCAACAGAGAGAGAACAGAAAGCCAAGAAGTACACTGAAGACCTTGAACAACAGGCACGTAATAATCTTTAAATGATAAAATGATGTGATGTAGCCACCTCAAGACCATCCCTGAATTGCCTGAAGGTGAAAAAGATGAACTTCTGACAGTGTCTCGCCTAAAAACTCACCTAGCGAATGGTACTTACTCTCACTCACTGATGGATATGTATAAGCGACAAGCTGGGTCATCACTGAGTTCACTCTCTCTGTGTCTACATCTTCATCATTAGTCATATCAGGTGTATTCTTACATCCCCAATCTTAGTACCGTTCACTGTGGACGCCATTGCCTCATACTGAGTGACTGCAGTAATTTTCTAGTTGGTCCCCGGAATACAGCTCTTTTCATAGCCTTTATCTATGTACAACTCTAACATTTTGCATCTTCTACCCATGTTAATGTTGGTTTTCCCAACATTAACCCTACCAAACTTTTGAACAACTGAAACTCATTTAAGCTTCAGATCTTTATGCCTGGTTTCTTTATCTAGAACACTAGTCAGCATGATATCCATATAGCTGACTTGTGAACTTCTATCCTTGCTTAAATTGAGGCTCTCAGAGACCCTGTACAAGCACTCTGTCCTCCCTAAATTATTTTTCTGAGAAGCCTTTCTTCCTATCGCGATGTGTCACATCTTATCACAGTATCACGACCGTTCTCCCTCAGTGAAAACATAAGGCCTCGGTAAGAAATTCCAGTTCTTCTATATGCTGTGTCCGCATTGCCTAGGGCGTGCAGTAATGAGTTGCTCTACAATTGATGACTTGAATGCATAGACCAGAACACAGTTATTTCATGCCTCCAAAAACCCAAATCTTAATACTTTTCTCTTCTAATTTTCCATTGTGCTCAAAGATTGAGATCCTCAAAAATGTTCCTGAAGGAGCTGAAACAGAGCAAGAGCTTATACAGCAGCTCCAGCTTCTTAGGTACAGACATTATGTTTGACTACTTAAATGCTTTACCACTGTGTGTCTGTGTGTGTGTGTGTGTGTGTGTGTGTGTGTGTGTGTGTGTGTGTGTGTGTGTGTGTGTGTACGCGCATGCGTACTTGTCCATGCTGCATGCGGGGGCAGGGGGTTAGGGGTCATGGGCATGCCATGTGCCGAGACGACAACTTGTAAGAATTGGTTCCCTCCTTCCAAGAATTTAAATCCGGTCATCAGCTTCAGAGCATGCATCCTTATCCACTGAACCAGCTGACCATTTATTTATTTTTTAAAAATTATTTTATATAGGCAGACTTGCTGCACTTAAAGACTAGGGTTTTCCCTGGTTGATCATTATTTCACCCTGTATCTGGAAACAGGAAGGGGGTGGGATCCCAATATTAGAATTTCCACAGTGTGATCTATTTTAAAGTTTCCTAGCAGCATAGACTTAAACCTTAGCATTCCAGAAGCAAATCTCAATGAAAGAAAAAGAAGAAATTCTATGTTTCTAGGAATTTCTGCAGTCTTTCCCTGTAAGAAAACTACTCTTGAAAATAATACCAAGACTGACAGTAAAAACTTAGGTTCTGTTATTTGGGAATTGGCATATTAAAACCTAGAGAGTAAATATTTGCCTGGACGCTCCTAGGCCATCTCTTCAGTATGTGGTAGCCAGTACACAGCCCAGGAAATGTCTGAGTGCAGTTTCCACGGCGTTATAGGAATCGCTGGCGTACACCTACTGCTTATTTTTCTAACATGCTATCGTCATACTCTAGACTAGCCAATAACCAGCTGGATAAAGAAAAAGCAGAGCTAATCCATCAGATAGAAGTTATCAAGGACCAAACTGGAGCCGAAAGTAGCACACCTGGTAATGTATTTGGTAAAACTCGTTGACTATCCCTAGTTTTGATTTAGTGCTTGTCTTGTGTTTCTGACATTGTTGTCTGTAGTCTCATACCCGACAGGAGCCTTCAGAGCTGTTCTCTCAGGCTGCGAAAGTGTTCCCAGGTATCACTTAGACTTGCTTAGACTGCTAAGTGGCCCAAGTGTTTCTCCTAGGTGTTTAAACTTTATCACAGCATGTTACCAAGCAACAGATGCTGTTGTTTGCCCTCAGTTTCTAAATAGACTTCCTTCAGTCCCTAAGAACATTTCCTTCTAAATGTTACCAATCATTGTCTTAATGTTAGTTTAGTAGTTTTAAAAAATACTTGTGTGTTTTCTATTATAAAATAAAAATGTACTTTTTATTCACTTTCTTTCCTATTCAGAACTTAGCAGTACAAAACATTCTTGTATGTGTACACACACACAGAATGCAGTTCTTA
Organism: Rattus norvegicus; assembly: GCF_021556685.1. NCBI lineage: Eukaryota > Metazoa > Chordata > Mammalia > Rodentia > Muridae > Rattus > Rattus norvegicus. The sequence goes on from NC_141540.1 coordinate 45,096,980, forward strand.
ATTATTTGCACATCTGTATTTGCAAATGTAACTCCAAATCACAATATATTTATAATTCATCAAATCAACTCATGATGTTTTTGCAAAAAGGCACAGTGATGATTTTTAATAGCCTCCCATTCCCATCTCTGGGAAAATGTTAGGGCATGGCATTCTTTTAGTTTTCATATGGAGGTGCTCTAGGTTAGAGTGCTGGGCACCTGTGTACCCAGCTAGAGATTGAGTCCCAGCTCTGACACTTTTAATGAGACTTTTAATTTAGCCATACTCAGTAGCTTAAGACCACTGAGCATCTATTTTTGAAACTAAAGAAAATATGAGGATGAGTTGTTTGTAGAATCTAAGATGACAATTTGAGCATGTATATTTATGAATATATTTTCATTTCACCTAGGATCCATGGCTTGCTATTTGCTAATTTTTTTTATCAAAAACTTTTAAAACGGGAATAGATCTTATATGTATATTGAGTTTTGTGTATTTTTTCTGGATGCACACTATAATTCCAGCTGCTCTTAATGTACTACTGAGACCTTTTAAGATGTGTACACCATTCATGTCTTTAATAACTCCATAGTATGTTAGTGAATGGATACCAGTGAGCAGGTTACCTCAGGGTCCATGCTCAGCATAGTTCCAAAGCTTCTGGCATAACCACACTGAACCTCCTAACCCAATCGTGCCATCCATTATCTGATAGTGTGATAAAGTGGTGTCATGTTCTACTCTACAGGATTACACCAATCTTACATTCTGAATAATCTAGAACTATTTCATAGAGCTCCTGTAGAGTCCTGATGCCACTCTTACTAATGCGTGATATGATTTGTGCCAGGCACTATGCTAAGGGATTTACAAAACTTTCACTTTATTCTTAGAATGTCATAGGATCAGTATTGTTGTCTTTATTTTGTACTTGATAAATGATTAGTAACCCATCTGTCCTCAAGATCAGGACAACTGGGAACTGGCATAAGAAGGTCAAGCATTAATTCTATGAAAGTTCAGAACTCCTAACCATGCCATGGTTTTAACCCCTGTGCTACTGTGCTTCTTGATAACTAAAACCAATATTCATCCACCTAGAATGGACGTGTGATTGCTAGCTTGGTGTGCTCTTAACACAGTACCAGTGATCTATTAATTCTGTTGACGTTAGGAGGGTCTCTAATTTGTCTAATCCAAAGCCCTTATACTACCTATGTCTTAAGTAAAGGAAGACCAAAAGATAAGCATTTCAGAGAATACTCTGCTTCAAAATCAGTCTGTTTGGATGTCCTAATCAACATGTAAAATGAGGGCAATCAAAGAGCTTTCAGAATACATTATACATATTCCTTAAAGCAGTATCTCACCTACAGTGTGTGTGCAAGACCTCAGTGACTATGCTCAAACTAATAAAGATATGCATATTGACGGCGCATACTGGGGTACTACTCACAGTAGCCAGGGTATAAGATCAGCTACTCTGTCCATCAACAGATGCACTGATAAAATGTGATATAAAATTCTTTAATTTTTATTAAGTCATAAAAATATCTGTATGAGAATAAATGATTACAGGTCACCTTACTCAATAATATAGGTCAGTCTTAGGAATACAAATATTTTCTCTTCTCTTCATCTGTAGAATTGAGATTTACATGAGATAGGACATGAAAATACAAGGGCGACTTTTTTTGCCTCCAAAAGGAAAATGCATTGTTGTTTGATTTGAAACCTTCTTTGTCCCCTGTCTTTGAGTTATAGAGGACTCCAGTACACTTCCTGTCCTTATGAAAACTTTTTTCCCTCATTTCATCAAACTTTAGCATTAAAACAAAACTCTTTACCTTCAAAGATTGCAGTGCCATGACACTGTTATTTCTTAGCCTTTGTGCTGTGTGACAACAGCCTTTTCCTCCTGCACTCCTTCATCTATGCCACACACAGTCTTAGAAATTTGGCATATAGTGTAAAACAGTTATATACGGTAGCCAAAGGTATTTGGTGTGAAGGTATAAATGGCCAGCTTGCCATTTTAGTTCTTTGCCTATACAAGTACTTAACAAATTTACTGGTTGCACGATTTTCTCTCAAAAACAAGAATTTCTCTCATATAAAAAAGAATAACCCACATTTCTGATGCCTAGCAGCTACCCCTCTTGCTTGTTGTCTTGTGACCATAGCTACTAGTGGGAGCAGTTTCCATGAGAAGTCTGCACACCATACAGGGCCAGATCATGGCAGACTGTAGGTTTCATGTTTCCTGATTATTCTGAAACAAATCCTCTATCTTTAACTGACTCATAGTCAAGATAAACATGTCATAATTTTCATGGCTATTCTGGCAGATTCTGATCAACTGAAGAAAAAGATAAATGACCTGGAGACACACCTCAGAAAGTCAGAGCCAGAAAAGCAACATTTGAAGGTAATTCTTCTCTGTATCTAACTTTAGTATGCTCAGCGTTTTGTGAAATCAGCTTGAGGAAACAATTTTTATGATCACCATCTTTAAGTATGTGCCTAAAAATCCATGGATTTATTTTACATTTACTTTATTATTATTGGACTCATGACAACTTTTTATTAAACAACTGGCAACAGCAAAAAATCAGACAAACAGAGAGGATTAGAGAATAAATTTATTTTTAAATTGTAACCAATGCAACCCTCTTAGGGTTTTTTTTTTTTTTTTTTTTTTAACTGTTTTCTTAATTTGTGGGTCATGGTGGAAAAGGTGTTTTTTAAGCACCTTGAAATTATTTTCAGGGATCTTTACCTTAAATCATTTCTGTCCTCCCCCTTAAGACTCCAGAAACACAATGGCTAGAAGTGAGCCCTGGCTGCTCACCGCTGTTAGTGTAAACACCGCTCACATCACTCTCCTTCACCAGGTACTCAACTCTTACAAGTCCCAGAGTTTCCGTGATCATCAATATTAGATAGAAAGGTAAAAAATCAGAACATTAAAAATATTGAAAAATCTTAAATGTTGTAAAAAGCAAAATCCTTTTAGCTTGCCTGAGAATATCTGAGGCAGTTTAAAGATCCAATCTTAAAATTAAGCCAAAGATGGCAGCTTATACATTATGCACATGGTACAATGGAACCTTGAACGGTAAAATATAAAGAAAAATATTTAAGATTTTGAGTTTTCGTGTTTACAATCAAATTTAAATTTCAAACCAAAAACATGTATCCTGTATGTAACTTTTAGGAGGAAATTAAAAAGCTGAAAAAAGAACTGGAAAATTTTGACCCTTCATTCTTTGAAGAAATTGAAGACCTGAAGTACAATTATAAGGAAGAAGTGAAGAAAAATATTCTCTTAGAAGAGAAGTTAAACAAACTTTCTGAACAATTTGGATTTGAATTGCCTAGCCCACTTGCTGCTTCTGAACAACGGGAAGATGGAGAAAGTCCTAATGGCGTCCCGATTTATTAATGGCCTCATTTAAAACTGTAGATTTAAAACTACTGATGACATAGAAGTTTCAGCTGGAAATCAGTCTCTGACCTACAGAATTTACCTCTCAAAATACTGTATTATTTTGCTTAAAAATAAAATCATATTTAGTTTTAACTTGTTAGAAAAGTATATTTTTGAAGACCTCAATAATTTATGACTATATAGTATATAATGAGCTACGACAAAAATTTATGACTATATAGTATATAATGAGCTATGATAAATATTTCCTATTTTCATATTTTAAATTCTCTAAAAGCATAAAGGTAAGCTTATAACAATCTTACTATTTAAAATTGATTATTTTATACTTATTTTTGTGTTAAGTTATTCAAACCTAACGATGATTTCTATAAATACATAGAAACATGTTTAGAAGTTGACATGTGTTTTGCCAAGCAGCTAGGAAAAATAAATTGACCTGTGTAAACATGGCAAACCTGTCCCAATAAAAAAATCACAATAGTCCCAACTATTATTTCTATTTTATATATCAAGGGTTATATCTTTGAGCCTATCAAATTTCTGCTTATCTATTTTTGAAAACTTATTAAACAAAGACTGGTGATCAAAAGCACAGTCATATTTGTCCAGGTTCATGTTAATAATAACTGGTTTGGAGTTCATGTAGGTATCCGGAAGTGGCCAGCATAAACCAAGATGGTGGCGGTGGACCTGTAAGGAGAAAAAAAATGGTGGTATTAACTTTAGTCCGTAAATTACATCGTAACTTGCTTGTCTGTAAATTACATTGTAGCTTACTTGTAAATACTTATTTCGGGTGTCTGCTACCTACCAGGTACAATGTAAGGGTCCACCTTTTCTTACTTATTTTAATTAAATGTCATAGCTATCATTAAATGTCAGTGCTGTCTGCCTTCCCCATTCGAATCTGAGCTTCCTGAAGGCAGAGCAGTTGCTTTGTTAACTCTGCTAATTCCTGAAAATGACTAACAAAATCAGGAGCTGCTTCCTAAACATTTAATGAGTAGAGTCTGTTGGTGACTACAGAAAAGAAAGAAAGAAAAATGTGAGCCAGACATGTCTGTCACCAAAGGGAATATTCGTGGTAGACTGACTGGTAGGGCAGTCTGGATCACAGCTGGCTGGGACACTGTCAGATAGCTGTTTCCTCCACATGAAAACGTGCCCTCTAGATGGAGCCCCTTTAAGACCCAGAAAGTAAACAAACTTCACAAGTCTCAGGAAGGTCCCTAAAACTGTCAAGATTCCCAAAACTTTCTGCAAGGTTACAATTGCTGGAGAGAAGATTCTCCTCCCACCACAGCAGCTGGGAGCTGCCTGCAAAATGTGTGGGGAGTCCCCAGGATACTGCTTTGTGTCGTCACTCAAGCGGGGAGAGCTCCTGACTGACTGATCCTGCAGCCTTTGGTCCTCCGTGCTGGGAAGTAGCTCCTTACCCATATTCCTGTAAGTAACCCCAACGATGTCCCTGGTTCACTACGGGGTCTGTCCTCAGTACTTTATCCATGGTAAGTGGGCATCTGTTCCTACCTCCCTAGAACTAGACAGTCACACAAGCAGACAGCGTGTGTTTGCCCAGATGGCAATGGGAGCCAGTGATGGGAAGTTGAGAAGGGCTGTGTCACGGCAAGTCTCGCCGTCCCTCAACAGCATTTTGCAGGAAGTAATGAGTCAGTTGTGAAGAATGTGCAGAAATGAAAGATGAGTGCTTTAGGGGGCAATAGAGTAATTCAAGCCACTGATTTGCATACTAGCCTAAATTAAAACGAGCACCTAGTTGAATATAAAACAGATTCAATGATGAGAGCTTTAAAGAACTGGTGGCCAGATGTCTGAAGTAATGGCAAGAGGACTTAAACAGTGAACAGCGGCTTCTAATTTCAGTGAGTAATGTGGAGATGGGAGTGCAAAGACTCAGATTTGAACATTATGAATTTCATATGCCAGTGAGAAATCAGACAAGTCCAGGGGACAGGGCACAAAGGGGTAAGGTAATTCATTCTGTGTAAGCTGCCACTGGGCACTTTTCTACTCAACAAATTCTCTAATAAGTTAGTTGGGGAAGTGCTGAATTACACTAGGCACAGCATGGATGAGAGAACACAATGTGCACGAGTTCCCAGGAGGGAATGTGCTATCACTTTACCTCGGAAGAACATCCGGTATAGAAGTGCCTGGCTGAACATCTCCATCAGGACGAAGTCAGCCTGACACTACCCATAAACTTGACTGACAGCATATGAAACGAGGGAAACACTAACTGCATGCCAGAATCTGAGGGTCATCTTTTTATTTTCAGAACAACTTTAAGCTGATTTTGTCATTACCTTAATTAAACAGCCGTCACCGCAATGCCACACAATCCCTTCTATTTGACCCTCTCTGCAGCCTTCAAACCAGGACAGCAGGTCATTGTGTTTCAGTGTAGGCAGGTTTCTGACCTGGAATGCCCCATGTGGTGTAAGAAAATGTAATGGGTATTTCTTGCTTCCTAGCCCTGAATGGTAAAAATTTCAAAAACAAACAAACAAAAACACTTTCAGTCATATTCTTTTCAGAAAGAGTGAGAAAATGTATCTTGCCAAGTGTATAAATAACTAAACATTTAGGAATAGTGCTAACAGAAAGTGTGGTTTTCTGTAGAGAATAATCCCAAGTGCAGTAAGTCCTTTTGTCACTCAAATGTACTTCTTCCATAAGCTCGAAATTCCACTTTCATGTATTATCTGCACTGGGCGTTGGGGCACTGGCCTGCGGACCAAGTCCAGACAGACACCTATGGTAAGTAGCTTCACTGGAATGTAAGTACTACTGATAGCCATTTCAGATATGGCTAATAAAGCTTAAAATATTGGCTCTCAAACATTTTTTTACAGGAAATAATTTGCTAGCGTGTTATGTCATTAGCTACACTCTGCTTTTATTCTGTGTTTACCTAATGTCACCTTTGATCCTATATGTAAGCTTAACACCGACCACTCAAAGCCACTTAAGCTTGTGTCTGCATACACGCGTCTGTGGAGTACAGGTGTGTACATGTTTGCAGCCTGCATTATGGAGACAGTAGGTCAACACTGAATATCTTCAATTGCTTTCTACCTTATATTTTGAAAAAGGGTGTCTTGCTGAACCTGACGCTCAATGATTAGGTTATACTGCCTGCCTACGAGGCCCAGAGAGCCTCTCATTTATACGTCTCTGGCTCTTGGGCTACAGGCATGCACCACTGTGCCCAGCTTTTGATAGGGGTGTTAGGGATCCAAGCTCTGATGGACTGGGCCATTTCCCGATACCTTCAATCTGCTTCTGATCTCTCTAGAATGCTATTATAGCTTTAGTGCCTTTATTCTGCGACTCTCCTTTCAGCACTACTCCAGAGTGCCACAGATTGACTCAGTTCATTATGGCATACCTTCTGATGCTTTACACAGGGTGATGCCAATTCTTACTTTTGCCCACACTTATTAATGACCTAACAGGGAAGAGTGCATTTTTCACCCAACTAACTCACCTAAAATTTGTAAAGCAATGAAAAGCTGCATGTCAATGATTCCTTTTAATGCGCACTTGATAAAGCCATCGTAGGGAAGGATGATAGGATAAAATCAACCTTTTGCGTTAACAAATGCAAATGATTAGCCATAGATAAATTTTCCCATGAACATAAGATTTGCAGAAACGGGTGTGCCCCTAGCAAATGGACACAAATGTGTTAGTTACCTCTTCAGTGTGCTTCTCAATGTGACTCTAGGACTTCTCTGTATGATAAACACCTCCGCTTACCATATGGGTTTCCATTGATATTCGTTCCTATCAGCTCCAGAGTTTGCTCTAAAAGCTCTGACAGGGGAACAGCACTAATTTCCAAAACCCCAGGATCGTCAGGATGGTGCCTTAGTACCAGGGCAATTCCAAACTCATAGCTCACTACAGACGAGTGCCAGCAATACTGCTTGCTGTTCTTTTCTACTGGTACCCAACCTGTTAAAGGAAAAGTATCCTTAGCACATTGGTTCTGTTAAAAGATACAGACTTTTTTGTTTGTTTGTTTGTTATAAACATTCCTTCTTTTTTAGATTCCCTTATACAGACAATGAAAATCAGTGAGGAAGTTAACAGTTTCGCTGTTTTTTTTTTTTTTTTTATAATCATTTGTTTATCCTGTTGGGTAGGAACATGAATTAAAGATATTCTTCAAAAAAACTCATTTTGGTTCAGGAGCAAGTGAACACTACACTGAGGCAGCATTAAACTGTGTTCTGCTTTTAAAAGAGCTGTAGCATCTTTTCTAACTGCCTAGTACTGTCAAAACGACAACAAAGAGACACAGTCGGTGTCCCACAGGGTACACCATTTTTCTAGATAGACACAGTCAGTGTCCCACAGGGTACACCAATGTTCCAGATAGACACAGTAGGTGTCCCACAGGGTACACCATTGTTCCAGATAAACACAGTAGGTATCCCACAGGGTACACCATTATTCCAATTGAGCTCCACAGTTTATTGATTTCCTGTTTGTTGTTACTGGTTTGTACTTTTATTGCTAGATTAAGCTGCCTCAATATGGAAAACTTGCTACAAATAAACAAGTCACTCTAACAAAAATCCGATAAACTATGATTATCCTTGAGAAATATTCGAACCTAAAAGGATATCCCCTTCTATATTTTAATATAAACAGACTTTTCAATAAACTTGATTCAGAAACTGCCCTATGGCGATAAATAAACTGAAGAGCAAGGTGAAAACAAATTCCTGATTGGAACAGTTTTGTTTGTTTCTTATACTAAACACAAAACACACTTGGGAGGAGATTACGTGATACCAGGAATGTGTCCATTTTCATCAGGCACTGGCTTCCCGTTCTGTTTTTCTATTTCCTTTGCTGGTATCCAGCACTCTGGGACAGGCTTGAAGTCTTCCTCCGTGTTCCAATGAAACTCTAAAAGGAATCGTTACACTTCATGCAGTTGCATAATAAATCCATCACTCTCAGAGGTGGTAAGTCCTCTCTATTATCACTGCCATGTAACTACATCCCAACTTAGGGAACTAACACCATAAATACTCAACTTTGAATACACTACCACATACACACTACAGCTAAAGTAGCCAATAGTCTATTAGGATGTATGAGTTTAATGTGCTCACTACTTGGTACTTTATAAGTTATATATATAACTGTAGCAAGTTATATATATATATATATATATATATATATATATATATATATATATCTCAGTATAAACTGGTAATGAATGTATATATGTATTGTGTGATATAGGTCATATATATTTAATATATATAAAATGACAGTATGATATATAAGATTGTGTTTTCCAAAGATGGAAATTCAAGATGGATATACATAGAAGAACTATAGCAATAAACCACACATTTCAACTATTGAAATCTGAGAAGTTTAAAGAAAAACCCACTAACCTTTTGCATTTTCTTTTGAATGTAGAAATTTTTTAAATCTTTTGTCAGCTTGCTTGTTAGGTTTTCTATCTAGTCGCGCCCAAAGGTATGGCTGACCTAAAAATGTAGTATAAAAGGAAAAGTTGAAAGAAAACTAAGAAAAACCAACATCCTTGAAAGACAAAAGAAATTGAGTCTATGCTGCGTGGCACTAAGGTGCTATCCTAGTGTGTGAGAGATGCACTTCCTTTATTAAATAAAGAGGGTGACAAAAATGCATGGTCCTTTGATCAGAATGCTCCCTGGTCCAGTCCTCAATGAGGGAGCATAACCAGGTCAGTGTATTGACACATGCCCTAAACACTACCCTGCAGTGTGGGCTATGTATATATTAAGCATCTTTAAAATGTATATAATCCGATGTATGATATATTCCAATAGTGTAAAACACTGTACTAAGATAAGAGAGTCAGCCAGCCACAAAGGTCATTTACATGCTTACCTATAGTCAAATTAAAAGACAAAGTAGATTGGGCTAAGAGACTGGGGGAGGGGCTCTGTGGAGAGGGGAGGTGGATGAGGGCGTTCCCAGCAAGCAGTTTTAGTTCTAGAAGATGAAGTATGCTGGAGGTGAGTGGCAGTGATGGTATGACCATGTGAATCTCCTTAATGCCAGTGTTTCACACCATTTTAAAGTCCAGTCATGATGGCAAATCTTTGTGTGTACCTTAAAGTTGAAAATCAAGTTTTAAAGTGCATTCCTTGACACCAAGTAATATGTCTATCTCATCTACCTATTTTTGTTCTTGGAACTGAGAGTCAATCTCACATTCCGTTAGTAATTACAACAGCTTTCCCTAATATTAACCTTGTGAACTTTCTAAAGTATGTTCCTGATCAGAGACCTGGCCAGTGGGGATGAAAACACAGGGCACAGTACTGGGATGCTGCAATGGAAGACAAGCTTCCGACATGGACAAAGCCAGGTCCCATTACTGTGCGGCCATTCACTAACTAAATGCTCTTAGACACCACTGAGCCCGGCTGAGACTCACTCTCCCCATTACTGATACAGAAAGGCTGATGCTGATTATGCAAATGAGGGATCACGCAACACCTATTTATCAGGCTACCTGGCCCTTCATGGTATCAAGTTAGTGTTAGTCACGTGTCTTTTCTTTCCCCAGGAAAAGGAAGCATGACCACTGATTTTTTTTTACTCATCTACAACAGGTTTTCAAGAGTGGAGTCTATACCCATCTCAGATGGTACAGGATTTATACAATAGTACTTTTAGTAAACAAAATAGTTGGATTTTACCTTTGTAGTTAGTAACATAACAACATGTTCCATCCACTTTTTCTGTTGCAACCGCATTGTACACATCTGCATCTAATGCCTTTTCACTTAGCGTTTCAGTTGCCAAAACTTTAAATGGCTTAAAAGAAAAGAGAAAAAAACCTGATGTAAGATACACAGCCTCTGCCTTCACACATAGGCTCACCTGAACTGTGCTTAATTTCATCAGTTCTAAAGGTCTCTCTGCTTCCCATTCTGCAAGAAAAGTTGAAGCAATTTATTTTCTGAGGTATCCTGAATTATTTGCTTCTTTGTTTTTTGGGGCTTTGTTTGTTTGTTTTTGTTTTTAGGCCTGTGTCACTCTGGAGCCCAGACTGCCCTTGATGTCCTAACCCTTTTGCTTTTGGCTCTAGTTCTGGGACTCCCCTCCTGTCCTACCATACCAGCTCATCTACTCTTTGGTAATGGGATCACAGTGAAATTTAACTTGTACACAGACTGCTGAGTACTGACATGCTTCTCCCCACAATGAAGCCAGGAAACACACACACCTTACTCTGTGGCATCCTCAGCACAGGTTCAAGATGAACAATCCCATTCTTTGTGACTATGCATTAACTATTCTTGACACTGGGAATAGAGAAGGATGAACTGCTTAGCTTTAGTGGGCTACAACACTGAGAAGTACCAAAGAGGAGAAGGGAAAGGAGAACGGCACAGGGAGTCCTCTGATAAGGAACATCCAAGCAGATCTGATGGACAGGAAGAAAAGGCCCAGAGTCAGGACATTCTTGTATGAAGAATGCAAGTCAACACGTTTGTGTGTGCTTGGAAGGAAGTACAGGTAAAATTACATCACAGGCTTGCTTAATTCCAGATGCTGTTTGGATTCAATCCATGTAATCCCCATGCTCCAAGATTAAGTCTTAGAGTCATTAAATATGAGATATTTACATTTTTTTTCAAATCACACTTGGGTTCTTAATAGTAGTGGGAGTCCAGGAGAGAGGGCCTCTGTCTCAGGCCACATTTTCAGAAAATGAGAAAAGGTGGCTCCTATTTTAAGCTTTTAAGGCTTTCTTGCAAAGCTGAAATCCAAATGCTTGCCATAGATGTTAAAATATATAAAGGCATGAACAAGATGTGACCTTGTCATAAAGAGGTCACAAAGATGTGCATCACTAAGAACCTTTTGTCATCATTCTAGTCTTTCCTTCAATGTCTCTTCCCCTCCTGCAACATAAAACAAAACCTCCAAAACCAGCAGTTCCTAAAATTGACAATTTCTTTTAAAAAACAAAGTCAAAATGCTTCATGAATACATTCTTTTCATGGCTGATCTCAACAGCATGATAAAACAACACACTTCTCTGAGCATGTCATCTCTGGTCAGCTGTGATGAGCTTTCTCCAAGTCACAGATTTAAAAGCATCTTTCAGGACAGGGATATTACTCAACGGGAAAGCATTTGCCTAGCATGTGCAAGACTGTGGGATTTATGCTAAGTTGCTAACATGTGGATCTCCCCACTCTCTTGTATAATCGGCCAATATGGTCTACAAGGGAACAGAGATGAGTAGAAGTTGAGTAGGGGGTTTGGAACTCCTGTAAATACTCACACCAGGACCAACTATCAGGAGGTAGATTAACTTTACTTTTGGTGATTCAAAGCTTATGTTTTGGGGGACTGAGGGTAGGATGGGCAAAAGTCATTCATTGGCTGACGGTTTAGGGTACCAAAATGCCTCATTAGCAGGGGGAAGCATTTCAGGAATCTCAGGTGCTGCCTGAACAGGTTCTTACCAGAAGAGCACTATTCCTGTGATCTAATTGAGGCTGCCAGGTATGTGTGGCTTAAAATTCACAGACAAAGTCAGAGAAGACGTCCTGCTAATGAAGGAAATCTCCCATATTTCGCCGACCCCAGAGTCTATCTGGTTATCTGTGTGTTAACAGCCATTTAATCTAAAAAGACAAGAAAGGGGCCCATGAGAGAAGAAAAATGGGGCTCAAAAGATCATGGGAGAGTAATAGAGCACCAAAATGGAGAGGTAATGGGGGAGAGGGAAGCACTGCCAACTGGAGTCTGTGGGAGCTTGTGAAGTTTGCAGAAGTGGAGAAGGGACAACCCAAATTACACATGAAAATGCCACAATGTATGCTAATTAAGAAAGACCAGGGCGCCAATGGTACAGCGGTAATGTTGAAAAGTGTGGAACTCATTTCAGATGCACAAGCGGATCCTGAGTTGAGAGGTTAAGCCCTTTGCTCCATATTAAAGAATCACATTGATATAAGCTATCTATATATTCTCCTTTCACTGAAGGCTCACTATGTAAAACACGTAGCAATACGACTAGTAAGCCTTAAGATGAGAACTCAAATTAAGCAAGAAATTCCACGAGGTCTGATTTGCATGACCTAGTTAGGCTAGCTGTCAAGACTGCCCTGGGTTCCTAGCGCACAACAGGTAAACAATTCCTTCCCCTCAGACATTTGACAGTAGTTCCACATTAGACTGCATGACATCTCATTACTCCGGTGCTGTCAAGGGGAAGATTACGATGTAGATTTTCAAATCTGCCAGAACACGTTAGAGTCACCTGATCAGGGAGGGTACAGTTTAAAAAGAACTCTCTCCCACACTCCTTGCAGCCAAGAAGATACAAGAAGCTGGAGGTCAGGGAAAATGGAAACTTCACCCAAACCTCCCTGGTAAAACCTGCAGGGCTCCGGGGCAGCAGCACACGCCGCCGGGTACCTGATGCTCTCGCTTAGCTGAAGGCTCAGCTTTCACCTCCGTCACAAACACGCACGGCATCTTCCGCTGCACCGAGCCCAAGCGATTCATGGTGCCCACGCGCAACTTGTCTCCACTGAGCTGGGGCCCGGGCCGAGGAAGTCTGCAGCAACAAACAGAATCCAAACACCAGCCAGAGGATCCAAGCAGCACCGTCAAGGTCCACCCGGGAGAGAGGCGGGGACTCAATACCGGAAGCGACCGTCTAGTCGCGGTGCATTCTGGGAGTTGTAGTGCGATCGTGAGGCTACAGAGCATGCGCCTCCACGTGCGTGATTCCCTTATGTTTTGATGTCCAATTAAAAAACAAACAAAACGAACCGTTACCCGATGTTGTGTACTTGGCCAAGACTTAGTAACGAAGATGTTTTCGGGAATTAATGTTATCAGTGATGAATCACTTTAGGATGCATTTTAGCACTTTTCTACTGAAACTCTCTTACCTGTTTATTTTCTATCAAATTTAAAGAATTGGAAATCCAGAGAAGTTTAGAAAATACTTTCAGACATTTCCTAATGTTCAGACAGAAAACCTGACTTCCCAGGAAAAACATTAAAACAAGCAAACCTTATAATTAACAAAACTGGATTTGTTTGAATTAATCACCACACCGTGTATAATTTGTTTCTTGATATCCTTTCCAATGAGAGTAAAATTTAAACAAGTTCAAAAACAGAAATAACAAAAAAGCTCTGCCAAGTTTTTCTTGGGAATCCAACAAAAGACTTGAAACAGCTTCATTTGACTTACTGTCTAAAAGGACATTAGAAGGAAATAAAATTGAAGCTTGGATAAAAACTATTCTAGTAGTAGAAACCTGAGACCATAGGGAGGTTTTTGCCCTTACTATTTTGGAAAATTGGAGATACCAATTTATGTTTCTATTATTTCTTTATAATTCCAATTAATATTTCTATATTTAGTCAGCATGCATTTGACTACCTAGCATTTTACCTACTTAGCTCTTGGGGAAAAAAAAAATGAAATATCCTTGTCTCACTTGGAAGTATGTGTTTGTCAGGGGACCCTCAAAGAATACGATGTTCCTAAAAACAAGTTTACAGTTTCTTGATTACTGAATCAGAAGGGAGGGAGGGAAAAATGTCCAAGCACACAAAATTTTATACAAAACAAAGGGATTGGTGTAGGGAGAGAGTACCAATGTGCTTCTGGCTCTGTTGTATCGAAACCAGAAACTTCTTAGCATTTTAAAGTCAAGCGTTGGTACCTTCTCCGAGGCTCTAGAGGAATCCTAAGGAACAACTTGTCTTGTGGGTTTCAGACAATTAAATGACCTTTAAAAGCTCTCAACTGTCATTTCCCAAACTGCCACAGAATATTCTAGATCCAACATTCTGCCATTTCTTAGAAAAGATAATCTTCCAAAAACATTCCACTTGCTCTAAGCCTCTCTCTGGAAGGACCAACAGCTGTATTTTTTGGTTTCTTAAATGCCTGGAGAAAGGCTTCCAACAGAAACAGAAGACAGCAGGAGAACGTCACAGGATCAGGTTATAGATGTAGACTGTGCTTCTAATGGATATCAGTCATTGGCTTCACTTGATTCCCATAGAGAGCTGGGAGAGCCCCACCCCTGCACTTAGAGGGGTACTACAGGATAATACATTGAAAAGAATTTTTTTTCTTCTCCGATGTGTTCTTAATTTAGTACACACCAAGAGGAAACTCCATGTGAATCTATCTTGACCAGCACAATACAGTATTTCTGGGCCTATTTTCGAAGATAAATATTTCATTTTAATTATAGGGAGTCAAAAAAAATTCTTCTCAAGTAGAATTATAGCTTTCTGTATAAGACTAAAATGAAATCGGCATCCAGAAGGAAGTGAGGTAACAGTGGAAAGTAAAAGGAACTGATAGGAAAAGGAAAAAGAGGAAAGGGGGGCAGTTTGGGGTGTTCTAGACTGACAAAAGTTACACGATGAAGGAGTTTTTTTAATTTTATATATTTTTTAATATTTTTGTTAATCCCTTTTGTGTTTTGGAGCTGATTTTGATTTTGCTGTGCCATCAGCTCTCAGGAGGTAAAAGCACTTTTCATAGCTTTTCCTGTGAGAATTCTCTTAACTCAGTTTGGTAAGTGTATTGGAAAGCAGTCTAATGAAGCTTCACCCTTAATTGGGGAATTCACCTGGAGGAGATGGGATGAGGCCTTCTCAGAGGTGTTCCTTCCACTTGCCCGTTAAGGTGGGCACTTTGCTGGTGCAGAGCTGAAGAGAGGAGCAAACCAGAAGGGAAAGCTTATGTTACATATCCATCAACATGTCCAAGGGCTTTGCTGAAACTTCATCTGCTCCTTTACTTTCAACACTGCTGCAATCCTTTGGGTTATAAGCAAATTATCGTTTTCTAAATTTAGTCTTATTTCCAAGATTAGTAACCTATGCTATGGATTTGAAAAATTCATGGCAATTTACCATTTTTCTCAAAGTGGAGATCGGTGTGTGTCTTGGTCAGTTGAGATTTCAATTCAAAGACTGCAGGAATTTAAAATCCTGCTTTGATCCAGTGTATTTAGTTGTCTCCAGCCAAACCTAGGTGCCCTGTGATGAATATTCCTCATTTACACTGTTTCCCATGGGAAAGGTGCTAGCATGAAGGCTTTCGAAACTGCTCATTGAAATGTCTTGGTCTGGGAATCAGAAGACTTCACAAGCTTTTCAACAAATTCTACAAGTTTTCAAGCACTCTGGAAATACAGCATTTGCTATTGGATGACATGAATTCTCTTTTGATGGACAGAAATGTAACGAAGGCACCGGATGAATAGGTACTGACTTATTTTCATGTATGTTTATTACTGTGTTAAAATCTACATATGATTTTTACCCTAAGTCAGTGTACAATACCAGGTATTTAATCAATTGTATCTATTTTCTTGGAATATACATATCATATATATTATCATATGTGCCTTAGTTGTACTGCCAGACCATATATAGAAATAACAACATCCTTATTAAATACTTACCCGATTTTAATTTTGAAAACACAAAATTATATTTCTTTAATCAGAACACTAGAAGATAAAAACAATGTAAAATCTACAAGTAATGCTTAGTATATTTGACATATATTGAATAAGGGAAATAATCCACATAGGTGAAGTAGCCTACAGTTGCATATGAGGTCATTTGTGATGAGCAAACAATGGATTACGTAACAATGAGGAAAATTCTGGAAGTTTGAGTTTGTGTGATTACTAGTAACCACTTTCAACATTTCTGCAAAGCTAGAGAAGGTATCTTCTAATTTAAATTTATTTAAGAATTATCTATTGTGTAATATACTGTCAACAGGAGGTCAGTTTTAAAGGAATAGTACTGATAACCTGAAAGGCTGTGGAAAAGAACAAGTTTTCCCCCTTACACACTGATAGTTCTTATATTTGCGTTCCTGCAATTTGTACATATTTATAAAAAAAACAGTCATTGGATTAGCAGCAAGAGATTGAAAATGGCAGAAGTTGGGAATGACTGCTATTTCTTTGTTAATTCCACATGCATAAAGGTAAATATTGTACAACTTACAGTACACATGCTTAAGCTTTTTAGTTGAATGAAGGGAGAGACAGCAATAAAAAGATTCCTTAACTCTGATGGGAAGGCCTATGTATTTTTTAATATCTTGAATTTATGTGAGAAATTTGGGTTAATTTAAAACTATGATATCATGATTCTATATGCCAATTTCATGTTTTCATATAACATTTTGCATATATTATTCATTTCAAATTCTTAATTCTGCTCATTCTATAATGGTATTTGTAATATAGCCTATTTTGGTGAATGTGGTTTCAGTCATACATAATCCAGTAGCTGAATTCAGGTTACTCTCCACTGTGTAGTATCTGTTTCCTTAAAAAACTGTTATTGCATTCTTTTCTGTCAGAAGTCTGAATAATAGAAAGTAACTAAATACCATGTAAAGGGGTATAGAGTGTAACATAAACAAATCAACCAAATTATAAGTTTTGTAAAGTGGGAAAACTGAATTGGTCTTAATGGATGTTAAACCAAATATATGTAGGAACTCTCTTGTTGCTCATGTCCCAAATGAACCTAAAATAAACAATAAACAAAAAAAAATACTAGATACTCTGTCTGGTTAAGCATCTTTCAGCTCTGCTCGAAACTTCTAGTCTAATTCATTAGTCAGGGGAACTCAACCCATGTCTGTCACGTTACCTTTCCAAAGAAATTTTAGATGACAGACATTTTGTCTCAAAGTAGCACTGAGTTTTGTCTCTTTCTCTGTTTTTCCCCAAATGATTGATGACTAGTAACCTCTAAGGATTATAGATAGATAGAAGATGATTGATTGATGGATGGATGGATGGATAGATAGATAGATAGATAGGCAGACGAGATGAGATAAGATGATATTGGATTAGATAGAATTTAGAAACCACTTTGCGTTACATCTCAAGACTATCACAACATCCTATGATAGCATATAATTTTATTTTTTAAAGTGTAAAAACAAACAGAATATGAGTGGTTATTGACAAGTAGGGAAGCCATGGTGATAAATTCCAGTTTACCTGATTCTAAACTCACAGCTTTAAGAGTACAAACTCCATCTTTGAAGGGAGAAGAAAGTGAAGAAAGAAGTAGAAAAAAGGCATAGCTTATTTGCCAAAGAGGGAGGAATGGAATGGGATATCGCTATTGTTTGCAGTTCTCCCATCTACAAGACAATGGCCAACAGTTCTTCTAACTGTGGATAGATACACAAAAAATCTATAATTCAAAAAATCAACTAATAGTAGACCATTGACACAATCCACCTGTATAAAAATATTTAGTCAACTGTCTTTATATTTCAAGAACATAAAACATGTATGTTATGTGTGATATAATTAATTCAAACTTCACAGTATCACACAATTGAGGTTCTACTTCTTCAATATCAACACAGCTTGCAGCATCCCCACATGCTGTGTGTCTTAGTGATTGGTAGAGATTGTCTCCACGAGCAGAGTGTGGCTAGTACTTCTTAGAGTGTTGCCAAGATTTCCCCAGAAAGAAAAATAAACGTTCCCTGTTATTGGAATCAGAGTAGTCTCTATTCTCACATCTTTGCTCTTAATGAATTATGTGGGCTGATTGCATGGTAAGAGCAGCATTTTGAGAGTAACTTGTGCACCTTTTCTTAGCATGTTCGTTGTCACTAAAGAGAGACAAAGTTGCTACAATTTAGTCTTTACAGATGTATATTGACTGTGTGTCTTCATGATTCCAATATTATGGACTTCATATTCCTTACTTGGTTAGCATTTTGTTATTAAGCACTAACATTAATATATTGTCTTGTGCACTGTTCATTTCTTAGGGTTCCCAGTGCCGATTCCGACACTGTGAAGAAGCCCTTGGCAGTGACACTGTGTGCTCATTATGGAGAGAGAGAAAATGTTTAGACCCACTTTGCAGATTTAGACACATGGAAATGCAGGTAAAATGGCTGATCATTTGCTTTAAACTAACTTTCTTTCCTCCATCGTTGAATTAAACCTTTACAGCAAAATAAGGAAGTAGTTCTTCCTCAAAAATTTTAAGTGTTTTTCACTTTGCTCTTTCTAAATGTGTCAGGGGGAAAAAGACTTTTATTTTTTTTTTTAATAGCAAAGCTTAGTGGTGGCAAAATGTAAGAAACACGACAATCTTAAGTTTGCAATTAAAGCTGTTCTCGTCACATCACACCAGCATGCATTTATTGAATACCTAAATGTATTTTCTCCCCCACTTCCTTTTCCTAGCAAAACTGCAGCATTTCATGCTTCTGGGAAACCCAACCTCTTGGTTGTGTGAAGATCAGTTGTATCTTTTACCACAGCAAACCCCGAAATATCAATGGATTATTTTTGCCACCAAGTAGCAGTGAGTATATCTTTAAGAATACTAGGGAGCATGTCTATGTATAATTATAGTGTGGTCTTGGAGTAGCGGCCTAGGGTGACACATTTGCATACAATGTGAGACGTGCAGGAATCTTTCATAGGTACAGAGAGCAAAGACATGCTTTGGGGTAGGCGTCTCTGTTCTGTCAGAGCACCTACCTACTGTGATGCTGAAATGTTATTTCATGGTGAGACAGAATAGATTCTTCGCATAACACAAAAGACCTCATATTTAATAAAACCTTTTTGGAGAAATTAGTCTCTTCAAGGTTTTTCTGATGCTGTAGCAACCTGATTCTGTTAGGCTTCACCACATTTCTCTGGTCCTAGATATGAGCAGAAGATGATATCAGTCCTTTGGGAATTGAAAAAAATTAGTTTGATATAACCTCAACAAGTAGGTTGCTTTTAACTTATGCCCTTCTATTACATATTTGGGAAATGTTTGGCCTCATAATACACCCCTTCCATGCAATACTTCTATTATTTTTTCTCTTAGTCACTAGACTGTCAGCATCTGGAGATGGGGGAACACAATTTTTTTTTTGCTTTGCAATGCCTGGAGAAAAAAAAAAGATAGATAGACAGACAGATAGACAGACAGACAGACAGACAGATAGATAGATAGATAATGTGCAGTAGATTGGTTGTTTAGACATATAAATTAAAGAGTTAAACTAAGCAGTAACTTACTGGAAGTTCTGAAGCTATGTAATTGATTAGGTTAACCTTTTGAGTTTACAAACAGTATGACTTATACAGAGGAAAATATTCTCGGTGCCTCATTTTTACCCGGTCATTAATTCCAGTGATTTCATTAGCCCTTTTAAGACTAGCAGGAAGCAAAACTGCTTCTTCTCAGAGAAGAACCTGACGGAGGTGCCTGTGTGAATGACAATCATTGGTCACCCCACTGTTGAAATAAGCTCTGGACTAAGAGCCGTCGTGTTGTCGGATGGATTATTCTCGTGTGTTGTAAATAGAGCTGGCCTTTCTGAATGTCTCATCTTTTCCAACAGGAGTTATGACTTAACCTGACTCTTGAAGTAAGCTTCCCTGAACAGGGTCACAATCTATATACCATGCATTGGATCTGACCCCTTTCCCTAACCATTTTAGCTCACAATGAGGAGATACTAAAGAGATGTGCAGACTGATGATGCCCAGTGTCCTTCTATCTTCCTGGATCTTTGAAAAGGAGCAGAGAGTTCCTCACAGGACACTATCCATCCGGCCTCAACACATCCCCTTGCATGTTTTTTATTTTGAATAGAGCTAATTTCATTCTGGCTTTTCTCCTTAATCAACACAAGAGACTCTTAAATGGTCCTTGCCTGTCCTTGCTTTGTTTTCCGTCATTATTCTCCTTGGTCGACACAGTTCTGCCTTCTCCTCCTCTCATCCTCACACTTTTATGTAAGAACGTCTTCCTTGAGGACTCTACCTCCCCTATAGGATTCTTCAATCTTGGTTGCCTCCACCCTACTCTATCTCTCTCTCTTCTAAATCTCAAATCTTGTGCAAGGTGATGGATTTTTCTTGGTCCTTGCTGCCAATTTCTGGTGGTTTCTAACACTATCCAGCAAGAATTTGATATTAACTATTTGCATTGTTTTGTTTCTTGGTGTCAAGTCAAAATCTTTTTCTTTTGCTTATGTTCTGCTATATCCTCTCATTGTTTTCAGCAGTATGCAACTCCTAGCTCCTAGTCACCATATTAGAACCACTTTATTAATTCTTGCTAATTTCCATTTGAAAACGTGTGCTCTATGTTTCAACTCCCCAATCACCTCTGTAATATCCTCTTCATGAGTCTCCCTGGCAACCAATTCTTCAGACATTTCCTAATCTGTTAGTATTCACTAACTTTAGTAAATTATTCTTCCAGCTATAATATTGATAAATGACTCCCCATCTCTTTTGTGTCTGAATACATTAAACTGTACATGGTGGTAGAAAACAAATGATCCTGCTGATGGGGTTTAAATTCCTGACCATAGACCTCAAATGAATCCAAACTCTAGGATAGACCTCCATGTACATCTCTATTCTCCTGGAATATGTTTTTGTACTGTCTTCAATCTCATCCATATTCCAACATCACCTCCTACTAGATGATGACCTTAATATCTTACTGAAGAACTTAAGGAATGAGTAGAGAAATTCTGTATATTTTCATCGACACTACTAGCATTTGTATTAGTCTCTTCCTTACACTTACAAGCATGAACTATCATCCTTTATCTAGTCTACCTTTCCACTTGGTAACTAAATGAACACTAACTCAATAATTCTTGTGATGTCTACTATGGGTTGATGTCTGTATGCAGGTGAAGGCAGGCACAAAATAAGGCAAGTTTTAATCTTGCCAAGACATTCCTTCATTGTAAAAATATACAGTCATCATCTCAGTTACTAAATAGTGTTTTATTCCCAACCCATCATCTCACCCTTCCCACTGCAGTAGCTTTTAAAGTATTTGTTTATCCTTGCTGTAAATATATTCTCCCATCCCCCCTCTTCTCTCCTTCCTTCCTCCCTTCCCTCCTTCCTTCTTTCTTCTCTTTTCTGATAACCAAGCTTCTTCAGCCCTTCTACTCACTGTATACAGACTGTTAAATGCACTAGTCAAATCTGAGTCCTTATGTAATCTCAACCTCAGAAAAGTGGACACATTTGGCATCCCTTCCTGGCTTGACATTTTTCCTTAGCATCTTGCAGTCCTCAGCACTGTATCTGCTGTGACTTGCCATTGCTAGTTACTCCTCATGAGTAGAATCCAGGGAGTTTGTTGTTGACTCTGTTTCTCTATCCCCGTCTTATAATATCATGAGTCTTATCTTTTAATGTTTATTACTGCACGTCACTTGTACAAGACACTGGGGTTGTCTATACTGTCAGGCATGTACATGATGATTCTTGATCATTGTCACCCTTTATTATTATTTTGTCCCTCTCTCCACGTTTGTCCCCCTTCCCTTTTCTAACTAGTAATTCTTTCCTATTTGTTTATTTACCTTATTTCTGTGTATGTCTTTGTGAGTGTAAATACATGTATTACATGTGTGAGTTAGAATGCGCCTACCTATGTACAAGTAGAGGCCAGAGGAGGATGTCACATCCTACAGAGCTAGAGTTTCGAGCCATTACGGTACTCTAGCTTGCCATATGGATGCTAAGATCTGAACTCTAGTCCTCATGGTTGGGCAGGACATGGTCTTAATCACTGAGTTGTCTCTCCAGTCCCAAACTTGTGGCTTCAGTGATTCATGCGTCATTGACTCTGAATTCTCCAGATCTATATTTCTCCTTTCCCACTGCTCTTCACTGTCTAGATTCAACTACTTCTTTAGCTCTTAACGTTTCTTACAAACATTTCATACTTAGCATGCTTACTACTGATGTCATGATTTTAATCTGCACTTTCTCAAACCTGCTCAGCTCATAGCTGTTCTCATCATGATTGTAAGTCCATCCTTAAAGCTGCTTATTACACCTGAATCTCTCTCTGAATTTATGTCATTGCTCCACATCTAATCCATGAAGAAACATAATTCTACCATGCAGGTAGATCAGAGTCGGACTTCGCCATCATCTGTGCAGACTCTCCATGAGTCAAGCCACCATTATTACCTCATAACTGCATTGTCACAGCAGCCCCCAATTTCATTGCTTTAGCTCTATTCCTGTCTATTCGAAGCACAGCACCTACAGTTTTAGATCAAGGTTTTACTACTCTACTCAGAATCATCCAGTGTCTTTTCATCCTGTTCAGAGAGGTCAGCATCCTGTAGGAGTTTGAATTCGGGGAGTTACTTGATCATGCACTCTCTTAGCTCCCTGGCACCTAGGTTCTTCATTCATACCCTGCCCCAACTGTATGTTTCCCTACTTGCCTTTTCTAGAGCAACTCAGTACATTCCTGTTTGCAGGGATGTTCATGAAGTGCCCTTTCTTCAACATCTTTATGACAAACTACTTCTTCAAATCGGTGTGCAAACATTGCCTTTAATTAGCACCGTAATTAAAATGTAGCCTGCTGTCTCCACTCCTCCATAAGCACCTCCAATCTTCCTTGCCCTCCCCTGTTTCCTGTTTGCCACATCCCACTTCTTTCTTATATTCAATATAACTTGTTTGCTGTGTACACTATTTGTTAATGTTTCTTTATGGAGTAAAAGCTTTCCTTACAGAGATCGGGACTCTAGTTTGATATGTTACCAATGTCATATACTTAACAAAGGAAGGTAGCATAACCTCTCATCAATTCTACCCTGGAAAATCTTGGATATTAGTTAATCATGTTGAACTGAAAACTCCCTCATGTTATGTTTTCCTTTACCTGTAAACAGTTCTATACTCTAGAAAGAGAATTGAATTTCTAGGTAGTGTGTAAACGGTTGTTCTAGTCTGTTTGGTGTTACAAAGTACCAGAGTCTGCTTAGTATATTAATAAAAGAGGTTGATCTGACTTATAAATCTAGTGGATGGAAGGTCTAAACAACACAGTATGGATGTTCTGTGAAGGTCTCCCAGCTACATTACAATGTGGCAGAGAAGTGGCAGGGAATGTACAGGTACGAATAGCACAAGGGGAGATGCCATCCCCATGTTTAAAACAATCCACTCATGGGAACTCAATGAATCTCAGAACACCTGACCCTTGCACAAGAGAGAGAATTAATCTATTCAGGAGAATGGCAGTTTTATGATGCTATTCCCTCTCATTGTCCTCCCCTCTTAAATGTCCCACCACCTCATGCCACCACACTGGAGCCCAAAAATTTAAGCATACTAACCTTTGTGTCCCAAACAAACCAACTACCAAAGGCTTTTAAAAATATATCTATTGATCTTAGTCATCAAGAGATTTGAGGCCCCAGAGAAGGGGGAGGTTTGGTGAGGGTGTGACCACCCTCTTAGAAGTAAGGGGGAAAAAGAATGGGATGAGGAACTGTGGGAGAGAGACAGGGAAAGGGACAATGAATGGAATATAAATAAATTTTAAAATATTGAATTAACATTACCTATTACCTATTGATTTTAGAAATATTGACTACTATAGAAGTTATAAGTTGATTCCAAGTAGAGTTGATAATTCCTACAATATTTGTAGCAAAGTCTGTTTGCCAAATGCTATGTTGATCAGAACCAGAATCTTAAATCTTTTTACTTTAGATAATTAAATTGTCATATGTACAGTAATGAAAAATTCTATCTACCTTTGTTTCATTGAGTACATATAACTACTTATGACTTCAAAATGGGAATATTATAAATTATGAAGAGACACATCTAATAAAGTATAAATTAATACAAAGCATATGTAACCTATACACAATGATGTCTTTTGGGTCAAGATAAGATAAAGCTTAGATATTTTAAAAGACACTCCAGAGAGACAAATAACCCTATTAATAAAATGGAGTAAAGAGCTAAACAAAGAGTTCACAGCTGAGGAATGCCGAATGGCTGAGAAACACCTAAAGAAATGTTCAACATCTTTAGTCATAAGGGAAATGCAAATCAAAACAACCCTGAGATTTCACCTCACACTAGTGAGAATGGCTAAGATCAAAAACTCTGGTGACAGCAGATGCTGGCGAGGATGCGGAGAAAGAGGAACACTCCTCCATTGTTGGTGGGGTTGCAGACTGGTACAACCATTCTGGAAATCAGTCTGGAGGTTCCTCAGAAAATTGGACATTGAACTGCCTGAGGATCCAGCTATATCTCTCTTGGGCATATACCCACAAGGTGCCCCAACATATAAAAAAGACACGTGCTCCACTATGTTCATCGCAGCCTTATTTATAATAGCCAGAAGCTGGAAAGAACCCAGTTGTCTTTCAGCAGAGGAATGGATACAGAAAATGTGGTACATCTACACAATGGAGTATTACTCAGCTATCAAAAACAATGACTTTATGAAATTCTTTTTTTTTTTTGGTTCTTTTTTTCGGAGCTGGGGACCGAACCCAGGGCCTTGTGCTTCCTAGGCAAGCGCTCTACCACTGACTACCCCAACCCTGACTTCATGAAATTCTTAGGCAAATGGATGGAACTAGAAAATAACATCCTGAGTGAGGTAACCCAATCACAAAAGAACACACATGATATGTACTCACTGATAAGTGGATATTAGCCCCAAAATTCAGGATACCCAAGATAAAATTTACAGACTACATGAGCTCAAAAAGAAGACAGACAAAAGTGTGGATGCTTCAGTACTACTTAGAAGGGGGAACAAATATGGAGAAATATAGAGGGAGACAAAATGTGGAGCAGAAACTGAAGGAAAGGCCCTCCACAGACTGCCACACTTGGGGATCCATCCCACATGCAGTCACCAAACCCAGACACTATTGCAGATGCCAAGAAGGGCTTGCTGACAGGAGCCTGATATGGTTGTAACCTGAGAGGCTCTGCCAGAGCCTGACAAATAACAGAGGCGGACACTCACAGCCAACCATTGGACTGAGAACTCCCCATTGGAGAGTTAGAGAAAAAACTGAGGTAGCCAAAGGGGTCTGCAACCCATAGGAAAAACAACAATATCAACCAACCAGACACCCCAAAGCTCCCAGGGACTAAACCACCAGCCAAAGATTACACATGAAGGGACCCATGGCTCCAGCAGCTTATGTAGCAGAGGATGGGCCTTGTCTGGTATTAATGACAGGAGAGGCCCTTGGTCCTGTGAAAGCTTGGTGCTCCAGTGTAGGGGAATGCCAGGGCGGGAGGTGGGAGGGAGTGGGTGGGTGGGTGTGTGGGAGAGCACCCTCATGGAGGAGGTAGGGGGTTGGGGGGGATGGAATGGAGGGTGTCTGGAGGGGAAACCAGGAAAGGGGATATCATTTGAAATGTAAATAAAGAAAATATCCAATAAAAATTATTGAGGTTTCACTTGCTGAACCGAGACCTACCAGACAGCACATAAAAAGTAGATAAGATAGAATGCGATCTACATTACTAGCTATATTCTTTCAAGATGAGGTGTGATTTCCCATTGGCTGTTTTGCCATTGCATATCATATCTATGCTCTAAGTGAATTTATCAGTTATGTCAGTTGCACCTCTCTTCATGTGGGTGAGAGGTTTATAGCACACACACATAGACAATGAAATTTAACACTCAGTCCTTAAAGGCTGACTCAACTGCAGCCCACCACTGTCTTTAGGAAAAGAATACTATACAAATACAATTTGACTGAATTTAAGGGAACACTAGAAATTTAGGGCTTATTTAGCAGCAGAGATTAAGGACAGGACTGATCTCAGACACAGGTTGTCCTTTCCCTGTTCTTGGCTAAGAGGCATCTTTATGTGTTGGAAGTAAAATTAACAAAAGGTAAAGATCAGCGCTACATCTTAGAGTAGGTTAAAATCTCAGCCTGCCACACACACTTGCCAACATAACACTGGACAGCCCTCTGTGGCACAGCTACTTCATCTGTATGATACAGCAGTGGTGTCTCTTCCATGGGGTTCTTTCCAAAATGTATCACCTTCATGTCTGTTACTCAATATTACCACTGTTATCTGTATTATTTTAAATTAACTGAGATGGTTGAGATAAGCTGTGTAATGGACAGGCACTGTTGGGAGTAAATGCTATAAAAAAAACCCTGTCTTTCTGTGTATGCAGTGTTAAGGGCAATTCTACACATGACTCAAAAGGAGTGACTAGCTATAGGACACAGCAGTTTTAGAAACCACATAACTGGCCAGGATCACAGTGCTGAAAGAGGCATGTGTGGTTAAGGACAGTCTTATGTCTTCTCAAGGGACCTCATTGAGACTGCGGAAGGCAGAACTCCAGAGGGTAAATTAGGATATTTTTGCAGAAGAAACGACTTAGTAGAGTGCTCAGCTTACTTTACAGTTTCTCTTGACTATTTATTGTAAAAATGTAAGATGTGAAACAAAGTAAAAACGGAATGTAAAATTAAAAGGGAAACCAGAAGGCTTATATTTGCAAAGTTCTCAGACTTGAAGAATTACAGAGCTTATCAAAAAGTCATGTATCAGGCTGTAGAGATGGCTCAGTCGTTAAAGGCTAGGCTCACAACCAAAAATAAAAGTCATATATCATTTGGTAGAAGTTCAGAAGTGGAAGAAGCGGACATGTTCACACTCACTAATTTCCATCACACTCTCTCATAAATTTAAAATTCAGTCCATGGCAGCCAACCATTGAACTGAGAATGGGTCCCCATTGGAGGAGTTGGAGAAAGGACTGCAGAGGTTTGCAACCCCATAAGAACACAATACCACTCAACCAGAGCTACCAGGGACTAAACCACCACCCAAAGAGTACACATGGATAGACCCAGGGCTCCAGCTGCATATGTAGCAGAGGATGGCCTTGTTGGGCACCAATAGCACGAGAAGCCCTTGGTCCTGCCAAGGCTCGACCCCTCCCACCCCAGTGTTAGGGGAATGTTAGGATGGGGAGGCAGGAAGGAGGGGTGGATGGGTGGGGGAACACCCTCACAGAAGAAGGGAGAGGGGGATGGGATAGGGAGTTTATGGACTGAAACCGGGAAAGAGGATAACATTTGAAATGTAAATAAATAAAAAAAATAGTCCAATAAAAAAGTGATGAACCTAAAAGATCAATAAATAAAATTCAGTTCATTCTGGCACAGACGCTGATGATTTTAAAGTTAGCTGATTAGCAAACTTAATGTCATCTCTAGCCTCTAACCTTGAAGCGGTTGTTCCTTTTACTGTACCGTTGCCAGCACTGCCTTGTTACCTTGTTGTATCTTTCTTTGTAATTGTTAAAATGTATCAGACTGAGGACATAGCTCACTTGGTAGAGGGCTTACTACCCCAGCTCCTCCTCCTACCTTACAATACTAGCACTTGGGAGGAGATTGAAGAAAGATGAGAAGTTCAAGGTCATTCTCAGCTCTAGAGTGGACTTGAGGCCCACTGGAAGGTATATATATGTCTCCAAACCAAACAGTTATGCGTTATTATTAAACTCACTTTCATCTCACTGTATAACAAAAAGCAACACCTGTGATCAATTTGCACTCACAACTTCTTGACATCCACGAGGGTGCCATCCCTACCAACTCACCACAAGCTGAAAACGCATTTGATACTCTCTACCTACCAGAGTACCTTAATTTAATAAGACAGCAGGCAGAATTCTTTTCTTCTTCATTACTGCCATCTGTGTGCTCATAGCTGCCAGCTGCCCAGTATAAAGGGACTTACTAGAGAGTATTGTCATCTTGAGGAAACATTGAATTCTAGAGCTCGAAGTACAGGCAGTTCCCTCTCAGTGCTTGTCACTTTACAGCATTGTAAATCTGACCTATCTTAAGCCAGTGACCAACTGCATGGTGATGTACACACACAGAATGTGTGAAGTCATCCAGGTCATCACAGTGTCGAAGTATAACAAATGAAATATTTTCTCTGAGTCA
Organism: Rattus norvegicus; assembly: GCF_021556685.1. Taxonomy (NCBI): domain Eukaryota; kingdom Metazoa; phylum Chordata; class Mammalia; order Rodentia; family Muridae; genus Rattus; species Rattus norvegicus. The sequence goes on from NC_141540.1 coordinate 45,125,305, forward strand.
TGGACTAAATGTTGGTATTTATTAAATTTGTATAACACTTTCAAAAATAAGGGAAACATTTTAATATACAATTAATTAAGAGCATAATGATTTAAGGGATAGGGAAATAGTTGATAGAGGGCTCGCCTATTATACACAAAGACTGGGGTTTAGACCCCAGCCCCACATAAACCTTGTGTAGTGGTACCCAATTCCAATTGTCACCCTGGCTTACAGGGAACTACAAGCTGGACAACAGACCAGCCTGTGAGTTTGAAATAAAATAATGGTATTTTTACTGTATTTATTTATTTTATGGGTATGAGGTTTTGTCTGAATGTTTTTGCCTGGTGCCTTTAGAAGCCAGAAGTGGCTGTTGAATCCCTTAGGACTGAAGATCCAGACAGTAACTGTCATGTGGCTGCTGGGAACTGAACCCAGGCCTTTTGCAAGAACAATCGGTTCTCTTAACTACTGAGCCATCTCTCTAGCCCCTTCTTTTTATTTTTTCTTTTTGTTATTTTAGGGATTTTGTTTTCATTTAAGTATAATAAAGTTTTGTTAATGCTTTAAGAACTCATAAAATGTACTTTGATCGTATTCACCACCCACCCCTGAGAGCTCCTCTCAGGTCCACCCCCTGTCTCCCACATTTCTACTCATTTTTTAAATAACTTATCAAGGCCAGTTTCTACTGTCCATGTACTCATGTGTGTGTGTGGCCATCCACTGGAATGTGGTCAACCTACCAAGGCTCACACTCATAAAGAACAACCATCCTTTCTTCTAGAAATCATTAACTGTCAATGGTTCCTCAGTTAGGGAAGGGTCTTTGGGACCTCCATGCTAGAAACTTGACTGACTTGGTTTTGAACAGGTCTTATTCAGGCAACACAGACACTGTGAGTTTATACCAGTTCTATCAAATCCAGAAGACATGGGGCCATTTCTATTTAACAAACAATGAAAAAATAACAAAGGACGGATTAGTAATAATTGTTGAACAGACTAAAGTGTTGGGTTTTCTCTCTAGATACCACCTTACAGAAAGAAAGTCAGGAAGGAAGCCCACCCCCAACCCAGAGTCAGGAACCTCTGAAACCCATGGAGAACGTATCAAGACCCATTCATCATCCATTAGTTTTAAAAACTAACTTTGAAGAGGAGGAGGAGGAGGAAGAGAAACCAAATGGTTAGTACTCCCTTTCTGGGCTTGCAGTACACATGTCAAAAACCCACAGTCTTTTCTACATGCTCCTCAACTATGAGAGGTTTCACATGCAATATACAGACCATATTGAGAGATCTGTATATTGGCCTGAGAGGTTCAGTGGTATGGTGATCGGGGAGACATATCCCACATTTACATTTGTGCCTGTCCTTACAGAGGTACAAACGGCCTCAGAAGAGGTAACTGTTCTGAACTGGCTCTCCTAACATTCACTCTTCCGAGTTTTTTCCCTTTTATTTATTGGTTATTTTATTTACTTACATTTCAAGTGTGGTTCCCCTTCCTGATTTCCCCTCTGCAAACCCCCCTATTCCACCCCTCCCCTGCTTCTATGAGGGTGCTCCCCACCCACCCACTCACTCCCACTTCACGGCCCTAACTTCCCCCTATGCTGGTGGCATCCAGCCTTCACAGGATCAGGGGTGATGCTAGAGAAGGCCATCCTCTGCTACATATGCAGCTGGAGCCATGGGTCCCTCCACATGTACTCCTTGCTTGGTGGTTTAGTTCCTGGGAGCTCTGGGGCGTCTGGTTGGTTGATATTGTTGTTCTTCCTTACGGTGTTGCAATCCCCTTTAGCTCCTTCAGTCCTTTCACTAACTCCTCCATTGGGGTACCTGTGATCAGTCCGATGGTTGGCTGTTAGCATCCGCATCAGTATTGATCAGGCTCTCGCAGAGTTTTAATGATCCGGAGAGTAGCTTGGAATTTATAAAGCCCTGCCATCTACTTCCTCCCTGATATTCCTTAGAGAAGTATGGACAAGATCAGGACCCATGTGTGCTTCGCCGTGGTCCTTTCTTTTCTTCCCATATCATCACAGCACAGATAAACTTCAGACAAACACCCGCAAAACAAATTTACTTTGTCTCTGCCCTGAAATGCATCTTTCTGTGGGTACCAACTGCCACAACGTCTGCGCTTAGGAATGCACAGACATCTTCACTGCTCTTTTTGCCAGGCGCATATCTACCCTCTCCTGCCCACACAGCATCTCAGTGCATCTGTTCTTTCAGCTTCTCAATTCTGGACACAGAACATAAAATACATCATTTCTCTTCAGTGATTCTTTCAAATACTAAACATAGAGGCATTTTGAAATAAGAGTCTCTACTTTTTTTTTTTAATTTCAAACACTAGATAAAGAACAATCCACCAATGAAAACGATATTGGGGATTTTTCTTTCTGGTTTATAAATTTTCAGATCATTTGAAATTGGGGCAATTTAATTTTTAAAAAATATATATCCTATAGATGCTTCTAGCTTATGGACAAAGACCCCTGAAGAAATTGAAGAGAAAAGAGCAATAAAGGAGATGTGTTATAAATCTGGTAAGAAATCATACTTTTGTGGAATTCCCACTGATTGATATGATCCACGTGCTAACCATTCTCTTCTCATGGGAGTTTAGGTGAATACTATAGATTCCATGCTCCTCCAGACATTCCATCATCAAAAAGCATAGCTCCTACAGTGGAGAAAGAGTTAGAAAAGCCTTTGGAAAATGGCAGTGAATTACAAGAAGGTAAGAAACGAGCTGGCAATATTCAAAGTGACATGCAAGAGATACTTAATGAATAGGTCCTGAATTATTCAGTGCACTGTACACTAGAGCAGGATAAAATGATAAATAATACATCCAGTCTGTGAGTGAGAAAGATGCTTTCTACGGGATGACCCAAATTTCCTACTAAAGGATGCTATTAATGTGATGATATTTCCCCAGAGGAACCCCGCCACATGAACAGACTTCACAGACGCAGGCAACTCTCACACTCCACACAGGAACTCTGTAAACAATCTGCCTTTCTGTCTCACCGGTAAATCTTTCAGGGAAAGAGAACTCGATGTTTTATTTTGAATGGAAAGGGGAACCCAGATCAGGATGGACAAAAGGGAAGTGACAAAATGATGTTAAAGGCAGAATACCAGTCTGTCCGTTGAATGAACATCTTTTGTGTATCAGGCAGTGTTAAGGCTGTTTTGATGTGTAAGTACCAGACTCTTTCTTTGATGATGCATCCCCTTTAAACAGGTCTGAGTGCTTCTGGTCAGCATCTTGTCCTTAAAAGCAAGACAAAGAGCATTTGTATTATGTACAGAAGCAGGGGCTTTTCACAGAAGAGTACACAGGTGCTATAAGTTTATGTAGGTTTTTCTGTCCTTAGTGTGAGCTTAAGTGTACACAGCATAGCGGTAGAAGACTGTTCCCTGCTTCTCTGGAGGACAGGAAGGAGGGAGGGTGCACAGAGACAGAAGCTGTCAGAGAGAAGGGAGAACAGAGAAAAGAGATGAGAGAGCTGAGGTTGGTCAGTTGGATGCAGAACAGAGCGTCTGTACCTCCCTCCCTCCCTCCCTCCCTCCCTCCCTCCCTCCCTCCCTCCCTCCCTCCCTCCCTCCCTCCCTCCCTGTGTAGCAAGCTGTTTAAGTGCCTGGCAGAAGGTGGCAGTAATAGACTATCAGAAGATGGAGCCTGCTGTGGCTTGTACTAACCAGACTTGAGAAACCTTAAAACAAGCAAACAAAAACAAAAGACAAACCTACCGCTCAAAATTAAAAATGTAAGGTTATAAGATAGATAACATATAGGTTTGTATACATATAAATATTGCCTTCAATTGCTTTCAAAAGTTAACTCTTGTATATCCAGTTCACTTAGAGCAGTGGTTCTCGACCTTTCTAATGCTGCGACCCTTTAATACAGCTTCTCACATTGTGGTAACCATAAAGTTATTCTGCGGCTACTTCATTACTAATCTTGCCTTTGCTGGTAATTTTAATGTAAATACCTGTTTTCTGATGGTCTTAGACAAGCCCTGTGAAAGGGTCATTCAATGCCAAAGAGATCTCAACATGTAGGTTGAAAGTCCCTGACTTAAACTGACAGGGAATGCTACTATTTTACTACATCTAGGCTTTTAATGACCGTTAGAATAATTATGAACACTTCCACTATGATTTTCTGAAGTACTGAAAGTAAGTTACAGATATGGCTTTCTTCATTTTTACAAAACTATAGCAAAAAGTATCAAAGGCAGGAAATTGCCTTTGATACACTGTTATTGTTTCTGGGTTCCCTTCACAAATGTCCCCAGCAATGCTGTTGGTAGCTACAAAGTATTCTTTCTTGGTAAATTATCCTATTCAGAAGCTCACACTGCTACTTTAGGCAAAAAAGAAAAAAAAAACCCTGGATTTTTTTTTTGTTGTTTTCTTATTTTGTTTTTCATTTGTTTTGTATTTTTTAAGTCAACAGTTTATTTTCAAAGTAGAATATCTTGATATATACAATGAAAACCATGAGAATAATTTAATTATCAAGCATCATTAGAATTCCCCCCATTAGAATTTTTAGGCAGTAATACTGCTTGCTAAATCAATCACGAAGAGATAGACACTAAATATTGCAAATTTGTTACAGTAAAACACCAAGTACACTAAACATATTATGCACATACAATAGTGTAAGATTGCTAAAACCCAAATTGTCATTTACTTGCCAATCCAACTAGAAGAATAAACCTCTACTTCTTGTCATTCACAAAATTAGCTTGAAATCAATGTGTTTATGTACTACTCAGCAGATCACAGTGTTTATATTAATGTTTAAGTTTCCTAACTGTCATTATGAATCCTATCACAATATTTAGAGTGTACTGGTTGCTCGATTGACTTTTTTTTAAAATTTATTTCTACTCCTAGGAGATGGTCTTACAGTTCCAACAAAGTTTAGCCTATTTGAAAGGGCAGGAGAGGCAAAAACATCATTGGATAGGAAACCAAGGACTGACATTGCTGCTTTTGAAAATGGAGGTGAGATGGATGGTTCCAAATATATTATTTCCAGAACGATTGGTTGGTCCTTAATTTTTTCTGTTTGCTGTTTGATGCAAGGTTTGGAGACACATCATAAACTAAGATGCCCTGAAAGGCTGGTATGCCTACCAAATACCTTGGGAAAATGTACACTCAATGTGCAGGACATTCCAACTTCTCTACTGTTACGAGACTTCTGTCACGAATGTGTGCACGCTCAACTCCAGACTACAACTAACTCAGATATTAAGCATATGCAATGATATACTAACTCAGAGTCAAGTGCAGGGGAGGCAGCTAACAAATACTTGGGGAGAGCTGAGGTAGTGATATCTGAATATATGCGTCATGTACACCAATTCACACATCCTCACCGTTTCATCATAGCTTAAGGATTTTAAGACTCTTGCCCATTAGCTTATGGGAAAATCCATCCTCTGATAGAAATGTTAAGCTCTTGGGATGTGGACATCTTTTCCTGATGTGGAAAAAACAACAACATAAAAAACAAGACACACAGGGAAAGTGTGTGTGAAAAAAGGAAGGAGGCTTGGAAGAGGAAACTACATGTCACCGAGGCTGGAGCATGTATGTGCTCCATAGGTCCGATGTTCAGCCATTTTCTTCTGTCTACATTTCCTTGTTGTGTTTCACTTAGATGCTGAAGACCTAATGAGACCCAGGGTGCAAAGCTGGCAGTCCACTTCCTTGACCAGCCCTAATTTTACACTTTGGCAAAATATTACTAAACCATATCCCTTTGAGGGGAGGCGGGGGCAAACAGATTATTTTCAGTCACTGATAAGCTAACCCTTTCCTGTAAATCATTGACTTCCTTATGTATTTCTTGCTTTGTGGGGAGTTAGGAAATGTGAGAATGGCTCCACGCTTTCATCATAATACAAAGACTTAGCTGCAGTGCCGAAGGAGGCTAAGTCTCGCATTCATCTGGGAGTCGGGGTTCCTGACAGAGTGAGCCTTGCTAATTCTCCAGACACCATAGGATGTTCAATCGGAAACATCCCCTGTGTCTTTGCATAGGAGAGTAACACACTTTAAATTGATAATTATATTCTTTTAACAGTTGATAGAACATCTTGAGAGGAAGATGGTAAATTTTAGCATGATAGCCAGCGAGTCCAGATTCAATTTTACCCTGTGAAGCATTGTTTTTAGTTTTACTACTTTTAATGCATTCTCGAACTGGGAACTTAATGAGGCATGCCGCTCTGAGATAGATAGCTTGGAAGAATTCCACATGCATACTCATCTGTGTTTCCGTATTTTCATGGACGTTTTGGTTACTCTGATACCAAGTTAAGTTGTTCTGTTATATCTCAAGACTACTTAAAATTAGCTTTTAGTCCTCAGTCACTGAGAGAGTTCACTCTAGTTAAAGCAGTGGTCCCCACTCATTGGAAACTGCTGCCAGTATTGCATTTGTAATTGTTATTTCAGTGGAAATGTAGAGTTTGGACTCCTATAGTTTGAGCATTTTCGTTCAGTATTTGAGCTGTTTGAGACATAGTCACATTGTTGGTTGCTGTAGTAGTCCTTTGACATTGCTGTATATATTTCATACACACATTGATATATGTATAAGAAGGTAGAACATATATATATATGTATATATATATTTAACCTGTGCCTATTTAAAACATAGTCTATATATGTACTCCTTTCTTTCTGAACACATAAAAAGAGGGAAGAGGGAGGACAGGAAAGGAGGGAGGAAGAGAGGGAGAGAGGGAGGGAGGGAGGGAGAGAGGGAGAGAGGGAGGGAGGGAGGGAGAGAGGGGAAAGGATTTCCATGAGCAAATACTAAACTGTTTAATTTTTAGAGCGGAAGCGGAGTTTACAGTATTAAGTGGCTCTGCTGAGGCTGTGCCACTAGTCAGGCACAAGCGTTAGGGTTCAGATCCCTTGTAGCTTCCCTTGCGTTGCAGTGGCAGCACAGTGCTGTGTTGTCCTCCAGAAAGTCCCATCCTATGGTCATCTCCTCATGAAAACACAGAAAACGAGAATGCTGAGCCTATCATCACCTTGCTGGATCCCAGCGAGGAACATGTGCAGCTGAGAATTCAAATTTCTTACCACTCTGCGTGGTGTTTGTGAAAAGTACCAGACAGTATAGACATCATTTCCAGCTTGCGGCTATCTGGAATACGCCCGGGGTGATTTATTTATTTTCTTTTTCTTTTTTTAACTTTTTATTGATTTTTTTTGTGAATTTCACATCTTATACCCCAATCCTATTCATCTCATCCCTCCATATCTACCCACTGCAAATATATATATATATATATATATATATATATATATATATATATATATATATTTATTCTTGCTATGGAAGCTATCACGGTGTGTCATACAGTATGGTCTTTTGCCCAAACAACTTTACTTGCAATCATTCATTGCAGTGAGTCAGTCACTGGTTGGTTCCAGGCCTCTGTCTTCTGCTACACTGGATCCTCATCGGGATTCTCTTGGATATCCTGTTGTTGGCCTGTGTCATGAAAATACATAGCTTTGGTTCTGTAGGACTGGTCCCTTTAATGTGCTCCAGTAGTTTGTAGATGGGATAGATGATGAGGCAGACCAGCTCACAGCCCTGTGTCTGGGCCTGGGAGGTAGCTGAGTTGCTCAGCCCACCAGCTCTCCTGTACTTAAAAGTGTTCCTACTTCACTCAGGTAAGGGGCAGGCTCAGTTCTCCTTCCTACAGTGAGGACCAGCTCTCCTGTGCTCACCCAGTCCTGACTCACTTTCCTGCCCACATGCCACCACGCTGAGCTGCTGGATAGCTCCTGGTACCTGATTATCCTATCCCTTGTTATTTCCTGATTTTTGATGGCATTGAACACATTTCAATGAACTTAACAGGCTACCTTAACTTCTCTTTTGTCAAGTTGTTCAGTTTTATCTCAACAGCTCTTAAATTTAGTGTTTTTATTATTGGTTACTCTAGATACAACTGGATCCTTGCTGTTGTTCTAATGTCTTATTATTTTGTCCTGTTTGTATAAAAGTCTACCTCCTCTTTGAGCTTTTACAGAATTTTCTACCTAAATTCTTGGTCATTTCTTTCTTTTCCTTTCTCTCTTTTTTTAAATTGTTATGTTATTTTCCTCTATTTTGGCAATTTCAGAATACTTAGTTCTTTTCCACTTTCCCGTGGTTTGGATGAACTTTTGTGTTTCTTAGTATAGCTTCTCAGTTTTAATTAGGTGCTGGACCTTGCAAGTAAAATACTACCTAATGTGTGGCTGAGGTTGTTTACCCATAGAGAAGCTTCTCTGCACAAGTGGATCAGCAGTAGGACATTTCGACCTGTTGGTGTGTTTCCGAGGTCTTATGAAGAGGGTCATGATAGGTGATATATTGTCTGCCATGTTACAATGGCCATTCCTGAGGCAAGGTGGTTGCTTCTAAAGCCTAATCTTTCTGGCTTTAACCGAGAGCTTCCTTGGACTGGTCCTTAAGATCTCTCTCCCCTGGGGAAGCTTACACTCAAGATTTGCCTCCCAAACAGCGCACAGCTGCTGAGCTCTCTGACTAGTGCTCGAGACCCTTGAGGCCATTTTCTCAATGATATTTTTTTATTGTTTGAGGGTTCCATGCATACAAATAATGTGTTTTGATCAAGTGTGTGTGTGTGTGTGTGTGTGTGTGTGTGTGTGTGTGTGTGTTTAGGCTCATGGAGATTAATACAGAGACTCACAAATCATTGACCTAGAAGAAAAAAGAAGTGGTAGAGTGCTCAGCTCTCAATACGTCATTAGTATCACATGCCTTCAACCCAAGATTCAGTGATGAACATGTAATATCAGGTAAAAAGATTGAGAAAGGCAGAGGTAGTGGATGTCTGTGGAAAAAACACTATTTACCTGACACAATAGCGTGCACATACACACACACACACAAATACACACTCACATGTAAATGCACACACACGCACACAGAGAAGCTGTGACTGCATTCCCAAGACTTTCCCAGCATCAGGACAGCCAAAATCTCAGCACAGATGGATTAGGACCTCATGAAGCAGAAATTAGAATTCCTTCTGCAACTTTTATTGTTTGTTTTACATGAACTTAAGAGGCTAGAAGAGGGAGCCAACTCTAACAAGACAGGAAATAGGGACAAATATAGTTTTACATGTAGAGTCAAAACATAAATTATATGTAATTTTTTTAAGTGGCGAAAATCTTCATATAATTTGTGAAAGAATTTTTTAACTCATATTTTGAAATTATTCACTAATATGTTTTTACCGCCAAACTTTAGTAAACAGTAAACTTTCAGGCAGCTCCTTTCAGGCAGCCATTTAATTATTTATAACTCTTCGACAGGTGGAACCTTGTGAGACTTCCCCCATGTGTGTTGATATGCCAGTTGGTATTGTCGCCATGCAGGTCTTGTTTGCGTGACCATGTTGTTATTTCCGGAGTGCAGTTTCACTATCACATACAGAAAATACTGCCAGCAAATGTGCTAGTCCTCTGACTCTTTACATCCCTCCTTCCGTAATGCCTCTGGAGCATTAGGTGTAGGGAGTGTGTCTGGGGCTGGCTTATGTCTCATCCATGGTTCTCTGTGTTTTGACCAGTGTAGCTTTCTGTAATGGCCACTGTTTTCTGTAAAGAGAAGCTCCTTTGATGAGGGGTGAGAGCTGTGTAATTTGTGTGTAATGATATGTCTTTGGAATGCAGTTACCAACTATACTCATTTAGGAAATTGGAATAAGTTGGTTCCATGACTTTACCAATCACAGGGGGTTGACGAAGTTTTCATTACCATCCACGAATTACCTACTAGGAGCAGGCCTTAAAGTCCAAATAGATCATCTCCTTAATCTATAAGAGCCACTGTCGCACCCCTAGAGACATCTCGATTTTGTTCACAGGTTATTCCTTAATCATGTTTTTAACTTCAACTTTTGTCAGGGTGGGGACTGAGATTGACCTAGAGCCTTGGGCATGATCCTCCCCTGAGCTACATCCTCATCTGAATATTATTTTCAAAGAAGGTTACTTAGGCGATCAAGAAACGGCTCAGTAGGAAACCTGTTTGGCAGTAAGAATGGGGATCTGCAAGACCTACATAAGGCCATACATGTATTTTACATGTCTGTCAGCTCAATGATTCTATATCAAGGTGGGAGCCGGAGATAGGAGGATCCTTGGAAAGTGGTGGGAGAGCTTGCCTGAGAAATGTAGCAGCAAGTAAGAATCACTTTCTCAGTCATGGTGGAAGGTGAAGGCCAACACCTGAAATTAAAGTGTCCTAAGATCTTTACATATGCTGCATGGATACACACACACACACACACACACACACACACACACACACGTAAGCACACAGGTGTACTTGTATACATAAATATGCCATCTCTCGAATACCAACTATTTATTTAAAATAGTTTATTTGCTTAATAGAATAAATGGCACGGCGAATGGACCATAAATTATATATGTGGTCTTTAAATCCACTCTGCATGTTTGTCTTGAAAAATAAATAGAAGCCCTGGGGAAAGGAAAACTGCCTTCCTACTATCTGGAGATTTTATATGAAAGATAAGTTAGAGGTGCTGTGAATATATCTAAAGTTCATTGTTAGAGAAAACCGGGATATTGTGAAGATCATTCCTGTCTTGAAAGGTAGCCATGTGACTCTTTTCACTCTTGCCGCCCCTGACTGTACAATTTTATTCCAGGAGGTGACTGCTATGCTCCACAGAGGATCATCTTTCTTGGAGTGGATGAAAGTGAAGCATTAGCTGAAGACAAAGAAACCACCTCAAAAGGCTCAAATGCCAAAGGTGATTGAACTGCCTTATAATGCTGACCCATCTGTACTTTGGGTAGAGAAATTAACCATATACCTTAGCTGTTATGAAAACCAAATGTAATCAAAAGCTAATACATCAAAAAGTACTAAACAGGACACCAGAGCCCCAGGGCTCTAGACTGGCTGTGTACTTAATTGTTTTATGTATTACAGCCTGCTTTCTAGTCTGAAAAGTCTGTCTGTTGGAGAAGTCCTCCAGCTAGAAAGTGACTGGCCTTCTTGAGTAGCAATCAGAAGACCTTTCTAGTTTTCTTTTGGCAACTTAAAGCAGAATGACTGGATTTCCTCAGAAACACTTGGAAGAGATTCATTCCCATGAATGACATCCATGTCATACAGTAATTGCTAACCACAGCCTGTGAGTACCCCGGGGGTAGTGTTCTCAACCTTCCCAATGCTGCAACTCATGATATGGATCCTAATGCTGTGGTGACCCCCCAATCATAAAATGGCTTCCACTACTACTTCATAACTATAATTTTAATACAGTTATGGATCATAACATAAACGTATGATATGGAGAACATCTGCGACAAGACCCCCGTGAAAGGGGTTGCCACCGCAGGTTGAGAACCTGTGCTCTGTAGCGCCAGTAAACATCTGCCCTACAGCTCTGTCCTACTTTGCCTGAATGCCACTGAGAGTGCTCCGGCGGCCAGATGCACAGGAAAAGTCATTTGTGTCAAGTGATTTAGTGGACTGTTTATGTGAAAATCTCTCTCATATTTGTAGCTAAATTTTTACGTCTAATCCATTAATGAAGTTCACGTAAAGAAAAAAAAAACCCAGCTAGTTTTAAGTTTAGCTTTAAGGCTCTAGCTAACTATGTGTGAGTGCCTGATTTTAATTGTAATTAACAAAGCTCTAAATTAAGCTTTTCAACTGCACTGGCCCCAACAGCAGGTAGTAAACAGACACGTGGCTACTGGAGATTATATGAAACAGCACAGACTTAGAACATTCCTGTAACTGGGGAAAGTCTATTGGATAGCCCCTCTGCGATGCACAGGGAAATGAATGTGGTGCCGTGAAAGTGTCTTGAGAGCTTAAATGGGTCCACTCCTCAAAAAGCATGTGATTTACCAACAAAATCTCAAGGAGATGTGAAAATATTGCTGCAGAATTATCACTTTTGCATTGAAATGATAGCTAGTTTCAGCTTTTTTTTTTTAAAGTTCCATCAGTACTTGAGGGATAGGTTGGCAGAAAATTTTACCCATGCCCTCTAGAAAATGCCACACAACCGTAATAGGTGCACCCATCTGAAGTGTTTCCAAGACTGACATTTTATCCTCTTAACTTGCATAGAAGAAAGCAAGAACGGTCTTCATCCAAAGCATCCTCTAACTGCTCGCCTAGTGCCTACAACACACGTCTTAAATGCCACGGAGAACATCAGCATGAAGTGCAGAGAGAACCCCTCTTCAAGTAAGACAGTAGTCCAAGCCCTTCATTCCTCTTATTTTGCATGTGCTTTTCTTATTTGACGTAGAGTTTGAAAACAGAAGATAAGAAAGAATGGGAGAAATGCGTGGTTGGAAAAGCCAGCACTGAGTAGTAAACAGATGATATGTTTAAGTTTAGCGTACAGATGGTGATATAGGAGGCAGGCAATTATATCCATCAGTTTAGGTGCATATTGACATGAATGCAAACTGTCTCTGCCGAAGGTCACTAGCTGGATTTTGTCCGTCATGTAACATATTGGCAGCTTTGTAATCACTGTGGATTTGGCTTCCCCTTGGCAGTCGCACTTTGAGCTACTTCTTTGAGGCGGTCTTCTTGGTTCCTTCTCTCCTTCCCTGTCTTAGGGTTTCCGTTGTTGTTGAAGAGACACCATGACCAAAGCAACTCTTATAAAGGAAAACATTTCATTGAGGCTGGCTTATAATTTCAGAAGTTTAGTTCATTATCATCATGGCAGGAAGCATGGCAGTGTGCAGGCAGACTTGGTGCTGGAGAAGGGGCCAAGAATTCACCATTTTGACCCACAGGCAGCAGGAGACTGGATTCCACACTGGTTAGGGCTTGAGCACATAGACTTCAAAACACGCCCCATTCAGTGACATTCTTTCTCCAATAAGATGACACCTACTCCAACAAGAACACACCTCCTAATAGTGCCATTGCCTATTGGACAAACATTCACATATATGAGTTTATGGGGTCCACAATTATTTAAACCCACCATATTTCCCTTTTTCCTTGTTTCATTTTCTGAACTACTTTAATATTCTTGGTCTTCAGGCACTGAAGGAGAATGATAATTACTTCCCTCAGGAAACTCATGTTAATAGTACAACTTATGTGTGGGAGACTAGAATGGACATGAGACATGATGTATGGTGAAGAGGCAAAGATTTTGAGGGCTTAAAGCTTAAGTTAAGGTTGAAGTCTAAGGCAAGACGGACCCATTAGCCTATTAAAAGAGGCTTAATGTGATCTCTACACAGACACTCATTTTCCTTGTGGTCACTTGTAAATATCAGAATGCGTCTATGAAATTAGTTTAAAGGTCTCTGAAAAATAGTCCTTAGAAAGTCTTGAAAAAAAAACTGAGAATGCATGTGAGTGTATCAGCATAAAATGTGGGATAAGAATGATTGGAATCTTACAGTTTCTAAAATTTAGCCTCGCTCAACCAAACTATCTGCATATCCAACCTCAAAATGCTGTACAAAAGAGTAAGGCAAAATTCAATAAAAGTGCTTTGTGCATTAACCTAATGCATAAAGAAATGGTAGTACAGGCTTAGAAAATACAAAAGGATTTATTTTGAAGATAACAATTGTGACCTTAAAATAGCATTATGCTGGGATTTGTAATTATGATTGGAGTGTACTTTTCTGTTCTTTTTAAGGAGTCTGCACAGTCCTTTGGGGAACAATAAGACTTTTTTTTTTTTAAGGAAAGCAACTTATCAAAAGGTTTTTTTTTTTTCTCATTAATGTGTTTCCAAGGGGGACTTTTTTCTTGACACTTAAAAACCAGCCGTTCTTTGTTCTAAAAGCTTGTTTTAGAGCGACACGCTTTTGGTTGATGTGAGAATGCACAGATATGTAATTATCACCTCGGTAATTTTCAGATAAAAGTTTTTTCCTAAAAACTGTAAAAATTTGTATCTTCTCCAAGTGAATGACGTCCAGCCAGTGAGGAAGCCTCATTTTAAAGGTGTGAAGAAAAGAAAATGGATTTATGATGAACCGAAGAACTTTCCTGGCTCTGGAATGCGGAGAGGTAGAATATCCAAGTGCTTGGAGATATTTCTAATTATAATTTCACTTTCATGTAACTTAAAGTCTACTTTAAAGTTTACCCAATTCTTCTCTGAATTGAGTCATTCTTTAGCTTGAGTAGTCTTCTGTTTTGATAGCCCATGCTTCACATGCTGTGTATTTCTATGAACATGAATCCAGCCTGTTTTGCCCCTCATCTCTCCTCTTTCGTTTTACAGCAGTGCACATCCCAAATCCCAAACATAAAATGAGTTACCATCATCACAATAAAAACCGGAATGCCGAGAACGCCTCCTATACGCATGCTCAAAGAGATGCGGTAAGAACTGTCACACTGAACGCCCCTCCCCGAAGCAGGCCCACGAGCGGGTCCTACAACAAAGCTGATGTCAACAAGGACCCCAAACTCAACCTCTGTCCAGGTGAGGCTCTTTATAGATGCGGTTCGCTCTTGACTGCGCTTCGACTTAGAGGAGGATTTCCCCCATGGGGAACTGATCTTCCCTCCTCGCTCTCTTTGCTTTTCCTGGGCCAGCATCATTGTAACATCTTCAATAGTAGTCAGAGGATCCTATCCATGAGCAGTCGTGCACATGATTTAAAGGCCGTGGGAGAATACACAGGCTGGGCGCTGATGGGTTGACACCGTTCCTCCCTAAAGCTTTGCCTCCACGCACTGCACTCTGTTCACCCTGGGTAGTTTTATTTCGCTAGGGAGGATTATTTTTACGTGGTTGACATTTTCTCGTTCCACTAAGTGCACTGTCCAATTATTACTGTCAGACTACTACCCCGGCTTTTCTTGAGGACATCGTGATTACTTTTGGAAAGGGTTAGTGTGAGGGTTAACTGCAATATTTCTGACAACCTCTCATCTCTCCCACATGGCCTTCTAAATCATTTCATCATGTAATAGGCAAAGGAATGGTGTATGTCAGGAAGCACAAGGCCACAGGGGAGAATCGCTTTTTCTTCCTGCTTTAGATGAGTTTTGCACTTTTGAAGATGGGTTTCAGCTCTCCCAACTTAACAAAATACCGTTCAGTTCTCTATAATTCACACTGTAGCTTTGTATTCACAGTGGAATTTAGGAGTTCCAACTGACAAGAACTTTTGCAAACAGTAGCTGAAGGCTCTATGTCAGTCTTTAACAACTTAAGTTGATGTTTTAATTATTTGTTTTAGAATACAGTGATGTATGGATGTATATGAGCAAATGAGTATAAGCTCCGAGGAAGAAACTTTAATTTAATTACTATTATGATATTTATTATTTTCTCTGTAATACTGTGACAGCTATGAAAGCTACAATGTATACAGTGTGTTGCCAAAGTATAGATTTGTGTGAACTGAATGTACCAGCAATTGTACTGGTTACTGCTATGCCTTGTCCATGCAAATATCATTACCTTAAAATGATGTGCACCAAAAAGAAAGTTCTTGGTATTATTATGAGTCATGTTCTGAGACCTATAGTTTTGTAGTAATAACCTGAGAATAGAAATACAACAATGTTGAGGAGTCAAGAGAAAAAAACATGACTTTATAGATGAATTAGCTCTGTGTGTGTGAGTGAGTGAGTGTGTGTGTATGTGTGTGTGTGTGTGTGAGTGAGTGAGTGTGCGTGTGTGTACACCTGCTCTGGTTTCCTGGGGCCTCAAACTCACAAACTGCGGTCACGGTATTCATAGAGGCCACTTCATAAAAGGAAATGCAGCTTGTTACTGTTTTAAAAGAAAGTTTAAAAATATTTATAATGTAGTTTATTTCTTGGCTGGAATATTAATTTTCTTTTGTTCTTTGAAATTATATAATTATGCCATTTCTCCCTTCCTCCAAGCCCCCCACCCCACAACCCACTCTGTGTTCTCGTTCAAGTTCATGGCCTTTACAAACATTAGTAAGACAGTGTGTTAAGTCACAGAAGAAAGGCTGTGAAATACTGTATTCTGTTCTGTACTGTTCTGTCTTCTAGAATAGCCTCATGGGATAGAACCTTATTTAAGCAAATGAACTGTAAATTAAGAGATTTGCAACCATGCTTGCTGATCATGTAAGTGGACTTAATAAACTCACTTGTTTTCAAATGGCAGAGGAAACACATGAAGGATAATTCTTACTGCTGAGATGTTTATAGCTTTGAAATGCTCTTGGAATGTAATTGTTTAATTCAGCATCATTTGCTAGCAGTCTCCTTTTTAATTTTCTCAGACAAACATATGTCAACATCATATAATGGTTCAGCCTGGCGAAGAAGAATTCCTTTTTCAAAAACGTATTCAAAAACTGAAAAGATATATCCAGGTAAATACACACCGGTGGCTTTAAGGTGCCCTGTAGTTGTGGAGATAAATGACAAGTTCTAAGCTCAAGAAACAGATTTTAGAACATTTGAAAACTGAAAAGAATTTCAAGATCACTTAAATACCTATGAGGCCTGGGGAGTGAGCGGTCGCTAGTACTGTGGCAGGATAATGTTACTTTGCTTCCTGGTGTTACAGCTTTAACTGTTTATGTGTTATCGGTAATAAGACACTGTCTTGCTGAAGTCATCAGAGACACATGTAGGCTAGTATGGACTAGCAATGCATCATTTGATCACCAAGAATAGGGTATCCATATTCTCCCTCTTGAATATCTTGCTCATTCAGAGAACAGGAATGCTGGAAATGGCAAGTCAGACATTTGTAGGAGTCATGACTACAGGTGGGTCTTTTGCTGAACAGCTTGATGCCTTAATTTGCTTAGAAAATAGTTTACAGTGAACACAAATTATTCGTCAGGCAACTGACTCTTTCTGGAGAGATAATTCAGATAGAGAACATATCTAAATGGACACCCTAGAAATTTTAAAATATTCTGAATCCATGAGCCCTTATACTAGGTCCTTCTTGGAGGTTCACATAAAGACTGGATGTTTTCCTTTCTCCAAGGTAAACAGTTTATATGACACTTTTTACAGCCTCACTTGACTTCAGCCATGAGTCAGTACCCAGAATCTACATGCGTTTATTCACTAGAGATAGCCCTATGCTTCCCCTGATATAACAAACCCAGATGTGCTACAAGAGAATATTGATGTAGTATTATTCACCTGATCACATTTTTCTCTTAACTTTGACTGAACTGTGATGTGTGATCAAACTTAATTAGAAAGGGAAGAGAGAGAGAGTGAGCAAAAAAAAATGAGGATATGATGAAAATCCTTGAAGGAAATAAGCGCTTCTAAGTTGCAGGTTTTCATCAGAGAGGGATACATTTGAAACGCTAAAGAAGTTGTCTTTGCTCTACTATGGCCAGAGTGGCTACTTTTGTACCACAGTAGCCCTTTATGCCTCCCAAAACCAAATGGTTAAACAGCAGTCATAGAAGTATCAGCGGTCAGAAACATGTTATTCAGCAGGTGAGTGTGCAGGTCCTATGTGTAGCACAGGGTCTATGCATCCACACGGGGCTCTATTGCACTTCTTAGGTGCATAATGGGGAGAAAAGCTCTGCAGAGACTCTCAGTGTCAAAAGGCAGGTGCTGTTCCACATAAAAAGTCAAAGACGGCTTCTTAACAATTCTAAGAGTCAGGGTTACATTGATGGGCATCACACAGTCCTGTGGGGCTCAATGGGGAGTGAATGCACTAGGTGTTCTGGCTACAAAGGAAGGGATGAACTGCAGAAAGATGTGCTTGTTGTTTAACCCCACTGGGCTGAGGGTGGCACGTAGCTGTAATCTCAGCAGATGGCCTCTGACAGAGGCATATGTAGAAGCCAGTCCAGCACCCAAAGAGCAAACCCTTGTTCACAAAATTAGGATCTGAAGATGAGCTTCCATTATCATCCCGTTGAGTTTATTAGAAAGGTGGAGTTTCTATATTAGACCTGCCATGGCTGAATCTCATCTTAACAGCATGGCCAGGTGATTAGGGTGCATATTAAAGTTTTGAAACTAGGAGGGTTATCCAGCCCAAGACATAACTATAATAGGTCTGCTGAAGCTATGTCTTCTCTTTGGCCCATTCTCCTTGATTCATCCCAGAAATTAGGAGGGGCAGCACAGAGTCTGGGAGAGGAATAAAACTCCAAGGGAAACCTTTAAGTGTGACTCAGTTATGAAAGCACAGTGACTAGGAAATCACTTAATTCAACTGAACTTGTATACAAAGGTCTATTACATCATGAAGAATGAGGACTTAAATTAAACATATACTATACATATATGTATTATCTTACATGTTTGCAATATATCATGAATATATTATATGAATTATACACATACATATATCACTTTATAAAAGGGATATCCAGTATTTTACAAAGCACACAAAGAAACTGCTAACTCCCAAATTCATCCTTTCCAGTTTTTGCTGTCATCCTCAGAATAAAAAGAGAAAGATTAGCCTGTTTCTTTTTCCCTACACATATCTTGCTAGGGCACAGAACAGCCATGGTGACATTTCCCAGTGGGCAGATGGATTGCTAGAGGGAAGAAAGCAAGCACAAGCTGCCACTTGCCTGTCCCTCTGAGGCACTGGCAGCCAAGACCACAGGAGTATGAAAGGACCAGAGGAGTCTTCTGGGAAAGTGTTACATGGGCATAGGGGGAGAGGAGAGGAGAGGAGAGGAGAAGGGAGGAGAGGAGAGGAGAGGAGAAGGGAAGAGAGGAGAGGAGAGGAGAAGGGAGGAGAGGAGAGGAAAGGAGAGGAGAGGAGAGAGGAGAAAGGACCAGAGGAGTCTTCTGGGAAAGTGTTACATGGGCATAGGGGGAGAGGAGAGGAGAGGAGAGGAGAAGGGAGGAGAGGAGAGGAGAGGAGAAGGGAAGAGAGGAGAGGAGAGGAGAAGGGAGGAGAGGAGAGGAAAGGAGAGGAGAGAAGAGAGGAGAGGAGAGGAGAAGGGAGGAGAGGAGAGGAAAGGAGAGGAGAGGAGAGAGGAGAGGAGAGGAGAGGAGAGGAGAGGAGAAGGGAGGAGAGGAGAGGAAAGGAGAGGAGAGGAGAGGAGAGGAGAGGAGAGGAGAGGAGAGGAGAGGAGAGGAGAGGAGAGGAGAGAGTTGTCTGCCTATGAGAATCAAGGACACAAGCTAAAGGTGGCCAGTCTTCCCCTGTAGGCACATGTGCATCCTGATAGGGATATTCCAGAGTGACTATGGAGGTGCCTGTCTTTCTGTTATGGAACTTCATTCCATTCTCTCTAGGCCTCCTCTAAATGCAGGCTTACGTGAAATATTAGTTCAGTCTTTCAAAACCCACCATCCAAAATGCAACATTCCAAAACATTGAGAAGAAGAAACCTAGGAAACTTGAAAGGCATTTTTAAAATGGAATGATGAAAGCATCCACTTGTTTTCTGTTTTTGTTTTTGTTTTTGTTGTTTTTTTGCCTTTAGATTTCATAGTAGCCAACTAACTATAATATATATATATATTAATCAATTAATGATGATGTCCCAGACAAAAATATAAAGAAAATGAAATATTTTGTGTATTTCTGTTCTCAGAGCCAAGAAGAAATGGGAGTAAGTAAGCCTGGCGGTTGAGAGACGAGGAAAATGAGAAAAGAGAAAAGGACCAGCAATCATCTTGATTTACAATCGAAAATGAAAATTCACAGAATGAGATATTCAAGTACTCCATAGTATATAGTGGGTAGCCAACGGTGATAACGCACAAATTCTGAAAATAAGACACAGGAAGAACAGTGTGCTCTTTCAAAACTGATAAAATGCAAATTGCAAACAGCTGCCTGTTTATTTATGTATGTCTGGGATTCATTCAGTACATTGCCACAAAACATTTAATAAAATTTCAAAGTTTGACAATTAAAATCATCCTTGAATCGTGAGCAAGTCAGAGCGCACAGACCAAGGAGTGAAGTTGTGCTTTTCCATCTCTGCTGTTTGTGATAATCTTCACTGAAAACAACGCCCGTTTTACTCCCTCCAAGATTTCAGGCAGGACTCTCAGCCGTAGCTCATAAAGCATACACAAATTCAACAAAGTCCCAGGGCTGCAGTTGGCGGGGAGCACCTTGGCAGAATTTTAATATGAGTATCCTTTGATGCATTGGAGACAGAGACAAAGTTGGCTGATCACGCAGGGAAGTTGCTGAAAAGCATCTTCTAATTGGCGACTGAAAAATCCGTCTGCTGAGATGGGCTACATTCAAAACTGAAAAGCAAACATTTTCCTGTCAGAAAAACAATCAAAATTATATAATCATAGTGGAGCAAAGGAGGCTCTTTAAAAAAATAATAGTGAACTGATAAAATTCTCGGAAGTGTTACTGAAGCTTCAAGGTCTCAGTAACTCCCGAAGTACAGAGTGAGGGGCCAGGCAAGTGCTGACACACATTTTTTTTTCTTTATTAGGTTGAGTATTATTTACATTTCGATTGTTATTCCTAGCCCCTCCCCCTCCCCTTTTTTATGGGTGTTCCCCTCCCCATCCTCCCCCCATTGCCGCCCTCCCCCCAACAATCACGTTCACTGGGGGTTCAGTCTTAGCAGGACCCAGGGCTTTCCCTTCCACTGGTGCTCTTACTAGGATATTCATTGCTACCTATGAGGTCAGAGTCCAGGGTCAGTCCATGTATAGTCTTTAGGTAGTGGCTTAGTTCCTGGGAAGCTCTGGTTGCTTGGCGTTGTTGTTCATATGGGGTCTCGAGCCCCTTCAAGCTCTTCCAGTCCTTTCTCTGATTCCTTCAACGGGGGTCCTGTTCTCAGTTCAGTGGTTTGCTGCTGGCATTCGCCTATGTATTTGCTGTATTTTGGCTGGCTGACACACATCTTTAATCTCATACCTGGTCAGCCTGGTCTACAATGTATGTCCCAAAGGGAGACCCTGACTCAAAACCGAAAGCAATTTATTTTTGAATTTTTTTCTCGAAAAAATTACTCATTTTCAGTATGACTGAAAGGAGAACCCAAATGCTTAGTTCTCGATTTTAAAGAATGAGTATGAAAACACGGAACACAGGTGAAAATTGAGAGGTTTTTCTTTAATCAGCAAAAATTTAAGGCATCAGGGAGCAAGCCTAACAAATCGTTAGCTCAGCTTGCTCTCTTATAGAACAATAAGAAAGATGAATTACCATCATAGACGATATCACGGATATAGCTGTAGGGCATTAGTGTGTGACACAACATAATTTAGACAGAGAAACATAGATACCATGTTTACCTTTCAGGTAGGAGATAAGCAAAAAAACTAATCTCAGTTCAGTCGGCAGCGGGCTGGGTGTGGGGCAGTAGGGTAGTGGGTTTGGGGTGAGTAAAAAAACTTTGGGTAAAAGGAGCCCAAAACGAATGCCAACAGCAAACCACTGAACTGAGAACAGGACCCTCATTGAAGGAATCAGAGGAAGGACTGAAAGAGCTTGCAGGGGCTCGAGACCCCATATGAACAACAATGCCAACCAACCAGAGCTTCCAGGGACTAAGCCACTACCTAAAGACTAAACATGGACTGACCCTGGACTCTGACCTCATAGGTAGCAATGAATATCCTAGTAAGAGCACCAGTGGAAGGGGAAGCCCTTGGTCCTGCCAAGACTGAACCCCCAGTGAACGTGATTGTTGGGTGGAGGACGGTAATGGGGGGAGGATGGGGAGGGGAACACCCATATAGAAGGGGAGGGGGAGGGGCTAGGGGATGTTGGCCCGGAAACTGGGAAAGGGAATAACAATTGAAATGTAAATAAGAAATACCCAAGTTAGAAAGATGGAGGGAAAAAAAAGAAATTTAAAAAAGGAGCCCCAAAATCAAGATATAGTTCTAGTGTTCTACAGCGTAGAATGACAAGTGGGGTTCGCAATTTCGTTACGTTATGAAGGTATAGAAATGAGGTGCTTAAAGATTTCAATGTCAGGGAACAATGGAAGCTGGCAACATAACTCATCAGGTAAAGGCATCTAGGCTCCAGGCCTAGTGACCAAAACTTTTTTTTTCTTTTCTTCGGTGCTGGGGACCGAACCCAGGGCCTTACGTTTGCTAGGCAAGTGCTCTACCACTGAGCTAAATCCCCAACCCTACCTAAACTTTTACTCAGGGCACCAAAAGCTTGAGGAAGAGAACGGACTCTAAAACAACGTTCCTGACTTGACCAGTGCATATAATTATCTCTAGATTGACCTGTTTGATACCATATCATCCAGAGTCCTCTGGTTCTTCTCAGGACATCTCAAATTTATTCTAAAGTCAGTATGAAACTCCAGAGTGTCCAGAATAGCTTAAGACAGGCATGATAAAGAAATATAAAGTTGTAGGTTTGCTCTGAAGGGCAAAAGTGATCTTTGAATTACCTGAAGTTAAATTTTGATTTGTTACCGGTCAGCATAGGCACTGCAATAGTATTTGAGATGACCTTAAAGAATAATGTAGAAGACGTCCGACATGCCCCTGTGATGTGATGCACTGCAGGGGAAGGGTTCGTTGATGCAGACAGGATTGCCTGTTAATGGAATATGATGGGATGCCTTACCTATTTGTGGGAAAGGGAGACAATGGATTCCTAAACTTGAACAAAAATGGGTTTTCAGATTAACCAAGTATTTCTGTAACAAACAAAATGAAAATGTATAACGATCTATGCTGGATATGTGCCTGAGCCAGAGAAAATTTATAAACAGACCCCAGAACAAGATTTTGATGAACTTAAGTTTAGAGTTGGGCTGGCCAATGTTTGAGTAAAAGAAAAATGAACCAACATGCTTCCTCCCCCCCACCATTTTTTTTTGCTTTGGATAAAATTTATTAAGTTATTACTACACCTAGTGAAAAACAGGCATGGAATACAAAAACACTTGAAGAAACATTGTGTTTTGTACAATAACCATGATCTACTTTTAAATTCACACAGATCCTGGTAAAATAAATTCACCAAATAAAAGACAGTGCATTTGAAAATATTCGATACTGGCCTCTTCTGAAGATGCTGTTCTCATTGGTTCTCCTCATCTTTTTAATTCCATGTTGCTGGGTGTCTTAGTCAGGGTTTCTATTCCTGCACAAACATCATGACCAAGAAGCAAGCTGGGGAGGAAAGGGTTTATTCAGCTTACACTTCCACATTGCTGTTCATCACCAAAGGAAGTCAGGACAGGAACTCAAGCAGGTCAGGAAGCAGGAGCTGATGCAGAGGCCATGGAGGGACGTTACTTACTGGCTTGCTTTCCCTGGTTTGCTCAGCTTGCTCTCTTATAGAACCCAGGACCACCAGCCCTGGGGTGGCACCACCCACAATGGGCCCTCCCCTTGGTCACTAATTGAGAAAATGCCTTACAGCTGGATCTCATGAAGACATTTCCTCAATGGAGGCTCCTTTCTCTGTGATAACTTAAGCTTGTGTCAAGTTGACACAAAACCAGCCAGTACACTGGTCATACATAATTTATCTCACACTACAACTCTTAACACTTTATCTTTCTTTAATTCTCTTATGTTCACCCGGGAGGGGCACCTAATTTGTTTCAACTACTCTTCATAAGTATTGATGCTATCAGTTTTAAAAAATGTATTTATTTACAACCTAGCTGTTGCTCCCCAGCTCCTGGTACCCCTACCCACAATTCCTCACCCCATTCCTTCTCCCCACTGTTCCCTAGTGGATGCTTGCCCACCACCAGGCCTCCCTCCTCCCTGGGGCCTCAAGTCTCTCAGGGACTTGAGGCATCTTCTCCCACTGAGGCCATCTTCAAGAAAAGCTCACTACACAAAACCTTTCCTTTGAAAATAATTTTTGCCACTGGCTATGATTTGACCTGGAGATACAAGTTCTAGGTCCACAATTTCTTTGGATTGGTAATTATTTTGTCACAAGTTGGTGTCTTTATTGCTGGGGAAAAAATACTAAATAAAAGAAATGGCATTTAGTTGCTCCTGGCACAAAGGCGAAAGGAGAAATTTATGCCATTTGCGAGGTGATTAAAACAGACCATCCTAGGAAGAAGGAGAACTCTGTGTTCCAGTTCCATCTGCTTCGAACTGCTTTCTCTCCACAGTGTGTGTGCGCGCAGACAACTGAGCTCTTTTTGGAAAGGATGCTGTATGTTTTTTACCCCTGGGAAAGCATGGCCTTCCAGCAAGTTAAGGGAGCTTAGTGGGATGGCTGGGTAATTGCCAATAAACTCAGTAAACGCTTGCAGCTTGAAGCCAGGGGCCTCAAGAATTACTTGAGGCTCCCGAGTTTTTCCTGTGCTAGCCATTTGACCTTGGAGGAAACGCTTCATCTTTCTAAATAATAGTTCTCTAATTTGCAATATAATTTTCTGATAGGAATGGGCTGGATGTTAAGAGATAATATGGGAAACATTAAGAGTCGCGCCTTGTGATTTTGGATAAACGGTTACCATGAATGAAATAGATCTGACGGATTATCCGCACTCACTTCCTGGAGCTATAGCAGAGCCACTCCACAAGAGATCAAACTGAACCAAAAACCCCCTGAAATTTAAAAACGATAAATTTATTTAAACACTCCAGCTAAAAGTAAAATAGTTCATGGAATCCAAGTAACTGTACATACAGGGGGAACATGTAGTCACTGTAGCTTTTTAAAGGTTAATTTTGGCCCCAGAAAATGCAAGTCTCCTTTTTCTGTTATGTTTTTCTAGTAGGCTAATGTACTTGAATATTTTAATTTTAAGTATAATAGACCTATTATTTTCACATGTAAGTCTTATGGTAGACTCAAAGGATGGGATTTATATAAGGTCAAATCCAGATCGTGATATCGTGATGGCTAATCATTCTGATATGACCCAAGAGGTTCTTTCTTAATGTGTTTGCCAGCTATTGCTTTCTTCTGAGATGGCTATGCTGCCCTCTACTCAATCTCACCTACACCAGACTCATCCATCCCAGCTATGTGAGTCAATACAATATTTAATAAATAGTAGACCCACCCAACCCCCTCTGAACAAAAGGTGCCAGACATCAGGACCTCCTTGAAAGGCTGAGACTGTGAAGGTTGGTTGACTTGATTAGCTCTTGTTGTAACTCCAGACTAATTGCAGTTTATCTCGGATCTTTAGCCCTATGAATAGCCATTGCTGGCTCACCCCTCTGCCAATCCTAACATTTGGAGACTAACAAACTTCCTGGAATATGTTAACCCAGTTTAATCCACCAAGAGGTTAAGGTTCACCAGAGATCACCTGAGGCCTTGAACTGAGACTCCTCTGCTCCACTGTAATCAAGGTTTCCACTAATGTATTTGAAAAATGCCTTGATTCATGACTTCCTTTGTTCTGTTACTATAAAAATAATTCATGAAAGTACTTAGAACTAAGAGTTAATTAGAATATGGAATTTGGGGAAACCGAAATCTGTGTTCCCAGAGTCAAGGTCACTTGTATATGGTTGCAGAATAAACTCTCTTATTTCCCTTTTTAAAAAAAAGGGTTGTGCAGACTTTGGTATACTATTGTGACTATGCTTTTTCAGAATTATTTTAATATTTAACTCACATGATATTAAACAGCAATCAAACATAAGAACTAAGGATTTATGCTGGAGCATGGGTTAGAAGTAACCTGGAGATTTTAGGCAGCAGATGTAATTCTCACACTCATTTTATTGTTGTCTATGAGATTCCCTGGTAACTGCAAATGTGCATTTTGCTTTCATGCATTTTTATTCAGAAAAATCTATTTCTGGTACTTTAGTAAAAAATATTACTAAAACATAATAAAAGAAAGATAATTCAATTGGATATACTACTAGAAGTTAAACAGTAAAACACACGCTGCAGAGTTCCAAATGCATTTTCATTTTTCATTTTAAAATTCTGATTTAATAATTTATACCCCATAGCCATGCAGCCCTAGAGAATTCTAGCCCTGGGCATTGTAACTCTGCATATAGTCAAGTAAACGGTTTTCATGTGATTTTTTTCCATGGGGGAAATAATTTCAAATTTGCTTCCTTTTGACACACAGAAAAAAAAATCTTTCTTCCCTCTGTGGCATAGTTGGCTACTATATTTAAAGGATATAAAATGGCTCAACACCATTTTACTGAGTAATTCTTAATAGGAACAAAAAGGTTTTGTTTTTCAAGTGTCTCTTTTAAATTAAGTCAAAAATATTTATTGGCTGGTAGTGGTCAGGGTTAATTTTACTCATTACTGGAAGGAGCTAATCTGATTTAAATAAAGGGTACATTTTGAAATCATTTTCAAACTACCACAGCACTGTGTAATTGTAAACTTAGTTTTGGAAAATATATTAATATGGTATATTAATGCACCGTGCCAATGTATTATATGCGACTATGGTGTGTTAGTGTTTATTTCCTTTCAGAAGAGCTTAAGATTCAGATTTTGTTCTTCCCCAGACTACACTAGCTTCCTGGCAAACACTTAACTTATTTGTAGTAAACTCAGCCCTTGAATGCAGTGTTGCTGGTTCCTCTGGTGGAAGAGCTCCCCTGGGTGACTGCTTTAAAGCCACTAAAGTGAAGCCATTGATCTCCAGATCAGAAAAGGAACACACATCAATGATTCAGCAGCATATGTCTGCTTATTTTTCTGGGTTTTAATGATAAAATTTTAAAAGATCAAATTAACTTATTTGGAGTGACTATTGTGAACCAATTTTTATTCAACATGGTGGAGGTCCCTCTCCAGTTTTTAATTCATGTTATGTTTGTTTCTTGCCAGCTTTTTCACACTATATTAACATCTTTATAAAGGGGAAGAGTTTGTCATTTTTAGTTCTTATTGATTGTTGTTGAATCAAATGGAAATTCCAAGTCTGGGGATACAGCTGAGGGGTGTGTACTCATGGCTAGCATGTGTGCTGTCATACATCCAAGCCCTAAGACAGAAAAATATTAAATAGAAAATTCAACTAAAACGAGTAAGTTAACAGCTTATCAGAAAAATAAAAAAAACTGTTCTTGCAAAGAATTATATTAATCACATAATTATATAATTTAAAAGCCTTCATAATTCTTAACAGGAATATTAAACTATAATAAATACTATAGTAACAATAATAGTATAATAACAATTTGTATCTTGAGCAAGAGGTTTATTTGATTTAAATGTAGTATATTGATTATGGGCCCTCAAAGGCAGGTGCCAACAGTGTTAGTAAACTTGTCTAGAGCGCTTATGCATGTGGAGGAACCTTTCAGGTAATATATATGTATCCTTACATTTCACTCATAATAATAATCTTTTGGTATATCCTAATTTTACCTATGCATTTTAGAAGCAAACCACAGTAGAAAATTGTTCAGTAACTTGCTCAAGTCAGCAGCTAATCGGTGCTACCTTTGACCCTGTCATCTCTCTGATTTGATAGACTCAGGTGTTCATCTACAATCTGTCATCTGAATGTAATTTTGTCATTTCAGATTGATATCAGTTCCAGGGAGGTCACAATTTCAGTTTGGTGCTTTGCAATGTGCAGATACAAGATCAGAAATTAAGATAATTTTTCAAAGTATAAGACGAGCTGGCGTTGACCATAGGTTCTCTCTGCAAAGTGCTATAGAGCTGCCCTCAGGACATGACCAGATGTACTGCTATCTGTGTGTAAAGGAAAGAATCATGAAGCAGTTGCCTTCTTAAAACTTCTCAAATATGCACTCTGCAGCTATGAGTAGATAGATACTGATAACGTCTTTCTGTTTTAAACAAGCCCACAATGATTGTATGTGATAATTTGTACAATCATTTAATGTGGTATTTGTAACTATTATAGTGCTATGCCTAAGGTCATATGAACTTTGGCAAAGAATGGCCATGTTAGTCACAGGACCTCATAGAGTTGAGAGGAATAAATAGGATTACTCATGCCAAACTCGAAATTATACCTGCCACTTAGTAATGATTCTACACATTCCGAGTTTTATTTCTATCATTAGAAGTAATGTTGAAGAGATCCAAGTTAAGGGAAAAATAACATTTCAGCATTTTACAAGGTAGCTACCAAATTGTTAAACCATAATGTGTTTGTTGTTCCACAGTAGAGTATATGGTTTTCATTGATTGGGTTCAGAAAAACCTTGGAGATTGTGCCTGCGAGGATATTACCAGAGAAAATCAGGTTTCAAATACTCTTTGCAGATGGATTCAGACATAAGTAGACTTATTTGGAGGTGGTGAAACTGTGACATATGGTTGAAGTGGGTGGGTCACTGGAGAGTACGTCTTGAAGGGCATTTTTAAATACTAGTCGCTTTTGGTCTCCACTCTGCCTCCTGGTTGTAATGAGGACATTTCTGCTGCCCCGTGGCTTTGCATCTGTGACAAAGATCTCTGAAATAATAAACGAACCAAACACGTCTTCTTTTATGTCGTTTCGGTCAGATATTTTGGTCGCAGTGACAGTGAAACAAACACAATGGTATTTTGCAGGGATGTCTATGTGACCGAGATGCTAAAAATAATTCTGACATTGTTAAAACAGTAAAGCACGTGTTATTCAGGCAAGACACCTTCAGTAGGGACAGGAACTTCTGTGATCCTGTGACTGGGCTTCGCAATAGAAGAGGGAAACTGGGATGAACTCTGATTGCAACAAGGAAAAGCAGAGACTTAAAGCTGAAGGGTCAGATCTAGTTGAGAAGAGGATCCAGAGAACCATAATACAATTCAGTCAAGGCAGGAATCTCTGGAAACACTTGCTTCCCAAATTGTGCCTTTCCCCAAATTTACCAGTTGTAAGAAATTTAAGTTCACTCGATAAAATGAATTTCATCAATTCTACAGCTGTTTCTTTCTATTGTTACCCTAAATTACCTCACTTGCCAAAATTGTTTTCTTTATACTTTATATGGGCAGCATAATTTATGATAGGAAGTACATTTTACTTATTCATTTGTCCTATAAAATATAATTTAGGAGATTCTTCTGCAGAGGGATGGAATCAGATATTCATGGACAGCGGCAGATGCGATCAACTTATGGATGTGGTCATTCTCGGGAATCAACAGAATACCCAGTATCGCCTCTATTTTCATTTGTTTCTTGGGAAGGAAGAGCTCATATTGTATGTAGCCTCTGGTGGCCTGAATTTCTCAGTGTAGAGCAGGCTGCCCTTGAACTTGCCAGGGATTTTCTTGCCTCTGGCTCCCAAGCAAGCTTTGTGCTTAGAGGTGTGGGCTGTCACATCTGGCTGATGTTTTCCATTTTATTCCATTTCTAAGCCCCAGACAAAATACCTTTATAGGTAGACTCATCTATTCTAGTTTCTAGCATGCACTGATAACGAGTCTCCTACAAGCTACTACCCACACCCCTCTAACTACCCAGCCAGTAGTTACGCACACGGGTGTGCTCTCTCTGTTGATTCTGCCCCAGTCTCTTACTCCATACCACCCTTCCATGCCCGGGCCCAGCTTTCTTGGTGAGTCAATCCTGTCCCAGTCCCTGGACTCAGTCCCTGAGAGTGATACAAGTATGCCTTCTCAGTTACCACAAGATTGGATCACCCACTCTCCAATAAAAACTCAACACTGAACATTTGAAGGGGCTGATCTATACACTCTTTTCATCTGATCTGAAACTTTGCAGAACATGGAAAACAGAGCCGAACTTCAAAAAAGGCAGGCAAGAGTTTCATATCAGACATACAACCTGTGAAACAAATGCACATACCCAGGGCCCACTGCAAAAATACAAATGGTACTTCTGAAAGTATTATAGAACTGCTCACAAAATGAGAATTGCCTAGAAGGAAACCTAGGCACATAATTTAAGAGAACAATGGAAAAAGGGATCCATTAATTGAGGCATCTTTAAAGGGCAAGAAGGAAAACCTGGATGAACTTAAATAGGATACAAATAAATTCCTGGTTGAAAAACTATTCATAGGAGAAAATACAGAAACAAAGTATGAAGCAGGGACCTGAAGGAAAGGCCATCCAGAGACTGCCCCACCTGAGGATCCAGCCCATATACATTCAGTCACCAAACCAAGACAATATTGTTGATGCCAAGAAGCACATGGTGACAGGACCCCATATAGCTGTCTCCTGAGAGGCTCTGCCAGGGCATGACAAATACAGGGGCAGATGCTCACAGCCAACTATTGAACTGAGAACAGGGTTCCCATTGGAGGAGTTAGATAAAGAATTGAAGGAACTGAACAGCAATACCAATCAACCAGAGCTCCCAGGGACTAAACCACTACCCAAAGAGTGTTGCTGTAAAATTATAAAAAAAATGCTGTTTTTTTTATCTCAAACTAGATCCGGCACCATAGTGGCTCAAGATATCTGGTAGACATCTTCATCTCAGTCAGCAAAGGCTCTCACCCGCTTTGCTCTATCCCATATCACACTGCCAATGGCTTCTCTCTGAGCCTGGCAAAAATCTCTCTACTTATCTAGTTCCCAAGGCAGGTTGCCACCATGCCAGAAATATATATCTCAATTCCATGGTGGCCTAGTATCTCCGGCCACCACATACTCTTTTGAACTTAAACTGCCACATGAAAGACACACAACACAATAACCCCTGATCCAATTGATAAGATATAATTGCCCACCTAGACATACAAAGCCCTGTACATATCCATCCTTTAAGAATATTCATAACAACCTGTAAATGTGCAGAGAGGAATCTTAACATCTGCCTCCATGTTCTTTCAGCTGCCTCCTCTCTTCTTCCCTTGCTCCAGTCTCCTCCATTCTCTCTAAAACTTTTCTCCCGCCCATCCTTCCTTCTTGTCCAATGACAGGCATCGTTCTATCTTGTACCTGACTTCACCTGTGTGATGACATCATCCTACAAAAGAGTACACATGGATGGACCCATGGCTCTAGCTGCATATGTAGGAGAGGATGGCCTTGTTGGGCACCAATAGGAGGAGAAGCCCCTGGTCCTGCTAAGGCTGGATCCCGCAGTGTAGGGGAATGTCAGGGTGGGGAGGCCTGAAAGGGTGGTTGGTTGGTTGGGGGAGCACCCTCATAAAAGCAGGGGAGGGGGGATGGGATAGGGGGTTTATAGACGGGAAACCGGGAAAGGGGATAACATTTGAAATGTGAATAAATAAAAATATGAAAAATTTAAAAATATTCCTGGTTGAAGACCAAGAGAACACAGATGTACAGATGACTGAAACAACAAAGACAACCCAGGATTAGAACAATAAATTCAATAAAGAGAGAAAAACGCTGAAGAAAACTCAAGCTGAAATGAAGACGGACTTGAAAAACTTAACAAATTAATTAGAAAATCCAGGGAAAGAGCTCCCCGGTAGAATATGTCAAATAGAAGATGGATTATCAGGACTTTAAGATACAGAAAAGGAGTTAGAGCACCCAAAGAATAGGACAAGAAAGCGAAAGGGATATGGAGCAATGTGTGATACCACAATGCAAAGACAAAAATCTATGAATTCCAGGTTCGAAGGATCCCAGAACAACAGGGTACCAGCTTCTGTGGTAGTCACGTTTCTTTGTTGCTTAACACCATGGCTGAGGTAAGTTATCCAAGGAAGACTGCCTAGTATGGTGAGAAGATGAAACATTAAATGTGGGGAGAGTAGAGGTGGGGCAGTTTGCTGTTTAATGTAGGAAGGAGAACTCACTGATAGAGTGACAGCTTGAACAGTCTTGTGAAGGAACCAGGCTGGCTCGTCATGCTTCCTCACCTCCTACTATGCCTAGTTCACCAAGGCTTTGTACAAGGAGGAGGAGGACACTTCAAATATACGCACTGAAGGAACAAGGGCACTTGCATTTCAGAGACAAACTGCTGGAGACGAGGTGATAGGAGGGAGAAGATGCTTTATATGTGATATGACCCAGAAGCTGAACTCAACTCCCCAAAGGACTGGAGATGTGAAGAGGGGTGGCTGGACCATCTGCTTCTGTTATTGGCTTTACTGAAAAGAAAAATAAAGTAAAAAGGAAACTGTTGTTCCCTCCCCATCTCAGACAGCGTTACAACTGGGGTAAGGGATGGTAGGCTCCCCCTCTTTTAGAAGCTGAAAGAAGTAAGGTGGAGTGTCCCTTGAAGATTACATGGAAAAGATTGTCCCTGAATTTTAGATCAGGCACAGAAGTACTTATTTAAAGGGAGCCAGGGAACAGCATTTACAATGACAACTTTCCTAAGGTAAGTGCTCTAAGGAAATTGAGGTTAGAGGCTGTGGGGGGGGGGGCGTTCAAAATCTGCTTACAGTTTAGAGAAGCTCGTGGCAACATTAAGGTCTTTTTGAGTATTGTCTTTGAGTGAGGGAGGACCTGACATGGACTCAGGCAGGCACGAACTGTGTGCGTGAGTTCCAGAAGTTAGTCTTTCCCTGGGAGAGGAGGGAAGGCATTTGAAATGTATGTGAGAAGGAATAGTGTGTAGTCCATTTTTCCATTTCTGAGGGAAAGCTGAGGCCCATGCACTCTAAATTGGAGGGGAGCTGAGGCCTCAGGGAGAGCAGCTGAAGGCTTAGCAACACCAACCAGAGACTGGTTGCGAGCGTCAAGAGGGGCTGTGACACATTGAGAAAAGGCTGAGTTCTGGTGCATTTAGTACCATAGTCCACAAAGACTTCCAGGTTAATGTGAAAGGGAAGAGTAGAATTTGAATCTAAAGAAATACTAAAGACTTAGAAATCAATCACCAATCAACCCATCAAAGTAACAACAAACTGTGAGGTGGTAGTACATGTTTGTAATCCCAGTGGCTTGGAGATGAGTGGATGCTTAGGGCTTACTGGATAACAGCCTACACCATGGGTCCAGGTCAGGAAGAATCCATGACTCGAGATGTTAATGTGAATAGTGCCTGAGGAAAATACTTGAAGTTAATGCATAAGCACACACACACACACACACACACACACACACACACACACACACACACACACACAAGCAGTGAAGGGGGAGAGAGAGAGAGAGAGAGAGAGAGAGAGAGAGAGAGAGAGAGGAAGAGAGACAGAGACAGAGACAGACAGAAAGAGGCAGATTGAAGGGAATGCCTGATGACAACTGAGAATGTTGGTGAATGTATCTTACAAAAGTAAAAAGAAAAATGTATTCATATCTTACGAAGTTACAATGCACTGTATTATTTACTACTTAAAGTGTAATCATTTATCTCTGAATGTAGACCTTGTAACAAGCGTACCAGTAACAACAGAGCCAAACCCTCGAATAGCACTTGGAAATAATAAGATTGAAATGTGAAAGGCAAAAACTACAGCGATCAAGACAGAGTTGCTTCCTTCAATCCATCGACAACATAGGAGAGAGGTTCCAAAGGAAGAAATTGTTCTTGCATTCGGTTTCCTGACAGGCATGATCACAAAAGATTCTTTCAGATGGATCAATTTACAGAAAGGCCTCCACAATATGCCATGCCACAACCTGTCTACAATAACATTGTCCGTAACCATCCACTCACCCTCAGACTGCTTTCAACTCTTTACTAATCACCTTGATCAGGATTGTTGTTTCAAAACGTTTGATGTAATTCTTATTTGTGCCTAACCACCCCGCCCCTCTTTGCCTCTTTGAGCGCAGCTATGGCTTACAAGACACAATTATTCTCACTGCAATGCTGTTCCTAAGTCACAACTTTCAAGTTGTCATGAATTGAAGGAAATTTACCACCTTCTGAACGCTAGGGGGCAGCACGGTCACAGAAACGGGACGTAAATCTAGCCCTCCTTCCCAATAAGACATTTTGTTTGGACACATTTATTTCTACCTCGCTGATGCTAACAGTAGGAGCCTTCAGAAATGAAAGTAAACAAAGCATAACCTTTTCATCGAAGAGACTTTATAGAAAGAAAACGGTATTTCGTTTTCATAAGGTTCCGGAGGAGCTATAATGTAGCTTGGGGGCTTCTATACTATTTGAAAATAAAAGCATAAAGAAGGATAGAGCAGGGGACACCCCAAGGCACATTTTCCTCTTGATGCCTTGGCTGAAATCGCGTTAGCAGCAACGAACTGCACGATGCTAGAGAAGAGAGCAGCCTAGGTTGCCTCCATTCCAATTTGGTATTCCTCTCCAGGGCTAGGTTATGGCTTTGGTGTATGTTCCTCATCCAAAAGAAGATGACATGGTTGCCCGTGGCCTTACTAAAACCAGCAAGTCATGAATGCTTGAGATGGGGTGAGAATCTCTTTCCATCAGGGAATAGAGGAGGATGCAGGAAACAAAATGAGAAAAGAAATTGGGTCAGGCAGAGAGAAAGTACAGAATTGAAGAGCTAATAAAGGTGTGAAAAGCACAAAGAAGGAGCATCTTTATTTACAGTAAGAATAAGAAGGGCACACGATGGTATAAAACTGGGATTCTATTTTGTTTTTTTGAAAACATAAATAAAATATATAAGGAGGCAACAAAACTTTAATTTGGACTTGATGTATACTGTTCAGTGGAGATATTGAGTTATATGATAAATCAATTAAGGAGTATGTGTTGTGTGACAGACAGACAGACACACACTCACAGGGTGGGGGGTATCACAGTGGTGGAAGAAAGAGGCACTGAGAGGCCAAGATACTATTTTTTTTATGCCATTTCATGGTCATCCTCTGTTCAGCAGTTGACCACAAATGCACTAATTCAAGAAATGCTTTCTGACAATGGTATTTACAAATATGATACTCATAAAATGTCACTGTCGTGTATAAAACTCGCCTCACCGTTTTCTCATTGGTACAAAAAATAAACCACTATAACTATGATTTTATTGCCTTATAATTTGAGATTATAATGAAATTATATTATTTGCCTCTCCCTTTCCTCCTCCCAAATCCTTCAGTCTATATATGAACATCTCACAATAGTGCCTGGTATATCAGAGCACATGAGCTCATAATAAAATTTTAACTATTATTATTTATTTTTCTTTATAGTCTTTTTTTTTTAAAATGAAATGTTATTAGGCTTCTATTACACAGCCAAATTCTGTGGACTAGGAATTAAATAGTTGGTCAAAACAAACTAGTCCTTGCTCTTTGGAAGTTTGGGAGGGTATATGAAAGTCACAAATTGTATAACCATACTGGGATGGTTTGTGTATGCTTGGCCCAGGGAGTGGGACTATTAGGAGGTGTGGCCTTGTTGGAGTAGGTGTGTCATTGTGGATGTGGACTTTAAGACCTTCATCCTAGTGGCCTGGAAGCCAGTATTCTGCAAGCAGCCTTCAGGTGAAGATGTAGAACTCGCTGTTCCTCCTGCACCATGCCTGCCTGGATGCTGCCATGTTCCCGCCTTGATGATAATGGACAGAATCTCTGAACCTGTAAGCCAGCCCCAATTAAATGTTGTCCTTATAAGAGTTGCCTTAGTCATGGTGTCTGTTCATAGCAGTAAAACAGAAGTTAGTAACAGGGACTGGGGTATTGCTGTGATAGGCCTGACCTTACTCTTGTTTAGAAGAATGAGGATTTTGGGACTTTGGATTTGGAAAGCACTAGAATGCTTTAAATGGGGGTTTAATGGGCTATCAGTAGGAATATGAAAGACTTTATTACTGAGAGTGATTTGAATTGTGTAGATGTGGCCCAAGAGGTTTTAGTGGAGAATTTCAATATGTGGCCTAGAGACTGTTTTATGGAATCTTGTGGAGAATGTAGCTGCTCTTTGCTCTTGTCTGAAGAGTCTGTCTGAGGCTAAGGTGAAGAGATGCAGATTAATTGCATTGACAAAGGAAGTCCCAGAAATGCCCATCATAGACTTTGTTCTCTGGTTAAGTCTCAGGAAGAGCATTTTTAAAGAGCATAGCAAGCTGAGAAAGGAAAAATATAAATATATGGTTCGAGTATTAAAGGAGCACCAGGAAGTGAAATGGAGCTGAATCCCGTGTTCAAGCAGAAAACAAATTAAGGAGTGGGACTTTGGGGAAAGATTTTACCTAGTTAAGTTTGGGTCCAGGTATGGTGGTACACACCTTTAATCTCAGGAGAGAGGTATGCAGATCTCTGAGTTCAAGGTTAATCTACAGAGCAAGATCAAGGACAGCCAAGCTTAGGCAGTGAAGGAGTTGGAAAAGAGGAAGCTAGTGATAATGTAACAAAGCAAGAGAACCATGGTCCGGCTCCTGCAAGCAGCAGAGCTCAGCAGCTTCTGCCATGTGTCTCTGCCTTTATAGTTAAGAGCAGGAGACTCCTGGGACAATTAATGCTGGTGAGCTGGAGCTAAGAAATTAGTGGTGACTAAAAAGAGACCAGCAGCACTGAGATGAAATCTTCTAGGGAGTGTTTTTTGAGAGCACAAAGAACCTGTGTTCCAGAGATAGCCAAGGTTGTACCTTGTGCTGTGGTTGTACTTGGTTATGTGTAAGCGTCACCCAGATGGTACTGGTTTTGAAGGCATGGAGGAGTCACGAAGAAAAGCTGAGGCTTGGCATTGTGAGAGGCTACAGAAGGTCATTGGTGAAGGTGCAGCCTCAGCTGCAGTTGATAGCCCAGGAGTGAAGGGGTCGTGCAACAGATTTGAGGCTTGGCACTATGAAGAGAGCCTATGAGAGGCTATTGGTTCAGCCTGGGTGCAGCAGAACGTATTGGAGATGCTAGTACCATGGGAGGATCACCAAGAACAGCAGCAGCAGTGGAGTGGATCAACCTGAACTTGTGCTACAGAGGGCAGAGCTGAAGAAGTGACACCAGCCCTTTGGAGGAGCCCAGAAGATCATGTGTGGATGCCAGATATTGTAACATTGAAGTTGCCTTGGAGACCCAAAGATGCCAGAGCCGTGAGCTATCTGCTGAGGGAAGCTGCTATCCTGGAGCAGAACCAGTCCAGGAGAAAAAAGTTCGTTGCAGTCAACAAAGATGAAAAAGGGGTTGGAGATGATGACATATTCGACATCAGACATGGAGATGCACAGTTTAGAGTTTGCCCAGCGGGTTTCCTGTCTTGCTTTGGGAATCACAATTAGGTGATTGGTTGAATCTCAGAAGAGACCTTGAACTTCAGACTTTTTCCATTGTTAAGACTGCTATAAACTATGGGGACCGGGAAGTTAGACTAAATGTACTTTGCATTATGCTTTGCTTAGGTGTGGTCCTCCGTAGACTCATGTGTTTGAACAAACCTATGGGGGCCACGGAGTGGAATGTGATGGCTTGTATACCCTTGGCCCAGGGAGTGGCACTCTTAGGAGGTATGGCCCTTTTGGAATAGGTGTGTCACTGTGGGTGTGGGCTTTAAAACCCTAGTCCTAGCTGCCTGAAAGATGAGTATTCTGTTAGCAGCCTTCAGATGAAGGTGTAGAACTCTTAGCTCCTCCTCTGAACATGTAAGCCAGACCCAATTAAATGTTGTCTTTTATAAGACTTTCCTTGGTCATAGTGTCTGTTCACATCACTAAAGCCCTAACTAAGACACACTAACAAATGATAGCATAAAGGGAGCAACTTGGAGCTATAATATATAGTTCAGGATGTGACCCAGGAGCCTATGGTATGAGGTTTTCTGGAGCAACATCAACACACATCTATTCACCCCAGATAGGACACCACCAACAGACAAAAGCAACAGCAGCAGCAGCAGCAACAACAACAAAATGTTTTCATCCAATCTAGCTTCATTAACCAGTGGGTTAACTCTTAATGAGGGTTCTCTTACAGAAAGAACATTGATGACTCAAAGGTAGGTACATCACCAAAAAGCAGCATGGGTTATGATGGGTGACTAAGGAAAGCTGTACCCTTGGAGGCAAACACGCTAGAGTGTCTCCCCTCCCTATAATTCTATAATTGTTTACTGCTTGTAGTTGTTTGAATGTGAAATGCTCCCTCCCACCATAGTAACAGTCCTTTGAGCACTTGGTCCCAGCTCTTTTTTGGGGTTCGTTCTTTTAGGTGGTACAAATATTGGAAGCACATCACTATAGGTAGACTTTGAGATTAAAAGCCTTGTACCACACTCACTGTCTATTTCCCTGCTTTACACTTAATGTTCAAGATGTGAGCTCTCAGCTTTCTACTCCTGTTGCCCTGTTTGATGCTGTGCCTCCCTGCATGATGGACTCTGTCCTGGAACTGTAAGCTCAAAAAATTATTTTTTTATTTTTGTAATTTGTTTTGAATCTTTCAGTTTTATCACAGCAACAGAAACTTAACTGATACATTGCCTTTATACTCTTTGAAGCTATCTGAATCCTTTAAGTCTCAAGGTAAGTTTTTTTCATTTCCCTGGTCTTAATGAATTCAATTTGGAGGAAATATTTATGTTGTGTTTTATGAAACTGTAGTCTGAGGAGGGAGGGAGGGAGCAACTCAGCAGCCTTGTCACAGTGTTCACCTTGAGGAATCAGCCATGTGTAGGCCTAGTTTGTTGGAAGAAGGGGTCCAGGGAGCAGAGCAGGTACCTGGAAAGGGGTAGAGGCTGAGAAAGGGGGAATGGAAGGACAGAAATAGAAGAAAGAAAGAGAGGAAGAATGGAAGAGGATAGCTAGAGATATTTGGGAAGAGAGAGAGGGAGAGAGTAGATGGGGAGGACATGCACACACGCACGCACACACACACACACAGACATACGCACACACACACACACACACACACACACACACACACACACACACACACACACACACAAAGGAACAGTTCTTCTATGTGAGCCAGGCTCCAACCTGGCTATTACTTGGTAACTGTTGGGCAGAGCCTAGAGGAATTGCTAACAAGTTATGCAACAGGCTCCTGGGAAATTTTCCGCATCAGTGTAGAAGCTTTGAGTCTTTACCATATGATAGTTCCTTTGTCCACTTTCAATATTGAAGAATGATTAGACTGCTGGTTAATGTTTAAGATTTCCTTTTGTAAACTTACGCAGTATATATGTCTGTATGTGGCTTTATGGATATGATTCCTGTTTCCACGGGAGCCAGAGAGGGAATCCGATCCTTTGAAGCAGGGGTTACAGGTTGTCGTCAACCACCAGTCATGATGGTGGCAACCCAAATCAGGTCTACAAGAGCAATATGTGCTTTGAACCATGAAGCCATCTCTCCAGCCCCTGCACTGATTAGCATTAAATGACAACTTGCCACAACCCTGAATAACCTGGGGATAGAGCCCCAAACGGAAAAATATTTAAATTAAGTTGCCCTTGGGTATGTCTGTGGGTGTCCAGCTGGTTGCTAACTTATGTAGGGAGACCTAGCCCATTGTATGCAGTCCCAGTTCATGGGCTTTTCCCCTTTCCAGGTAGGGAAAGAGAGAGCTAGATGAAGCTGAAGTAAAAGCGGGCAGAAGGGTTGGCTGCCCCCCTCCACTCTTGACTGTCAATGTGAAGTGAGTAGCTGTCTGGGTTCCTGCTTTGGTGTTTCCCAGTGATGGAACTGGAATTGTAAGCTAAATAAGCTCTTTCCCCTCAAACCAACTCCTCTTAGTCAGGGCGTTTGTCACAGGAACAGAGATGCAATTTAACCAGGAGAGTCACTATTGTTTACTATACTGTTCCACTGACGGAATCATTTTTACATGTTATGACAAAGGGAAAGAAAATGGTAATGGGAGATGTTCTTTCTAAGTATCTTGTCTTCCTGTTTGGAATTTATGCCGGCTACTTGGTGGTTTCTATCTTTTCCTTTAGAGAAAGGGGGAAAAAATCTCATTGTCTCTAAGTGCCCCAAGCACTTAAGAGGTTGTTCTTAAATCTTATCACCACTAATCGGCTGGTTTATAAAAGACGGAGCTAGACACGGGAAGGACAAAGAATCCACCTTCAGTTTGGGCCCAGCTGCCGGGTAATCCGGATGGACTGTGAACACAGCTGTATATATTTTTGCTGCAGACAGGTGAAGGTTAGAGAACGCTTACCCTCATCAGCCTCTTAAACAAATGAAGACTAAGTCAGCAGAGGGCTAAGTCAGTGAACGGGACATTTGGCCATGCCTTCACAGTATCTTGCACAGAAGTAAAAGAAACTTGTGGAAACCCTTTGCCTGACCTCTCTAATGGTTTCATTATTTGTCTTATAACTTGAGAAAAACGTTCAATCCGTCTTTAGGGCCTGTGGCAAAGACTTTTAGCTGCCCTTGGAAATCCATTCTCCCCTTTTCTCCAGCATACAGCTAAACTACATTTAATAGCTTCCTTTGCAGTTAGGTGAGGACATGTGACCATGCTCTAGGCCATCACCAGAGTGATGGATGCACTTCTAGGGCTGGCACATAAACTATGCTATGCTGATCTTTCACGTTCCCTTTTCTTTTATGGCTGCACAGCATTGCAGTTTCCAGATGAAGTGGGAGACACATACCTGGTCCATGGCAAAACCTTTGTAATTCGGAGTCTTTAATTATGTAGAACTGGCTCCCTAGTCTTATTCCAACAGGCATCTTTTGTGGATTCTTGGGGAAAAAAAGAGAAATATAAAATATTTCTCGTTCATCAACCATTAAATTTTGTGGATTTTTCTGTTTTCTTAAAGCTCAGTTGCACTAATCTGAATGTGCCTCATGTAAAGATAGGACTCAGCCATGATTATAGAGCACAGTCAAGGCATTTGTCAATCCAGCGTATACTTCAGGAGGAAAAGATGAGACAATTTGACTGTTATTGCTACAATTTCTGCAAAGCTACTGATTCTGAAATATGTCTGTACTCACACATAAGAACGGATTGCAAAAGCAATGAAGACGGGAGTCAGAGTTCTCACCTCCTCTCCGTGCTTGCTACACGATCATGAGATGAGGTCATCAAAAGCACCAGACAAAACAGAGAGGGGTTTGTCAGGTACCTTTCTCAAAGCCCTTTCTCCAAAGTCAGATAGGCTTCACTGGTTCAGAACAAAAGACTAACCTAAGGGTGGTTTGCTTGTTTCTCATACAATGACGAATGCGAAAATCATGCATTTGCATTTTCATTCCAGAATAAATATACCTGACCTGATATCCCTCAAGAAGCTATGCCTTTCATACCTAGAGTCACAGTTATCATGAACTATCCATCTTTAGGGATGTTAGAGATACTTACTAAATATAAGAATGCTACAAAGATATAAAATCTCTTCTTTGAGTGTATAAATACTTTTCATTCAATTTGCCCTAACGGGTTTAAGCTCAATGGGGCTTCAGATCCTTTCCTTTGTGCATAAAGAATGTGGATATATTACCCCTCCTCATCTCCCCACACCCACTCTGTGGTTACGTGAGCAGGCATATGCATTGTACGTATGTGTCAAGGTCAGGGTCAACCTCAGATATCATTCCGTTTTGTTTTTCTGTTTATTTGTTTTGTTGAGACAAGACCTCTCACTGGGACCTGGAGCTCACAGATTAGGTTTGCCTTTGCTTTCCAGGAAGATCCAGAGATGGCCTTCTCTCCACCTCCATAGCTGATGCTGGGACTGTAAACAGGCATCATCACTTCTGAGTGGGAATTGATCTCAGACCTTCATGTATGCGCAGCTCGCACTTCTTTACTTGAGCCTCCTGCCCATCCTTCCAGCACATGCCTTTAACTTCTCCAGTACAATTTTACACCTCCATTGAAAATGAGCAGTATTTTTTTTTATGGACACCGACAAAGACTCATTTAGGTAACGTTAAAAGAAAAATGCTTTGCAACAGAGATGCGTTTATTAAATTGTCCATTCTGTGCCTGGGTATGTAAACCTGGAGAAAAGTTGAAAATACTGAGTTTGCAAATCAAGTGGGTGAGTGAGACCAACGGGACGGTTGGGTTGGATCCAGACCTATGCAGGCTGTGTGTCTCTGTGAACTAAATTATGTCCTCGAACTTGATTTGTTTCTGCAGCAGGTAAAGAATGACCTTCTGGCCACACTTAAGCCCCCTTGTTCCGAGATGCATTGACTGCTTTTGTCTGTATGAATCTAAAGAAAGAAATGTGATGATTAGTCAAGCAAATAAAATATAAAAGCAAAAACAAACAAATAAACAAACAAACACTCCTGGGCATTCCACAGGTTCCCATCTACAAAGTCCAGCATCATGGTCTCCAGAGCTGACTGAGAAGAGACCAAGGAAAGACAAATTCTTTGAAGAGAACTTTATTAGATATTATAATAGGGATCAATAACATAATTGTATTTAATACATTCTGTGTGCATTGCTTTTCATAGTTACCATTCTATTGCTGAGTATAATGGGATCCCAGAACAGTGAAGTGAGGAAACAGAGCCAAGTTTTCATGATCTTTCCACCTTTAACAGATAATAATCTCAATCTCTCTCTCTCTCTCTCTCTCTCTCTCTCTCTGTGAGTGTGTATTGTGTGTTCAGTTGTAATAGACCCACAGATACTAGCACAACAGATGCTATGCTATCCATGCAGCATTCTGACTGAAGAGCCCAGCACGAAGCCCCCAACATCCATTGAAAGGAGAACAAAGTTCATAATTCTGAGAAAGTCTTTCTTAATAGGAATGACCTTGGTTTTGGCTTCCGTAGTTCCACATAGTGATAACTGCTTCTTACTACCTGAACTGTGTCAACCAGGATATGGTTTTTGTGCTTATAAAGGCAAGAATGGTAAGGTCCATGGTTACATGACATGGCCAAGTTCTTGTGTAGCTGGTGGCCAACAGAATACCCAAGATACAGTCTACAGAACTCAAAAAGGTCAATGAGCTGAAGGGCCCAAGTGAGGCTGTCTCAGTCCCACTTGGGAGGGAGAAGAAAGCAATCACAAGGTGGGAGGGAGGGATCTAGGAGGGAAAAAGACGGGGTGGGAGGAGAGGGGAACATTATTTGGTATTGGGTTTGGGGGAAAGGACTGAAACCCTGAGGACCAGCAGAAAGAATAGAAACAGGCAACCCCAGTAAGAATGAGGTGGGGAGGACCCTCCAGAATGTACCAGAGACCTGGGAGGCGATGAGAAACTCTCAGAACTCAAAGGAGGTGACCCTAGATAAAATGCCTTACAGTGGGGAGAGGGAACTTGTTGAGCCCACCTCTAGCAGAAAAACAGGGCATCAAGTGAGGGATGGGCTTGCTCTCTTATAATCAAAACTCTGACCCATAATCATTCTTGTCTGAAAGAACTGCAGGGATGGAAATAGAGAATAGCCTGAGGAAAAGAAGGTCCAGTGACAGGCCCAAAGAGGATCCAACTTAAGGGGACACTCCAAGGCCTGACACCATTACTGAGACTATGGAACACTCACAAAAAGGGACCTATCATAGCTGCCCTCCAAAAGACCCAACAGGCAGTTGAGTCAGACGTAGATATTTGTACCTAACCAATGAACGAAAGCTGTTGACCCTTCTGTTAAATTATGGAAAAGCCGGAGGAAGCTGAAAAGGAGGGGCGACCCTGTAGGAGGACCAGCAATCTCAATTAACCTGGACCCCTGAGATCTCTCAGACACTGGATCACCAACCACACAGCATACACCAGTTAATAGGAGGCCTGCAACACATATACAGCAGAAGACTCCCTGGTCTGGGTTTAGTCGGAGAAGACACACCTAATCCTCGAGAGACTGGAGGCCTCAGGGAGTTTAGAGGTCTGGTAGAGTGGGTGGGGTGGGGACATCCTGGTGGAGACTAGATGTGGGTGGGGTGTGGTGGGGAAGAGGGGGAGCAGGAAGGAGGTATGGGATGTGGAACAGTCAGAGGGTAGAATGGGAAGGAAATAAAATCTGGAGTGTAAAAATAAATAAATAAATAAATAAATAAATAAATAAATAAGTAAGTAAGTAAGTAAGTAAATAAATAAATAAATAAATAAATAAAATAGCCTATGTATTCTCTGAAGGAATTACCTTACAAGA
Organism: Rattus norvegicus; assembly: GCF_021556685.1. Taxonomy (NCBI): domain Eukaryota; kingdom Metazoa; phylum Chordata; class Mammalia; order Rodentia; family Muridae; genus Rattus; species Rattus norvegicus. Next base: position 45,169,060 of record NC_141540.1, read on the forward strand.
GAACATTCCAGTCAACTACAAAAAAAAAAAAAAACACGCAAAAACAATAACGGCAATACCCAGTGGAAAGCAAGCAAGAATGGCAATTATCAGGATAATAACGCACAAGGATTGGGGTGTAAATACACTTGAGACTGTCTTCAAGTTTTCCACAGTTAATATTTTAGAATAATGGCATGGCATGTTCTCATGACCTAGCCCACTGCCAGTATCCCAACAAATCCACAGTGAATGTTTGTGACATTGGAATCTTATTCACATAACCAGCCTACACTCCTGGGCTTTCTCCCACATTAGCAGGCACAAACCAACCAGTGGCCTATGATGATCCTTCAAAACCAGGAAATCTGTTTACTTTCTTTCTGATGTCTTGAGCATAAATGACTGTCTGGGTTTTTAAAACTATTACCAAAAAAGGACTTAAAAAATCTCTTAATCACATAAATTGAATTCTTATGTTCATATAGCATAAAGCAACGTAATGGTTTTCTTCATTAGAATTCCCATTTAAATTGAAATATAAGTTTTATTCATTTTTTGAAATAAGCTAAAGTTACCCTTGCTTATTTAAAATTTAAAAATTCTGTAAAGAGCAAAATTAAAATGATCCATAGTCTCACAGTTCAGAGATGACTGCTAATAGAATTCTACTTTTCCTTCCAGTATGTCTCCCATGGATGTAAACATATTTTTGGAGTTAAAAGTCATATATTATATTCAATTTTGTATTTAATTTTTTATAATTCCTGTGTCATTTTGCTTTTGAAATCTTTAACTGTCTCCGGCCAATTATGCTTCATTATTATGGGTCCTAGATTAATAACACTGAAGTTTTTCTAGGTCACTGACAGCCAAGAAGGATTTACCTGTCAGAGTTCATCGCCATCACTGTATGGTACAGCTTAGCACTTAGTAGGCATTGCTTTAAGAGGTTTTTTTTTTTTTACAGTTATCAATTCATTGAATCCTAATGCAACTTCCAATAAGGTGGGCAGTGTTAGACTAATCATTTAGCACTTGCAACAAACAAAATAGGTCCAGAGAGATGAACTGCCCTTCCAAGGTCACACCACATAACAGGGCTAGGGGCTAGACACCAGATCTGAACTGCCTGAATCTAAAGTTCATTATGGCCAGTAGACCCGATCCCTTGTTAGGATATTAATCTGCCCCTAAGATGGTGCTCTAAAGAAACACATAATTGTATAGAAGCCTCAAACATGTAGGATTAAAAAGCGTTTCCACTTTATATAAGGTCTGCACGTCGAGCTGCTTACATAGTAGAAAGTGATGTTGCCACGGGAGACAGACTTATGGTTAGTGGGCTTGGAAAGATACTGACTGACCTAGGAAAAGCATGAGCTCCTCAGGCTGGAGTCCGGTATGATGCACAGTGTGATGGGAGGTCAAATCTCAAAGATACTGCCATCTCACAGACTATGGACAAAACATCTGATTCAATAATCTTCTGTTTTATAAAGTCCTTATGGATCTTGGGAAGAGGTAGTGAGCATGGGGTGAGGAGAACAGAAGAGTCTCAAGTAGGTGGAGATCTACTTTCTTTTGCTTGGTTGGTTGAAGTTTTCTTTTCTTTTCTTTTCTTTTCTTTCTTTCTTCTTTCTTTTTTTTGTACTGAAAATAGATTCTTCTCTCACACAATTCAACCTGACCACAGTTTCCTCTTCTTCCACTCCTCTCAGCTTCTCTCTATTCCCCCCACCCCTCAGTGTCTTACTGTATTTTAGTTTGTAATGTTTGGTAATCTACCTTTTAATGTATGTTAGAGAGAATCTTGTATCAATTCTAATATTGCCAGAGTTATAAATACAGTGGATGCAAAAAGATCTGTCATACTATGAAATCTCTGCCCTATCATTGATATTTACTGATCTATATTGCTCTAATATTCATGTTTGAAGTTTAATATTTTAGACTGAGGATCTTCTGAGGTCAATATGTTATCACGCATAGTAGGATTTTTGTCATTTTTAATGAGTGAATAGTACTCTTTTCTGTCACATTTCTTTATCCATACGTCCATTATTAGACATCGGATCCCATATCTTCATTATTCTGAACAATGGGACACAATCACACAGGACACATCTCTCTTTGGCATATGGATTTCATTCGCATTGAGTATGAACCAGTTGTAAGATGGTGGGGTATTTTGATAATTTTTTTATCTTTTGAATTTTTTGAGAGCCTTTATATTCCTCATCATAATAATGACAGACCCTCTTTCAGTGCCCACATTAAAGGTTTTTCTTTACACTTTTTTCCCATAACAGCTGGAGAGATTGGGTCAAATGTTGCCAAACTGTAGGCTATATTTCTAGTCTGTTCTCATACCTATAGCTATAAGTAAAATTTTATTGGAAAACAGCCATGCTTTATTATTATATATAGCTCTTTCTTACTTCTCTGGAAGAGTTAATGGTGAGAATGTGATGGCAGCTCTGAAAGCCAACGGTGTTCCCTCCCTGTCTCTTCAATGGAGGGATATTTTCTGTCCCTTTGTTGCTGTGACCTCTCTACTTCCTTCTCCTACCAAAATTTTATGACTGTGTAATCTACATTTCGAGGTACTTTCTTCTAGAAAATTCTCCTGAACTAATGCCAACACCACTTAAATTTTACTCTTTATCGAGAGAAGTAAGAGGACCACAATCTCTGTTAGTTTTTACCTTGAATCTCTATTTTGTACTTGTATTCATAAAATATAAAACGGTAAGGAAGGGTGTAGAGCATGTAAATACTACTGAAATCTTTGCATTTGTTGGGACTGAAGTGCACACTAAGAATATATAAACTGGCTGGATTTTTTTTTTCATCAGAAGGATGACAGTGAAATTCACAATAGGACATAATAGAACCAGAATTTTGATTTCTGACAGTTTTTCAGGTTATAAAGGTAGAGGAGGGAAAACGCTGGGAGAGAAATCACCTTGAGAAATCATCCATGCCCGTGTCTGCAATGTTTCAAGTCTAGAAGTTGGCGAATGCTGAATATTTCTTGTTCCAGGGCCTCAGACACCTGCTGCTTGATTTAAGGCATTAGAAAAGCGATCACCTTGCTGTGTGATAAAATTGCGGCCGAATAAACAGCCTCATGAGTCTAGTACTCCTGAGCTTGTATTGTATTACTCACTCGTTCGCTTTCCCTCACCCTTTGCTGGCTTCCCAGGGCTTCCCAGCAGCTCTTCCTAGCCCAGGATATTACAGATGGCAATAGGCAAGCCATAGAGAATGCTGCTTTAAGGAGGCCACACTCTAGCAATCTGTGTATAACTCTCGTGAGTTTCTTGTGGCTTTGGTTTGTTTGGACCTTTTTCCCCTTTTCCCTCTGTAGAAATTTAATTTACCATTCTTTTTGCCCGTTACATTTTCTTCCCTGCTGTCCTTTATAGGCTGTTCTTTGGTCACTGTTTGAGCAATCTTCTCTTTGTACATTGCAGGAGAAACTTTTTAAAATGTCTTGTAATTATTATTAATCTATTTTTGTCTGTCTGTCTGTCTGTCTGTCTGTCTGTCTTTGCAATCTGTTGCCTGTAACACACATATCAGGAACTACACCTATAACCTAAAAATCCTTTTGCCCCGAATTCACACATTTTGAACACTGTCCAAAACAGAAGGTCCCCACCCTGGGCAAGCCTGTGATATTGGTCTTTGAAGACAGATTAGCTCTACAGAAAATCAAAGCCCTTAAAATTAGTTAGTGGGTGAGGGCAGGCGGATAAAAGCCTCTAATGATGGGGCTGAACATACACAATTAAGACTGTCTGAGCAATTAGTTCTCTAGCTCGACAGCATGACTTGCATGTCTGCTCTGCTCTAAACTAGTGAGAGAATAGCTCAGGAAAACTTGAAATTCTTTGTAAGTAAACTTGAAATTCTTTGGAATCTGGTAGTTTGTTATTTGTCCATGTTTCCCATGAAACTATCTAAGGTAACATTTAGATTGTTGTATCTCTCTAATGGCAGTATGCTCCTCTGGGCTGTCATCTAAGAGCTCACAGTAGGGACTGAAGATATACTTTAGAAGAAGAGTGTTAGTATATTCTTATAACAAACACATGGGATGATCAAACCAGAGGAGGCTTATTTGGGTTCATGGCTTTAGAAAGGCCAATGTGAAGCCTTCTTTCTGGGCATTGTGTCTCAGCTTTTGGCAAGTTTGAATATGATGACAAGAACACATAATCAGGTTGCTCACCTTGTAGTGACTATGAAGCAGAGACAAAGAGGAAGATGCTGGAGTACCAACATACGCACACACACACACACACACACACACACACACACACACACACACACACACTTCCCACAATTTGTAAAAGACCTCTCCTTTCAATGGCATCAGCAATGTAGCAGCAGAGGCTAGAGAGATGAGGAGAACTATTCCTCAACACAAGGGAACCATTAGGGGATAGATGGTGTTGAACTTAGTGAAAACAATTCTAAGAGTGCTAGAAAAGCTGAGAATGGGACAGAGTTACTGTCTTCTATGAGACTTGAGAGTGTTACTGGATGACCAAGAAAATAAGACAAGAATAATCTCAGAAGCAGCACATAGGGAGATTGCGACAGGAGCATGTTTCCTTTGCTGTCTCCAACTTCTAGCTCTCCTCTTGTCAAGTGGGAAGAAACTGCTTCAGCTGGGATGAAGAGGACAATCAACAAGGTGCTCCCAGAAGTCAGGAGACTCATGAAAAACCAACAAAAGACAGACAAGAGCCCGATATTCCTTTTTTACTTCCATTAGTTTAACCTCTAGCCTTCAGTCTTCTATATTACTAATATTTTAACATGGCCCCAGTTATGTGTAAGAATATTGGTTCGCAGATTTCCATAAAAAGGCAGCATTAGGCAAGATTGGTTTAGAGCAAAGAGACAATCACTTAAAAGTATCATAAATCATAGTCTCCCCTTGGGATAGTTTGGATATGCTTGGCCCAGGGAATGGCACTATTAGGAGGTGTGGCTTTGTTGGAGTACGTGTGTCATTATGGGCATTTTTTAAATTAATTTATTTAATGTATATGAGTAGGGCATTGGATTCCATCCATGTAGTTCCTGGGATTTGAACTCAAGACCTCTGGAAGAGCAGTCAGTGCTCTTAACCACTGAGCCATATCTCCAGTCCATGGGCATGGTTTTTAATACTCTTGCCCTAGCTGCCTAAAAGCCAGTCTTCTCCTTGATGATAATGGTCTGGACCTCTGAATCTGTAAGCCAGCCCTAATTAAATGTCCTTGTAAGAGTTGCTTTGGTCATGGTGTCTGTTCACAGCAGGGAAACCCTATGATATCCTCCTTCCCCAGCAAAGTTCTGTTGAACTTCACGGATGGTATTGACATGACAAAAGTGCAAAGGAATGTGAAATACTTACACAGTATTCCGTGAGCTTCTTATCTAGCCAAGAATGACATAGAGATGAGAACCTAAGAGGGTTCTGTAGATATCTGGAAGGCAATTCATTCTGAACAGTCAGTATTATTACAGGTTATTTAAGCTTGTTAGGGCTAAATAGGGAATAGGAAAAATATGAAAGTTGCACTAGTTTCACATAGCCATGTACCCATTTCCCATACATTATGTGTTTATCTTGTGCTTTACACCACTGTAATCCTCTGGGTAGAGTGTGATATATAAAAATATCTAAAATAAGCTAAGCACCTTTGATTAAGAAAGGCATGGTGAGCATATGCTCACCATTCTTCTGTAGGCATGGAAGCCTCAGTGTGGTTTCTGTTTATTGTGTCGACCTGAATGTTATACAGTTGGCTGTCATCTGGAGTGTCAGTTGGTGTAGCACACAAATGGCTCTGCTTTCTCATTTCCCACAGGCAATATTTGTAATGGCATGATTGTGTGTCCAGAATTCAAGATAAGCACGGGTAGGTTGAGGGAGGGAGGGAAGCTTAGTGTTGTAGCTTCCGATGTTACTGCAACAGGAGTCCCACACTTCACTGGCCCGTGTTCTTAGCTCCAGGTGACCGTGAGGAGGCAATCAGACTCTGTATGAGGGGAGAAAACAAAGGGAAGCAAGGTGTTACAAAATAAACAGACTGAAATTATTTTAAGCGCCGAGAAGCATAATCATCTCAGGTATTTAACAGAAATGGTGCACCATAGGGAGATGAAAAGGCTGTATTGACCAGTTATTTACAAAGCACAGAACCCACTTTCTGGTGCTGTATGGTGAGGTGCTGCAGTTACACGATAATGCTATTTCATTGCCATCGATCTGTGACAACATAAAAGACAGATATTCACAGCTGAGTCTGAAATGCACGGCTCGTCAAGCACTTCTCCTTTAATTCAGTTTATTAAGATTATTGTTTGGCTATTTTTTCATACTTTTTTTCGTATTTTTTGGAATGAAACTGGCCACCAGTGTACCGCTAAGAACTTCAAAGGCAATGCCTTCTGCTTCTGACCCTCACGATAGAAAAACTTAGAATAAAACATTTGAGATTTCTGGGCTCTAATTTTTTTGTGTTTTGTAAAATGAGAACTAGAAAAAGCATGGTTAATATACACTTGTTCAATACCTCAACTTACCACCCATGTTCCAGGAAAATAGTTACTTTTATAGGGCATAATTTATCATGATGATTATTAATGGTACAGTTAGTAATAGAAGCCGTTGTCATATTTTGTTAGATATGCCCATTATTTTTTTGGTAGCCGAGTGTCTGCTTTTGACTAAGAGCAGTACTTGTTTTTCTGGCCATGTGTCTTGCCTGAAGGAACAGTGAGCTGGAGAAAATAACAGCTCTAATAAGGAAAGTGAGCAGGAAGCGGTTTGGCAGCTGCTCTGTGTAGTGCCAGCATGCTGGTAGGCTGCATTCTGTCTCCAGCCTGAACTCGCCTGCTGGGTGGTGTTCCTATGAACCAATTTGGTTTGCACGTCTGATGTAACACATTTCTGATCAAGTATGCATTTAAATTTCAAATTTCTGTCCTCAAGGAATGTCTTCGTTGATGGCAAAACCATTCGTATTCTTGTACATTAACAATGAGCTGGCAAATTAATTTAAAACGGTGCTTGATCTGGATGATGGCTGAGGAATATGTTACAATCTCTAGTTGGATCAACAGTTGATAACTTGAACTTTGAGCACTGAACAATAATGAAAGATTCGCACTTTATTCCTCTTATCTATTCGTAGGATACTACCGAGAAGACTTTTTAATCTCACAGAATAATAACACAGTTGGGAATTAAGTAGGGGAAGGAGAAGAGGGGACACACCACAGTGTGGCAAGGTGGAAGTAATTTGGAAGAACTTTGTCAGGTTTTGGCTCAATTGCTTAGCTAATTGGTGATCTGTTTCCTAAAATGCCAAATAACGGTGACATGTTGAAATGATGTGTTTGGCTTTAATCAGTTTCGAGAGAAATTCTAGGGCTCTGGTGTGTCTCCTGTCCCACGACTGTGACTAATGCACACTGGTAGTGCTGCTAGAAATGAGGTCATGGGGGAGGACTATTTCTTTTTGGTAATTACAAAAAGTATACCCAAACTCATCTCACTATATACAGTGCAGAATTTTCTTATCTCCTCTATTTCTCTGTAAAGAGTAACTACACAGTCGTATTGATGGCATGATGTTTACACAGTGGACCTAAAGTTCCTGAACTTGCAAAGGCATTTGATAGTTTTGGGGAGCCAACAATGGCTTGGCTAAGTCACTGAGTCATCATAGACTCCAAACCAACAGAAATGAAATGTGTGTGTGTGTGGGGGGGTATTTAAATCCATCAGACCAGTGGTAATATGGCTATGTAGTGAATGAAAGCTAATGTAACCAGTATTCATCAGAGAGATGGTGTAACTGCTCCATATTCTAACTAACTCCTTTGACTGTCAGTTTGACCCTGCACAAATTCATTGCCCTCCTCTTAGTTACAGCTCCTCTAATATTAACTGAATTGTGTAGATTCTGGCTTAAATCTTTTTCGTGGGTCTGTACACCTCCTGAACACTAGCCCTTATCTGTTTCCTATGTATCTCTCCTGCCTTTGGCTACCACTTTATTTCTACTTCACATCTTGAAAATACCCCATAGGAAAATTTCCATCTTTTTCCCTGTTCTATTCAATGTCTACTTACTTTTTAGCAGAATAAATATAACTACAAATGTCTGATTACTTATTTTACCTATGAGTGTAGAGCCATTTAAATCAAGCCACATTAATGAGCCCCTTTATGCCTTTGAACTATTCTGTGGGAGAATTTGGAACACTGGTCAAGAAAAATCCCTTGAATGTTCGAGGCAGAGCTGAATGGACCATTCTCGTGGGAACTTGGGAGATAGGAACACTGTGAAATTGGACAGTAGAGGTCTTGCTTCTGAGGTTTCAAAGGGTAACAATACTCTATTAGAAAGAGTACTAAGGCACAATCATGCTGCATTTTTTTCTAAGAGTAAAAAAATAAACTTTTAATGTCAAAAACACTAGTCACAAACATTTTGGACACTTTAAGCTTCACAGCCTCTGTTATAATGGTTCAGCCGCACTATTTTGGTCCAAAGAAGTCATAGACAATGACATGCAAATGAACAGCTTGTACATGTTCCAATAAAACTTTATTAGCAAAAGCAACTACCTTGCTCTAGGTTTGAACACTGGCACATTCTTCCTTAGTACTGTTCTTTGTATAGCACACATCAGGGATACATGCCTCAGAACGCTGAGGTGCAGGGACAAAGGTGACAGGACTCATGTGCTGTGGACTTGACTGGTGTGGGTCATCATCTGTGGAAGCTCAAAGCAATGATGCTTTTCTTGACACACAACAGGAGATATGGTTCTAAAGAAGAATTCATAACCCTCAAGTTACATCTCTTCCAAAATTGACAATTTTAAAGAATAAAAAAAATCTAATTTCTGTTTGTTCAGTTATCAAACCTTTGAATACCACAATACCTAAAAAAAAATGTCTGCAGTGGAGTCCAACAATTTCCTGCTCCATCTCCTTCATTTTTTTTAACATTTTTACTGGATTTTTACATTTACATTTCAAATGTTATGCCCTTTCTCGATTACCCATCCATAAACCTCCTACCCCATCTGCTATCTCCCTTCTTCTATGAGGGTGTTCTCCCACCCACCCCTTCCTGCCCTGACATTCCCCTACACTGGCGGGGTGGGGTGGGGGTCAGCCTTGGCAGGAGCAAGGGCTTCTACTCCCATTGGCGCTCAACAAGGCCATCCTCTGTTACATATGTAACTGGAGCCATAGGTCTGTCTATGTGTACTCTTTAGATAGTGGTTTAGTCCCTGGGAGCTCTGGTTGGTTGGTATTGTTGTTCTTATGGAGTTGCAAACCCCGTTAGCTCCTTCAATCCTTTAGCTCCTCCAATGGGACCTCGTTCTCAGGACAATGGTTGGCTGTGAGCATCTGCTTCTGTATTTGTCATGTTCTGGCAAAGCCTCTCAGGAGACAGATATATCAGGATCCTGTTAGCATGCACTTCTTGGCATCAGCAATATTGTCTGGGTTTGGTGACTGTATGCATATACACTGGAGCCCCAGGTGCAGTAGGCTCTGGATGGCTGTTCCTTCAGTCTCTGTTCCAAACTTTGTCTCCATATCTCCCCCTATGAATATTTTTTCCCCTTCTAAGAAGGACTGAAGCATCCACACTTTAGTTGTCCTCCTTCTTGAGCTTCATGTGGTCTGTGGATTGTATATAGGGTTAGCTTTTGGGCTAACATTCACTTATCAGTGAATGCATACCATGTGTGTTCTTCTGTGACTGGGTTACCTCACTCAGGATGATATTTTCTAGTTCCATCCATTTGCCTATGAATTTCATAAAGTCGTTGTTTTTGATAGCTGAGTAATATTCCAGTGTGTAGATGTACCACATTTTCTGTATCCATTCCTCTGTTGAAGGGCATCTGGGTTCTTTCCAGCTTCTGGCTATCATAAATAAGGCTGCTATGAACATAGTGGAGCATGTGTTCTTGTTATATGTTGGAGCATCTTTTGGGTATATGCCCAAGAGAGGTATAGCTGTGACCTCAGGTAGTACTATGTCCAATTTTCTGAGGAGCCTCCAGACTGATTTCCAGAGTGGTTGTACCAGCTTGCAGTCTCACCAACAATGAATGAGTGTTCCTCTTTCTCCACATCCTCGACAGCATCTATTGTCACCTGAGTTTTTGATCTTAGCCATTCTGACTGGTGTGAGGCATGCTATATTTTGTCAAAGAGTATGTATTCTGCCTGTGTTCTCAGAACTTGAAAAAAAATTTAATTTAACAGTAATGGAGGGAAATCATGAAAATCAGTTGATGACATAGATGGTATTGATCTTTCCTTTAAAGATTTTACCATATAGTCAGGTTATATATGGGATTTCATTTTAAACCCTGTGTATGTATGTGTGGCTCTGTGAATATGTATGGGTGCCCATGTTAGGTAGAAACTTCAGATCTCCTTGGGACTGGAGTCACAGATAGTTGTGATCTTCCCAGAAAGTGATGTGATCTGAAATCAAGTCCTCTTTAAGAGTGGTAGCCTTAGGCATTCCTGACCCATCTCTCTAGCCCTGTGTAAGGTTTGTTTGGTTGGCTTTGTCTTAGATTTTACAGGAGATTGAAGAAAGGTAATATTTTGAGAAATTGACACTATTAAAGACTACGGTAATTTTAAAAGTTGAATTAACCCCATTTTGCATCATGTAGTTGCCATGAGCCTATGGAGGTTAGTGAGAGAAGGTGGTGGTTTGAAAGACAAAAGTCCCAGATAGGCTTACGTATTTGAACACTTGTTCTTTAGTTGGCGGAACTGTTTGAGAAAAGGTATGGAAACTTTCAGAGCTGGAAGCTAGCGGAGGAAGCAGGCCACTGGAGGCTGGGTTTGGTGGTTTATATTTCCTGTTCTCTCTCCATGCTTCCTATATGCAAATGGAAATACCGTCAACCACCTCCCTGTGTCTGCTTTCACACCTTCCCTGTGTGTGGGCTTGCCTCTCGCATCCCTCTGTAACTGTAACACTTCTCTCCAAGCAAACAAATGAGTAATGAAAAAAAGGAGGAAGGAAGGAAGGAAAGAAACAAACAAACAAAAAAGAAAGAAGGAGTGAAACAAAAAAGAAACAAAGGAAGAAAAGAAATTCCTGGTACAAATTATTTTTAAAATTACATGAAAAAGTTTCTCTCTTCTAATAAAGAAATGCACTCTTTTGCTATATTATGAAAATTGGTGATTCAGATCTGATTAATTAGAAGTAGGGAGGGATGCAAGGGACTTTTACTGGTTTGAAATTTGTGCCATTTACCTCACAACACAAATCCAGGAGGTCTGGAAAAGTCAACCAAAGATAGTTGTTCTGATCTTGGCACCTCGTAATGACCGGTTGGCTTTTTGGGATCCAATTTCTGCTTCTTCTGGTTAGCCATTGAATAGTCTTTTGATAGTCACTTGAGTACATGAAGGAGTTCTCTAAATCTCTTTGATTTTTTTTTCAGGTTTTGTTTTTTTTTTTAATAGCTAAAGATGGTTACGTAAACAGTAAGATCCTTTTATTGATATACATACAATGTACTTATTCTTCACTTCGAATGTCTTTGTCCTGCTACCCTTTGATACTCTATATTTTCTTATAATTAGTTTCATTGTCCTATTTTCCCCTTGGTTACCCTCAAGCTAAAGTTTATGCATATTGGTTCTCTTATTAACTGTCGTTTGGCTGTGGACATTGTTCCCATCAAGAGTCTAAGCTAAATTAGCTAATTAAAACACTAAAGGTTTATGAAATATCTACTAGGTTTGTGAGAACAGACCATTAGGAAAGAATTTCAGGAGAGCATAGAAAGAGAAATCCTTGCAAGTCTCTTAAAAGAGTAACCATTTGCTTTGGCAGCGTCATGGAGATGATTAATGGCCTCTAATAATTTTATCTGTATTTGCAATAGTTTCTTACCTATCAACCTAGAACAAGATTTGGAATTCATTTCATCAGGTTTCTTTCATTTCTAGAACAACCCTGAACAGAGCAAGGGATAGAAAAGTTCTGAGAAAGTCATCTCACATAGTTATAGCCAAGCTGAACTTCAGTAACAGCAGCTACACTTTGACTTTCTGGGGAGTAGGAAACAACCCTAAAGTCTAGGTAATCAGTTCTGTTTAGCTTGATATTCTGGTTTTTAGAATTCCAAAAATGCTGATTGATCTTACTACTGTGGCTAGTCGTGGGGGGGGCTAGAAATAAACTTCTGTAGTCAATAAGACTTTAACTGTAATAGGTGATTGCTGCAAAGATACCCATTTATTCATTACCATTTTTGGTTAATTAACATGGTGGGTAAATACTGTCTCTCATGGTGTTCATCCAAGCATCTTGAAGAGTCTTTTAGTCTTAATCATTTATTAAGTCTGTAGGTATGTTTTATTAATTTTCACAACTACCATATAATTTTGCTGACACAGTTATGAAGCGTCTAATGCTAAACTTGATAAAGAAAAAGGCAGCTGAAGGTTCTTTCCATCATTCCTTAGGAGCTTTTGTATAGCCCTGTTCAAATGAGAAAAAAAACAAATGCAGAGAACTTTCTAGAGGGTATTCCAACCTGCCACATGGTATAGGAGCCTTTCAAGGGCTGCCCAGAAAGGACGGCATTTGTATAATTCACAGTCATGAGTCAAACTCCTCCTGATCCATTAATATTAAGAACCTATCTATTTGCAAACTTCAGTGTAGGCCCTCTTCTGTCACTAGTAACACATTAGCTTCTGGGCATTCTTTGAGAATACTTAGAAAGAAATAATTTTCTATTCAATGAAGGCATCGTATGGGAGAGATAAATGCTGTGTTAATAAATGTGCCAGAGAACTTGCCACTTCTGAAGTAAACTGTGAATATTTCAGTGTTTTAGAACAAGTGAAATGACTGCATCTTTTTAAGTTGCAGTATTTAGACCTCTACTAGAATACAGAATGAAAACTGGGGTTGGGAAACGTAATTATTTCACTTATTCCCCTCTCTCAACGATACAGTGTGTACTGTACTGCCACAGCAGTAAACTATGCCCATAATTGACTATTATTATTATTATTATTATTATTATTATTATTGATTTTAAAGTTGTTTTGCTCTGGAATAGACATTTCAGCAAATATATATTCAGCTTCCGATCTGGAAGAGTGAAATTTACCTGCTACCTGGTTAGACATATTTTTATACATCTAAGCAATTTGGTAACGAAAGTATCCGCCATCATGGGTCGTCCCTGGAAGGGCCTGTCCCAGTCGTTGCTGCCCTACCACCGTAGCGTCCCCACGTGGCTGAAGTTGACATCTGACCTGAAGGAACAAATTTACAAGTTGGACAAGAAAGACCTGACTCCCTCCTAGAAAGGTGTGATCCTGAGGGACTCACATGGTGTGGCACAGGTCCGTTTTGTGACTGGAAATAAAATCTCGAGAATCCTTAAGTCCAAAGGCCTTGCCCCTGATCTCCCCGGGGATCTCCACCATTTGATTAAGAAAGCAGTTGCTGTTCAAAAGCACTTTGAGAGGAACAGAGTGGATAAGGATGCTAAATTCTGCCTGATCCTGATAAACAGCGGAATTCACCGGTTGGCTCGATACTATAAGACTAAGTGGGCGCTCCCAACCAATAGGAAATATGAGACGTCACCGCCTCTGCTCTAGTGGCATGAATGCAATAAAATCACTTTGAGTTTAAAAAAAAAACTTTGGAATAGCTTATAAAGTTCACAATTTAACTCATGGTAAAAAGAAATCTGGACACTGCAAGAAACTGAGAATTTACATTTCTGATGACATTTAACCTCAAGGCATTAATTTTTTGATGATAAAATAAAGATTTTTATGTGCAATGTCCCATGTCTGTGTTCAGATTTAACATTTCTTTCTCCTTATTTTCCCTGTTTTCTCTCTTTTTCTTTTAACTTGCAAATCTATGCTCCCCAAGGATTTGCCAATGGATTTTTTTCTCCCACCCCAAGGCAGTCTTTCATCAGATTTTCTTGTTTTCCCTTCTTATTCTTTTCACCATAGAAATAGCAAGTTCTCTGTGGCGATTGCCATACAGCAAGTACTGACAGTGTCTATACCCAGGATGTGTGGGAACAGTCTACAAATTCAGAACACTTCATGTTGAACAGCACCTGTCAGATAAGTTCCCACTGGAGATTAAAGGGAAATGCTTTTCAAGACAGCACAACAGCAATGCCAGACATTGTGTCATTACAGGATGTTTCTTTAGAAAGTCTAGTAAGCACGGGTGGTAGCCAGATGAAAACATCCTTCAAGATTTTACAGGGATGTTTTCATTTCTAAAAGGAGCTCACTGGAAACCTCTCTAGGAATCTCTTTATAACTTATTATTAAGTGAGGCACAGCTTTACCTGGTATTCTTTAGAGATGGAAGACAGTGTCTAGCAATGGACTCTTATTTTTGTCTTCTGGTGAGCATGCTTCTTTTTCATTTTCTTTTGTTAATTAGTTGTAGAGACATCATTTTATGGATCTTGAGCGAATGCTATCATGATGTTGTGTATTTGCTTGCAATAGGCATGTGCTTAATCCTTTTACCATAATGTGTTTTGATATAAGAACTGAGGATCACTCATGCCTATAACAAGGTTTATAATTCACATTCTGAGACTTTGTTGGGGGAAACCAGGAATTGTTTGAACAGATACTAACCATGGATTCTGTTGCAGTTGGCTATTGTATAGGGTGTTTGTGATACCCACATAGTTCTCTCTTCTCTCCAGGACCTACACAGGACAGGAGTCACAGCTCTGCATTTTGTGCTGCTGGTTCTTTCACAAGTGTCTACCTATCTAGCTCTCCTGTTCTGAACAGTTGTTTTCTCTCCTATGGTGGCGTGTGCATTGTTCTTTTGTTCTAACTACAACTTTTAACCCCATACCTCAATGGTTTTTTGATCTTGAGCTTTTGCCTCCTGGGTTGCTTTACTTTATTTAGAGAACGTCCAAACATGCAGAATAATAAGGCCTCTAGGCATACTCCACCCCTTTATCCATAAGCTTATTTTCCACTGGGCGGTCTGGCACTATTGTGGGAATGTATCGGCCAGCAGTCACACTGTTGCTAACCATGCATTGCCTTCTGCTTCCCATCCCATTGCCCTAGACTTTTTTCTTCCTCTAGACTGAGATGGAACTGTAACCAAGATGACGTTTTTTTTAGCAGTCAAGTTACCTGTGTAAGAGGTATGATGAGGTAGAAGGGGTGCCTCTGTGGGCCCATGCGGAGGCACCCCATCCCCCTGAGGTACCAGCCATAGCCACCTATGGTGTGGAATAGAGTTTATTTAGGACATGGAGAGAGGAGAGAGAGAGAGAGAGAGAGAGAGAGAGAGAGAGAGAGAGAGAGAGAGGAGAGAGGAAGAGACAGAGGGAGAGACAGAGGGCGAGAAACAGAGACAAAGGGAGAGACAGAGGGACAGAGACAGAGAGATAGAGAGAGACAATGACACAGAGAGAGACAGAGACACAGAGAGACACACAGAGAGAAAGAGAGAGACAGAGGGAGAGACAGAGTGAGACAAAGACACACAGAGAGAAAGAGAGAGAGAGGGAGAGAGGAGAGAGGATCCTCTACAACAAAGGCAGTTGCTTTGAGTGAGAAATTAGAAATAAAAGAGGGATTGTGATTCACAATACAGGTTGGAAGGGTTGGCTTTGGAGAGGAACATGAATCATTCATCCACAGCTATAATCTGGAAGGCTGAAGAAACAGGGAAATAGGGACAGATGGTGGTTTTGTGGTAAACACTAGAGGAATTCTCTTCTGATTACTTCCATTTTCACAGTGAAGTAAAAAGAAAGTCACTGGTGCCTCCTTACACAGAAGGTGCATAGTTTATTCTACCATTTGAGTTAAAGCTTTCCCAATTCTCCCCTTTGCAGGTCAGAATTCTCAGCATTAGAAGTTGTGGGGAAGATGCATTTGAATCATTTGGGCCCAAATGAGAGATGACTAATGACTGAACACCTGGAGCAGTTCCGGAGTTTAAAACATTTACATTTTTATTATTGAAATACGTGGGCATCCTTCATCAAAATCAAAGCACACACTCTTAAAAAAATTGCCTGGGTTGCCTAGTAACAGGAGGTCTGTACTGGTCCAGGACAACAGTAGGATGGAATTGAATAACACTCTCCCATTAGACAAGTCACTGCAATGTTTTCCAGTCTCTAGTACACTCATTGTTATCTTGTTGCTGGCTTGACTAATTCTTTGATATTAATTTCCCAACACTTACTAAAGAAACCGAGGCAAATGGCTCGTTTGTTGCCGTCCAGAGGTTGTTTGCAATGTAACTCTTCTAAATGGCGGCTCCTGGCTACAATTCTGTGTAGAGGTCTGAAGCTCACCAGATCTAGCAGTTCTTTGAATGGTCATTTTGAACTGAATTAAGTAGAGACTCTTCCTAACAGGATAACTCTCACGGTTAGGTTGATTTCCACGTTCTACGCTGCAATTTCCTTCAGAAATAGCTCTGTAATATTCCTGTCCTTCAAATCACCTAAGGAGCCATGCTTAAGTCTTAACTTTTTCAGCATGTTGTCCTTTGGAAATAGGGGGTGTTCAAGGACAAATCTGTAAACCAAAATATGATGAAATCTTACTGGGTTAGCACGAACTCTATGTCTGGTTGTTACTATGCTTTAAGAGTTGACACAGAGATACAGAGAAATAGACACACTTCGGAGGAAGAAGATCATGAGACTGATGGATTGGAGAGACGAGCTCTGGTTGCAGACAACAAGCAAAACCTGAGACGAGGCAGAGAAACTGTCTTTCCAATAGCCTTTGAAGAAATCTGGCTTGAAGATTAATTTTAGAATTCTAACTTCTGGGACATTACATTTCTGCGTTGTATGGCTTACAATTCGTTAGGACAGCCATAACGAACTAATACAGGGTTACACATTCAAAACCAGTTTCTCATTGTGTTCTTAAAGGTGCTTTAGAAATATTCTGCATTTTGGTATTCATGCCTCGGTTTCTTCTTTGAAAGAGGAAGCGTATGCTTAGTTGAGGAAACAGCTGTCTTTGATTATACGGATTACCTTTTATCAATGCTGAAATCATTCAACTCCATAGGCAATCTACCCTCACCCATTTTCCTTCATCGAAATTAGTTATACATCCCTAGGCTCCAGAGTATGCAATTTCATATTTCTGAAAATGTGAGGTACCACAGTGTGGTTTCTACATGTTGAACTGTAAGGCGTGCCACCTAGGGACTGAGGGCGGATTTATACTGTTGTAGGGTATTAATGAAAGAGTGGGAGTTGTTTGTATTTAAGCATTGGTTTTCACGGACAAAGACTAAATCAGCCATTTGATAAAAACTAAACAGATAGACAAAAAAAATAAACAAACAAAAAAAAACCAAAAAAAAAAAAAACAAAACAAAACAGGGGCGCGTAAACAATGGCAGAAAGTTATTTTATGAGATGCAGAGTCTGTATGTGAAAAGGATATCATTTTACTAACGTGGAAAGAAAACAGATGCTTATAAAATGTGTTAAAACCCTTTGGGTTGCATAGAGTTTTCTTTCAAAGGTTGAAGTACCCAATACCAGCAGCTCAGTCACCCAGATCACTTGAAGCGTCATGGTGAAAGACAGCAGTAAGGTAAAACACAGTGTGGATGTAAATGTTACTGTGAAGGATTTGCTACAGGCAAACCCAGTAATTGAGGAGAGACCCTCATTCTCCAGTGAGAAATGTATGATTTTAATTCAGTGTACACAATCACAAATCCAAACTACAATCAGAAAGTAAATCACATAAAAATAAATGCATTAGACGCTGAACTTTGTGAATTCAGTTACATGATTAATTACACAAGGAGGATATGAACATTTTATTAATTTAACATTTTGGTAACTGGAAAATTAATTATAAGATGAAAGTCTCTCTTCCAAATGAATGACTCCTTTAAAATATTTAATAATCTTCATCTCACTGAAATATATTCCACTGTTAAAAACCTGAATAATTAAACTGTTACAAGGATTGCAAGGCTACATATTTTTTATTATTTTTCTAAAGGGATATATTAAATTAAATGTTGCATGTTTAAATATATGAATGCCTAATAATAATAGAGAAATTATTCTGTAGAAGCCAAAGTTGGTTTTCTAGAAAAAGTATATATTAATTTTGGTAACGACAGAAACAAATACCTTTCAGAGATGTCTTCATATTCAACCAAAAGTAATAAAATATTAGTATTATACAAAGCTAAATCCCCTCAAAATTAAACATTTTTAATTTCTTTATTTCCTGTGGGTGATTTTATTTTAAAGTTACATAGACTCTGGATTAGCTTCCTATCACTAAAACAAAATATTTAAGGGAGTAAGTCATCTTGTGAAGGAAGTTTATTCTGTTGTATGTTTGAACACGTGCCTGTACATGATTGGACAGTAACACTGCCAAGGTTTCTGGGGAGCTGACCGGTGACAATGGTAGAGAAGAAATACAGAGGAGAATGCTAGCAGCAAACCATTGAACTGAGAACAGGGTCCGCATTGGAGGAGCTAGAGAAAGGATTGAAGGAGCTGAAGGGGTTGCAACTCCATAAGAACAACAATACCAACCAATCAGAGCTCCCAGGGACTAAACCACCATCCCAAGAGTACACATGGACAGACCCATGGCTCCAGCTGCATATGTAGCAGAGGATGGCCTTGTTGGGCACCAATGGGAGGAGAAGCCCTTGGTCCTACTAAGGCAGGACCCCCAGTGTAGGGGAATGTCAGGGCAGGGAGGCGGTTGTAGAGGGCAAACACCCTTATAGAAGAAGGGAGAGGGGGATGGGTAGGGACTTGTGGCCAGGAAACTGGGAAAGGGAACAACATTTGAAATGCAAATAAAAAATATCCAATTTTAAAAAAAAGAAGAAATGTTGAAAGAAATTGCACACATAAGAAGGGGCTGAGATCTAACAATCTCTTTCAAGGGAACACACCTAAGTGTGTTGGTCTGTCCACTGCAGACTGTCTACTGGGTTCCACTTCTTAGAGCCTCCACATTCTTCCTTTAATGTATATGTTTTGGGGAAACATTTAACATCATATCCAAAAAGACTGTTCTTGCTACACATTGTCTAAGGAAGAAGCAGCAACCAAAGAACCGTAGAGAAATTTTCATTAGCATCAAGGCTTCTTGCTATCACTAACAACCTGTATGTCACCCATTATGGGTAAAGATTCACTCATAATTATAATATGTAATAAGTAACCAATACCTTTGACTCCATAATATGATCATGTGAATCAGAACCAGCCGATTCCACTTAGAAAAACCACTCCTAGGAATTGTAACATGCAACATTTTTTAACATACCATGAACACAAATGAAATAGTCAAGAAGAAAGTACTTAATAATTGAGTTTGATAGCTGATAGACATAAACTGAACACTTGGCAGTCTAAAGCAAAATGATCGTCTCAAGTTCCAGGGTAGCCTGTGCAACAGAATGAGACTTTTTAATCTCAAATATTAGAAGAACAAAAAAAGAAAAGAGGAACATAAAAAAGAAATGATTTAATTTTCTTACTTGTCAAGAGAAAATTTCTGAAGACCTGTTACTTTCTCAGTATCAAAGATGTAGTGTAGTACACTGCCTGCAGATTCAAGATGTTTGCATTCTACGGGAATAAACGGACATTTCTATATAAGGTACTTTTCTTTTCCTAGTTCTTATCGTGCATATAAAGAGCACAGATTTACAGCTTGGCTGAATGGAGAAGCTTGTGTCGTTTGCTTCTGGTCATCTGGTAGGGTAGTCACCTTGGCCTTCTGTTACACAGCCTCCGCTGGGAATGATACCAGTAGTTAGTTCCAACTTTACGCCTTCTACCTCAGGAAAAGACATTTCAAATTTCCATAAACTCTTCTGATTTTCCCCATTGCTAACCTTTCGTATGCATATAGTGTAAAGTCCAAAATTAAGAAATTGACATTAATGCATTTTTAATTAGTAAAATTCTGACTTCACTAGTATGTTACCTCCCCCTCTGTCCAACTCATGTCTGTGTTCCAGGATGTAACCCAGGATATCACTCGGTATTTAGTGCACCATCGATTTTGTGGCTTCCTGACTCTCAAATCATGTCTTTGGAGTGACTAGAGATACTACAATTTTTCTCATTTCTCCATTCATATTCATTTTATCTTCCCACCTCATTTCAATAGAGTTACTGTGCTTTTCAAAGACTAATTTCTTCCTGGAGAACAACTGAATAGACTCATAGCTTGGCGGAATTTCAGGATATAAGTTCTTTTCGCTTAAATGTAAAGTCAGAGAGAAATCTTTAGGAAGGGACAATAAGATCATAGACTCTTCTAAAGTTCATAAGACAATTGAACATCATAAGATCCAGTGGAAGAAATGACTTTACTTCTAAATTTCCAGGAAAAAAAAAAACCTTTTGTACTTCAAAGTTGGAAGTAAATTGATCTGGTTGCTGTTTGACCTCAAATTCAGTCTCCAAAGAGATGGAATTTCTATTTGTAAGAAGTCAAAGTGAAATAATCTTAGAGGCACGTGATCAGAGATAGAGAAAGATCACAGGGAAAAGATATTCCAGAGGATACTAGAATCCTTTACGGGGAATTTGCTGCATTGTTTCAGTCTTACGACCTGTGAAAATGCCGTAAATATTAGCCAGACGTTGACTGACACGCTCTAATTTTCTCAAGAGTATTAAGAACCATTTAGTTCTAGTAGCCTGCAAATCAGTTGTCCAATTTTATTTTATAATGATGTATTATTCATTATGGATTATTACAAAAGTAAGTGGTCTCACATTTTTTTCACTTTTTCCAAGGTAAACATTATGTTGTTTTATTTTTCACAGAACTCTAAGTATCTTTCAGTTCTTGTTTTATTGAGGCTTATGCTTTTAAAGGTAAAAATAAAACAATAAGACAAGAGTTAAGTTTCTGGCAGATATTTCTCAAATGGGTCATCTTTTAAGATGGATGTCATTGGTGTTTTTTCCACTGTTGTATGCCTTTGAAGTCTAGAACAAACCCCACTTAGCAACAAAAAGGTTATTTTGTCTTGGTGACAAAGTGGTTGTTCTCAAAAGCCTCTGGTTACTTTGTCTTCATGTTCATCAATGAGATATAACTGTAGGCTTCTTTAAAAGTCCGGTTTGTCCGTGTTAGGTGTTGCTACTTTGCTGATGTATTACCAGTTCTTTCATCTCCATCAGAGGGACAGTTATGATTGGTCATTTTCTTCAGAGCAATAAAGGGCTTGTCACTTTGACTTTATGGACAGTCACGACACGGTCACTCGTTTGATAGAAAATGTAAGGACATTTCACCTTTCCAGGCTACGACAAGGAAGGTGTCCTTGATAGATAGCATCCACCTTTAGTCTGCCTCTCCCTAAGGACAACAACATAAAGACCTGGACCATTTAAGCAGACATATCTAGGACACAGTATGAATAAGGGACAAATGCTCTTAAAAACCAGTGAAAAAGAGGTGTTTGGTACTGTGCTTTACCTTTCCTAAGACTATCCTTATAGGCATCTCATCATTTCTGCTAGCATTGAATCATATTCAGCTTGCCAATTATCCCTAATGGTCCTTTGTACAAATAAAGCAATTGATTTCTCTTGCAGCTCAGAAAACATTAGAATATTTTCTTCTTGTTATTGTGGTGCAGAATAGATTGTTACATCCTAATTTTTTCTTGTTGGCCTATCTGAAACTTATGTTTAACATTTTAACAATTAAATTTTATTTATCCTTTTTACTTATTTAGGGGTGTGTGTGTGTGTGTGTGTGTGTGTGTGTGTTTGTCTGTGCATGTTTACATGTGTGTTCATTTCCAGGTATGTTTATCTCTCTCCTGATATCTTGTGGGAATCTTGGGATTAAATAAAAATTGTCAGACCTGCGCTAAAATGGCACTCCCTGCTGGACTGTCTTGATGACCACTTTAATAATTTTAAAGGTTACTGTTTTATGGGAAAATTTTCTTTTTACACATTCTATTATTTACCATTGATTTTGGTGAATTGTATTTTCTTAGTTAACTATTCATTTATTTCAAATTTTCTTTTTTTAGCTGTTCTATTTTGCCACTAGCTGTTACTGCTTTTAATTAATTAATTATTCACTTTACATCCTGCTCACTGCCCCTTCCATGATCCTTTCCTTCATCCTCCTTCCCCTTTACCTGTGAGAGGGTGAGGCTCCCGTGGATATCCCCCAACCCTGGCACACCAAGTCTGTGAGGCTAGGCGTATCCTCTCCCACTGAGGCAAACAAAGCAGCCCAGTTAGAAGAACACATTCCATGTACAGGCAACAGCTATATGCAGGACTCACATGACCTGAGGTGAGGGAAACTTAGACCCAGCCTGTGTATGTTCTTTGGTTGGTGGTTCAGACTCTGAGAACCCCAAGGGTCCAGGTTAGTTGACTCTGTAGGTCTTTCTGTGGAGTTCCTATCTCCCCTGAGCCTGTAATCCTTCCTCATATTTTTCCATAAGAGTTCCCAAGCTCCATCCACTATTTGACTGTGGATGTCTGCATCTGTCTGAGTCAACCACTGGATGCAATCTCTCAGAGGACAGCCATGCTAGACGCCTGTCTGCAAAATTTCATAAAAAAAGTAATACTAATTAGTTACACATGATTTAATGAACTCATTTCCAGTATTCCCTTAAACTACTAAAATTTGTAGTTGTATTGGCACAGAAAATGTGTGAATGATTCAAAATTACCATCTAAATGTAAAACATCAACTTTTGAGAAGAAATATTTGAGTGAAAATTCAGTTGCTTTATTTTTAATCATCGCCATACAAGTAACATATTTTCAAGTGCTAAAATAAGCCATCATCTATGTTAAGACAAAGTGTCTTAAGGGAACTTTGCCTGCTTCTGTATTTTCATTGAAGTATAAAGTCTCTACCATGAAAAAAAATTAGAAAAGCTCATTAGAAAGATTTCAGCTGGTAGTTTGTGAACATATGATAATCACCCCTTTATTATTCTTGTGGGTAGATACAGCAGTTAAACCAGAGATCAACTGGGCTGTGGACTAAGTGATAAAGAAATATCGATTCATCATCTACACTTAAATCAATACCTTGACACATGATAAAAACTCTCCTACTAACATTTGTAGCCAACATGAAGTTAGGTGACAATTCTGATTAACTGCATGATAAAATGCAAACTCAAAAATGACAGTGACTTGAGATTTTAGAGAGTTGAGACAAGATGAAACTTAATGGGGAACAATGGAGCTCTGACATAGAAATGAAATCACCGTGGTATAGGCTGAGAGCTTTCCTTCACAATCATGACACACTGAGACAATATTTTTTGGTATATGTCTCTTAAAGGGATAACCAGAAACTTGGGCATATCTCAGTGGTCACATATCTTTCACATAACATACCCTTGTGTTTCGGTTAGTGTTATGACTGTAGTGATAAAACATCATGACCAAAAGTTACTTTAGGATGAAAGGCATTATTTGTTGTATCTATCCTCCATCACAGTCCCCTGAAGGTAGCCAAGGCAGAAATTAAAATTAAAATGGAACCTGAAGGCAGGAGCCATGGAGGGGTCCCCGCCCACAATTATCTGGACTCCCTTCTATCATTCATCAAGTAAAGAAAATGCCTTATAAGTTTGCCTACAGTCACATCTTATGTAGGCATTTTTTAAAGTGAAGATCTCTTCTCTCAGATGACTGCAGTTTATGTCAAGCTGACATAAAACTAGCCAAGTTATGCTTGGTTTACTACTCATCATCACTCTAACACATACAAACACACACACACACACACACACACACACACACACACACGCACGCACACACGCACACACATGCACGCACACCAAATATACACAAACAATAAAATAGTCCATTATTTGTAGGGATAATCTATTGTGTATTGTGTGGAAGCATGACCTGTCAATAAAAATCAAATGGCCAATAATCGAGGCAGGATTAGAAAGTGGAACATCCAGCAGGGAAAGAGGAACCAGGAAAAGTAGAGTCAAGAGATTTGCCACACACTCGATGAAGTTGGACTTATGAAATGGAAAGAGATGAAGGTTTAAAAGGGTTAATTAAAAGTTTAGGGGATACTCACAGAATAAGCCTAACTTATGGCATAGGCCTTTTGGGAACTGGGGTGTGGGTGGAAAAAGCTTGCAGTTACAAATATTAGTCTGTGTTACTAAGAGTTCAAAGAACATGTGATACGCACAGACAATAACATAAGTACTCCAATATTAGTTCGTCTGTATACTTAGAGTTCAAAGGACATATGCTAAGAAGGACAAATACTAAAACTTCTACTTGACAAAATGTGTTTGGATTAAGAGTGAAAATTGCATGTCAATTTCGAGATTGCTGAAATCATGAAACCATACTTCTTTCTGGCTCATCTAAAATTTTGAGTGTTTCTCCTCAGGTCAAGGGAAGTTCTTGTCCAGATAGTTTTGCTAGATTCTCTGGGACTATTCAGACCTTTCTTTTGTTTCTATCCATGGCCTGGATTCCTTCATCCTGGTAAGAATTGTACAGCACACATTTGATGTGCCAGGATGTACCTCATGGGTCACAGGATGGCAAAGAGAAAACGACAAGATTCCTGCACTCACAGAAATGACTCTGTGGGAGTTACAGATAAACAAAAGCTCAGATCACTGGCAAGCACCACGAAGGAGCAAAGTGCTCCACAGAAATGCAATAGCAATGCAGGGAAGCTTTTTCAAATCATGCCTGTAGAAGGCCTCCGTGGGGAGTTGACATTTGAATGAAATAAATTACAGAAGGAACTAGGCGATATGTAGACTGTCATCCTTGTATCAGGATAATAAGGCTGAAGTTCTGCTAGACAAAGCATGCTTGGTTCATGGCACAGAATAATGGATAGAACGTAGGAGGTGTGATTAGAAATCAAGTAATATTGCCTATTATAGGACATTTCAGTGTTATCAGTGATTTGGAGTTTCATTCAACATCTATGAGAAATTCATGGAAGATTTAGACAAGGCAGATTTGAAAACTATATATGGGGCACGTGGATTATAGAGAGGTATAAGCAAACTGAAGCCAATTTTAGTTTTACACACTATATTGATTTTATTTGCTCATCCATATTTACTTGTCTCCAAGCTATAGTCCCCTCAGAATAATCACTATCTCCCTTATTTTCTGCCTCTATTCTCACCCGCAAAAATTTAAAACTAAGAGATGCAATATAAATTCTTCCTGGAAGATTATATTTTCCATCTTGTTGTTCTCTGATATAGAGTAACTAGCATTTGAGAACTGGAGGTATTTATTTCTCTTTTATTGGAATTTGAAGCAAAGAAATTTGGTTTGTAACAGCAGATGAAATGGATGTGTAAGGCCAGACCAGTGTGCACTTCAGAGGGGGATGTTCTTTGTGACAGATGATACTGTAGCTCTGGCTTGTTCTTTGTGCTGATATGGGATGTGGAGACCACAGCTGAACCCTTATCATAAACTCATTATTTTTGTGTTTCCTTAGGTTGCTTTACTTATTTCTGTTGCACACAGAGCTCTAATTCTTAATGTTTACTTACTTCCTGAGTAATTTGGGAAAAAATGATTTACCTCCAATTTTTCAGTTTTAAAACATTCGAAAGAATTATTTTAGGATGTTTGAAAAGGCCACAGTGTCTTGTATTACTTAACATGTATTTGAAGTGCATAAAATCTATACTGATATATAAATTGTGCACGCATATACTTTAATTGAAGTTGGCCCTATCAGCATGAAAATGCTATTCCCACCCCCAAACCTCATAAACTACTTTACGAAAGTCTCTGTAATGGGCATGGGAAACCTACTTTTGAGTTGTTGATCTATGGAGTCCAAACAACTCCGTCAAACAGTACAGGCTATGGCCATTATTCTTAATGCCTACTAGAGACAAACAGTTAAACTCTATTCCTGAAAGCACCACGCATGTGAGACTTAGAGCTTGGAGAAATTGATGTGGACTTGATGTAGAATCAATTCCTTAGGGATGAGTCCTCATATTATGTGAAGGGGCCGTGCAACTTGGCAAAGAAGGAGAGGAACTGGTAGTCTCATCTAGTTGTGACACTCATGAACCACAGCAATGGCCAGCACAGCAAGAAAACCTGAAAAGGACAATAGTGGTGGTTATGTGCTAGTGGCAACCAACACCTCCTAATTGAATTTAAGTCCCTCTCAATAGGAGGGAATTCGTGCCTGGCACTGTGTACTAGCCATGGTTGACAACCTAGAAGAGAACCAACCAATGACAGTTTCTTTTACCTCCCCCCTTTTTTATTTAACCTTTTTTTTTTTTACAGTCCATACTTTATTCCCCTCCTGGTCCACCCTCTGACTGTTCTAAATCCGACACCTGCTCCCTGCCAGTCTCCAACAGGATGGTCCCCATCCCCTAACCCCACTCCACCAGACCTGTCAACTCCCCAGCTTTTCCCTAATTCAACCACAGGGGTCACCAACTTGTGTCCATTGGTTGGGTGTCGATATCTGCATCTGACTCTTACAGCTGCCTGCTGGGTCTTTTGGAGGGCAGTCATGATAGGTCCATACTTGTGATCATACAATAGCATCAGTAATCATGTCAGGCTTTGGAGCCCCCCCCCCCAACATGGATCCCATTTTGGAACTTCTTTTCCTCAGGTTCTTCTTCATTTTTGTCCCTACAGTGCTTTCAAAGAGGAACAATTCTGTGTCAAGAGTTTTTACTGTGGAATGGCAGCCCCATATAAAAACAGAAGGAACACTACCAAAGTCATTATATGAAGCCACAATTACTCTGATACCTAAACCACTCAAGAATGCAACAAAAAAGAGAACTTCAGACTTATTTTGCTTATGAATATCAATGCAAAAATACTAAATAAAATTCTTGAAAACCAAATCCAAGAATACGTCAAAGCTATCATTCACCACAATCAAGTAGGCTTCATCCCAGGGATGCAAGTTTGATTTGATCTACAAAAATCCATTAACATAATCCACTATAAAAACAAACTCGAAGGAAAAGAATCACATGATCTTCGATGCTGAAAAAGAATTTGACAAAATACAGCACCCCTTCATGTTAAGAGTATTGGAGAGATCAGGAGTTCAAGGTCCATACTTAAATATGAAATCAATTTACTGCAAACCAATAGCCAATATTAAATTAAATGGAGTGATAACGTGAAGCAATCTCACTAAAGTTAGGGACAAGACAAGGATGCCTACTCTCACCACACGTATTCAGTATAGTACTTGAAGTACTAGCTAGAGCAATAGGACAACAAAAGAGATGAAGGGAATACAAACTGGCAAAGAAGAAGTCAAGGTATCTCTATTTGCAGATGATATGATAGTATATACAAGTGACCCAAAAAATTCTACCAAAGAACTTCTCCAGCTGATAAACAACTTCAGTGAAGTGTCTGGATATAACATTAACTCAAATAAATCACCAGCCTTCCTTTATACAAATGATAAACAGGGTGAGAAAGAAATTAGAGAAATAACACCATTCACAATAGCCATAAATAATATAAAATATCTTGGGGGTAACCCTAACCAAGCAAATGGAAGATCTGTATGACAATAACTTCAAGACTCTCAAGAACGGAATTGAAGATCTCAGAAAATGGAGAGATCTCCCATGCTCATGGATTGGCAGAATTAACATAGTAAAAATGGCCATCTTACTAAAAGTAATCTACAGATTCAACAGAATCCCCATCAAAATCCCAACACAATTCTTCAAAGACATGGAAAGAGCAATTCTCAAATTCATCTGGAAAGGCAAAAAATCCAGAACAGCATAAATACTTCTTAACAACAAAAAAACTTTTGGGGGAAACACCATTCCTCACTTCAAGCTCTACTACAGAGCAATAGTGATTAAAACTGTATGGCATTGGTACAGAGACAGGTACATTGATCAATAGAATAGAATTGATGACACAGAAATAAAACCACACACTTATGGACACTTGATCTTTGACAAAGAAACCAAAAGTATACAATGGAAAAAAGAAAGCATCTTCAATAAATGTTGATGGTCTAACTGGCTGTCTGTATGTAGGAAGATGAAAATAGATCCGTATATGTCACCTTGCAAAAAGCCCAAGTCTAAGTGGATCAAGGACCTCAACATAAAACCAGATACACTGACTCTAATAGAAGAGAAGGTGGGCAAGAGCCTTGAACTCATAGGCACAGGGGGCAGTTTCCTAAACAGAACTCCAACATGCTGTAAGATCAAGAATTGATAAATGGGACCTCATGAAACTGGAAAGCTTCTGTAAGGCAAAGGACATAGGTAATAGTCATTGCCAGTTTCTTAAAACAATAGAAGCCTTAACTACTCTGAATTTTACCTTTATATCCATAAAAATATGGCTAACTTGATGGGTCTAAGGTAGAATCTCAGAATGTTTTTGATTTGCATTTCCCTGGTGGCTTAGGACATAGAACATTTTGTTAAGTGTTTCTGGCCATTAGAGATTCCTCTGTTGAGAATTCTCTGTTTAACACTGTACCCAATTTTTTTGTATAATTTTTATTTACATTTCAAATGTTATTCCCTTTCCCGATTCCCTATCCATAAGCCCCCTATCCCATCCCCCTCTCCTTCTTCTATAAGGGTGTTCCCCCTTCCCCTACCATCCCCTATTCCTGCCTTCTCCTAACATTTCCATGCAGTTGGGGTTCCAGCCTTGGCAGAACCAAGGGCTTCTCCTCTCATTGGTGCCCAACAAGGCCATCCTCTGCTACATATCTGTCTGGAGCCATGGATCTGTCCATGTATAGTCTTTGGGTAGTAGTTTAGTCCCTGGGAGCTCTGGTTGTTGGTATTGTTGTTCTTATGGGGTTGCAAGCTCATTCAGCTTCTTCAATCCTATTTCTAATTCCTCCAATGGGAACCCCATTTTCAGATCAATGGTTTGATGCTAGCATTTGACTCTGTATTTGTCACAGTCTGGCTGAGCCTCTCAGGAAACAGCTATAGCAGGCTCCTGTCATCATGTACTTCTTGGCTTCATAAATATTATCTATTTTTGGTGGCTGCATATATATGGGCTGTATCCCCAGGTGGGGCCGGCTCCGAGTGGCCATTCCTTCAGTCTCTGCTCCAAACTTTGTCTCTATATCCCTTCCTATGAATATTTTTGTTCCCTCTCTAAGAAGGACTGAAACATCTGCACTTTGACAGTCCTTCTTCTTGAGCTTCATGCTGTCTGAGGATTGTTATCTTGGGTAATTTGAGGTTTTGGACCAATATCTACTTATCAGCAAGTACATGCCATGTGATTTTTTCTTTGTGTGATTGAGTTACTTCACTCAGGATGATATTTTCTAGTTCGATCCATTTGCTATGAATTTCATGAAGTCATTGTTTTTGATAGCTGAGTAGCACTCCATTGTGTACCACATTTTTTGAATCCATTCCTCTGTTGAAGGGCATCTGGGATCTTTCCAGCTTCTGGCTATTATAAAAAAGGCTGCTATGAACATAGTGGAGCCAGTGTCTTTGTTGTGTGTTGAAGCATCTTTTGGGTATACGCTCAGGAGAAGTATAGGTGTGTCCTCAGGTAGTACACTGTTCAGTTTTCTGAGGAACCTCCAGACTGATTTCCAGAGTGGTTGTACCAGTTTGCAATTCCACCAACAATGGAGGTTTTAAATTTTGTTTGTTGGTATTTAACATATTGACTTCTTTATATATTTTGGATATTAGCCCTCTGTAGAATCTTTTCCCATTCTGTTGCCTGATTTTTTGTCCTATTTATGGTGTGTCTCTTGCATTATATCTTTTCAGTTTCCAGCCACAGCACACACTACTGAGGATATAGTGCATTTCTGGTGGGAGTGCAAACTTGTACAACCACTCTGGAAATCAATCTGGCAGTTTCTCAGAAAATTTGGAATAGTTCTACCTTGAGATTTAGCCATACCACTCCTAGGCATATAGCCAAAAGATGCTCTACCATACCACAAGGACACTTGCTCACCCAATGTTCATAGCAACTTTATTTGTAATAGTCAGAAACTGGAAACAACCCAGATGATCCTCAACCAAAGAATGGGCAAAGAAAATGTGGTTCATTTGCACAGTGGAATGCTACTCAGCTGACAAACCATGAATTTTGCAGGCAAAATTGGTGGAACTAGAATTCTAAGTGAGGTAACCCACACACAAAAGGACGTGCATGGTGTATACCCACTTATAAGTGGATCTTAGCCATAAGTTGCAGGATACCCACATTACATCTACATACTCAAAGAAGCTAAATAACAAGGAGGGCCCAAGGGAGGATGCTTGGATCTCACTCAGAGGGGAAATATAACAGTCAGCCAAGGTGGATAGAGGGAGGGCACTGGGTGGGAGAGGGGATGGGGCATGGGATCTGTTGTAAGGAGAGCTAGGGAAGGAAGGTCAGGGCAGTAAACAGAAATAGGCAGAGGGTGTGTATGGTTAGGGGGTGCATTTCTAGGATGAGCCAGAGACCTGGGTTGGGGAAGGCTCCAGGGTGGCTAAGACTACTAGCAATGGGAGATATGGATCCTGAACTGGACAACTCTTATAGCCACACAGGACTCCCCATGGAGGAATAAGCACACTATTCCACCCACAGAGCTATAGACCCCAAATCTGTACTGCTTACAAGAAGTTCAGGGGCAAGAATGAAGCAGATACTGAGGGAGTGGCCAACAGATGACTGTCCTAACTTGAGACCTATACCATGGGTAAGAACCAATCCTGACACTATTAATACTTTGTTATGCTTATAGACAGGAGCCTAGCTTATCTGTCCTCTGAGAGGCTCGTCCTAACAGGTGACTAAAACAGATGCAAAAGACCCATAGCCAAATATTAGACAGAGCTTGAGGAATCTTGTGGAAGAGTTGGAGGAGGGATTGAAGGATAGGGAGGGGAAAAAGACTCTACAAGAAGACCAACAGGGTCAACTAACCTGTACCATTGGGAGTTCTCAGAGACTGAACCAACAACCAAAGAGCATACAAAAGCTGGACCTAGGTGCATCTCCCCTACATAAGTCATAAATACATAGCCTGGTCTTTATTCAGATCTCCCAACAACTAGAGTAGACTGTCCCTGACTCTGTTGCCTGCCTCTGGACCCTGTTCTCCTCACTGAGTTGCCTCATCTGACCTCAGTAGGAGAAGATGTGCCTAGCTGTGCAATGACTTGATGTGCCAGGATGGGTTGGTATCTAGGAGGTGGGGTCCCCCTACTCATAGGAGAAGAAAAGGGGGAATGGGAGAGGGGGCTGTGTGAGGGGTACTGGGAGGTGAAGGGTGTGCTAGGATTGGGAATGGAAACTGAATAACTAAATTAATGGACAAATATAACTATCACCCACTAATCAAAGAAGCTTTTTTTAAAACAGCAGATACAGATCATTACAGAAAGTCACAACTAGTTAAAATACAGAGAGATCTACTGACCACAGGTTCCTAATCTGCCAATTGCTATTTTTACAGTACAACTCCTATATCTAAGGCTTGACAAATGTCAAGGAAGAAGAGTTTTCAAGATTGTAAGAGTCAGAGGACTCTGCTTTGTGATAGTCTTTCTGTGTCTTAATATTCATTTAATCCATTTTTATAATTTAAACTATTATTTAATTACATCATTCCCCTTCTCTCTCTTACATCTCATATGCACCCTTTTGCTCTCTTTCAAATTTATGCCCCTTCTTGTTAATCATTGTTATATACATCTAAATATATAAATAAAATATGCTCAGTTCATACAATACACACACACACACACACACACACACACACACACACACAGTTTCAGGGTTGACCCTCTAGGGGGTATGACATGGGGTTTAGGGAGAAGAGGACGGAGCTGGGAGGTGTTTACAGGAGGGTTAGAGGTTTGTTCAAAATATTCTGTATGAAATTTTCAAAGAATTAATTTAATATTTTAAAATTATTATAATTATTACATATGTATATATGTGTGGTTATATATGCACACATGTAACTTTGCATGTGCTGAGTCCAGAAGAAGGTATTTTATTCCTCAGAGGTTGGGTTACAAGCATTAGTAGGACTCCTGGCTTATTGATAGGATTTGAGCTCTGTTCACCACGATTATTCAACAAATTATGTCAACTGCTCTTTTCTTCTCTCTAACCCTGTTCCTAACTTCTGTAAGTCCCACCTTAATTCTCCTTTAAGTACTTTTCGTATTGCTATAAAACCTGGTGAAAATGTAATGCCAATAATGCATCTAGTGTTTCATTAGCCTCTTCCTGGGTCCAATTTCATCATATGAAATATGTAGGGTAGCTGCCATGAAGAATTGGGTGGGAACAAAAGGCTAGACAAGTGGAATTAAGTATGAGGTGTTTTGGAAAGAAGATAAAATAAAGATGAATTGCTCTGTCCTTAGAATATTCTGGCCTGATCGCTCTTATTGATTGATTAAAAGGACACTGGAACCGATGATTACTGCTTAGAAGTCTAGTCCAACTACAGTCCCAACATAGTTAGACATGCCAAGTTGACACTTGTCACAGGTGCTGCCAACTACACTTGGGACCATGATGGATACAGTGCACATCATGATTCATCTTGCTCCCTTGAAACCTTTTCAGGGTCACCCTAATTACTTAATTGCATCTTCAGTAATGTGACTTTGTATTTTATGCTGTGGAACTTCGATGTCTTATTTATTATAACACGGTAGGGTTTTGCAGTGATAAAGTCCACCGAAAAGTTACTGTAAAAAAAAGAGTCAGACTGTGTATAAATGTTTTCATCTAGAATACCACACTCATGCTGATGCGAAATAGCTATCAATAACCGATGTTTTCATAATTATGGCTACTACAATTAGAAGGAGAGCGTAGAAAGGGGGTTGAAATGATTGGGAGCACTGTTAATACAAATAGCTGAGGTGAGAATTGGCAAATTGTGTGTTACTTCTCCCTCTACTCAAACTAATTGTGTGTTGGATGCATAGTTCATGTTTTAAACAGAAGAATTGGCAGTGGGCTCCTCTGTTGGCATTTTTGCGCATACATCTGCTCCTTCTGTGCCTAGAGATGATGTTATTTTTACATTCCTGTCACCACTCTGCTCTATTTTATAAGAGAAAACATTTCAAAATATGAACATTTGGGATTTAGTTTGTTCATCTTAAAACACTCATCCTTTTAACTTGCATTCATTTCCCATGATATATGAAGCTTGTAGACTCTGTGCTACTTAGGATTTGTAAAGCAATTATTAAAAGTCTTTGATATTTATAAAGGATCTGAAGCTTTCAGAGTGATTAATAATTGATTACCCAAATGAATCAACCTATCAGGCTCTAATAAATTTTTAATATTTTTTGAGTGAAGTGATGCATTTCTTGAAGA
This sequence comes from Rattus norvegicus, assembly GCF_021556685.1. Taxonomy (NCBI): domain Eukaryota; kingdom Metazoa; phylum Chordata; class Mammalia; order Rodentia; family Muridae; genus Rattus; species Rattus norvegicus. The sequence continues at coordinate 45,202,537 of NC_141540.1, forward strand.
TTTTTGAAGTTATATTGTTCTTTCTTTGGTATTTAAAATGCCACAGTACAGCTTAACACTTTCTAGTAAATAACATTTTTTTTGGTTCTCCTATCACATTTAATTTGTTCTTTTTTTTTAAAACAAGCCAAGCATATACTACAGTCAGTAGGTTTATAATTATAACTTAAACACTGATGGTTGAAATTTATAATCTTATTTTGTTGTGTGTCTGATGCTTTGTATGAACATACGTAAGATTTCTGTTTCCGTGAAATTACTTAGGATAGTTTTACTGTTTTGACTGTTTTGACTGTGTTTTCTAATTATGTAAAGTTATTTGTCCAACATTCAATGGTGTCTTTGAAATTGATGTCTATGAGCAACTTGCTATTCGGTCAGAAAAGAGAACTGCATTATTTAGTAATAAAATCTCTTATAGCCATAGTCGAACTATAAAACATACCTGATAAACTCTTTGTTTAAAAACCTGTCCGAATAGTTTGTTACCAGTAATATCCATTTGCTCAGTATTCTTTCAACAATGGAGTAAATACTTCATGTGTGCAAGGTGGATTCTATAAATTTTTTCACTAAAGAGGGTAGTGATTTAAATAGAAAAGGGGTACATGAACTTGGGGGAAAGGTGATAGATGGACAAGGGAGGGGCTAAAAAAGGAGGGTATGAGGTAAATTTGAAGAAAACATATGCATTTTGAAATTCTCAAACAAGTTTTTAAAAGGAAGACAAAAGGGCATGCTTGTAAATGTGGGGGAGTTTGGCTCTTGAGAAATTCATGAGTTGACACCACCTAAGAATTGCCAACAGAAACTTTTTTTTTATTAACTTGAGTATTTCTTATATATATTTCGAGTGTTATTCCCTTTCCCGGTTTCCGGGCAAACATGCCCCTCCCCCCTCCCCTTCCTTGTGGGTGTTCCCCTCCCGATCCTCCCCCCATTGCGGCCCTCCCCCCAACAATCTAGTTCACTGGGGGTTCAGTCTTAGCAGGACCCAGGGCTTCCCCTTCCACTGGTGCTCTTACTAGGATATTCATTGCTACCTATGAGGTCAGAGTCCAGGGTCAGTCCATGTATAGTCTTTAGGTAGTGGCTTAGTCCCTGGAAGCTCTGGTTGCTTGGCATTATTGTACATATGGGGTCTCAAGCCCCTTCAAGCTCTTCTAGTTCTTTCTCTGATTCCTTCAATGGGGGTCCTATTCTCAGTTCAGTGGTTTGCTGCTGGCATTCACCTCTGTGTTTGCTGTATTCTGGCTGTGTCTCTCAGGAGCGATCTACATCTGGCTCCTGTCGGCCTGCACTTCTTTGCTTCATCCATCTTGTCTAATTGGATGGCTGTATATGTATGGGCCACATGTGGGGCAGGCTCTGAATGGGTGTTCCTTCTGTGTCTGTTTTAATCTTTGCCTCTCTATTCCCTGCCAAGGGCATTCTTGTTCCCCTTTTAAAGAAGGTGTGAAACATTCACATTTTGATCATCCGTCTTGAGTTTCATTTGTTCTAGGCATCTAGGGTAATTCAAACATTTGGGCTAATACCCACTTATCAATGAGTGCATACCATGTGTATTTTTCTGTGATTGGGTTAGCTCACTCAGGATGATATTTTCCAGTTCCAACCATTTGCCTACGAATTTCATAAAGTCATTGTTTTTGATAGCTGAGTAATATTCCATTGTGTAGATGTACCACATTTTCTGTATCCATTCCTCTGTTGAAGGGCATCTGGGTTCTTTCCAGCTTCTGGCTATTATAAATAAGGCTGCGATGAACATAGTGGAGCACGTGTCTTTTTTATATGTTGGGACATCTTGTGGGTATATGCCCAAGAGAGGTATAGCTGGATCCTCAGGCAGTTCAATGTCCAATTTGCCAACAGAAACTTTTATGAGGCAAAGACACCAGAGTTGGTGAATGTAAAAAGGGTCTGGTTAGGTAGGAACTGATGATTAGCAGACACTTAAGTGTCAGTTGCCGGGATTAGTTTGCTCTGTTGAGAGCCCTACGTTTTCAAATTGTCTTTGCCAAATGGCTAGCATATGAGTTTTTAAAATTGGAGGGGAGGAAAAGGAAAAAAAAGGTGTCAACCCAGATCAGTGGTTATAAAAAACATTATATAGGTAGTGAATGGCTCACACATAATCCCAGCACTCAAAAAACAAAACAAGATTGTTGAGAGTTTGAGCCAGTCTATTCTACATAGTGCAACTCTGTTAGAAATAAGTAAGTAGATAGATAAATAAATAAATAAATAAATAAATAAATAAATAAATAAATAAATGCATAGACAAACACAGATGGAAAGGGGATGGTGTTAGAATGATGGCTCAGCAGTTAAGGACAATTACTCATCTTGCAGAGGACAGGGTTAGTTCCCAACACACACACACACACACACACACACACACACACACACACACACACTAAGAGAGAGAGAGGGAGAGAGAGAGAGAGAGAGAGAGAGAGAGAGAGAGAGAGAGAGAGAGAACACAAAGGGCAGCCATGTTTCCTGTCTCCTAGAGCTCAATAGAGAACAACAGTAAGTGTGAGATCTATTACATAAATGGCTGTGACTCTGAAAACAACTAGACTTAAGCAACAGGCAGTGAGTATGTCAGTGTGTTTGGTGGATATAACAGGAGTTTGCAAAGTGAAAAGGCTGGAAACTGAGTTACTGAAATGAAAGGACTGGCCCACATTTGCAAAATGTTGGAGTTTGGAATAGGCGTACAGTAACAAGGAAGGGGTGAAGAGTGAGAAGTGTTAAAGAAATGTATCAATTATAGGCCTTTCTCTTATTTATGGATCAACAAATAAATAAGAGAAATAATTAAAGCATGAGACCAAGAGGGTGAATAAGAAATACAACTGCAAAGAAGACAATTATAGAGTGTTGGAGAGTTGGCTCAGAGCTTAAGAACACTTGTTGTTCTTCCAGAGGACCCAGATTTGATTCCCAGCATCCACATGGTGGTTCACAACCACCTCCAGTTTCAACGGATCTGATGCCCTCCTCTGACTTTTGTGGGCACTTGACATGCATGTGTTTCACATTCACGCAGACAGAACACTCATACACAGAACAAAATAAATCTAAAATAAAAAGAGTAAAAGAAAAGCACCGGAAAAATGAAACATTATAGGACAGATATAAATTGTTCAAAAGGCATGAAAACAAGACCTGGAGTTTACACAATGTATTTCTCTGGATACTGTTGTATATAACCTTTAAGATGTTTCTATTGTAGTATAGGGCTGTGAAAAATTGACCAGAGCTCTTAATAATCTAATAAACACCACAATTCTAACAGGAAGAAATACATCATGTGTTTCCCCCCAAGTTTATTGATCATAAACTTTTTTCTTCCTAGTGTCTCCAGGGATGGCTCTACTGACAAAAGGGACATATTAAAAGAGATGTATTGAGAACTGGAAGAGAAGAGAGAAAATTTTAGACCAAACAATTTTTTTTTACCTAAACCTTTTCATCTTGCAATTTCTTGACTCAAAGTCACCCTTATCCCTCTCCAGCATTCGTTCTCTTGCAACTTTTTATAAAGATAAACTTTGTGACCTTTTATATGTGTATCTTCATATATGTGTATATTTACATGAAGATGTGTGTATATGTATACCTACATGTACATATGACCAAGGGAGAGGCACAGACATAGTTCATTTTTTTCTTACATATTATTTTTCTTGTAACAAGGACAAATAATATCCACTAACCTAAACTACATGACAATTTTGATTGTGGTTACTAACAACATATGGTACAAAAAGTAGTAATCAAAATATCATCCTCAGTGAGGTGACCCAGTCACAAGAGAACACACATGGTATGTAATCACTGATAAGTGGATATTAGCCAAAAAAGCTTGAAATACCCAGGATACAACTAACAGATGATATGAAACCCAAGAAGAAAGAAGACCCCACCAAAGTGTGGATGCTCCTACTCAGAAGGGGGAAGAAAACAATCTCAGGAAGTAGAGGGAGAGAGATCTGGGAGGGAGGGGAGGAATGGGAGGGAAAAAGGGGAGCCGGTTCAGATATAGGAGGAAATGGGTGACAAGTACAGCAGAAAGGAGATGTGTAACAGTGGGGGATGGTGAACTGTAAGTAGCCACTAGAAAGTCCCAGAAGCCATGGACCCAAGAGGTTCCCAGAACCCAACAGGGAGGACTTTAGCTGAAATACCCAACAAAGGGGGAGATAGACCCTGAAGAGAATGCCCTGTGTATAGGCACAGCCCCTGGTTGAGGGATCGGGCCACCCACCCACCTCAAAAATATTAATCCAGAATTTCTCCTGTCAAAAGAAAACGCAGGGACACAGAATGAAGCAGTGACTGAAGGAAAGGCCATTCAGAGTCCCCACCTTGAGATCTATCCCATCTGTAGACATCAAACCCAGACACTATTGCTGATGCCAAAAGCGCTTGCTGACAGGAACCTGGTGTAACTGTTCCTTGAGAGACTCCGCCAGAGTCTGACCAATACAGATGCAGATTCTTACAGCCAACCATTGGACTGAGCATGGAGACCCCAGTGGAGGAGTTAGAGGAAGGACTGAAGGAGCTGAAGGGGTTTGCAACCCCATAGGAAGAAAAAAAATATCGACAAGCCAGACCCCACCCCCAAAGCTCCCAGGGACTAAACCACCAACCAAAGAGTACACGTGGGAGGACCCATGGCTTTAGCTGCACATGTAGGAGAGGATTGCCTTATCTAGCATCACTGGGAGGGTACCTCCTTGGTTCTGTGGAGACTCGATGACCAGGCATAGGGAAATGCTAGGGCAATGAGGCAGGAGGGAGTGGGTGGGCAGGTGGGGGAGTACCCTAATAGAGGCAGGAGGAGGGATAAGATAGGTTTGTGGAGGGGAAACTGGGAAGGGAGATAACTTTTGAAATGTAAATAAATAAAATAACCAATTAAAAAAAAGAGCAAATAATATCCACTAACCTAAACTACATGACAATTTCGACTGTGGTTACTAACAATATATGATGCAAAAAGTATTAGTCAAAATTCCTTCTGATCTAAAGAGGAAAAATATATAAAAGATAGGAAAATATAATAATGCAGGAAGTGTTATGAAATGCTGTCCCAATCTGCAAATGTGTTACAGCATAGAAATTCTTCAGGGATCAATAACAACAGTGTTTATGCATGCCATATGGAAATATTTCTTCAGCAGTGTTCCTGCATTGCTATTTAAATGGAAAATAAATGTTATGTTAGCAATATTTTTATATAGCCAAGAATGTTGAGTTTCTATTTTTTTCTCCTCTGCATCTGGATAGTAAATAAAAGATAAAACTCAGCTATCAAGATAGTTATTAATAGAATTTATGTAGTATGATTAAACATGAACCTTTTACAGTAATATCTTGAAAGAATATTCATTATTTTTCAAAAGCATTAAGCTCAATTAGTAGATAAATATGTATTTAATATAATACTTTTATGGATCACTGACCTTTAATTTGCAGTCTGATACGGGCATTAACGATGACGTGTACACAGTAGACTGCTAATTAAAATGGGGAAGCTCTGTCCTTTAGCAATTTCTAAAGGTAGTTTTGAATTGTTTTCTAAAGGACACTGATATTTCTTTTAAAGACCCTTTCTATACACCCAAACGTTGTTTTAACATTTTAAGGTTTTACGAATCAAGCACTGAATTTTAAAAAGCAGAAATTTGTGATTACAGGAGAGTTTGAAAATGCAGAAAATGATGCAAAAAGTACTACAACTAAAAATAAGTTCATCTGTTGAGCTCCCTACTCTTCATAGCGCCCCCCTTTTTTGTATATATTTGGGCTCTAGAAGCCTGTCTTAGTTTATAAATTATGTGTATACATTGTATTACTGTTCAATATAGGACTACACCATGTATGCCCTGTTGTTTGTTTATAGCACATTTTCTCGTATGATAGCTGTACTAGAGGGGAATTTAAGGCTTCTGGCTGCCAAGTGGCAGCCACCATTTGCTTCCTGAGCTCTGGCAACACTCTGGAGTTGTCTGTTCCCAGGCTTTGACACCTAATTGCGCTATTTTCTCACGGGAACCCCACTGCCTTTTGCATAGAGGAAGGAGCAGAGTTGATCATTATGTGGTTCCGAAAGCATGATACCCTTTTGTATTCAGGGCAGGGAGGAAGGAAAAAACCCTCTGTAAATTCTAAATAACATGTTTACCCAAATACTAAAACTGTCATGCTTGGGCACTAGATATTTCTTTAGCCAACAGAACTGGGGAGGGAAATGGTCTATTACTCAAAAACAAAACAAATAAAAATCCCAATTAAACTGGAGAATCACACACAAAGAAATTCATGATGCCTAATGACTGAATTTAAAACTTAAGCATGCATTTATTTACCAGCCTTAGACATTTTTAAGGCATCTTAATGAGAACCCTTCTAAATTTCATGATTTTATCCAAATTTGTTATCTTGATCATCCACACGAATTTGAAATAATTTTCCAGCAGTCTACTCTTACCATTTCTTCTAAAGCATTTAATTTAGATTCAGTCGAAAACTTTCTGAACTCACATTTCATGAGTTTCCAAAGTATTTAATTAGATTGGGTAATTATTTTCCGTGAATGGGGATGTTCTGAACTTTTGGTTTTAGTTCTGAGAAAGAATACAACAGGCTCTACTGTGGGAACTGTTCAGTGGGGCTCCGTGTGTGGCCCATTGGCCATGAATTTTCAGCAAGCAGAGTGTTTCCTACAGAACATTTCCCAGTGCAAATAGAATTCTCATTCAATTAGCAGGATCTGTTAAGGCAACAATCATCATAGTTCACTTGTGTTACAGTCATCCATGGATCCTTTCATAAAAATGAACTTTGTGCTTTAGTCCAGGACCTACAAAAGGAAAAACCTTTGTTAATTTACTTATAAGTTTAAGCATTAATATACATTCAAGACAATTCTTACATGCTGCTTGAGAAGCCCAGGTTTGCTAATTCACTTGTACTGCATGGGCCAATTTATATAACGTTCTATTGTTTTAAAATACTGTGGAGCTTTCCCCCTCAATGATCTTATCTTACTGAAAAATTCTACATAATTATTTTACTTGGTTGAAGTGAAAATATTTTCTTTTTATGGTTGGAGGGGATTGTATTGATTATTTAGGTGAAAGTAGAGAGAACATTTTTACATTTTTTTTTAAAATTTGCCACAAATACGTGGGAGCTTTCTTCAGGACTGGGTTTCCATAAGACATTTTCAGAGGTCTTTAGTGTTAATTATCCCTCTTCATACTCCACCTTTTACTCTGTCTTCCCACTCCCAAGACTCAATGGCCAATGTGGAATAGGACCCGGAAACATTTTAAGAGCCAAAGTTAGTGGGCATCTGAACCAAGTACAGTGTTTGTGACATAGGATGCCAGGGCCATTGAGCACATGAGCTCACAGTGGCTTGCCTATGCACAGGATCTGTAAAAGATCAAGGCAGCTAAGATCTCAGAGATGATAGGGGAGGCCCTCATCAAGTCCCACCACTATGGAAAACTAGTAAATTTTCTTGTGAGTTTTCTTCAGGGCTTCAAACTAAAAGACTGCTCTTACTTTGTGGGTATCAGTGCATATAAAAAACAAAGAGCAGAGGAGGTCGGAGGGAAAAGAGGGACAGGGGATAAGGGAGTCACTAGAGGGGAGGCTTTGGTGGATGGATTTGATCAAAGCACATTATACACTTGTATGAAATTCTCAAACAATAAAAAGTGATAAATGTTTTAATGACAAAAAAAGATGTTCTAATGGGGGGTGGTTCTCAGCTTTTCTGATACTGCATCCTTTAATGTAGTTTCTCATTTTGTGGTTGTTATGAAATATATTGTGGTGAGGAGTTACCTGGCAGGCCCATGTCTGCCCCTCCCCCCGAGAAATTTGGGGGAGGGAACATGTGGAAACAGAGAAAGAGGGAAAGGGACACACACACACACAGAGACAGAGAGAGACAGAGAGAGAGACAGACAGAGAGAGAGACAGAGAGAGACAGAGACAGAGAGAAACAGAGACAGGGACAGAGAGAGAAGGAGGGAGGGAGGGAGAGAGAGAGAAACCCTGGGGTTGCAAGCAGTCCTTTTTTTAAAAATTCTTTAATCTTTTTTTAACAGTCTAGTCTTCATCTCCCTGCTCGTCTATCCTCTGACTGTTTCACATCCCATACCTTCTACCCCATCTCAAAGAAGCCCCCCACCCCAAGTCCAAAAGGATGTTCCCACTCCCACACCTCCTCATCCATCACCTCCACCCCACCAGACCTCCTCACTCCCTGGTGCCTTGAGTCTCTTGAGGGTTAGGTGTATTTTCTGAGTTAAGACCCAGCAGTCTTCTGTATATGTGTTGGGGACCTCATTTCAGCTGGTGAATGCTGTCTGGTTGGTGGCTCAGTGTCTGAGAGATCTCAGGGGTCCAGGTCAGTTAAGACTGCTGGTCTTCCTGTGGGTTCTCCATCCTCAGCTCCTTCCAGCTTTTCCCTAACTCTACTGTAGGTGTCACTGGCTTCTGTCCTTTGGTTGGCTATAAGTATCTGCATCTATCTGACTCGTTTGGCTGCTTGTTGGGCCTTTTGGAGGGCAGCCATGCTAGTCTCCTGTCTGTAAGCACACTGTAGCATCAGTAATAGTGTCAGGCCTTGGGGCCTTTCCTTGAGCCAGATCTCCTTTCCCTGAGGCTCTTCTCCACCTTTGTCCCTGCAGTAATTACAGACAGGAGCAATTCTGGGTCAGTTTTGACTGTGGGATGGCAACCCCATCCCTCCACATGATGCCCTGTCCTTCTGCTGGAGGTGAACTCTACAAGTTCCCTCTCTCTACTGTAGGACAATTTATCTAAGGTCCTTCCCTTTGAGTCCTAAGAGTCCCTCACCTCCCAGGTTTCTGGTACATTCTAGAGCCCTCTCCCCCACCTCCTACCTCCCAAAGTTGCCTGTTTCCATTCTTTCTGCTGGCCCTCAAGGCTTCAGTCCTGTTTCCCTACCCCCTTCCCCAAAAACCTGATCAGGTCCCCCTCTTCCCCTTCCTGTCCCCTTTCCCACCCAAGTCCACCCCTCCCTCACCACTCCTCTTGTGACGACTCTCTTCTTCTTCCCAAGTGGAATTGAGGTATCCTTACTTGGACACTTTCTAATTTTGGTAACGAATCATAATGTAAATATCTGAGACACAGGATATCTGATATGCATCGAGAGGGGTCACTACCCACAGGTTGAGAACCACTCCTCTAGCTTGTTCTAGTAATACCCTAAAGTTCTTCTCTCAAGCTATTTTTGTTAAGCTTCTCTCTACATGTGCTACTCTTCTGTCAGTCCCATGTCTCTAACGCATGCCACTCATGATAGGAATTTGTTGCTTTTATATGTTGATTTATATGACTGATTTTTTTTAAAAATATTGTTTTAATTGTTGTCTTTAAAGGTGATTCTGGGTTTCCAAACCTTTAGCTATGAGTAAGGCAAATGATGCCTATTTGGTGTTATTTTTCTTTCGTTCTTTCTTTCTTTCTTTCTTTTTTTTTTTTTTGGTTTCATACATATGATTATATCATTTACCTGCTCTTTCTCTCCAGACCCCAATCTGTGCCCTCCCTTCATTCCCTTCCATGTTCTTTTGCACATGCACTACTGGTCCGTTCAGTGTTGCCTGCTTGTACTTATGTTTGCAGACATGATCACTTGGTAGCTTCTCTAATTATAGGGCTCATATTTAGGGAAGACTTATTCGCCTTCTCTCAGCAGTGGTTAATTAACTATAGTGACTTGTATAATGGTGGGGTCCTGTGAGCCTCCCTGCTTGCATATTAAGGAGTCTGTTGGTGCTCTTGTTGAGTTCTTTCTTACGAAGCCATATTATTGAGGTATTGTGGGTGCAGTCGTCCTGTCAGTTGTAGGAGACACAAAACACAGCAGACTTCCTGTTGCTTTAACTGTTACCACCTTTTTTTTCTCCTCTTCTGTCATGTTCCCTCAGCCTTTGGTTTCGGGATTGCTTTGCATACATATTAGTTTGGGGCTTTATATCCTAAAATTCAATCCATCTAGTGTTTGTATGAATTTCTGTAATAGTTGCTTCATATAATTATTCATATATATGTGAATATATTATATATATAATGTTTTTTGAGACAGGGGTTTTCTGTGTAACTAAACTCACTTTGCAGACTATGATGAACTCCAATTCTTGTAGATTTGCCTGCCTCTGCCTTCTAAATGCTGGATCTAAAGGTGTGTACCCCTTTTGCGGTAAATACTAAATAATGCCTAAACCTTTTGTCCCGCGCAATCACTGGCACTCATAGGGCCACATCTCAGCGGTTCCACAGAGCCCCCAAGTACTCTCAGACCCAGGCAATCTGTGAACCGTTTTAGCTTGACACCTTGCCACGCTGGTCTCTAGAATCAGTTCCGACACTAGTGAGCCATATGAACCTAACCATGATTTATCTCTGATTAGTATCTCTCCTGGCGGCTCTCTGCGGCTGCAAACTCTCTGGTTCCAGCTACCCAGCAATATCAGGGCTCTAGAAGTTCAGCATGGGCTGGCCTATCACGGCTCCCTGCCACAGACTCTGCTCACACTCCGAACAACCGCCCCCTGGTAGTTAAAGTATAAACTCCCAACTACCAGTGAAATCATGACTCAATACACGGTAACTCAACAATCAGGTTTACATGCTAAATCCTCAATTCACAATACATCCACACAATAAACTCACAACCAATTGATAAAGATATAAACCGCCCACCTAGATAAGATAAATTGACCTTTAAAAGTCCATCCCTTAAGAAATATTCAAAAACAACCTGTATCTACATATCTTACCTGTATGGTAAGGATAGTTTACGTTTGCCTCCATGTTGCTTCTCTCTCCTTTCTCCCTTTCCCTTTCCTTTTACAACTTTGTTCCCGCCTGCCTTCCCTTTCATCCAATGACAGGTCTCGTTTTAGTTTGTGTCTGCCTTCAGCAGCATGGGACATCAGCCTACACACCCGCACATCGGCTCACAGAGAAGCTTCTTACATGAGGGATGTCGGTAACCCCTATGGGTGAAAGGTTGGGTGTTTAGAATGCAGTTAGTAACTATACTGGCTAGTAAGGTGGTCGTAGCAAGCTCACCTCAAAGATCTATTTTGTCCTTTTGGTTTCATAAGTTTTATTTCTTGACTTTCTTCTCAAATGGCCTGACTTGCAGAAGGGTACTCTACTATTCTGTAATACAGAGTTGCTTCCCATAGGGGTTCTATCTATTTCTCCCATCTCTGGCTCATGCCCATGACGCGTGCCAGTCTAAAGAAATCATGGCAGACTTTTCAGAGTGATGCCCTTTAATTCTTGATAAATCCTCCCCGGAGTGTAGAAAGTTACGCCTTCCCTCCATTTGCTCCCAGGTGCACTGTATTTGACAGATATTTTTCCTCCATTTGCATTTTACGTTTGCAGCTTTTATTTAATGGATGAGCCTATAATTTTCGATTCTGTATTTTGGTGGGGTTTCAGGTTGGATGTGAAGAGCAAAACGATTACTTTTCTGCAGATAATTACTGCAACAAGTCTTCTGCATCGATTTTTCAAAAGCTGAGAAAAAAATGGCATGTGAATTTTAGTTTCTTTTCTTCCGCTACATTTCCATATCAAATACATTGAGTTTTTTTCCCTGCATAACTTGGGCTTATCAATGTCACAGAAGGTTGCAGAAGGTAGAAGAGTTGAAGCTGGGTAAGGGCACGCAGAAATTCAGAATGTTGTTTGTTGCTGCTCTGTATGTATTTACAAATTTCTAAAGGAAAGGAATAGGCATCTGTCAACTTTGAACTTTAAAAAGATATTGCCCAAAGTCTCATTTCTGACATTTTAGTGTTAATCATTACTTTCATAGGTTTGGAATTAATTTTTTTGTGATATTCCATGAACACATATTTTACCTACCAAAGAGACACCTACAGTTTCTCCCTCTGCCCACTGCACATTTCTTCTGTCTGTCTTTCCGTCATTGGACAGGTTTAGGTTGGTACTCTTATGGTGTTTTGACACCACTGATAAAATCTGTCTGGGAGTAATTTATGCCATTTGGCCTCTCTGTATTTGCCCAGCGATTTTGTTGGTTTTTTTTCAGCTTGCAGTTTTAATACTAATAAAAGAAAACATTCTCCATTACAAAATCCTGTGTTTAGTGAGGCAACTCAGGCCTAAAATGATAAATGCCACAAGTATAGACACTGACTTTGAGCTTTTTTTTAAAGTTTTATTTTATTTTAATAAATCTAAACTCCTAGGAAGGTTTTACATATATAGAACTGAGCAGAATAATCCCTTAACATTTATTACTTACTTCCTCTTAATTTTTCTGTTTCTCCATTCTAGTCTTTCTATTTATTAATTTATGCTTCCTAACCCTTTTTAGACTTCCCAGCTAGACATTCTGTTGGTACCAGATAATTTCTCAAATTGGAAAATTAAACTGTCATTTCTGTACAAGTAACTTCTAAATTAATACAGGCAGTAATATATTTTTCTCTGGGCACTGCGGTTATTCCTCGGGGCATGGTGCATGCCTTTCCACACTTTCTGCTTCTTCGTCTTCTTCTTCTTTTTTTTTTTTTCTTTTTTTGGTACTGTTTCTAGAATTGCATGTCTTGGGTTTCTTATTTCCTGTTTCTTAGAGTTGATAAGAAACTACAGTCAGAACCAAGCATCATAGCACTTGAGAGCAGAGGCAGGCAGATATCTGTGAGTTCGAGGCGAGTCTGATCTACACAATGGGTTTCAGGATAGCTAAACCTATGTCATGAGAATTATGTCTATATCAGTTCTCTTTCAAGAAAGGGAGGCAGGAATAGAGTTTTTAGGACGAGAGGGAGAAGCAGAAAGGGAGAAGCAACTTGGAGGCAGGTGTAAATAATCCTCGCCATGCATCTCTACATAGATACAGGTTGTTATGAATATTCTTAAGGGATGGATGTATACTGGATTTTCTGTGTCTAGATGAACAAACCATATCTTATCTAGGTGGGCGGTTCATATCCTTATCAATTGGTTGTAAATTAATTATGTGCATGTACTGTACATTGAGCATTTAACATATAAGTCAGGTGGGTGGGCTGCAGTATGTTGTGTCATGACTTAACTGGGTTGTTGGGAATGTGAGCAGAGTCCAAGACAGGAGGGCATGCTAGGTTGTAGAATGCTTAGGGCCCTGCTAGCATGGCCTGTGGAGCACGATGTGTGTATCAAGTGTGGTAACAACCTTGCTGTTGTTATTTTGTTGTTGTTGGTGGTGGTGGTGGATTGTGTGTATGTATATGTGTTTTCTTCTTTCGATTTTGCTGTTTTAATATTATATATTCTCTGTGTTTTCATGAACATATTTGATCTTTTTAGGTTGGAGTCCTTCTTCTTGTGTCTTTGCAGGGCTTCATTAGTAAACAGATACTGTTTAAATTTGACTTTAGTACGGAATATATTATTATCTCTACCTACGGTGATTGGAACTTCTGCTGTGTCTGGCTTGGCGTCCGTGGTCTCTTAGAGTCTGCAGCACATCTGTCCAGCTCCTTCTGTCTTTTAGAGACACCACGGAGATGTCCTGTGTAATTCTAACGGGTCTGCCTATATACGTTAGTCGGTCTTTTTTCCTTGTGGATTTTAATATCCTCCCTTTGTTCTGTGTGTTTAGTGTTTGGCCTATCATGTGCCAATGGTTCTTCCTTTCTGATCCATTCTATTTGTTATTCCGTCTGTTTCTTATACTTTTACAGATTTCTTTTTCAAGACCAGGAACATTTTTTCCTAGGAGTGTGTTTAACATACTTTCTGGGCTGTTGTGTTTTGATTCTTCTCCTCTCACTTTCCTTGCTATTCTACATTTGACCTTTTCATAGTGTCCCAGGTTTCCTGGATATTTTGTGTCGGGACTCTTTTAGGTTTAATATTTCCTTTGACCAATGTATCCATTTTTTTCTATCAGATTTTCAATTACTGAGATTCTCTCCTCCATCTGTTGTAGTCTGTTGGTGAAGTTTGCCTACGTAGTTTCTGTCTGGATTTGTAAACTTTTCATTTCCAGAATTCACTAATTTTAGGTTTTCTATTTCTATTTTAGGGTCTCGAACAGTTTTATTAATTTCCTTCCTCTGTTTATTTCTTTAAGGGCTTTATGTATTTCCTCTTTAAGGACCTCTATCATCTCCATGCACATAGTTTTGAGGTCTTTTTCTTGTGTTTCAGTTACGTTGATTCCAACAGGGCCTGCTGTAATCGGGCACCTGGGCAAACACATATTGCTCTGGCTTTTATTGTTTGTGCTTCTGTAGTAGCTTCTGGAAATCTGTGATTGGGTTGATTATAGGTCTAGATGGTCATTTCTGGATTTGTTTTTTGTTGGATGGGTGTTTCGTTCCTTGGTTTCTGTTTTCTTTCTGGATTTTCAAAGAGTGTGTGTGATGGCTATGTGTTGCCTTTTCCTCTAGCCTGCTCAGTGAAAGAGTTGAATACAAAACAAAACAAACAAAGCAAATAAGACATAGAAGTAAGAGCACATAGGCTCAAATTACCCAAGATGCAATCTGCAGACCACACGAAGCTCAAGAAGATGGATGACCAAAGTGTGCATGCTTCAGTCCTTCTTAAAAGGGGGAACAAAAATATTCATAGGAGAAGATACGGAGACAAAGTTTGAAGCAGAGACTGAAGGAATGGCCATTCAGAGCCTCACCCACCTGGGAATACAGCCCATATACAGCCACCAAAACTAGACAATATTGACGAAGCCAAGAAGTGCGTGCTGATAGGAGACTGATATAGCTGTCTCCTGAGAGGCTCAGCCAAAGAACGTCAAACACAGTGGCGAATGCTAGCAGCAAACCACTGAACTGAGAACAGAGTCCCTGTTGGAGGACTTAGAGAAAGGATTGAAGGAGCTGAAGGGGCTTGCAATCCAATAAGAACAACAATGCCAACCAACTAGAGGTTAGTCCCAGGGACTAAGCCACTACCCAAAGACTACACATGGACTGACCCATGGCTCTAGCTGCATATGTAGCAGAGGATGACCTTGTTGGGTACCAATGGGAGGAAAAGCCCTTGGTCCTGCCAAACTGGACCCCCCAGTGTAGGGAAATATCAGGGTGGGGAAGTGTGAATAGGGGTGGTAGGGCAGGGGGAACACCCTTATAGAAGAAGGGGGAGGGAGGTGGAATAGGGGGCTTATGGACTGGAAACCAGGAAAGAGAATAACATTTGAAATGATAATAAAAACTATCCAATAAAAAAAAAGATGTAAGAGAGGAGCATTCGCGAGGAAGCGTTAGCAGTAGTAGGGAGATGAGTCAGTATTAGAAGAGAGAACTCATCACCTTACATTGCATGTATATACTAAATTGTCACAAAATATTCTAAATTTAAAATGGTGCTGGTTTCAGGATATTATGCACATGATACACTAAAAACATTGGATAGGCAAAGTGTATTCTATGTGACCTATAAGAGAAAAATGATTTCATTTTAAAGAGGTTTTCATGGATATTTTAATCCACTCATTCCTCCTGATGAAGTTTGGAAACATTCTGTTAACTTCTAAGGCAATCACTTTGATGTATGACGTAAGTTTCATTAAAGTTCCCTAGAGGTCTAGGTCAGAGATCTCCTCACCACTTGCCTCTCTCACTTCTCAGATTCCTTTGCCTCTTCTGCCACCCCCATATGGACTAGGAAGAGTGTACTTTGTTCATAGGGGAACTGTCTCAGGAAATGAGGTGGAATTACAGAACAATCATGTAATTAACT
This sequence comes from Rattus norvegicus, assembly GCF_021556685.1. Lineage (NCBI taxonomy): Eukaryota > Metazoa > Chordata > Mammalia > Rodentia > Muridae > Rattus > Rattus norvegicus. Next base: position 45,218,350 of record NC_141540.1, read on the forward strand.
TTCAAGTTAATAATGTTTGATCATCTATTCTTCTCTTTTGGTCTGTTTTCAGCTGTAGAGTTTAAAGCCTAAGAGAGCTAATTTGAGGTGGTAAGCAAGCTCAAAGTCCAATTAACTCCCTACGAAATCCAGAATCTAATATATACCCTAGGTTGTAGCAATTTGCATGTCATATATGCAGTAGCAGGGAAATTACTTAAAAATGAACTTCTGAGCTGTAAGTGAAGTGATGAATCGTAGTTTGCAAGCTCAGGTGTGAAATAGACGCGATATTTATTTAGCTGTAATTATACTCGAGTTTGCCTTTTCCCATCATTTTGAGTTTTGTCTTTCTACCACCGTTAGCTCCTCCTTATTCCTTCATGAAAGTAACAGAACAACCTGGGGGCCTCTATGCTCCAAAATGTACATGGAACATAATGACTGACAGAGCTTCAGAACTGTTCCAGGCTCCTTCCCATTTTGAAAGCACAGCAAAGAATTTGACTCACAGAAAGTTTCACTTCCTATGATGGATTGCATCAGTCACCAGTACATTTGGGAAACTCTGTTTCTCAGGGTGCATTTCTTTGGGTACATCAAATTAATGTTGGTCAAAAGCAGGGGTTTGTGCAAATAAGGAAGCTAAGGTAGAACTACAGATTCTATGCTCAGAGGAAAGTGTGGACTAGTGGTTATGAGATGCATGCAATGATACGACTGAGGTCCACCTTCTGTTTTTTCTACTCATCCAGTGTGTAGGATCTCCTCAACTGTTCAGTCTCTTAATCCATAGCATCAAGACCTCCTGTGCCATGCAAGATTATCAACACACAATGGTAGAAATTAGAGGGAGACAAGAGCCTTGGTTACTTTCTACACACTGCTATTTTTGTTTAATTTTGTGATTTATTATAATGTCAATCATGTAGGTCGATGTCATTATGCAAGTGAAAGCAGGTACAGGATAGAATGAGGCTTGTCATTGGAGGAGAAGGAAGGATGGGTGGGAGAAAAGCTTTAGAGGAGGAGGAAACCAGAGAGAGTGAAGAGTAGCTGAGAGAACATGGAGGCAGATGTTAAGATTTCTCTCTGCACATTTACAGGTTGTTATGAATGTTCTTAAGGGATGGATATGTACAGGGCTTTGTATGTCTAGATGAGCAAATTATATCCTATCAATTGGGTCAGAGGTTATTTTGTTGTGTGTTCTTTTATGTGGCAATTTAATTGAGTTCAAGAGAGTGTGTGGTGACTAGACACACTGGGTTGACACGGAATTGGGATGTATATGTCTGGCATGGTAGCAACCTGCCTTGGGAACTAGATAGGTAGAGAGATTGTTGCCGGGCTCAGAGAGTAGCCATCAGCAGAGTGAAGTGGAATATAGCTCAGTGGTTGAGACGCTTTGTTGACTGAGACGAAAATATCCCACAGATGCCATGTGGTCCTATGGTGCCGACACTAGAGCGGAGTAAAAGAAACCTTATTTAGTTTTACCACAAAATCATCATTTTCTTTTTTCTGTCTGTCAAAATCCTCCCATGTACTCCCCTTTAATTCATGGCATCATGTTCATTGTTTACACACACACACACACACACACACACACACACACACACACACACACACCCCTAAATAAATCAACCCAGTTTCTCAGTCTCTATAATGTTATTTTTGAGCTTCTTTAGCAGCTGGATTAAGTTAGGCTTCTACGCGTCCTTTCTTTTCTTTTTTCTCATTTTACAGTATCAGAATGAGTTATGCAAAATCTTATCTTGTTCAGCTGATCTTCTCAGGCTTTATCTTTACCTAGGTCAGGTGATTCATATCTGAATGATTCCATTCCTAGCTGTTTTGTTTCTATTCAACATCTACCTTTCAAAAGTCAGTGGAAGTTAATTCTAATTAGAAGTTGTGAATAGATTTTTTTCTTTCTGACTCCTAAAAGGGAACATTCCTGATAAATAGCCAGGACTGATCTTGGCATCCTACATGGTAGGAACTAATGTAATGTGAACTTGATTATTATTGTGGGTGAAAGCTGGGGAAGAAGGGAAATATATTTTCATGCTTGGGGACTCCTTGAAGTTACCTTTCATGCATGTAGATAAATGGTAGAAATTAGAGGGAGCCAAGAGCCTTGGATGCTTAATTCACACTGCTATTTTTTTAATTTTGTGATTTATTATAATATCATCATTTTCTTCTTCTTTTTCCATCTGTTAAAGTAATAACTTCTAAACTGGACACAGTAAATTCTATATTGAGTCATTACGGTTACACTCTCAAACGCTGCTAGAGCTGAATTACACGACTTCAAAAGCCTCTTCATTTTGTGTTTACAATGCTGTGACAGTCAGGGGAAAAAATTCTAGTATGTTTTGGGAAGAAATCAAAGCATCCACATCAAGCATTCAAAACTCAAGAAAGTGCAGGGAGAGGGCCATATCACTACAGTGAGAAAATGCCATTAGAAAAGTAAGATCCTCCCATGAAACTGAGTGATCACAGGAAGCTATGATCGGTGATATCAAATGTCCCTGGGATGCATTTTTATTTGTTGCTTTGTTTTCACAAAACCATTTCTGGCACATGATGCACTGAGTTCAAAGAAAGTTTTGAGGATCTTGATGACAACCGTGGTCTTATTTGATGTCTTTGATACATTATGTCCTTTGTACAGTCCCTGTCCTACTTGACTGAAGTGTGGGCACCAGCATGTATTATGTATACCATGGATGTAGGTTTTCAAATGATTCCCATTCACCTAATGAAAATAGAAAGTTTATAAAAGAACGAGTTGATCTTTGAATCTAAAACACACCGACTCTGTGAACCATGACCCTCTGTGCTTTCCGTTGGGAAAAATATTGGCATAGGTACATTTAATTCCTTATAAAAAGCAAACCATACCAATATAAAGTTGTTATGATAGTTTTATAAAGGACAAAACCCAGGGAAAATAAAACACCCATATATAATGCTATGATACAATATAGTGAAGCATGTAAGAATTCAGTCACCAAGTTTTTGTTTCATATGGAGTGGAGTCATCATTAATTCATGCCCAGTCTCTCCTGTGTTTGGAGGAAACTGCATAAAGAAGAGGAATCTTCAATCCCAACTGCTCTCCTGCCATGCTCCAAGGGGAAGGGAACCAAAGGAAGCACATTACAAATTTGATTCAAAGGGAACCTCAGTACTATAGCCATTACGGACATATTTCTTTAATAAAAAATGAGTTGTCTGCAAGCTGTCATGACATGGCCTGCAAAGACTCACCGTATAAAACACCAGCTCAGTAGATTGTAAGAGAGCTCCCGAGATAAAAAACCAAACCAAACCAAAAAACAACCAAATCAAACTGCTCCTTCCTTTTTTTTCAGTTCAACTTCATTATCCGCTCCCCCCCCCCCCAAGCTCTTTTAATCTGTAAGAAAACGCCAAATATGTTTGGCATTTAGATGGTGCCTTTTGAGTCCCAAATAAGTTGAAAACCAAAACAAGGGCAAAACAAGCAAACAAACAAACAAACGAAAGCAAACAAAAAACTGAAGTAATGCATAGATTGTATGCAAATGATGCATAATTAAAGATACATCCGGAGTTTAAAAACAAATCAGTCTTCTTTTGTATATGAATTCCTGATAATTACAACTCAGAATCAGAAAAAGGTTTTTAAAATAACTGTAGTTGTTAAAAACAAATTATGTGGAATCTGTAGTTCACAAATATGCACAATTACTGAATTCCAAGGAAAATCATTCAAAGAAAAAAGGAGACAACAACAATGACACACCCCTAAGAATATAAACATCTATATTAAAGAATTGGGCTAATTAATAATCAGTATTTGTTTAAAATGTTTCTTTTAGTCTGAAGGCAGGTGTCACAAAAAGTGTCAAAAAATTGAACTAGTGCTTCTTTGTGTCTTTCTTCCAAATCTACTTTGTGTTTTTAAGTTGCTTATTTGAAATACAAGTTTAATTCACTCTAAAAAAATTATCAGTTAGAATACACACACAAATACAGACACATTATATATATAATATATACTATATGTTATAATAAATGTGAGATATACATACATATACATATTTACACATACATATCAGTTTTTCAATATTGTTCTTATTTATTTTATACTCCTTTTTTCTTAAGACCGAGGAACAGTGAGTTTTCTATAAAATTGTCTCCTAGGAATACCGGAAGCTACATCCATAAAGTTTCACTAACAGGACTACTTAAACCAGTAGTTCTTATCTGATAGGTCCCGCCCCTTCTGTGGGTCAAATGACCTGTTCACTTGGGCCACATATCAGATATTCTGCATGTCAGATATTTATATTACAATTCATAACGGTATCAACAGAACAGTAGTGAAGTAGCAGTGAAAATAACACTATGATTGGAGGGAGTCACCACAACATGAGGGACTGTATTAAAGTGTTGAGACATTAGGAAGGTTGAGAATAACTGGTCTAATCTGAACTAAAAAGTACAGCAACAATAATAAACATTCTAAGGCCAACTGAGGAAAGCCTGAGAGTCCTCAACCACACTCAGAGAATGCTGAGAGTGGGAGAAATAGTCTTCCCTAGAAAAGAGCACACACCAGTTGGTTGCCGAATACCAAGAAATACATATTTTGTTAATGTTAAACTCATTACTTAAATTCATTCTGCAATAATTTTAAGGTTCCTATCTAAAAGATGGTGCGTCATCAGGCACAACTTCAGGAAGTGCCTGGAATCACTTTAAACATTATTAGAGTATTGGATTTTTCATTCTGGAGCTCAGAGGCTTATTCTCTGTTGGAAAAGGAAAAGACCTGCCCTGTGCTTCTATATTTTATGATGAGTTTGTAATAGCTTGTACATTTTCCAGTTCTTATTTGGTCATCTTTTAGATGACCAGTGATTTTCTTAAAAAAGAGAATATTATTTTCAAATTAAGTTGAAAAACACTTCTTTCTCCAATGACTCTGATTAATAATGTATCCTATCCTATTACAAGGATACAATAATTTTATGAAAGACTATTAGACATTCATGAAGGGGAAGCATATTTAATTTAATCTGATATATCCTTTATGCTTCATATGATGTCTATTAACATACCATAGCATCTCGTTTATAATTAAAAGTATTGGAGTACATCTACTTAGGTGCTCACAGCAATCATTGCGTACCTAAAGATAAACTTTATGTGGAGAAAACCCCAGAAAATGTGAGCTATTCTTATATCTCACTGGTTGTTTAAAATATGTGCACTGTTTAGCAAGCATTTCCTCTTTTTGTTTAAATACTTCTTTTTGTTGGCAGGAAGTATGGGTTGTGGAGATGACTATGCGTGTTGAAATGCTTATTGTATAAGTAAAAGGACCTGAGATCAGGTCCCTAATATTCACATAAAAACTGAATGGCATGGTAACATGACATCTGTAACCCTAGTATTAGAGGGTCAGAGACAAACATATCTCTGATATTCATTAGCCAAGTAAGCTCCACATTCAGTGTTATTTTGGTTAAAAAATATAGTCAAGAATAGAGGAAGGCACCTAATGTCAACTTCTGGCATTGTCAAGTGTACCATATACCCGTGCATAAACAAATACACATGAACACACACCTATGCACACACATAAACAAATACACATGAGCACACACCCATGCACACACATAAACAAATGCACATGAACACATGTCTTGAAAAAAACATAATCATTGTTAATTTTTAAAATAAAACTAATAAGTAAGAGTTGACAAAAGAGGATGGAAAATGAGCAAGTAGCTCTTAGCATATCATCAAGGTAGCTTTTTGGACTGAAATATACAGCATCTCATTCTATGAGTTATTTATACCTACACCTATACCTATACCCTACAGTAACAGTTAATCTAAATTAAATCTAGATCACAGAAGCCTTTATAGACTGTTGGGGAAACTGTAGCTATCAATCTTTCACTAAATGAGAAGTCAGATGGATTGAAACCGATCTGAGCTAATACGTCTTCCACTCTTCAGTAGTTGGTCAACACAGAAGCGTAAGGCTGCAGTGAGTTTCCTTTGTAGCTCAGTAGCTCTGTGCGTTATGCTGGGAAAATGACATTCTATTAAATGCTTTAGCTTCCCTTTGGGGTCTCTAAGATGCTAATTCGCTTTCACCTTATGCTGAGCCACCATCTTGATGAGCTTGACTTAGGTAGAGCCAAGTTGTCCCTACATACTGGCACCTGCTGGAAAACTCAGTTTTCTTTTATTCTTCTTCCCCATGATACTTTAAGACACTCTATGCTTTAATTGAACGATGAATCCAAGGCAACTAATTGTCTTCTGGTGTTTCCCCAAATTACAATTTTCTAGGTTTCACATATTTTTTAAAGTCATAAGCCCTAGGTAGAATTGTGTTCCTGATGACATGTTCTCTAATTTGCCAGCTTTAGAACTCTCATCTGTGTCATGATTTACTCTCGATGACTCTTTTCTACCGAAGGAGTCTGGTCTCCTGATTGATCCCAGATGCTTGAAAGTTGAAACCATATTTTCCTTTCATGCCTTGAATATATTCTCAGGGTGCACAGGAGACTAGAAAATAGAAATTTATTGCTCTTCATACTTTCCTTTCACCCTTATTTACTCGTTTTCTCTTTTTCTTTCAACCAACTTTATTAAGAAGTAAGTGTCAGAATACTGAAGACTTGGGAAGAATTTATAGCGTGATTAAAAGGCGATAGATGATTGATGTGGAGAGTGTCTGAGAGCAGGGATGACACAGAAGGAAGGAGGATTTTTTTCCCCAGTTATGAACGTGCTTCTAAAAGTTATTCTGGCATTTGAAAAAAAATACCCGATTGAGGTTGGCACTCAAGAAAAAGAAAACAGTGGGATAGGAAAAGTTAAGAAAAAAAATACTGTCTAAAATTTATGAACCCTCCTTCTCAATGTTAAATGGGATAAATTGGATACAGGAATCTTGTATTTTCAAATTGAGAGAGAAGGCATAGGATGATGATGAATTTTACTAAGATGAATGGAAATACATAAATGTATTTAGACACCAGAATTTGGAGTGGGGTTGGAAGCTGGTGGTGTTGAGGCTTATGAAATCATTTCAATATGTGACACGATTTCAGCATATGAGATCAAGGGAAGTCGATATATAAGAAGAATAAGGGAAAGATTAGGAAAGGTCTGTCCTGCAATGCAAAATGCTCTGTCATCTTCAGAAAGAATCTAGTGTACTCATTGGCTCTAAAATAAACTGAGACTGTCAAATATTCCTTACCTTTCACAGAGCACTTTGACTTTTTAAATATCCACAGATTGCTTTAAGCTTCCAAGGAGCAGAGAGGAGAATTGTTGCAGAAACGTGCAGATGTTCCCAAGTCAGAGACATTGCCCTCCCAGAACCAATAGACTCTTCCAAACAAATTCTGATTGTGTTGGAAAGATACATTCAGAGAAAGGTGCCAAAGGCGCACTTGGAGTCGAAGGCTGAAAATATGGGCCAAGAACTCAGGAATGTGTGAGCTTTAAGCCAATGCACACCAGATGGGAACCATAAGGCAGCCTAGAGTTTCAGATATTTTCATGAAGGAGAGCTAGATTCCTAGATTTCAGCGAGTGACTTCCTCTAATCCCATTTCATCTGCTCTATTAAACATGGCAAAGGGAAGGGAAATGATGACTGTGACTTTCAGCTTCCTGTAGGGAGAAGGAGCAAAGTTAATGTCTCTGAACATGATTTTATGCACTAAGCATGCATGACAAGAGCAGGCAAAGCCACTAATAACCAGTACACCCACAGAACAGTTAGGACATTGCAGCTATTGGACATTTCAATTACGTTGAAATGAGTACATAAATCCAGCATGTGTATGCTTAGAATACATTACGGCATGGAGACATAGTCAGAACCTGGGCAGAACATAGGAAAATTGAACAGACATAAAAAGGAGATGAGTGCTCATGAACTCAGATGCATTAATAGGAACAGGAGGGGTCAACTGGGGGAGGACTGAGGGATATAGTACCGGGAGAGACAACTAAAATGGGTAATATCAAGTTACAGTAAGACTATGTACATCTACTTCCATTGAGGCTGGATGAGACAGCCCATTGTGGGGAAAGAGTGCTGAAGGCAGGCAGGTGTTAGAGTTGGAGAGAGTCCCTGATCTTATCATTAGGGTTCCCACATGAAAACCAAGCTACAGATCTATTACATTTGTGTAGAGGGCCTACATCTGTCCCATGAATGCTCTCTGACAGTTCAACCTCTATGGTCCCCTATGCACTGATTCTGTAGGTTTTCTTACGATGTCCTTGATCCCTTTAGGCCCTACAATTAATCCTTCCTACCCTCTTCCACAGACTTCCCCAAAATCAGCCTAATGTTTGCCTGTGGGTCTCTACATCTGTTTGCATCCATTGCTGGGTGAAGCCTCTCTGATGATGGTTATGTTAGGGTCCAGTCTGCAAATATAGCAGAATATCATTAACACTGTCAAGTGAACTCTATCTCATGACATAGGTCTTAAGATGGACCAGTCATTGATTGGCCCCTCCTTCAATTTCTGCTCCATCTTTACTCCTGGACATATTGCAGGCAGCAAAATTAGAGGTTGAAAGTTTTATGGCTGGGTTGGTATCCCAGTCCCTCCATTGGAAGTCTCGTCTGGTTACAGAAAATGGCTAGTTCAGGTTCCATGTGTACCATTGCTAGGAGCATTAGCTAGGGTCACTCTCATAGATTACTAAGAGTTTCCATTGCCATAGGTTTCTAGCTCATTCCAATCATACCCTTCCCCACTCCAGTTGTCTCTCCCACTATACTTCTCCAAGACAGAAAAGAAAATGGCCATCAAAGAGAAACTGCATTAAAATACATTGTTGTGACAGATAATCCCGAGCACAAATTTCAAACCCCGGACATCAGCCACAATATAGAAAACACCACATGCATTGTAATGCAATGTTACAGAACGGAGTAACATAAATTGTCTTGGATTCCTTATGAGGAAGAGTTTTAAAAAAGAGTTTCATGTTAGTTCATTGTGGACATTAAAGTTAGTCTTGACCAGAAAAGTCATTGGACATGAAAGACTAAAAAATCAGATAAAAATGTTATCAGGCAAATAGGAAGCAAAAGAAAGTAAAGAGTTAATTCTGATGTTTGAAAGATAAATCTCAGAGTAAAAATTACAAAAGGATGACAAAGAAGGCTACTCAACAATATTGAAGGGCAAAATTCATAATGAAGGCTTAATGTTAAAGAACACACGGTGCATAATATAACATTCACCTTTAGAAACAATGTATTTCTGAAATGTATTTGAATGTGCACATCCATTTTTGTATGATTATGTATGTGTGTGTGTGTGTGTGTGTGTGTGTGTGTGTGTGTGTGTATGTGTGTGTAAGTCAGAGGTCAACCTTACATGTCATTCTTCAAGAACAACCACCTTTGAATTTTTTTTTTTAAGACAGGGATCTGGACCGTACAGAGTTAAGCCTAGACAGACTGACCAGAGAGCTTCAGACATAAGTCTGTCACCATCTCCTAAGCCTCAGAATTACAAGCATAGGCCACCACACTCTCTATATATTTTTTATTGTTGTTGTAGGTTCTGAGAATTGAAACTAAGGCCCTCATGATTGTAGTCAAGCACTTTACCGACTGGAGTATCTCCCTGCTTTCTACAGTCTAAATCATTCTATGAAGTGAATAAAACTAATGTGAATAGTATATATGGACTACTGAATTTTTTATTTTATTTTTTATTTTTTGGAAAATAGGCAAAGAAGTGAATTATTTTTGCAAAAGGAAATGAAAAGGAAAGGCAGCAGGAAGAATAAAGGTGAAAACAATCCAGGATGGTACCATGGACCAAGGAAATGTGAGCTTCTGAGAGCTAGAGAAGGGAAGAGTCAGCCCTCTCATGTAGAGAGCTGAGACGTGCAGCGCCTCAAAGATGGCGCTGGTTTCCACCTTCCACACTCCCAACGGTGAGCGCTCCTTGCAGTAAACAAGTCCTTATTTGGCTATGTCTGCCTGGCCCGCTAGCTTCCGCATAGTGACAGCCTATCTACATGACCCACATGGCTTGCTAGGATTGGCCAGTGCTAGCTATTTAAGTGTGGTGCAGGGCGTTCCCCTGAGGGAGAGAGAGTCAGAGGAGAGAGACACAGAGAAGAGAGAGAGTCAGAAGGAGAGAGTCAGAAGAGGGAGAGAGAGTCAGAAGAGGGAGAGAGAGTCGGAAGAGAGAGAGTCAAAAGAGAGACAGTAAGAAGAGAGAGAGAGAGTCAGAAGGAGAGAGTCAGAAGAGGGAGAGAGAGTCAGAAGGAGAGAGTCAGAGAGAGAGAGAGAGAGAGAGAGAGAGTCAGAAGAGATAGAGGTCAGAAGATTGTATCAAGGTTCCTGAGTAAAACTGCTTGAAGAAGATCTCCTGTGGTCGTGTCTTCCTTGCTGGTCAAGGTTGGGCGTGGCACTCTCACTAGAGTCTTAGCTTGGGCACCACAAGAAAACATCAAACAGGAGAGCAGTTACAGCAAAACTTATTTTCTCATCATTCAGAAGTCTGAAAGTCCACCAAATCGGTACTAGGATGGTTGCCTGGTATTGAAGGCCCTTTTCCTGACTTTCAGATGGTGTTTTCTTGAGTCTTTACACCATCTCTATATGCATGTGTTTGAAAGACTGAGTTACCTAATGTTCTTATATAGTTCCACTCCCATCATGGTGGATCCACTCTCTTGACATCACTGAACTCCCATCTCCCAAAGATGCAGTTCCACAAACTGTCAATGAGGAATAAGACTTTTCATTCATATTTTAGATATACCTACATTCATGCCCCACTACATATGGTACAAATACATTGTGGTTGTTTAAACAAAAAATGGCCCTTTTTTTTATATATATATGCTTAATCTCCCGTTGGTGGAACTGTTTAGGATTAGGAGGTGTGGTCTTATTGGGGGAGGTGTGTTACTTGGGGTGGGCTTTGAGATTTCCAAAGCACACATTATTTCTAGTTAACAATCTTTGCATTCAGACTGTTATCTTTTTGTATAGACTCTCAAATGCTTCTCTAGTGACCCGCCTTTCTGTCCACTGCTGTGATCCCCTCTGTGATGGTCATGGACTGTTCTCTACACTGGAACCATGAATCTAAAGCTAAATGCTTACTTTTATAAATTTCTCCAGTCATGTTGTTTTCTCATGATGGTAGAAAAGTAACTACAACATATGTGTGTGTTTTGTTTTGAATTTTGAAACATGTAAATAATTTTTGTTTTCAAATATTAAAATGAAATGAGTATGAAGGAAAATATTAGTGATGGATGACACAAAAATATGATTCAAACCTGTACTAAATTGTTGACACAGTTACATAAGAAGTCGGGGACTTATCCAGGTGATGCTCTCAACACCCACATTTTCGAAAACACAAAACCATTAATATCAACAGCAGCAGAATAATGAAATGAAAAAAGATAAAACAATAAGAATAATTGCACCCTTCAAATGTTCCGTGGTGTGTTTTTATGTGGCTAAGGATATTGGATAGGTAATTCTGAAATTATTTTCTGTGATTCCCCAATGTATAAGACTCAATGTACAAATATACAAATATACTATTAGGAACTAGAGTATACATATCTGAAAAAATGGAAATCTTTTGGCAAAGGAAAGCTTCTTAGGATATAAATATAGATCAATTTCTGTCCATTTTATGGGACTGGAATCAAGGACAAATCACTACTAATAAGATCAATTATTTCATGCAACTTAGTTCAAAATAATAATCTTCATAATGGAATCAGTAGTTTGTTTGTTTTTTTTTCCTGAGAAATGGAAGGTTCCAGGCTTGGTACAGTGAAGATATAATGTGAACTTATAATGTTTTGACTTACATGAAAGGCTGAAGCCAATATTAAATTTTTTTGATTAATAGAAGTAGTATCAAAACTGTTTGCACTAAAGTAGAGGCTCAAGTTTATAAGAGCATATTTGGGTAATCAGGAAATGTTTGGAAAATCCATTTTTTACTGATCGAAAAGTAACACAAATTTAAGAACTTCTATAGATAAATTATTCTAACTACTCCTATCCAAAAATAAGACAAATTCTCCCTATAACATTAAAATTATAAGAAATTAAAAAATAAAATTTTTGCCTTTTGCCAATTACTAAAATTAATAGCAAGTGTTTAGACTGCATTGTATACACTACTTTTAATAAAGTTGTATGTTTTAGCTTGTTTAATTCTTCTTGAGAGGTTAGCTTCTTTTAATACATTGCAAAACCTAACCAATTTGTGAAACAATTCAGAAGTCCCATGAAGGAGGCAGGATTTTTAATGTAGCTCAAATTACTTTAAAGTTTACATCACTGATTTTTACCCTGCCATTTATCCAAATCAATAGTTTTTGTCCTCTAAGGCACCAGCAATTTGATTATCACCATTCTGTGTGAATTTCTCTGTCCTTCATTTACGTATCATCTCTATTCTACAAGTAAAGAAACCAAAGTTGAATACTTGGAGATCTAGGAAGAGGCAGGATTTAGATTTCTGATTTCAGCCCTACTTCATACTTTTCCACATTAGCCTGCTGCTAGGAATGTATTATCTCATGGAAACTTTGAAAAATTAAATGAAATTTCATGCTGATAAATAAAAATTGTATTTACATAGTTTTTAGAAGAAAATGCTTAAAAGTCATTTAGAAACCACTGAAGCAAAGGCATGGTTGTCAAGATACCCAATCTTAATTCCTTAATATGTGGATGTGTTGGTGAAGGACCAGGAAAAATTCAGACGCCCTAGCAAACAGAGTAGAGCCAAAAATGTAGGTTAGCCAGTTCAGTGACTCTGGTCCAGGAACTTGACTGACCATAGAACTGATGATTACACCAGTCGGTTCGTCAACTTTCTCCCAGGAACTAGCTGACCATAAAATTAGATTAAAATCTTAAAGAACAATCTTGAGAAACAGGAAGCTTCTCCTTGTGATTTTTCACTGGTATTCTTGACATTTTCCAATGACACCATCCCTACTCCCTTGGGTTGTGGTTTCTTCCTTTAAATACCCCTTCTCCCAGCTACTCATAGTTAAACTCCTCTGCCCCTGCATGGGATACAAGTCTCGACCCCAGTGCATTTGCTATCAATAAACCTCGTGTTATTACAGCAAGGACAGTCTCAAGTGAGTTCTTGGGGAATTGTGTCATCCCGAGACTTGAGTGAGGGTCTCCCCGCCCCAGAGGTCTTTCATTGGGTTGCACAACAAAAGTAAATTGAAACTGTAGAAAGAATTAAAGTTTCTAGCTGTTACCGTCAAATAAGTAGTTTTGTATTTTACCAGTGGGCTCAGTAAACTGACAGGAGGTCCTCAAGAGTGGGAGAAAAAGAAGGGTTGGTGTGATGGTTCATCAGTTAGAGCCACTTGCTAGCAAGACTGATGATCTAAGGTAGAACCCTGGAATTCATAGTGGAAGAAGAGAATCCATTCCTATTCATTGTTCTCGGATTTTCTCATGCACCACTGTGGTGCCTGCATGTGAAAGATATTTAACACATTCATGTGACGGCTGAGACTGGCAGATCCCTGCAGCCTAGTTTACTTCATGGGCTTCAGGCTAGTGACAGATGCTGCCTAGAAAATAAATAAAAAATAATGGTTGATGGTACATGAGAAATGACACCTGAAATGGTCTTCTGTGGCCCTCTCCCTCTCTCTCTATCCCTCTCTCCAACCCCACCCCCCCTCACACACACACACACACACACACACACACACACACACACACACACACACACACACATACACACACACACAGAGTGAGGAAGGCTAAGCTGACTCCATGACAGGCTTCAAATTGGCAGTTTAAGAGACCAGGCCTAAGAACTGGGCATGTCCCTGCAAGCCCAGGCAAGTCAGTTACTAGAAAAAAAAAAAACCCCAGGCTTCAGGCAGCTAGTCTGAAACTGCTCTGCCATCAGAAGCTACCCCCTCTTCTTTCTCCCCTACCCCAGGCAAGGACAATGGGTCAGCAGCAATTTCCAGACTTCCCCAGCAACAGTTTCTACATCCAGTTATGGTTCTGGAATGATCGTAGAGACGGACCCAACAGATTATGGTAAAGGTCACCTACCTGGGAATTCCCCTAATGTTCTTTAAATCACGCCTACGAACTCACATGGTTGTCTCTCTATCTTGGAATGTGAGACTCTAGGGTTCTGGGACTTCTGCAGAATAAAACATTCTTTGCATTTACATACTATTTGAGTCCAGGGTCTCATTCTTCTGCTGATTATAGACCCTTACAACGGGAATGAGAATCAGAAGCTTGGGAATCTGAGGAGTAAAAACTTTAGGGAAGGAAGCAGGGAGGCACAAGAAGGTTTCTGGACATCCATGGTGAAATGAAATGGGAGTTAAGAACTGTGTGGCTCTGGTAGCTATGAAAGGAAGGGAGTGGTTTCTCCTCTAGAGTTTTCAGGATAGCAGCTCCCCAGAAAGCTGACCACTATAGGCATGGAAGCCAAGAACTTTAAGATGATCATAAATTTCTGTTGTTTACACCCACAAGCTTGTCATATGTTATAATAACAAATCAAAATGATTCAGAGACAGGGGATTGTTCAGGTGAGCGAGGAAGTGCCTTCTTTTCTGATCAGTTCCCAAGAGTTAGAAATAGACAAAAATGCTGACGCCATCAATTCAGAAAAGTTTAACTGTGTTGGAAGTTAGCAGTTATTTAACCGTGTTGGAAGTTAGCAGTTAGGATATCTGACTTTGGGATATAAAATATATCGAAGCTGGCCTTTATAATTTGATCATAACTCTTCCTCAGTTTCAATAACTTTCTTATTTGCCCTTACATCTCTTGGAAAAGAGTCAAAACCTTTGTAAAGAAATATTATTGTGCTGCGAAAAGAGCAGAGGAACAAAATCCTATTTAAATTAAAATGAATTGAGAGGAATTTTTTTATAGGTGCATAGAAGAGCAAAGGGCTTCTTCTGATCTCATTTTTCTTCTTAGTCCCTCTGACCTGCTGTGCCAATGGGGTCACAGAGAACTGTTTAACATTCTCTTTTGTGAATCCTCTTGAAAGATCCCAAGAACAAAAAAAAATCATACTGTCTGAAAGTTCAATAAATCTTTAAAAAAAAAAACTTCAGAGACATATGCACATGTGAAATTGAGGAAATGTAAGACTGTTCATTTGTCCTTATTGCTAGATATTATTTCAGGGGGATGACCCACATGATTTCAATATAACGGAAAAGAATGGCTCGGCAATAGGGGATTGAAACATTTCCCATTTCTCTGTCCCGTCAAATCTTGCAGTATATGCCTGTCTTCCTCTGCTGTAACTCCTCTGATGAAGAGTCTCTAGGTCTAAGAGAATCCTGACACTTTGGATCTGATCATTTTTCATATTGTCATAGAAGTTGTGGAGCATTTCTGTCTTCAAATGTATTTGTGAAACTATGAGTCTCTTTTTCTAAAGGCAGAATTTCAGCAGTTTGGATATACTTTCATCTAGGCATTATTATCTTTGGGAAATTTACTAGAGTCTTAAAACCTGTATTATGTAGTGGCTGGATTTGTAATTATTTGGTATTGGCTTAAAGTCGATATAATAGAGGCATTTAAATCAACGAAACATTTCTGTTACCATTGTTATGGAAGCACAACAAACACTCCTAAAAGAATAGGATGTGCCAAAAAAAAAAGATTTGCCTTGCCAAGTGCCTGAAGTTCCCATAGGAGGTTTTCCTCTTTCTTTTCTTACATAGTTCAGCCATCACTATGCACGCTCTTGAATGGTTGATCAAAACTATATCATTTCTGGGGAGTAGTGATAAACACTTAGATTCAGAGGAGCCTGGACTCTATACCAAAGCCCTCAAAGAACTTTTTTCATAGTGATTGCAAATTCCCATTTCCTCTATAGACTCATGTCACTGCCAGCATTTATCCAAGTCACGCTAAACTGCAATCTAAATAATATTCTTTGTGCCTACACTTGGATCCAGCAAATGAACTTGAGAAAAATGCCTTTTCGCTTCATGGAAAAGATACAATACATATAAACAGATGCTATTTGGCAAAACTGAGAAATGGGCCATTGTGCTGTAGTGGAATCTTGCTTATAATTTCTGGATTTACAAAGGCATGTATTCTTGACTCTTGTCAAAAAAAAAAAAAAAAGAAAACCAAAAAAACCCCCAAACACTTAAAACACTTTAAAGCAGCAAAGAATTCACCATTGTTCTTCAGGAACAAAATCACTTCAGGTACAGTTTGAGCACTAAAAAGCTCTTTCTCCATATAAGTGAAGATATTGGGGATTCAACTGTAAACTTTTTGTCCGAAAAGGGCTAAAATTAAGCCTTAGTGATTGTCTCAAGTATGTCAAGGTCAACTGTGCTCACCGTTACAGTCTTACAAGCTTACTTATGTGCTATGTCTTCCAAGCTTCTCTCCCATGCAAGGCCGACATTTCCGTCACTGTTGTAAATCACAGCACCTCTTACATTACTCTTGACTTTCCAAGTTAGCACAGAAATTAGTCCAAATAGGCATCTTTTGATTTTTTTAAAAAAAAACTTTTTATTCTTTTTTAGACAAGGTCTTACTCTGTAGCCATGACTGATCTGAAACCACTCCTCCAGCTTTAAAAAGAAAAACGAAGTCAAAGTTTTCACTGCGTCCAACCCACCATTATACTTGTTCTTCACAGGTTGATACTTGAGTAACACAGCCAAAGGCCTTTAGAGAGTAGGATGATGATGGATGAGAGGGATCCAAATAGGACAGGGAAGGACTGGAAAATAGCTGTGTGTGTCTATTATTCAATGCCATGGGTGATCCCTGGTATATAAAAACTCAGATTCAAGTGCTAGAACTTATTTCTCAGGAGGATCTCAATATCTTCTAATGAAAGACATCTTAACTAAAGATTCTGTAACTAAAATATCTTAAAATGCTAGCCTTTCTACTGAAGAATAACACCAAACCAAAACAAAAAAAAACCCCAAAAAAACCAAAAAACCCACATATACATCTATTAAGGATTTCTACTGCTGGAGCCCCGGGAGAGGGACCTTAAGGTAAAGTGCTTCCTGCCTCGGCTTGGAGACTTGAGCTCAAACTTGAGCACCTACATAAGACCATGTTCAGTAGATTGTCTCCATTACCCCAGCTCTGTGGAGGGGAGGGTAGAACCAGGCAGATCCAGGTAGCTTACTGGCCAGTTGTCAATCTTTGTGCTATATCTTCAGGTTCACTGAGACCATTCAGAAACATAAGGGACAAGTACTGAAGGACATACCCCAAATTAATCTCTTGTTTCCACAGGTACAGAAATGAGGACCATCACACACAGGTGACACTCACACGTACATGGCCACCCATCCCAGATCTCTTCCCCCACAATTAAAAAGACAGATTTCTATAGACGGAAATTTTGTCTATCATCTGACGGGTACACAAGGCCCAACAAAAGACAGCTTAGTTTAATTATGTGCAGCTACGTGCTCCAAGAATCTTTCCTATGTAAGGCCAACGATTCCATTGCTGTGGTAAATCACAACACCTCTTACCTTTTGAGTTTGATTCAGTAATTATCATCTTGCCTTCTCAAGTTAGCCTGGAATAGTAATAAAACAGGCACATTGTCATTGACTTCTTTGTTTTCTCCCAACTTTTAAGGCAATTACAGCAGAGCCCCACACTTGCAATCCTAAGGGTTACTACCCAATTCCGTTATGACTTCCTAAATTCTCAAAGCCATAAAAGCAACAGTATTCAACATTACAGGTACAAGTCTCTCCTCATTTGGGGGGCAGGGGGACGCTTGGTGGGATGGTGTGTGTATTCATGTGCTATAGCACAGGTGTGGAAGTCAGAGGGACAACTTGTGGGAGTCAGTTCTCCCTTTCTACCATGTGGGTACCAGAGCCCAGACCTAGGTAGTTAGGCTTAGCAACAAGTGCCTTTTACCCACCTAGGCGCTGTAATTCTTTTTAAAAATATGCTAAGGTTAAATGCTTTTAGCTAGTAAGCATATCATTAATGTGATTTAAATAACACAAAATTACACAGCAGTATTTATATTTCATATCCCTTAATCCTCCAGTAATACCTTATTCCCTAGTTTCTTTGTATCATTTTTTTTTGTTTGTTTATTTTTGGTACTGGGCTTTGAAACTAGGGCCTTGTGTATTCTAGGTAACTGACTTAGATTCCTAGTTGTATTTTTTAACACCCCTCTCGTTCTCTCTCATTCCTCCCTCCCTCCTTCTTCCCTTGATTTTTACAAGACAAAGTTCATCTATATAACCCAGGTCCTTCCTTTTATGCTGGTATGACCACAGGCTCTGATGTCATCGTCCTCTGTGCGACCTTCGTAGTGTTTTCTTCTACAGTTCCTTAGGTACCAATGCTCATTACAATTTTTACCACCCAACCCTCTCCTTCATGCTTCTCTCCTCATTTTCTTCCTCCTGTTCTTGTTCTTCCTCTTCCTCCTATTTCTCTTTTCTCTCCTTTCCCCTCTCCTCTGCCACCACTTTCCTCGTTGCTACTTTATGAAATTAATCCTGGTGAGCTTCATGAAATTCATTGTTTCAACTTCTATCCATATAATAGTGACTTCTAAATGTACTTATGGCTTAATTTTTCCCTTAGTTTCTAAATTTAAAATTGCCCATTATATGTCTATATTTAGCCATTGTGCAAGCAGGCCTGTGTGACTACATAAATTTAAATGACTAACTGTCCAGCTTATTCAGGGCTGAGGGATTTCCAAGGGCAGAGAGTTTTAGTGCTGATGCTTGTAATAGGAAATTAAGAAAGAAAGAAAGAAACAAAGAAAGAAATAAGCAAAGAAAGAAAAAGAACGCATTAACAACGGTAGCAGCAGCAGCAACAACAACAGCAGCCAGTAATTTTAATCCTTTCTAATTTTATTCTTTTTCTCTGATTTTAGGTTAATGGAATTACCAAGTCTACTCTTTAAATCAGAATACTGGGAATCCTCTTAGACCTTTGAGAACTATGGTCCTCAGAACCTCTGGGTGCTAATTGAAAATTAATATTCCAAACACACCTTTCATTTTATACTAATTAAAAAACATCCGAGGATGGGGCATTTAAATTTGCATTTTAATAAGTTTCCCAGGAAATCATTAAATCACCCATGGTTAAAAATCTGTGCCTTTTTCCTCTTGTCCTGCCCAAACAATCAGTTAATTAAAATTACCATTGCTTACATCCCCCTTCCTGCTATTCTTACACATACCCTCTAAGAGAGGTTTCATCATTTAAAATTTATAATAGAGTCATTGTTTCTAAATCCTGGCCCAGATTAGAAACTCAAAATATCTAAATATCTCACTCATTCTCTATAGCTTCTGTAGTTAAAAATACAATGTTGTGTGTGTTAAATTAATTTATTTGTGGTTAGTTTATTAGCCACACTCATCCCAGTGATTTCATACAATTCTGTGCATAATGGAGCACTGGTGTGAAGTCGCATGTCTTGTGTTACATGGGATAAACTGAGATCTACTGTAAAACCCAGGCACCAGCAATGCCATCCAAACCTGCAGAATGCTAAGCAGAACCAATCCACCTAGAACCAGTCGTTAAATGAATGCAGTGAAGGTGTTCATGAAAGGACACACTGCGTCCTCACTGCCTCCGGTGGACCTGAGTGTTGGAGCAACTTTGAAGTTTGTACTTGATAACAAAAACGTACATGGAAAAGAAACAAGGACAATGATAATGGCCACTGACAATGCACTCGGAAACCCTAGATTAATTCTGGCCAGTTAACCTGCAGAGTTTTTGTTTTTGTTTTTGTTTCTTTTAAATACACCTCAATTCTAAATCTTTGCTTCTAAATCTATCTGTGACTCTGAGAACTAACCTTGGCTTCCACCTTACCTGGCTATTTTGTATGAATGTCTTCACTGAAAGGTGTTAGAACAAGAAGAAGAGGCTAAGAGCACAGTGAGAGTTCTTCCCTTACTCTTAGCTGCTGGCAGCATGGCTTGAAGAATTGGAGACGGCTCAGCTCAAGCCTTCAGGTTGTTTTTGTAATATACGTCAAAATGACACTTCTTTCCTTTTAGCAGTATTTAGATTCACAGGAAAATTGAGAGTAAGGCGTAGAGATTTTCCATTCTGCCCCCATTTACCCCCATGATCTCTTCTACGATTATCATTCAATGATGTATTTATGTGGTGGTCAAATGTACTTAGCAGAGTATTTCACACTTCAGTGTATTATTCCAAAGGTATTTTTTTAAAAATTGCTTTTATAATTCATAAGAAAATGGAGAAGTTGGCAAGTTATATTATTTACACTGCATATTGCGATGGCGCATTCAGCATAACCAGTTAACTAATGTAGACATTGTACTGGCCACATTTCTCATCATAGTTATAAGATTCATGCAAAAAGCAACTCAGTGGAGGAAGGATGTATTTTGGATCATAGCTTAGCAAAACACTGTCCATTATCGTGGACAAGCATAGCAGCTGGAACATAAGGCAGCTGATTGCGTGGCCTCCTGGGCCGGAACGGGGAGCCCTGCTGCTCAGCTGCTTTATTCTTTCCCCATTTCTTCCTTCCTCCCATCCCATCCATATCTTCATTCTTCATTTAAATATCTCTGGAAACATCTTAATAGATGGAGCTAGAGGTGTATCCACAAAGTGATTATAAATCTGGTTAAATTGACAATAAAGATTGGCCTTTATAAATACGTTATGACTAATTAAAATATCTAGGGACTAGGGAGATGGCTCATTGTGTAAGAAAGCTTTCTGAACATCAACAAGGTACTAAGGCTGGATCCTCAGTATTTACACAACAACAACAACAACAACAATAACAACAGCAACAACAACAACTAGGAGTGAATATGCTTGCTGGTATTCTCATATTGGGGAATAGAGATAGTCATGTCCTTGAAGTTATTGGTAGGCAAGCCAAGCAAAAATACAAACAAAGGTTCAATATGAAAACCAGGAAACTCAAGGAAAATAAGTCATAAGTCTGTGTTAGGAAACAGTATACCCAACATTTGACTCTAGTCTCCTGAAGTGTAGGGACACATACACACACACACACACACACACACACACACACACACACACACACACACACACACACACACATATACACTTACCACTAATTTAATCAATTTATTAATGTATCATTTTTTCATCAGTGTCTTTTTCTGTTTCATGATGCATAGTGTATGTCCCAGTATGTCTTCCTGGGCTTCTCTCATCTATAACATAGTCTCACATCTGCATTACTTTTTCTGATGCCTTGAAAATTCCGAGTACTGAATAGACATTTTTATATGCTCTTTATTGCAATTAATTGGATGTATTTCTCATAATTAGATTTTAGGTACAAGTTTTTAGGAGGAGGTTACAAAGAAAACATGTTTTTCAGCATATCTTATCTGGTTAGTCCTTGTTTATGTTAATCTTGATCACTTAATGACAGTGCTTGTAAGACTTATTCACTATAAGTGTAGCCTCCTTTCTTTTGTCTATCCAATATGTGTTTAAATGTGTCCTTTGGAAATCGTCATTATATGTAGGCTATACTTACATCAGAAGATTTCATTCCTTTGAGATGGTGGATTGTATAGAAAAAGCCTTGGAAATGTCTCAGAAAACAAAGCTGTCTTTCCCATCCATCTATCCATCCATCCATCCATCCATCCATCCATCCATCCATCCATCCATCCATCCATCCATCCCTCCATCCATCCATCCACTGACTCATCATCAATTTATTCAGTATTTTATCACATTGAACCCATGGGTATCCTCCTTTTGTTCTACTCTAAAAGGCTGAGATGTATTATTTTGTAATCTTGTGCGGACAGAAGAAAATTAAACAACACACCTCATTAATTTTTATGCCCAGGAATTGCTTGTTCTCTGGGCCCACAGGGAATATTATCAGTAATTCTTTGATTCTGAGTCGCCATATAATGCTTTCTGGGATTCCCATGCCCACCTCTGCCTGTCCTAGGCATTGGTTCATGCTCACAAGAACTCTTTCAGTGGAAGCTATTAGTTCCTTCTCTGTCTCCATAGGATTTGTCTGAATATTGAAATTTTCCCTTATGAAAATGCATCACCTTTATTAAATGGATGTTATAATGATTTACAGATCCCATTTCTCTTTGAAATTTTCAGTGACTCTAAATTATTGAGATTCTAAAAAGGCCAAAAAGTTCCACCTCACTTACTCATTTGCTTAGTATGGATTTGGTTCTCTGAGCATATATTTCAACAGAAAACATTTAACTTACTGCTTAATTATAAAGGATATTTCTAGTTTTCTCTCTCCATCTTAGCAAGGTGCAGTGTCTCAAAATTCACACTGAATTTCTTCTTTTATGTTTGAAATATTGTGCTATCAAAATTAAACATTCTTTCCCTACCCCAAATTTCATCTTATTTCATTGTCTTGGGGACTTCTAATAAATATGATTATGAAACCATAGACTGTATGGTTTGACTTCCCATGACTTATGCCTTATACTAGATATCATGTTATTTTAATGTATGATTTATTTTAACGAGCATCAAAGTTTTTCCAAATTTGCCGCTTATAATTCTGATTGGGAAAAATAATCAATAGATTATTCACATGAGCTCTGACCCACCCTATTTCCTTCTCCTTGCTTTTAAAGATGCTAGGGTTGATAAGATATATTTCATTTTGTGCTTCAAATGGATTTTGTGCCATATTATTAAATTCTTGTTCATAGTTCTTTATGTCATTCAGAAAGAGATAAACTGATTGACAAGCCTATGGCAAATAATACGCTTTTTACATAGCCATAAAAGTGTCATTGTACATTGATACAGGCTTCTCAAATTTTATATAGACAAAATTTAGAATATGAGTTTTCAAATTCTAATAATACTACAAATGGGTCTTACAATATCCTTGTTTTCTGTTGCAGTCCCTCTCAAGGATATAGCTCTGAATCTTGTTTCCATAAAGTCATAATTGCCTGTACCAGAAGCACCATTCACTTCTTCCTTAATATTCTTTGTACCAGTCAGTCATGCCTCAGGTACTGTGCAGGTATCAGTGACATGTATTGTACGAGAGACTTTAACCATACCGTGAGTGTACACAGGTTATCTAGCGAGCATTGTATTAGAGAAACTCGGTTTTGTCTCTGGAAGAGACTGGAGACCAGGGTACATGTGCAAGTATTAATAACACCATACTTTGAATTATCAAACTTTATTGCATTGATGTGCGCACCAGCTCAGCACCAAGAACGGGGCGTAAACCTGCAGGATTAAAAAACAGACATATGCGGGTCATTCGTGGTAAGAGAATGCCAAATCTGTAGCTTTATTCACCGAATATATACCCCAAGTTCATTGCATGGAAAATTCCAGGAAGCACAGGGGGAAACCCCACCTTAAGGCTTCAGGAACAAAAGACCAAACACGTGCCCCAAATTTACTGGGGAGAAATCCAGGAAGACCAGCCTAAGTCCCAGGAAGAAAGACTGAGAACAAAAGACATGAACGAATGGACCATCACCCAGGTATACGCCCAGGTGTGTTGCTACAGGGCCAGGAAAAGACTTCTACATGCATCAGTAGGGCTCAGCAGGGGTCAAACGCTGCAGGGGACCCAGGAGGGTCTGACATTATTGTGTCTACATTGTACCTTTAAAGGTATGAGTGGGAATGAAGAAGAGATAATTCCATACTCTAGAAGATAAATGGCATACAGAAAGAACTAGGGAACGCCACACATTGTTAGCACCCTGCTCACCCTAACATAGCCAGATGACCCTGAACACCACATGACTCTGCATTACAAAAAGCTGTTATGAAATGCTGTCGTCCATTAAGTGTCCTTTGAAGATTAGATTCACCTGACAATGGTCTCCCTTTGCCAATGTAGTATTTTCTATTCAATCAAAATGCATGTTGTTCTTCGTGAATAACCTAACAGAAACCAACTTCACAATGCTGCTTAAAACACAATTATAGTCCAAGAGCCTAAACACATTCTTTTTGAACAGTTTATATATGACTTATACATTGCCATCATAATACATTTTCCATGGTTTGAAAATTTCATGCTATTTTAGTGCAAATTTTTTCTTCATGGTATCATGCTAACACAGGACTTTCAGACTTAGACATTTCACAGTCCAGTAAAATTAAGGAAAAAATGGTGATAAGTTGGTTTGACAGTTCTAAGTTTTGACTGAGACATACATGAACAGTACCAACTATTCTTATCAAGTTTATTCCTTCATAGCATATTTCTGTCACATTTATTCCTTCCCAATAAAATTATCCTAAACTCGAAGTACAACTTTTAATTTAATAAAACAGGAAAATTTGCTCTATGGGGTGGGGTGCAATAGATCACTCTAGATCCCCAAATTTGTTTGCAATTCAGAGAAGAGTTCTGTGACCCTCCTGTGGAATGAGTGTTGAAATCGGGTGAATCTGGGTGTATATTTTAGTTATGTCATACTCTGGTGGTATGAGTTTGGTTGATGATCTCTCCTGACAGCTTCGTTTTTAAATATTACAAGAATTAAGTAATTATTGGCTTTGCTTCAAATGCAAGGTTACCGAAAACATCAAGGATTAAATGCACCAAAGTGTAGCATCTAGTAAGTTTCCTAACAATTTTTACAATGAAAATTAAGGCTCCTGAGTGAATTGCAAAGCATTTCTGCCCACTTTTATAAAAGGGGAGGAAGAATGGATGGAAGCCAGAGTTTGCTGGGAAGTACTTGTGAGAGTATGGGAGTAGCTTTTCATCCCCTTTAATTCTTAGAACAAACTCCAAGCTTCCAGGCCTCCAAGAACATTTACAGATAAAAAAAAATGCTCATGAATTTCACAGAATTAAACAAGCTTAATCACACAGCCACTGAAAGGTAGAATTAGGGATTCAGTCCTAAGCCTGTTCACCTTTCATTATTTAACGCTCTTCTACAAAGCTAAACTCAGCATCCTTCACTCTGTCAAAATATATAATCATTATTTTATTTAGCGCTCAAAAAGTTGGAAATGTTAATTTCTGGGCTAGCAGATAGTGGTTAGGTCAAAGTCAAGGACAAATTCTGTCAGCGAAGTTTGTATTTTAGGAATTAAAATCCTGAATTGTGTTAAAAAACCTTCTTCTATATTATAATTAACTGTCAAATTAACTTTCATGGTGAATAATTTAATACAATTATTCACACGGACTTAAAGAGGATTCTTACAAAGAAAATTAGACAATAGAGTGACATTAAAGTAAGTTTTCTACAACTTCTTTTCAGGCTAAAACAAAAGGATAATGTTTTTTAATATATTATTATTATGCCACTCGTGTGATATTTGGACTTTTGGAACTATGTTTGAGAATGGCAGTTTATTACAGAGCTTAAGAATGGCACATCAGATTTACAGGACTGTTTAAGTGTTTTCATCCATGCAACTTGCTTGTTTCTAATAGTAA
This sequence comes from Rattus norvegicus, assembly GCF_021556685.1. Classification (NCBI taxonomy): domain Eukaryota; kingdom Metazoa; phylum Chordata; class Mammalia; order Rodentia; family Muridae; genus Rattus; species Rattus norvegicus. The sequence goes on from NC_141540.1 coordinate 45,243,891, forward strand.
AAATAATATATTTCAGGTCAGGTTCAAGAGCCTAGTACGATCACCAAATGATTTTTTCCCATTTCAGTCTATAAATAATTTTCAGTTACATGTTTCTAGTTCTATGTAAGATATACAATATTTTCTATAAATTCTATATAATAAATTTATTTACAATTAAAAACTTTTTAAAAGGAATATCATCAGGTATATAACGAAACATCTTTTTTTTTCTTTTCTTTTCTTTTTTTTTTTTTTTGGAGCTGAGGACTGAACCCAGGGCCTTGAGCTTGCTAGGCAAGAGCTCTACCACTGAGCTAAATCCTCAACCCCACGAAACATCTTTATATCTAACACCCAGTTCTCTCTTCAACTTTGTCCATATTTCTCCATCATGTTTTCCTCCAAAACTTTTTTTCAAGTAACCGAGTAGATTCAGTATAAGTTCAGTTAGTGTTGCCACATGTGCATGCTTGTGCAGCCATCACTGGGCGATGAGACACCCAGCAGTTGCTACACCCTTGTTAAATAATGAATGGCTCTCCCACCATGGACAGTAAACTGCCAGTAGCTCCTCAGTATAGAGTGGGACTTGGAGAACTTCTACTTCATCGGTGAGTGGGATTTTGGTTGGCTTGATATTACCAAGCTCTTACTCTGTAACCAGAGATGCTGTGAGTCAGCGGCTGCAATAATCACGCCATGTCCAGAAGACAGCTTCTCACAGTGCTCCTCCCTCTCCAGTGGCTTTTAGCTTTGTTCTATATAGTTTTTTTTTGGGGGGGGAGGGGGAATTTCCCTGAGCCTTAGTGATAAATGGCTTTACTATAGATGTTCTGTGTAGGACCAAGGAGGACTCAGTCTCTTTTCCCAGCACTTTGACAGTATATGTATCTTTCCATTGTTCACTGTTCACTGCAGCCAGAAGAAGAAAAGGAAGAAGAGGAGGAGGAGGGGGAGGAGGGGGAGGAGGGGGAGGGGGAGGGTGAGGGGGAGGGGGAGGGGGAGGGGGAGGAGGAGGAGGAGGAGGAGGAGGAGGAAAGGAAGCGGAAGCAGAGGCTTCTCTGACCAAATCTGAAAGCAACTAGCCAGGGTTTATGGTACAAGCACAAACATTTAGAAATCAATTTCACAGCATGATCATTTAGCAAAATAACTAAAACAGGTTGTACTCTAGAGTTTATGACGCCCACAGGCATGGGTTTTTCACCGGGATTAGACTATCTGGTATGAATTTCCTCCTGTGGAGCAAGTCTCAAATCCAATGAGAAAGGTGCTATTATACCAGTAGGCATATCTTTCATGGCAGATTAGAATTGTTGGGTGCGGGATCCTGAACTGGATAAAATCATCCTGTCTTCCATATCAACTAGCATAACACACTCAGGAATATAGAAGTCTAAAGGGATGAAGTTTCTGCAACGATTTGGGATTTGTTTCTTACAAATTTGTTTGGCATGTTTTTTTTTTGTTTTTTGTTTTTTTTTTTAGCTCACAGTATATTTAATATAGAGCAGTCACTAGCTGTATCACAAAAGGCACCTTTGGATTTAGCATTATAGAGAAATATTTTCTTCATCTTCCGTACATGTTTTATAATTCGGATAGTTCTCAGAAACAGGTAATTAGAATGCTTTTGAACATGTTCTAATTTTTTTTTCATGTTTTTTACGATGCAACCTAGTATTGATAAATTTCAATTCTGCATTAAATATTTGACTTCCACCACATTTACATTTAAGCTCATCTGCTGACCAACAGATACTAATCACCAGTGGTTTTCGAATAAATCCTAAATTCTTCCCTGATTCTATTTCCCCATTATCTTCCACTCTCCCAGCCTGCCCCTTTCCTGTGCACACAGTTTCCTGGACTATGGCTACACCTTCCAGATCAGGAAACCCCCATATTTTTTGTTTATTTAATTACTCTACTATCCATAAAGATACATACATGTATGTGAGTGTTTCTATGTTCTTATGTTCCATTTAAATATTTCCATTCATCAAAGCACACGTGATTGACAGAAAGATAACAAAGGGAATATGTAAGTGTATACTATTGTTTCCTGCCATCAATGCTGGCATTATACATTTATCTGCACACTTCCAAACTTCTACATTCCCTTGGGCTTTACTTTGGAATAGAAAAGTATTTTTATGACTAACTGAAGTTTCCATTCTGTGAGAGCTTAGCTTTTCACAAAATTCAGCTATAGGAGATTTAAAAAAAAAAAAAGCCTTTCGAGTGAAATGGTGATTTTTTTTCAGTGTATCACCTCTTTGCCAAAGGCAGTCGTTGTACTTTGGTGTTAACAGAGAACAATCAGATGCGTAGTGGGTATTAAACTAGATATCTTATTAACTCTCCATTGCTGCCTCTGGACCAACACCGGCAACATTACTCTGAGCTCCAAACCTTGTATAAATTGTTGGAGTGCAACCTTTGTTTTGTGACAATGACAAATATCAATATGTTCCTTTTCTTTCCTGCCACAGCCTTCCTGTGTTGATTCGGGAAAACCATCACTAAAGCTATATTTGCTCCACTTTCAAAGTTTCCCAGAAAGCTAGACAGAGGATCTAGAGATAAGTAGGAAGCAATTTTATTCTTTACTTCCCACTGAGCCTTGCTGCAGCTGCTGAAATGGTATGTGACCTCTGTGCTCCAGTCACAGCAGGGCAGCTTCAGAGGACAAGGAATTTGGCTGGAGTTAACACTTCAACCCCTCAACGTTCAGGTTATTTGTGATATGAGACCAAGTATACACAAGTGTTATCGGCAGAATGGTTTTTCTACCTTTGTCTTTTTTTTTCAGTTCAAATATAAAATTTATTTGACATCAAGGAACACTATCTTCAAGTAACATTGTCTCAATGTATCCATCTTTTCCTGGACAGTATTTGCTCACAGCTGCACCAAATACTGTCATTTGCTTACAGCTGCACCAAACACTGTCATCTCTAATAGATGTAGTTGGTGTATATCTTACCTCATGGGGTCTGTGGCAGGTGAGAACCATATGTTCTTTGTTACAAACATACAGAGACTCCATTTAAGCCTCTGCTTTTGAGGTAACTGTATAATATCAGAGAGAATTTTTTTTAATGTCTATACAAATCCCAAACATCTCTCCTTTCAAGCAGTGATACTGACATATTATGGTGACCAATAAGATATACAGTAGTTATTAGTCCCTGATTCTTTGCTCTGGGCCAAGCATCATATTCACGTTAGATGATTTAACAGTCTCATTGGATGCCAATTCTTATTCAGTAGACCCTCGAAAGGTGAGAGAACACACATTTCCAATCAGTGCTGAACTGAACTTACTCTTGTTGGCCAAAGGACCATTTTACCATCATATAAAGATGTTTTTGCATGAGGATAATGGAACTTAGAAAGATGAAGTAACTTTTCTAATACCTCACAACTAGAATCTAGCCATGTTTAGACCTGAGGACAGGTAGGGATGATGTTGGCACCTGTTGGGAGTGGCACCAAATTCTTGTGTATGGGAACAAAAATTGAACAGGACTTCATACTTACAGTATATGCAGGATGTATTATTAGGTAAAGATGCCCTTCCAAGAGAGGAAACACTTGCATAGTTTGGTCACCTACATGGCGTGGCCTCTTTGTCCATTCACATAATGGAGACATTGTTATTGCACATGCTTTATGTGCTATATCTACACATCTACAGCTTCCTGTGTGTCATGTATTATTGTCACTTTAAACTTCCACTGAGGGCTGTGTGCTTTAGTATGTAATTTACTGTAGTCATCTTCAGACACCATGAGTGAGTGAGTGGCTCTGGGCAGGCACAGAATGGCTTGATTTAATCTACCTTGTCATGGAGTGTCGGAGGTGTCAACATTCCTTTGTGTAAATTTTTTGCATATATATGTATATGCTAATTTTTAGCCAATCTTTGTGAAAGGTCTTTTGACTTTACTCTCTACCCTACTCTTCTGCTTCAATGGAACTCAAAACAATTTCTATATGCTGTCGAAAGTCATCCTTCGCCAAAGATTTTACATTTTACCTATGGGAAAGTACTTGCTTACACGTCTTATAAAGAACTACTCCCTGGCCTCCACACACTTTCCAGTTGTTGGGGTACCTACACGAAGACCAAGTTGCACATCTGCAACACATGTGATGGGTCCCCAGGTCCAACCTATGTGTGCTCTTTGGTTGGTGGTTCAGTCTCTTGGAGCTCCCAAGGATCCAGCTTAGCTGACTCTGTTAGTCTTCCTGCAGAGCCCCTATTCTCTTCAGGTCCCTTCATCATTCCCCCAACACTTTCACAAGATTCCCAGATCTCCCTCTAATGTTAGGCTCTTATAATGTTGGGTTGTGGGTCTCTGAGGCTGTTTCTATTGGCTGCTGCGGGGGAACTCTCACAGGACAGTAATGCGAGGTTCCTGTCTGCAAGCATAACAGAGTATTATTAATAGGGTCAGGGGCTGGTTCTTATCCATGGGATGGGTCTCAATTTGAGTCAGTTATTGGTTAACTATTCCCTCCATCTCAGCTCTATCTTTGCCCCTGTACATCTTCTAGGCAGGACACATTTTGGGTCTAAGGTTTTTTGTTTTTTTGGTTTTTTTTTTGACCCAATTGGTAAGCTATAATTGCCCACTTAAACATACAAAGCCTTAGGAACATTGATAACAACCTGTAAATACACAGAGCAGCATCTTAACATCACCTGCCATGGCTTCTCCCCCTCTCCTCTGCCCTGTCTCCTAGTCTCCTCCTCTTCCTTCAAACTTCTCTCCTGCCCATCCTTCCCTCTTCTCCAATGACAGGCCTCCTTCTATCCTGTACCTGCCTCACTTGTGACATCACCCTACTTTTGTGTGTGGGTCCTTATCCCTTCACTGGGAGTCCTGCCACTGGGAGATGGCCACTTCAGGTGCCATATGTGTCATATGCCCCACTGCTAGGAGTCTCAACTAGAGTCATCTCCATAGATCTCTGGAGTCTCCCTCTGCTTTCTTCCTGTCCCAGATCTCTGCAATATCCTAGAGATATCTCCTTTTCCCTGCCAGTTTTTATTTTCTCTCCCCTGGTCTCCCTGCTCTGCCTGGCTTTCCACGTTGCTTTATTGGCAATCAATAATAAACTTTTCAAGGTCAGCACTGGAATAATAGACCACAATTCCATCAGTATTGCTCAAGCTACAATCACATTAAAAACTAGCAATTACCTTTTATTTTATTTTATTATTGTTTTGTATGATGTAGTTCAGGAAACAAGTGATCTTTAGTCATGTCTGTGGAGTTCCGTGGACAGCTAGTGAAAATTGGTTTTCCCTTTCCACCATCTTAATCCTAGGGATAGAACTGAGGTCAGAAGTCTTTATCACAAATACCTTTACCTGCTGAGTTGTCTCATTAGCTCAGGGAATTAGCATCTTCTAATGAATTTAGGAAATGTAATTTGTGAGCAAAAACTACAACTTCATTTATATAAAATGAACGAGCATAGAATAAAAACTAAAGGAAAATGCCAGTAAGAGACACTGAAAACCTGACATTTCCGCTTCTTGTGAATTTTTAAATGGCATCTTTCTGTTTGTTCTCAGAATAGAAGATTTTGGCCTTAACAGGCAAAGCAATTGATTGGTTTGCCTTGTGCCCAGTTATTTAGAGAAAAGTCATCATTGTTTCCATTTGAAAGGCTTTGCTATTTGCTTCTTAGTTGAATTGAATGTTTATACTTTCTATTTTTCTCTATAATGTGTGGTACGACTATAGATCTCATCTTTGGGACTATGTGGAGCATGAAGCAGAAGTCGCTTCAATATGTTTTATACTATATTATAAGAAAAATTATACTTTGTGCTATTCATTGATTCTAAACAGCCCTGTTTTCCATAATTACAGAGGCAAACGGCGAGTCGGGCAGGACACTTTGGAGCATACTGTCGGACAGCTCATTTCATATATCCATACAACCAATTTCTCATCATTCTTTCTTGGCTCATGAATGGCATTATTTGCTTGTCTTTGTAAAAGAAGCATCTGCAGTGACAGAATTCACTTCCCTGGAATCCGTTTAAATCATTCTTCTTTACAGATTACCATGTGCTTTGGATCATTCTTGGTTTTTCAGTTTCCATTGTTGTAGTAAGACTGGCTTTTATGGTGACTGTTGGCCTAACACCCAAGATTTGGCATTTCATGTTGGATACAATATTAATAAGCTCTTTATATTTTGTCAAAATGCTAATTTTAGGAAACTGTAAGATTTTCATTACATTATGAGAGATTGTCTTTATCTTCCTATGCATTGAAGTATAATTTCCATGAAGCAACCTGAAAGTCCAAGGTTCTTACATTTTTCAAGATTTGGAATTACAATATGAGGATATAAAAACAAATGGTGTTGCTCATGGTACTACCCCACGGTAACTTTCTTATTCTTCCTTTCCTGGTTCTCTCCTCATGGTTCCTACCTGAGACCCCAACCTGGGATCCAAAGTACTAATTACCTCTCTGCTGCCCAGCTACAGGCTATCAGCAACTCTTATTTAGCAATCAGGGAGAATTGGGGATGGGGGCGCAAGGTTTACCCCCAAAATAATGCTGGCGTACATGAGAATCTGCTCTACTTGGGTCAACCAGATCTTGAGATGCAGAAGTTGACATTTGAATACACAGCAACAGACCAAACCTAACATCTTATTTGATACCTATGGTACCAGGAAATATATTGCTCCTGACCCCCATTATAGTGTGCTTCCACTTAAACCCCCTTTGTATAGGTGTATGCTTATATTTTAGAAAGTTTCCATAGTAGTATGTTTTCATTTCAAAGACTTTAGTGGTGATTATCCTTCTCCAAACTCCCTGATCTGCCATCTCCTCACATTATCACTGTATAGTGGTTCATCTACCAGCTTAGACTCTAACAGTAGTAGTTGTTATCATTATTGTTGTTTCAATAAAATGGAGTGTACCTTTAAAAAAAAAAACAAATGGTGTAATTATGGAGGTTCTATTATGATAGAGTCAAGAAAGTTATGGACCAGATTCCTAAAGAAATTTTAGACTCCTTTTTGCCCTTATCCTGGGTCATCAAGCCTCCACAGGAACAAGGGACTCCCCTCCCAGTGCTGCGTATCCAGCTGGAGCCATGGGTACCCCCTATGTTCTCTTCGGTTGGTGGTTAAGTCCGTGCGAGCTTTGGGAGGAATGCTTGGTTGATTTGTTGTTCTCTGTATGTTGTTCTTCCTTCAGCTCCTACAGTCCTTGCGTTAACTTCCCCTTTGCGATCTCCTCACTCAGTGCAATGTTTGGCTGTGTACATCCACACCTGTATTGGTTGGCTCTGGCAGAGCCTCTCAGGGGACAGTTATAACGGGCTCCTATCGGTAAGCACTTCTTGGCATTAGCAATAGTGTCTGGGTTTGGTGTCAGCAGATGGGATGGATTCCTAGGTGGGACAGTCTCTGGATGGCCTTTCCTTCAGTTTCTGCTCTACTCTTTGTCCCTGCATTTCCTTTTGACAGGAGGAGTTATGGATTAATATTTTTTGAGGTGGTGGGTGGCCCCATCCCTTAACTAGAGGCCTTGCCTATCCATTGGATATGGTCGGTACAGGTTCTATTTCCCCTTTGTTGGGTATTTGGGCTAAAGTCCTCCCTGTTGGGTCCTGGGGACCTCTTGGGTCCCTGGTATCTGGGACTTTCTAGTGGCCCACCAGTTCCCCCTCCCCAACTGCTGCACACCTACTTACAAATCCCTAACACTCTGTACTTCTCCCCTACCTCCTCCCATATCTGAACTGGCCCCCTTTTTCTCTCCCCCTCCTTTCTTCCTCCAAGCTCCCTCTCTCTATAGTTCTCAGAGATTATTGTCTTCCCCCTACTGAGTAGAACTGTAACATCCACACTTTGGAGTGATCTTCTTTCTTCTTGGGTTTCATATGGACTGTGAGTTATATCTTTTGAGTATTTCAAGCTTCTTTTTGGCAAAATATCCACTTATCAGTGAATATTAACATACCATGTGTGTTCTTTTGTGACTGGATTACTTCACTCATAATAATATTTTCAAGTTCCATCTATTTGCCTGTGAATTTTATGAAATCACTGTTTTTAATAGCTGAGTAGTACTCCATTGTGTAAATGTATCACATTTTCTATATCCATTCCTCTGTTGAGGGACATCTGGGTTGTTTCCCGCTTCTGACTATTATAGGTAAGGCTGCTATGAACATAGTGGAGCATGTATTCTTGTTACAAGTTGGAGCATCTGGTATATGATCAGAAGTGGTATAACTGGGTCCTCAGGTAGAACTATTTCGAATTTTCTGAAGAACTGACATACTGATTTCCAGAGTGATTATACCAGCTTGCAATCTCATCAGCAATGGAAGAGTGTTCCCCTCTCTCCACATCCTTGCCAGCATCTGCTGTCATCTGAATTTTTGATCTTAGCCATTTTGACTGGTATAAGGTGGAATATCAGGGTTGTTTTGATTTGCATTCCCCTGATGACTAAGGATATTGAACATTTCTTTAAGTGCTTCTCAGGCATTTGAGATTCCTCAGTTGAGAATTCTCTGTTTAGCTCTGTATCCCATTTTTAATAGGGCTCTTTGATTCTTTGGAGCCTACCTTCTTGAGTTCTTTGTATATATTAGATATTAGCCCTCTATTGGAAGTAGGACTGGTAAAGATTTTTTCCCAATCTATGGATTGCTGTTTTGTCCTATTGACAGTGATTATTCTTTTACAGAAGCTTTGAAATTTTCTGAGAAAATTCTTGATCTTAGAGTATAAGCTATTGGTGTTCTGTTCAGGAAAATTTCCCCTGTGCCAAGGTGTTTGAGGTTCTTTCCCACTTTCTCTTCTATTACATTCATCATATCTGATTTTATGTGGAGGTCCTTGATCCACTTGGACCTGAGCTTTGTACAAGGAAATAAGAATGAGTCCATTTGCATTCTTCTACATGCTGACTGCCAGTTGAATCAGCACCATTTGTTGAAAATGCTGTCTTTTTTCCCACTGGATGATTTTGGCTCCTTTGTCAAAGATCAAGTGACTATAAATGTGTAGGTTCATTTCTGGGTTCAATTATATTCCATTCTTTCACTTGTCTGTCTTTGTGCCAATATCATGCTGTTTTTTATCACTATTATTCTTTAGTATAGCTTGAGGTCAGGGATGGTGATTCCCTCAGAAGATTCCCCCAGTTCTTTTATTTTTAAGGGCTTTTGGTATCCTGTTTTGTTTTTGTTTTTGTTTTTTTAATTTTATTTGTTTTGTTTTGTTTTGATATATTTGCAGATTGCTCTTTGTATTTCTGTGAAGAATTGAGTTGAAATTTGATGGGGATTGCATTGAATATGTAGATTGCTTTAGGCAAGATGGATATTTTTACTATGTTAATCCTGTCAATTCATGAGCATGAGAGATCTCTCCATCTTCTGAGATGTTTAATTTCTTTCTTCAGAGACTTGTTCAAATTTGATTTTGTCATGGATAATAGCCTGGACTGGATTTTTGTTCTCTTAGGTTCTGTAACATCTGCTCAAGATCCATTGGCTTTTAGAGTCTCTGTTAAGAATTCTGGTGTAATACTGATGGGTCTGCTGTTATATGTTACTTGACCATTTTCCCTTACTGCTTTCACTATTCTTTCTTTGTTCTGTGCACTTGATCTTTTAATTATTAAGTGACAGGAAAAATTTCTTATTTTTCTTTTTTTTATTAGATATATTTCTTTACTTACATTTCAAACGAAATTCCCTTTCCTGGTTTCCTGTCCAGAAGTCCCCATCCCCTATACCTCCCCCATACAGGTATTCCCCCCATCCATCTCCCTTACTGTTCCCCCATATTCCCCTTCACTGGGGGTCCAACCTGGGCAGGACCAAGGGTTTTCCTTTCCACTGGTGCCTCAACAAGGCTATTCTCTGCTACATATGCAGTTGGAGCCCAGGGTCAGTCCATGTATAGTCTTTCGGTAGTGGTTTAGTCCCTGGAAGCTCTGGTTGGTTGGCATTGTTGTTCTTATGGGTTTCTAAGCTCCTTCAACTCTTTCAATCCTTCCTCTAGTTCTCCCTAAGGGGGTCATGTTCTCAGTTCAGTGGTTTGCTGCTAGCATTGACCTCTGGATGTGTCTCTCAGGAGAGATATATATTCAGTCCCTTTCAACATGCATTTTTTTAACTTCATCAATCTTATCTAGTTTTGGTGGCTGAATATATGTGAGCCACATGTGGAGCAGGCTCTAAATTTTGCTTCCATATCCCCTCTTATGGTTATTTTTTTCCCCTTTAAGAAGGAGTGGGAACATCTGCATTTTGGTCATCCTTCTTCTTGAGCTTCCTGTGGTCTGTGAATTACGTCTTAGGTAGTTCCAGCTTTTGAGCTAATATCCACTTATCAATGAGTGATACCAAGTGTGTTTTTCTGTGATTGGGTTACCTCCCTCAGGATGATATTTTCTAGTTCATTCCATTTGCCTACGGATTTCATGAAATTGTTTTTGATAGCTGAGTAGTACTCCATTGTGTAGATGTACTACATTTTTTTAATCCATTCCTCTGTTTAAGGGCATCTGGGTTCTTTCCAGCTTCTGGCTATTATAAATAAGGCTGCTATGAACATAGTGGAGCATGTGTCTTTGTTGTATGTTGGAGCTTCTTTTGGGTATAGCTGGGTCCTTAGGTAGTGGAATGTCCAATATTCTGAGGAACCTCCAGACTGATTTCCAGAGTGGTTGTACCAGTTTGCAATCCCACCAAAAATGGAGGAGTGTTCCTCTTTCTCCACATCCTTGCCAGCATCTGCTGTCACCTGAGATTTTGATCTTAGCCGTTCTGACTGGTGTGAGGTGGAATCTCAGAGTTGTTTTGATTTGCATTTCCCTGATGACTAAGGATGTGGATCATTTCTTTAGGTGCTGTTTGGCCATTCGATAATCCTCAGCTGAGAATGTTTTGTTTAGCTCGGTACCCCATTTTTAATACGGTTATTTCGCTCTCTGGAGTCTAACTTCTTGAGTTCTCTGTATATTTTGGATATTAGCCCTTTATCAGATGTAGGATTGGTAAAGAACTTTTCCCAATCTGTTGGTTGTAATTTTGTCCTAATGACAGTGTCTTTGGCCTTACAGAAGCTTTGCAGTTTGATGAGGTCCCATTTGTCGATTCTTGATCTTAGAGCATAAGCCATTGGTGTTTTGTTCAGGAAACTTTCCCCAGTGCCCATGTGTTTGAGACTCTTCCCCACTTTTTCTTCTATTAGTTTGAGTGTATCTGGTTTGTTGTGGAGGTCCTTGATCCACTTGGACTTAAACTTTGTACATGGTGATAACAATGGATTGATTTGCATTCTTCTACATACTGACCTCCAGTTGAACCAGCACCACTTGTTGAAAATGCTATCTTTCTTCCATTGGATGGTTTTAGCTCCTTTGTCAAAGATCAAGTGACCCTAGGTGTATGGGTTTATTTCTGGGTCTTCAATTCTGTTCCTCTGATCTACCTGCCTGTCTCTGTACCAATACCAAACAGTTTTTATTACTATTGCTCTGTAATACTGCTTGAAGTCAGGGATAGTGATTCCCCCAGAAGTTCTTTTATTTTTATTTTTCAGTATAGCTTTAAGTATCCTGGGTTTCATTTTTATTCCGAATGAATTTGCAGATTGCTCTTCTTATCTCTATAATGAATTAAGTAGGAATTTTGATAGGGATTGCATTGAATCTGTAGATTGCTTTTGGCAAAATGGCCACTTTTACTATATTAATTCTGCCAATCCATGAGCATGAAAGATTCCCATATTCTGAGATCTTCCTCAATTTCTTTCTTCAGATACTTGATCTTTCACTTGCTTGGATAAAGTCACAGCAAGATATTTTATATTATTTTGGACTATTGTGAAGGGTATCATTTCCCTAATTTCTTTCTCAGCCTGTTTATATTTTGAGTAGAGGAAGGTTACTGATTTGTTTGAGTTAATTTTATACCCCGACACTTTGCTGAAGGTGTTTATCAGGTTAAGAAGTTTTCTGGTGGAACTTTTGGGGTCACTTAAGTACACTATCATATCATCTGCAAATAGTGAGATTTTTATTTCTTCCCTTCCAATTTGTATCCCTTTGACCTCCTTTCACTGTCTGATTGCTCTGGCTAGCACTTTGAGTACTATATTGAATAAGTAGGGAGAGAGTGGGAAGCCTTGTTTATTCCCAAATTTTAGTGGGATTGCTTCAAGTTTCTCTCCCATTTAGCTTGATGTTAGCTACTTGTTTGCTGTATATCGCTTTTACTGTGTTTAGATATGGGTCTTGAATTCCTGATCTTTCCAGGACTTTTATCATCAAGAGGTATTGAGTTTTGTTAAATGCTTTCTCAGCATCTAATGAAATGATCATGTGGTTCTTATCTTTGAGTTTGTTTGTATAGTGGATCACATTTAATATATGGATTTTCATATATATAAAACCATCTCTAAATCCCTGGGATGAAGTCTACTTGATTATGATGGATGATCGTTTTGATGTATTCTTCGATTTGGTTTGCCAGAATTTTTATTGAGAATTTTTGCATCAATATTCATAAGGGAAATTGATCTGAAGTTCTCTTTCTTTGTTGGGTCTTTGTGTGGTTTTGGTATAAGAGTAATTCTGGCTTCATAGAAGGAATTCGGTAGTGCTCCATCTGTTTCTATTTTGTGGAATAGTTTGGACAATATTGGTATGAGCTCTTCTATGAAGGTCTGATAGAATTCTGCACTAAACCCACCTTGTCCTGGTCCCTGTTTGGTTGGGAGACTTTTAATAAGTGCTTCTATTTCTTTAGGAGTTATGGAATTGTTTAGATGGTTTATTTGTTCTTGATTTAACTTTAGTGCATGGTATCTGTCTAGGAAATTGTCCATTTCCTCCAGATTTTCCAGTTTTGTTGAATATAGGTTTTTGTAGTTGGATCTGATGATTTTTTTAAATTTCTTCAAATTCTGTTGTTATGTCTCCCTTTTCATTTCTGATTTTGTTAATTTGGATACACTCTCTGTGTCCTCTGGTTAGTCTGTCTAAGGGTTTATCTATCTTGTTGATTTTCTCAAAGAACCAGTTCCTGGTTTCGTTGATTCTTTGTATAGTCCTTTTTGTTTCTACTTGGTTGATTTCAGCCCTGAGTTTGATTATTTACTGCCTTCTACTCCTCTTGAGTTTATTTATTTCTTTTGTTCTAGAGTTTTAAGTGTGCTGTCAAGTTGCTGACATATGCTCTCTCCTATTTCTTTTTGTAAGCACTCAGAGCTACGGGTATTCCTTTTAGCACTGCTTTCATTGTTTCCCATAAGTTTGGGAATATTGTATCATCATTTTCATTAAATTCTAAGAAGTCTCTAATTTCTTCCTTTATTTTTTCCTTGACCAAGTTTTCATTGAATAGAGCATTGTTCAACTTCCATGTATATGTGGGCTTTCTGTCACTATTGTTGTTATTGAAGACCAGTCTTAGTGAGTGGTGATCTGATAGGATGCATGGGATTATTTCTATCTTCTTGTATCTGTAGAGGCCTGTTTTGTGACAATTATGTGGTAAATTTTGGAGAAGGTTCCATGAGGTGGTGAGAAGAAGGTATATCCTTTTGATTTAGGATGGAATGTTCTATAAATATCTGTTAAATCCAATTGGTTCATAACTTATGTTAGTTTCTCTATGTCTCTGTTTAATTTCTGTTTCATGATCTGTCCATTGATTAGAGAGGGGTGTTGGAATCTCCTACTATTATCGTGTGAGGTACAATGTGTGCTCTGAGTTTTAGTAAGATTTCTTTTATGAATGTAGGTGCCCTTGCATTTGGAGCATATATATTTAGGATTGAGAGTTCATCTTGGTGGATTTTTCCTTTGATGATTATGAGGTATCCTTCCTTATCTTTTAAAATGACTTTTGGTTGAAAGTCAATTTTATTTGATATTAGAATGGCACTCCAGCCATTTAGTCTGAGGTAGTGTTTTTCTTTGTCTCTGAGGTGTGTTTCCTGCATGCAGCAAAATGGTGAGTCCTCTTACGTATCCAGTCTGTTAGTCTGTGTGTTTTTATTGGGAAATTGAGTTCGTTGATGTTGAGAGATATTAAGGAATAGTGATTGTTGCTTCCTGTCATTTTTGTTGTTAGAGGTAGAATTATGCTTGTTTGTCTCTCTTTTGGTTTCATTGCAAGCAAATTATATTCTTGCTTTCTGTACAGTGTAGTTTCTCTCCTTGAGTTGGAGTTTTCCATCTATTATCCATTGTAGGGCTAGATTTGTAGAAAGATATTGTGCAAATTTGGTTTTGTCATGGAATATCTTGGTTTCTTCATCTACGTTAATTAAGAGTTTTGCTGGATACAGTAACTTGGGCTGGCATTTGTATTCTCTTAGAACATCTTATGACATCTGTCCAGAATCTTCTGGCTTTCATAGACTCTGGTGAGAAGTCTGGTGTAATCCTTATAAGTTTGCCTTTATATGTCACTTGACCTTTTTCCCTTACTGCTTTTAATATTCTTTCTTTGTTTTGTACATTTGGTGTTTTAACTATTATGTTATGGGAGAAATTTCTTTTCTGGTCCAATCTATTTGGAGCTCTGTAGGCTTCTCATATGTTTATGGGCATTTCCTTTTTTAGGTTAGGGAAGTTTTCTTCTATGATTTTGTTGAAGATATTTACTGGCCCTTTAAGTTGGGAGTCTTCACTTTCTTCTATACCTATTATCTTTAGGTTTGTTCTTCTCATTGTGTCCTGGATTTCCTGTATGTTTTGGGCTAGGAGCTTTTTGCATTTTACATTATCTTTGACAGTTGTGTCAATGTTTTCTATTATATCTTTGGTTCCTGAGATTTTCTCTTCTATCTCTTGTATTCTGTTGGTGATGCTTGTATCTATGGCTCCTTGTCTCTTCCTTAGGTTTTCTATGTCCAGGGCAGTCTCCCTTTGTGCTTTCTTTATTGTTTCTATTTCCATTTTCAATTTGTTCACCTGTTTGGTTGTGTTTTCTTGTAATTCTTTCAGGGATTTTTGTGTTTCCTCTCTAAGGGCTTCTACTTGTTTACTTGTGTTTTCCTGCATTTCTTTAAGGGAGTTCTTTATGTCTTTCTTAAAGTCTTCCATCATTATCAAAAAATGTGATTTTACATGTAAATCTTGCTTTTCTGGTGTGTTTGGATATCCAGTATTTTCTTTGGTGGGAGAACTGGGCTCTGATGATGCCAAGTATTCTTGGTTTCTGTTGTTTCAGTTCCTGCGCTTTCCTCCAGCCATTGGGTTGTTTCTGGTGTTTGCTTGTCTTGCTGTTTCTGCGAGTGACTTTACCGTGCTGTAGGCCTTGTGTCAGCACTCCTGTAGAACTGTTTTCCTGTTTTCTTTCAGCCTTTTCTGAGAACAGGTGCTCTGATTTCAGGTGTGTTGGAGTTCCTGGAGACTGTCTTCCAGCTCTAGCCTCAGGCAGGAATCAAAGTTTCCTGTCCCTGATTGCTCCTAGGTCCTTGCACCCAGTGGGCACAGTTGGTACTATGCGGTTCCCTCTTGGGTCTTGACTGTGGGCAGAGGGTAATCTCTTCTGACTTCTCAGGAGTGTCCATTCTTCTGAGGGTCCAGCTCTCTACCCCATGGGATTTTGGTGCAGGGAGCTCTTTGGCCAGTTCAGTTTGGTCCTGGGCACAGGCTAAAACCATGGGTACTAGTGGCTGTCCCTATATCCCTGTGTCCAGAGGCACTGTGCAGTTTCCCCTTGGACTTGGAATGTTGGTGTAGGTGTGCAAAGGTGGCAGTCTGTCCTGTGGTCTCAGGATGTCTGCAGTCCTGGGTGTTCAGCTCTCTTTTCCACTAGTGGAATTTCTTTTCTGGTCCAATCTATTTGGAGTTCTGTAGGCTTCTTGTATGTCCACAGACATCCCTTTCTTTTGGTTAGGGAAGTTTTCTTGTATAAATTTGTTGAAGATATTTGCTGACTCTTTGAGTTGGGAATCTCCACCCTCTTCTATTCACATTATTCTTAGGTTTGGTCTTTTTATTGTGTCCTTGATTTCTTGAATGCTTTGAATTAGGAGCTTTTTGCTTTTTGTACTTTCTTTGACTGTTGTGTTGATGTCTTCTAGGGTCTCTTTTATGCCTGAGACTCTCTTTCTATCTCTTATATTCTGTTGGTGATGCTTGCATTTATGACTCCTGATCTTTTTCCTAGGCTTTTGATCTCCAGTCTTGTCTCCCTTTGTTTTCTTTAATATTTCTATTTCCATGTTTAGATCCTGGACAGTTTTGTTCAATTCCTTTACCTGTTTGATTGTGTTTTCCTGTGTTTCTATAAGAGACTTATTTTTTTTCTTCCTTAAAGGCTTCTACTTGTTTACCTGTGTTCTCCTGTATTTCTTTCAGTGAGTTATTTGTGTCCTCCTTAAATTCCTCTATCATACTCATGAGATGGGTTTTAGGCCTGAATGTTGCTTTTTTTTTTTTTTGGATTTTTTCTTTTGTGATTTTATTAAATTGGGTATTTCTTATTTACACTTCAATTGTTATTCCCTTTCCCAGTTTCCAGGCCAAAATCCCCCTAATCCCCCCACCTCCCCTTCTATTTGGGTGTTCCCCTCCCCTTCCTCCCCCCATAATGCCCTCACCCCAAGAATCCCATTCACTGGGGGGGGTGCAGCCTTGGCGGAAACAAGGGCTTCCCCTTCCAAAGGTGCCCTTACTAGACTATTCATTGCTACCTATGTAGTTGGAGTCCAGGGTCAGTCCATGTATAGTCTTTAGGTAATGGCTTAGTCCCTGGAAGCTCTGGTTGCTTGGCATTGTTGTTCATATGGGGTCTCAAGTCCCTTCAAGCTTTCAGTCCTTTCTCTGATTCCTTCAATGGGGGTTCTGTTCTCAGTTCAGTGGTTTAATGCTGGCATTCGTCTATGTATTTGCTGTATTCTGGTTGTGTTTCTCAGGAGAGATCTACATCCACTTCCTGTAGGCCTGCACTTCTTTGCTTCATCCATCTTATCTAGTTTGGTGGCTGTATATGTATGGGCCACATGTGGGGCAGGCTCTGAATGGGCTGAATGTTGCTTTTAAGGTGTGTTATGGTATCCAAGACTTGGTATGGTGGGAGATTTGGGTTCTGATGTTGTACAGTAGCATTGGTTTCTGGTGCTTATGTTTCTTGCCATCTGGTTATCTAGTGCTAACTGCCTTAGCTGTCTCTGATTGGAGCCTGACCCCCCTTGAGATCCTGGTTGTGTCAGAACACTTTGGAGTCCAGCTGTCTCTGTGATCCTGTCCTTTTGGGATCCTGTCATTCTGAGATTCAGGGTGAGTCAGACCTCTTGGGACTCAAGCTGCTTCTGGGATTGTGAAATCCTGGTGTGACCAATATCCTGAGATCCAGTTGTGTCAGACCTCCTGAGAGTCAAACTTTCTCAAGCTTTCTCTGGGGTTTGCAGGAGTGGATGGGGAGCTAGCACCCAAGGTCTACTCTGGGTACAGATTCATACTGGAAGGGACTTGTGCCACTGGCTGAAAAGGGGTTCCTGTGTTCCTGGATCCTGGCAGTTCCAGTTACTCCAAGTGTTGGGGCAGGTGTTGTGCCCTCACCTGTGATCCTGGTCTTGTTACAGCACCTGGGATTCAAACTTCCTCTGGCTTGTTGTAGGAGTGGGTGCACACTCAGCACCCCAGGTCTGCTCTGGGTACAGGTTCAAACCGGAAGGCAATTTTAGACTATTAATTCTGGAGAGTCAACTAGGCAGCAAAACCAGTCGTGCTTTTCATTTTGGTACCATACCTACAGATTTCATGACCTTACATAAGTTTGTTTAATTGTTGCTTAACTGTTTTCTCTGTAGTCTCCAGTATAAAATGAAACTTGCTATAATGAACTTAAAAGGCATTAAAGGTATTAAAATGAGTGTCACGTGAAAAGAATCTAGTATGATGAATATATTCAAGTGAGGAAGAAGTTTTATGTTTATGAATAACATCTATGAACCAATAGACACTATACAAAAATTATTCCCATTAATAACACATAAACTGTGATGTCTTAGTTCATGTTTACACAATAAAAACTTACATATTTCACATCTTTAGGATGAGATTATTTTGAATTTATTGCTTGAAAATTTTGGAATATGCATCATTATTAACCATTCATTTAACTGTGCAATAAATCTCAAAATCTAATATCCATGCTTAATTGTAATTTCTTGCTTCCTTTTTAGCCATATCTTCCTATTTTTCCCACAAGGTCTAATAATTACCATTATTTCCCTTACTTTTGTGAATATAAAGTTGTTAGAGTCAATGCAGTGGCTGTCTTTTTGTACTTGCTGTATTTCATTTAGTATAATGTCCTGGATATTTATCCACATAAAGCTAAATATTTTGTTACGATGGGACAAGTCCTATTTTACTCATATCAAATTTGTCTCTTATACCTTCATGTTTCTACATCAATATATCTTATCTTTGACACCTTTATTAGGTCACCTATATCTAGGGATAAATGAATGTATTTTGGTTTATCTGTTTTATCAATGCCATCTATGCCTTCATTTTTCTTTTTTTATCATTTTTGAAATAATAGTAACTCATTATAAACAACATTTTTGACTCTGTAATGTAAGAAAACTAAAATTTACACATGCAACTATCAGTGACTTCATTTTTTCTGGTTAAGTGTCCTTTGGATGACTTTGTGTCTTTTAACTACATACTTAATTTTTTATATTTTTCTCCTCTAACAACCTTCTATTCTAGATGCATCTGAGCACAAAGAAAATCTATTTATCTGAGGTGGTGAGTAAAAGTGCTGTTTCATGAGTCCTTTGTTTTACATGTGTGGTCAGCATTTTAATATTCTTTGGGACTCTTTGAATGGAGGATCACACCGTGACACTTTTCTTTCATGTTTCTTTCATATATTGCAATCTCCAATTCCTCTTCACATTAACTCACTAGGGCACATGGAGACATCTGAATTACTGACATACTTGCTACTGGAGTTGCATCATGAGGTCTTTTAACCAGTTGTATCATGATGTAAACAGAACTAAATTGGATAGTGTGCTGAATCTTAAATGGCGGTGGAATGGATGGTGTGACATTGTTTACTTCTCCTGGAGAAGAGCCAACATTTTGACTCTGTAATGTAAGAAAATTAAAATTTACACATGCAACTATCAGTGACTTCATTTCTTCTGATTGAGTGTCCTTTGGCTGACTTTGTGTCTTTAACTACACACTTAATACACACACACACACACACACACACACACACACACACACACACACACACACACATATATATATATATATATATATATATATGAATAACTAAGGTTAATGACTCCATGAGAATCAGATACAGCAGGAGTCTGGGAGGTGAGGGTATGTCTATGTCCTTAGCAAAAATTGTAAATGTTGTGACCTTCAGGACAGCCCTTAATACTGTGAGAAAGAACTCAGAAAACATGAGTTCAAAAATATATAAACTTTTTGACTATGTGAAATGTGATGATGCAATATGAATTATTTGAGGGGCTTCGTGTACCTAAAAGAACAGACGCAGCTGCATTATGAGCCAGCTTGTGAGAGAGATACAAAAGCAGGCAGATTCCTAAGTTCAAGATCAGCTTGGGAAAGAGCAAATTTAGGCCCAGGCTGATGGAAGCAGTGATCTCAGAGCAGTATCCCACCTAGTTAGCTTATTATCTGTGCTTACAGAGGCAGGCAGATCTCTGAATTCATTTCCAATGTTAAGAAAAATGTGTGATCTGCTTTATAAATGGTCTCTCCTTCAGGGTTTCTCGGCTCCCCATCAGTCCCTCCTGTCCACAGTACTATGCCTAAGACTGTAAAGTCAACCTGTGGCCCTGGACCTTGATCTCTTGGCTCAGAACTCTGTGCCAGCAGCCCACAGCATCTCAAAATAACTCCAAAGCAGCAACGAACTCCTCGTCCTCTGGCTTCAACTCCTCAGGCTCATAATACCATTACAATCATCCCACCACCTCCACTGAGACCAAAAACTTTCTTCCACTCCACCTGGCCCCTGGTTTCCCCAGGAGGAAGAGAGTCATGAGGAAGATAGTCATACCATCCATGTATGGATAGACGCTTTGAGACTTAGAGTAGGAGAAATGGCCACTGCTAAAGAGCAAACCCACAATCTTGCCTTCTCCTGGATCCAGAGCTTCCAGAGAGCCAAGCTGTGACTAAATGCCACACTATTACCTTAGGTTCTTGAGCAACATTTACCATGCTCACCTACCTTTTCATGACCCCCTTCATGCTCATATGATGGCTTTACCTATTGGAGAAAGGGCATTCTGCCATTGTTAGTTTTCAGCTCAACTGTAGGCTTCTGGGACAGTCTTTTGCTCCTTGTGCCAAACCGCAAGAAGGGTAGATTATGGTTTTGACTCTGATCTCAGCCACAGTCCTGAACTGATCTAAAATTCTGTGGGAAAACTGAAATCTCATGTCTCCACCAAAGCATTATTTTGTTAAATTAGCACAGTTTTCCTATGGAATCTCCATTTTTGCCCAAATTTCCTTCAGCCCTTACCCTCTTTTCCACAACTAAATCTGTCTATTCTTGTGTCCTACAAAGTCTTTTCCTCTCTACAAATGACTGAGCTACTGTCTGGCCATGTTGTTCCATCCACAGGTACTCATTTATTGCCCAAGATCAAGAACAATTGTTTTTCCTTTGTTCCCTGTGGGTCTTCTTGTCCTGTCCCTTTCCTTGCTCCTGGCCACAGAAAAGTACACACACTGTGGCCACGTTCTTGTACATAGTCCTTTCCTATTCTGCAGTATGACATTTTGTCTTTAATGCATAATTTTCCAGCAAAATGTTAACTCAGGTGTGAATTTTGAAGATGTCTCTATACTATTTTATCTTCTGTTAGAAAAGGAGGGGGGATAACGAAGTGTGGAATATCCCACAGAGATCCCATGTGAGCTGGGATTCTGCTGACTTTGTGGGGAACATTGTATGTGGAGTCTCCTTCTGTGGGTCTGCATGTAAAGCTGTCACATGAAAGTTATCTCAGAAATGGTACCCACTTTTTTTTTTAGAGATATCCAATTCTTTTTTATTGGATATTTTTTATTTACATTTCAAATGTCATCCCCTATCTCATCCCCTCCCCTTTTTTATAAGGGTGTTCCCCTTCCCAACCACTCCTCTTCCTACCTCCCCACCCTGATATTCCCCTACACTGGGTAGGTCGAGCCTTGACAAGACCAAGGGCTTCTCCTCCCACTGGTGCCCAACAAGGCCATCCTCTGCTACATATGCAGCTAGAACCATGGGTCTGTCCATGTGTACTCTTTGGGTAGTGATTTAGTCCCAGGGAACTCTGGTGGGTTAGTATTGTTATTCTTTTGGAGTTGCAATCCCCTTCGGCTCCTTTTATCCTTTCTCTAATTCCTCCAATGGGGAACTTGTTTTCAGTTCAATAGTTTGCTGCTAGAATTTGCCTCTGTGTTTGGCATGCTCTGGCTGAGCCTCTCAGGAGACAGTTATACCAGGCTCCTGTCAGCATGCATTTTTTGGCTTCATCAATATTATCTAGTTTTGGTGGCTGTATTTAAGTGGGCTGTATTCCCAGGTAGAACAGGCTCTGAATAGCCATTCCTTCAGTCTCTGATCCAAACTTTGTCTCCATGTCTCTTCCTATGAATATTTTTCTTCCCGCTTTTAAGAAGCAGTGAAGCATCTGCACTTTGGTCAACCTTCTTGACCTTCATGTGGTCTGTGGATTATATCTCAGATATTCCAAGCCTTTGGGCTAATATCCATGTATCAATGAGTGAATATCATGTGTGGTGGTTCTTTTTTTTTTTTGTGATTGAGTTGCCTAACTCAGGAGTATATTTTCTAGTTCCGTCAATTTGCCTATGAATTTCATGTAGTCATTGTTTTTGATAGCTGAATAGTACTCCATTGTGTAGATGTACCACATTTTCTGTAGCCATTCCTCTGTTGAAGGGCATCTGGGTTCTTTCCAGCTTCTGGAAATTATAAATAAGGCTGCTATGAATATAGTGGAACATGCATCCTCACTGTATGTTAGATCATCATTTGGGTATATGCCCATGAGAGGTATAGCTGGGTCCTCAGTGCAATGTGCAATTTTCTGAGGAAACTCCAGACTGATTTCCAGAGTGGTCGTCCCAGTTTGCAATCCCACCAACAATGGAGGAGTGTTCCTCTTTCTCCACATCCTTGCCAGCATCTGCTGTCACCTGAGATTTTTATCTTAGCCATTCTGACTGGTGTAAGGTGGAAACTCAGAGTTGTTTTGATTTGAATTTCCCTGATGACTAAGGATATTGATCATTTCTTTAGGTGCTTCTCAGTCATTCAATATTCCTCAGTTGAGAATTCTTTGTTTAGCTCTGTACTCCATTTTTCATAGGGTTATTTGACTTTCTGGAGTCTAACTTCTTGAGTTCTTTGCATATTTTGGATATTAGTTCTCTATCTGGTGTAAGGTTGATAAAGATCTTTTTCCAATCTGTTGGTTGCCATTTTGTCCTAATGACAGTGTCCTTTACCTTACAGAAGCTTTGCAGGTTTATGAGATCCCATTTGTCAATTCTTGATCTTAGAACATAAGCCATTGGTGTTTTGTTCAAGAAATTTTCCCCAGTGCCCATGTGTTTGAGACTCTTCCCCACTTTTTCCTTCTATTAGTTTGAGTGTATCTAGTTTTATGTGGAGGTCCTTGATCCACTTCGACTTAAGCTTTGTACAGGGTGATAAGAATGGATCGATTTGCATTCTTCTACATGCTCACCTTTAGTTGAATCAGCACCATTTGTTGCAAATGCTATCTTTCTTCCACTGGAAGGTTTCAGCTCCTTTCTCAAAGATCAAGTGACTATAGGTGTATGGGTTCATTTCTGGGTCTTCATTCTGTTCCTCTGATCTATCTGCCTGTCTCTATACCTATACCTTAGAGTTTTTATGGCGATTGCTCTGTAATACTGCTTGAGGTCAGAGATGGTGATTCCCCCAGAAGTACTTTTATGGTTGAGTATAGTTTCCACTATTCTGGGTTTTTTGTTGTTCCAAAGGAATTTGCAAATTGCTACCTTCTTTCTAACTTTATAAAGAATTGAGTAGGAATTTGGATGGGGATTGCATTGACTCTGTAGATTGCTTTTGGCAAAATGGCCACTTTTACTATATTAATTCTGCCAATCCATAAGTATGAGAGGTCTTTCCATATTCTGAGATCTTCTTCAATTTCTTTCTTCAGAGACTTGGAGTTCCTGTCCTACTGATCTTTCACTTGCTTGGTTAAACTCACACCAAGGTATTTTATGTTATTTGTGACTATTGTGAAGGGTGTCATTTCCCTAATTTCTTTCCTAGCCTGTTTATCCTTTGAGTAGAGGAAGGCTACTGATTTGTTTGAGTTAATTTTATACCCAGCCACTTTGCTGAAGTTGTTTATCAGGCTTAGTAGTTCTTTGGTGGAACTTTTGGGGTCACTTAAGTATACTGTCATATCATCTGCAAATAGTGCTACTTTGACTTCTTCCTCTCCAATTTGTATCTCTGTGATTTCCTTTTGTTGTTTTATTGTTCAAGCTAGAATGTCAAGTACTATATTGAATAGATATGGAAGGAGTGGGCAGCCTTGTCTTGTCCCTGGTTTTAGTGGGATTGCCATTTCTCACCATTTAATATGATGTTGGCTATTTGCTTGCTGGAAAATACTTTTATTACATTTAGGTATGGATCTTAAATTTCTGATCTCTTCAAGAATGTTAATATAATGGGCAGCTGGATGTTTGAAGGCTTTATTTTTAGCATCTAATGAGATGATCACGTGATATTTTTCTTTCAGCTTCTTTATATAATGGATTATGTTGATAGATTTTCATATACTGCACCATTCCTGCATCCCTGGACTGAAGCCCAATTGATCATAGTAAATGTTGTTTCTGATGTGTCCCTGAATTCTACTTCTGAGAATTTTATTGAGTACTTTTTTGTCATAAGCAACAAGAGCCTAGCATGATTGTCCTCTGTGAACCTCTACCAGCAGCTTACTGAGACAAATGCAGATACTTACTGCCTAGCATTGCGGTTAGGGACCCCTATAGAAGGATTGGAGAAGTATTGAAAAAACTGAAGGGGATGGCAACTGCTTAAGAAAATCAACAATTTTGACTAACCTTGGACCCCTTGCAACTCCCTTGACCAAGCCACCAACCAAAGAGCATATACAAGCTGGTTCGATGCTCTGGCACATATATAGTAGAGGACTGTCATGTGAGAGAGGATGTGGCTAATTCTGTAGAGACTAAGTGTCTCAGGGAGGATGGATGCTGGGTGTGGGGGGGACCTCTTAGAGGTGAAGTGAGGGGGAATGGGTGAAAAACTCTGGGAGAGGGGACCTGGATCATGCAACATTTGAGATGGAATTAAATGAAATCATAAATCTATAAAACCACAAAACCATGAAGAAAGAAAGAAAGAAAGGAAGGAAGGAAGAAAGAAGGAAAGAAAGAAAGAAAGGAAGGAAGAAAGAAAGAAAGAAAAAAGAAAGAAAGAAAGAAAGAAAGAAAGAAAGAAAGAAAGAAAGAAAGAAAAATATGCTTGCTGTCTTTTCCTAGGAGTCAAGAGACTAAGGTCAAAAAATGTTGATTGGTGGGAAAATCAAAAGGGAACCTAAGATGTATGATTGAATTGGTATGTAAATAAAGGACTAGGCTTTAGTCTGGGAGACCTGAGCTGTCTGATGATCTTCTTCCAACAGCTGTCTCACACAGAATCAGAATACGAACTGTCAGCTTGCCTCCACCTCATTGACTTTGTCATACTTTTGCTGCTCTCAAACACCTCAGAACTCCTCTCCAAGCTGAGATTGGTCCTTGGCAATGGTGTACTTCTTAGGACTTCGGACTCCTTAGAAGTATGAGATGTGGGCCTTTTGCTTTCTTCCAACACCCATTAAAATCAGAAATAAAATCCTTATAAAATTTAGCCTTGAAAATCAGAAAAAAATGTCAGACCTCTAGAATCTACCTTTTATTCTATTCTGGTCTTTCTTAGGCTTTAATATGCATGCTGGGAAAGCCTTGGAGAGAGTACAGACAAGGTTTGCTTTCCTATTCTTTGTTGACCCAATTTTTCCTGTACCATATCCCATATAACCACATATTTAAGACAGAAAGACTACCATCATATAAAATTTATATTGGTAGTATAAATTCTCATTGCTGTCCTCAAAAGATACAACTTAAGGAAGCAAAGGTTTAATTTTACTTATGACTCAAAAGGTACAGACCACCATAATGGGGAATGATGATGGCTATGCAATTTGGAGTGTTCAGTGTGGCTTATTTCCACCTTCACAGATTAGGAGTCAGAGTTCTCAGTGAAAAAATAGGGTATCAGACTGTAACTTTCAAGGCATATTTTCCTAGTGATGCAAATCACCCACCTTCTATATGATCTGCAAGCTTCCAACACAGCAGCACTGGCGGTAGTTAAAGCATTCAAAAATATGAACCTATGTGAGACATTTCATATCCAAACCATAGATGTATACATTAAAGTTATTCTAAAACTAATAGGAACATATCTACACTCAAATACAAAATCCTGACTTGGGTGAAAGGGACTCAGAGATAGAAATAGGAGTAAACAGTAGGTAAATAGATAAGTAGATGATGAATTAGATAGATGATAGATAGATAATACATAGGTGTTGATAACCATTATTTTTCTTTAAAGAGGAAAAGAGGTATTTTCACTTATGAACTTTCTTATCAATATTAAGTATAAAAGAGAAATATGACAGGACCCGAAAATTCTTATTTAATCTCCTTTATTTTATACTGGAACATTTAATGAACAATGAATGTGCGATGAAAAAAAAGCATCATTGTAAGCATACTTTCCTAATAGTCTTTATTTGTTTGATTAAATAAGTTATATGACTGCCTCGGTTGATATGCTATATATTAATACATTATATATGTATACACACACATATATAGTCTTGATTTTGTTCCCTTAAAATATTTACTTTGCTTATATACTTATATATGAAGAATATTTCACTGAATAACATTCCAGATAGGCTTTTTTGGGTTTTAATAAGATATAATATAATTCCTCAGTCTTTTTTGTTGCTGCACATTCTTTATACAGTGTGAAAGGTTTCAGAAAGAAATTTCCATCAAGCATTTTATATATCTTGATCACATTAACCCTTTCTCTCTCCCTTTTCTCTTGCCATTTACATTCATTCCTCCACTCTCATAGTACTCTTCTGTACTATGCATACATGATTTTATGTACCAATATACATATCAACATCTAGATATGTATATGTATACAATCTAGAATTTTTAAATGACAAAAATTGTGTGACCTTAGGATGGTGGAATATAGACACTTAATATATCCAGAAGTTATCATTAAATTATTTAATTTATAACGAGGTCCCTCTGGTGCATATCCAGCAGCTATGAACTGTGGCATATTCCCTGGGCAACTCTTAAATTGGAATTGAATATGAAAAATGAAGAATATAGTACACATGGTTAGAAAACTGTCAAAATTTTGGATATACCTTCTTCTCAGCTCCTCATGGTACTTTCTCCAAAATTGACCATATAATTGGTCAAAAAACGGGCCTCAACAGGTACAGAAAGATAGAAATAATCCCATGCGTGCTATCAGACCACCACGGCCTAAAGCTGGTCTTCAATAACAATAAGGGAAGAATGCCCACATATACGTGGAAATTGAACAATGCTCTACTCAATGATAACCTGGTCAAGGAAGATATAAAGAAAGAAATTAAAGACTTTTTAGAATTTAATGAAAATGAAGGTACAACATACCCAAACTTATGGGACACAATGAAAGCTGTGCTAAGAGGAAAACTCATAGCGCTGAGTGCCTGCAGAAAGAAACAGGAAAGAGCATATGTCAGCAGCTTGACAGCACACCTAAAAGCTCTAGAACAAAATGAAGCAAATACACCAAGGAGGAGTAGAAGGCAGGAAATAATCAAACTCAGAGCTGAAATCAACCAAGTAGAAACAAAAAGGACCATAGAAAGAATCAACAGAACCAAAAGTTGGTTCTTTGAGAAAATCAACAAGATAGAGAAACCCTTAGCCAGACTAATGAGAGGACACAGAAAGTGTGTCCAAATTAACAAAATCAGAAATGAAAAGGGAGACATAACTACAGATTCAGAAAAAATTCAAAAAATCACCAGATCTTACTATAAAAGCCTATATGCAACAAAACTGGAAAATCTGCAGGAAATGGACAATTCCCTAGACAGATACCAGGTACTGAAGTTAAATCAGGAACAGATAAACCAGTTAAACAACCCCATAACTCCTAAGGAA
Organism: Rattus norvegicus; assembly: GCF_021556685.1. Taxonomy (NCBI): domain Eukaryota; kingdom Metazoa; phylum Chordata; class Mammalia; order Rodentia; family Muridae; genus Rattus; species Rattus norvegicus. The sequence continues at coordinate 45,271,283 of NC_141540.1, forward strand.
ATAGAAGCAGTCATTAAAGCTCTCCCAACCAAAAGGAGCCCAGGTCCAGACGGGTTCAGTGCAGAATTCTATCAGACCTTCATAGAAGACCTCACACCATTATTATCCAAACTATTCCACAAAATTGAAACAGATGGATCACTACCGAATTCCTTCTATGAAGCCACAATTACTCTTATACCTAAACCACACAAAGACCCAACAAAAAAAGAGAACTTCAGACCAATTTCCCTTATGAATATCGATGCAAAAATACTCAATAAAATTCTGGCAAACGGAATCCAAGAGCACATCAAAACAATCATCCACCATGATCAAGTAGGCTTCATCCCAGGCATGCAGGCATGGTTTAATATATGGAAAACCATCAATGTGATCCATTATATAAACAAACTGAAAGAACAAAACCCATGATCATTTCATTAGATGCTGAGAAAGCATTTGACAAAATTCAACACCCCTTCATGATAAAAATCTGGAAAGAATAGGAATTCAAGGCCTATACCTAAACATAGTAAAAGCCATATACAGCAAACCAGTTGCTAACATTAAACTAAATGGAGAGAAACTTTAAGCAATCCCACTAAAATCAGGGACTTGACAAGGCTGCACACTCTCTCCCTACTTATTCAATATAGTTCTTGAAGTTCTCGCCAGAGCAATCAGACAACAAAAGGAGGTCAAGGGGATACAGATCGGAAAAGAAGAAGTCAAAATACCACTATTTGCAGATGATATGATAGTATATTTAAGTGATCCCAAAAGTTCCACCAGAGAACTACTAAAGCTGATAGACAACTTCAGCAAAGTGGCTGGGAATAAAATTAACTCAAATAAATCAGTAGCCTTCCTCTACACAAAAGAAAAACAAGCCAGGAAAGAAATTAGGGAAATGACACCCTTCATAATAGACCCAAATAATATAAAGTACCTCGGTGTGACTTTAACCAAGCAAGTAAAAGATTTGTACAATAAGAACTTCAAGACTCTGAAGAAAGAAATTGAAGAAGACCTCAGAAGATGGAAAGATCTTCCATGCTCATGGACTGGCAGGATTAATATAGTAAAAATGGCCATTTTACCAAAAGCGATCTACAGATTCAATGCAATCCCCATCAAAATACCAATCCATTTCTTCAAAGAGTTAGACAGAACAATTTGCAAATTCATCTGGGATAACAAAAAACCCAGGATAGCTAAAACTATCCTCAACAATAAAAGGACTTCAGGGGGAATCACTATCCCTGAACTCAAGCAGTATTACAGAGCAATAGTGATAAAAACTGCATGGTATTGGTACAGAGACAGACAGATAGACCAATGGAATAGAATTGAAGACCCAGAAATGAACCCACACACCTATGGGCACTTGATTTTTGACAAAGGAGCCAAAACCATCTAATGGAAAAAAGATAGCATTTTCAGCAAATGGTGCTGGTTCAACTGGAGGTCAACATGTAGAAGAATGCAGATCGATCGATGCTTATCACCCTGTACAAAGCTTAAGTCCAAGTGGATCAAGGACCTCCACATCAAACCAGATACACTCAAACTAATAGAAGAAAAACTAGGGAAGCATCTGGAACACATGGGCACTGGAAAAAAATTTCCTGAACAAAACACCAATGGCTTATGCTCTAAGATCAAGAATCGACAAATGGGATCTCATAAAACTGCAAAGCTTCTGTAAGGCAAAGAACATTGTGGTTAGGACAAAATGGCAACCAACAGATTGGGAAAAGATCTTTACTAATCCTACAAGAGATAGAGGCCTTATATCCAAAATATACAAAGAACTCAAGACGTTAGACCGCAGGGAGACAAATAACCCTATTAAAAATGGGGTTCAGAGCTAAACAAAGAATTCACAGCTGAGGAATGCTGAATGGCTGAGAAACACCTAAAGAAATGTTCAACATCTTTAGTCATAAGGGAAATGCAAATCAAAACAACCCTGAGATTTCACCTCACACCAGTGAGAATGGCTAAGATCAAAAACTCAGGGAACAGCAAATGCTGGCAAGGATGTGGAGAAAGAGGAACACTCCTCCATTGTTGGTGGGATTGCAGACTGGTACAGCCATTCTGGAAATCAGTCTGGAGGTTCCTCAGAAAATTGGACATTGAACTCCCTGAGGATCCAGCTATACCTCTCTTGGGCATATACCCAAAAGATGCCCCAACATATAAAAAAGACACGTGCTCCTCTATGTTCATCGCAGCCTTATTTATAATAGCCAGAAACTGGAAAGAACCCAGATGCCCTTCAACAGAGGAATGGATACAGAAAATGTGGTACATCTACACAATGGAATATTACTCAGCTATCAAAAACAATGACTTTATGAAATTCGTAGGCAAATGGTTGGAACTGGAAAATATCATCCTGAGTGAGGTAACCCAATCACAGAAAAACATACATGGTATGCACTCATTGATAAGTGGCTATTAGCCCAAATGCTTGAATTACCCTAGATGCCTAGAACAAATAAAACTCAAGACGGACGATCAAAATGTGAATGCTTCACTCCTTCTTTAAAAGGGGAACAAGAATACCCTTGGCAGGAAATAGGGAGGCAAAGATTAGAACAGACACAGAAGGAACGCCCATTCAGAGCCTGCCCCACATGTGGCCCATACATATACAGCCATCCAATTAGAGAAGATGGATGAAGCTAAGAAGTGCAGGCCGACAGGTGCCGGATGTAGATCTCTCCTGAGAGACACAGCCAGAATACAGCAAATACATAGGCTAATTGCAGCAGCAAACCACTGAACTGAGAATGGGACCCCTGTTGAAGGAATCAGAGAAAGAACTGGAAGAGCTCAAAGGGGCTCGAGACCCCTTATGAACAACAATGCCAAGCAACCAGAGCTTCCAGGGACTAAGCCACTACCTAAAGATTATACATGGGCTGACCCTGGACTCTGACCTCATAGGAAGCAATAAATATCCTAGTAAGAGCACCAGTGGAAGGGGAAGCTCTGGTTCCTGCTAAGACTGAACCCCCAGTGAACTAGATTGTTGGGGGGAGGGCGGCAATGGGGGTAGGATGGGGAGAGGGAAGGATTAGGAGGATGTTTGCCCAGAAACTGTGAAAGGGAATAACACACGAAATGTAAATAAGAAATACTCAAGTTAATAAAAAAAAAGATCCTGAAACATCATCGGGAGAAGTGAGTCCTGATCATGCCAATGGGCTGAGAAAGAAGTTAAGGGAACAACACCTTTAACAATAGTCACAAATAATATAAAGTATGTTGGAATAACTTTAACCAAACAAGTGAAAGATCTGTATGAAAAGCACTTCAAGAGTCTTTTGAAAGAACTAGAAGAAGATCTCAGAAAATGGAGAAATCTCTCATGTTCATGGATTGGCAGAATTAACATAGTAAAAATGGTCATCCTATGGAAGGTAATCTACAGACTCAATGCAATCCCCATCAAAATCCCAACACAATTCTTCAAAGACATGGAACGAGCAATTGTCAAATTCATCTAGAATAGCAAAAACAATTTTTTACAATAAAAGAACTTTAGGAGTAATTACTGCCCCTGACCTCAAGCTATTCTACAGAACAATAGTGATAAAAAAACAAAACGAAACAAAAAAACAAACTGCATGGTATTGGTACAGAGACAGACAGGTTGATCAATGGAATCGAAGTGAAGAACCAGAAATAAAACCACACACTTATACACATGATCTTTGGCAAAGAAGCCAAAAAATATACAATGGAGAAAGGAGCATCTTTAATAAGTGGTACAGGTCTAACTGTTAACCTGAAAGTAGAAAAATGAAAGTGAATTCATATTTGTCACCTTACACAAAGCTCAAGTCCAAGTGGATCAAGGAACTCAACATAAAACCAGGTCTAATAAAATCTAATAGAAGAGATAGTGGGAAAGAGCCTTGAACTCATTGACACAGGGGAAAATTTCCTAAACAGAATTCCAGTGGCACAGACTCTATGATCAAAAATTGATAAATGGGAACTCATGGAATGGGAAAGCTTTTGTAAGAAAAAGTACATAGCCAGTAGGACAAATCAGCAACATACATATTGATAAAACATCTTCACTAACTCAACATCCAATAGAGAGCTAATATCCAAAATAAATAAAGAACTTAAGAAGCTATCCACCAATAAACCAAACAACCCAATCAAAAAATAGGATATAGATTTAGACGGAGAATTCACAACAGCAGAATCTTGAATGCCCGAGAAGCACTTATAGAAATGTTGAAAGTCTTTAGTAATCGGGGAAATGCAAATCAAAATGACCCTGAGATTCCACCTTACACCAATCAGAATGGCTAAGATCATAAGCTCAGGTGACAGCACATGTTGGCAAGGATGTGGAGAAAGAGGAACACTCCTTCATTGCTGGTGTTTTGCAAACTGGTAAAACCACTCTGGAAATCAATCTGGAGGTTCCTCAGAAAATTAGAAATAGATCTACCCAAAGATCCAGCAGTACCACTCTTGGGAATATACGCAAAAGATGCTCCATCATGCCACAGCAGCATGTGCTCCACTATGTTCATAGGAGCCTTGCTTGTGATAGTCAAAAGCTGGAAAGAACCCCGATGTCCCATGACATAAGAATGGATACAGAAAATATGGTTCATTTACACAATGGAATACTACTCAGCTATTAAGAATGAGGACATACTGAGTTTTACATGCAAATGGATGGAATTAGAAAATATCATTCTGAGTGAGGTAACTCAGACTCAAAATGATATGTATGTTATGTACTACTCACTAATAATTGGATATTAGCCAAATAAGTACAGAATTCCCAAGATACAATACACAGAACTCAAGAAGGCTAAGAAGCTGAAGGACCCAAGTGAGGATGTGCCAATCCCATTTGGGAGGGAGAAGAAAGCAATCAGAGGGGGCATGGGGATGGAGGGAGGGACCTGGGTTGGAAAGGGGACAGGGAGGGTAGGAGGGGAAAATGACCAGGTATTGGGATGGGGGACAGGACAGAATCACCAAGAGTCTGCAGAAAGAATCAAAATGGGCAATATCAGGAAGGAGGAGGTTGGGAGGACCCTCCAGAATGTACTAGAGACCTGGGAGGCAAGAGACTCTCAGGACTAAATGGGAGGGACCTTAAATGAAATGGCCTACTGTGGGGAGAGGGAACTCAAAGAGTCTACCTCCAGTATAAAGACAGGGCATCAAGTAAAGGGATGGGGTTGCTATTCCACAGTCAAAAACTCTGACCCAGAATTGTTCCTCTCTGAAAAACTGCAGGAACAAAAATGAAGAAGAGTATGAAGGAAAGGAGGTCCAGTGACAGGCCCAAATTGGATCTAGCTCATGGGGAGACCCTAAGGTCTGATACTATTACTGATGCTATGGTGTGCTTATAAACAGGGGTCTTTCTCTGAAAGGTCCAATAAGCAGCTTAAAGAGTCAGGTATAAATGGGAGGAGAGGTCCTTGGTCCTGGGAAGGCTCCATGTTCCAATGTAGGGAAATGCCAGAGCAGGGAGTCAGGAATGTGTGGGTGGGTGTGGGAGCACTCTCATAGAAGCAGGGAGAAGGAGAATGGGATAGGGTGTTCTCAGAGGGGAAACTGGGAAAGAAATTAACATTTGAAATGTAAATAAATAAAATATCCAATTAAAAAAAAAGAGTCAGATGTATATATTTACACCCAACCTTTGGATGTAAATAGAAGATTGTGACCTGTACGGTTGAATTAGGGAAAAGCTGGAAGAAATTGAGAAGGAAGGCAACCCTATAGGAGGACCAGCATTTCAACTAACCTGGACCCCTGAGATCTCTCATACACTGAGCCACCTACTAGGCAGCACACACCAGATGATATGAGGTCTACAACACATCTACAGTCAGAGAGGTGCACCTAGCCCTGGAGGTAATTGGGCCCCAGGGAGTGGGGATGTTTGGGAGGTGGAGTAGGGGTGGACACATCTTCTTAGAGACAGGGCAGGGAGTGGAAATACGTGTGTAGGATTTGGAACAGTAGGAGAGTTAACCGACCAGGATGGGGATAAAGTCTGGATATAAAAAATTAAATAATAAACAAACAAACAAACAAACAAACCAACAAACAAACCATAAGAAGCTTATAGAAGATCAAATAGATTGGATCAGAAAAGAAAATGTTCCCACCACATACACACTAAATGTTCAAAAGAAAGGACAAATATTAAGTATTGCAAGCAGAAAAGGTCAAGTAAGCATATAAAGGCCAACCTATCAGAATTAGAGTCTCAATAGAAACTCTAAAACCCAGAATGGCATGGTCAGATATTTTATAGACCTTAAGAGACCACAGTTGTCATTGTAGGCTACTATATACCTAGCAAAACTTTCAATCTCCATAGATGGAGAAATCAAGATATACAATATCTTTCCAAAACTCTTACCCTACAGAGGATAGTAGAAGAAAAATTCCAACCCAAGGAGGTTAACTTTACCCATGAAAACATGAGAAATAAATAATGTCACAAGAACAACATCAAAAGAAGTGAATCACATCACACCACACCCACTCACCCACACCCACACCCACACTCATCCCTCCACCCCCCACTACTAACACTAACAACAAACTAACAGGAATTAGTAATCCTTGGTTGTTAATATCTATCAACATCGATAGACTCATTTTCTCAATACAATGACATAGGCAAGAGACTGGATGCTTAAAAAGAATCCATCATTGTGCTGCATACAAGAAACACCCCTCAGAAACAAAGATAGACATTATCTCAGAGTAAAGGTATGGCAAAAGATTTTCCAAGTGAATGGACTCTAAAGAAAGCTGGAGTAGCCATTCTAATATCTATTATAATAGACTTTCAGCCAAAATTAATCAAAAGAAAAGGGAAATGACACTTCATACTCAACAAAGGAATAATCCACCAATATGGCAACTCAATTCTTAATATCTATGTATGAAATTTAAGAGCACTCACATTTGTAAAAGAAACACTACTAAAGCTTAAATTACACACTTAATACCACACATTAATAGTGGGAGACTTCAGGAAGCTACTCTCACCAATGGACAAGATATCTAAACAGGAACTTAACAGAGAAATAATGAAACTAACAGATATAAAGACTCAAATGGACCTAAAAACAAGTATCTATAGAACATTTCACCCAAACACAAAAGAAAATATCTTCTCCTTAACAACAGAAAATCTTCTACAAACTTGAGCATAAACTTGGTCACAAAGCAAGTTTCAACACAAACAAGAAAATTGGCATAAGCCCATGTATATTATCAGACCACTATGGATTAAAGCTGGTATTCAACAACAATAAAAAACAGAGAGTCTATGAACTCAGAATCTAGACAACTCTCTACTCAATGATACTTGGGTCAGGAAAATGTTAAAAAGGAAGAAATTAAAGACTTTCTAGAATTGAATGAAATGAATGCACAAACCTATGGAAGACAGTGAAAGCAGCGCTATGAGGAAAGTTCATGGCACTGACTGCTTTCATAAACTGGAGAGATCTTACACTAGCAACTTAACAGCATACCCAAAAGCTTTGGAACAAAATGAAGCAAACACATCCAGGGTTAAAATGCATAAATTATAAACAAAAGAATAATGCAAAGAATTAACACCACATAGAGTTGGTTCATTGAGAAAATCAGCAAGGTAGACAAATCCTTAGCCAAACTAACTAAAAAAGAGAGAGACAATATCCAAATTAACAAAATCAGAAATAAAGGGGACATAACAAGAGACCACTGAGGAGATCTAAAGTATCATTAGCTCTTACTTCAAAAGCCCATGTGCCAAAAAATTGGAAAATCTGAATGAAATGGATTATTTTGTTGATAGCCACCACTTACCAAAGTCAAATGAAGATGAGATGACCAAATCTAAATAGTCTTATAACACTTAAGGGAATAGAAGCAGTCATTAAAAGCACCCCTGCACCCCAAAGAAATCTAGGGCCAGACGATTTTAAGCACAGAACTCTACCGGACTTTCAAAGAAGAGCTAACTCTAATATTCTTCACACTATTTCACAAGATATGTAGAAGGAACACTGCCAAATTCATTTTATGAGACCACAGTCACCCTGCTACCTAACCCACACAAACACTTAATAAAGAGAATTTCAGACCAATTTCTCTTATAAATATTGATGCAAAAAATACTAAATAAAATACGTACAAACTGAATCCAAGGTCACATTTAAAACATCACCCATAAAGATCAGATAGGCCTCATTACATGGATGCATTAACATACAAAAATCGAGCAATGCCGTCCACCATATAAAAATAAAATAAGGAACCTGCACATTCACCTTATTAGATGCTGAAGAAGTATTTGTCAAAATCCAACACCCTTCATGTTAAAAGTCTTGGAGAAATCAGTTATACAAGGCACATGCCTAAACGTAACAAAAGCACTATACACCAATCTGATAGCTAACGTCAAATAAAATGGAGAGAAACATAAAACAATTCCACTAAAATCAGGAATAAGACAAGGCTGTCCATTCTCTACATATTGTCAATATAGTACTTGAAGAATTAAAAGTATCAGTATTTACAGATTATATGTTAGTATATGTAAGTGATCCCCAAAAATTCTACAAGGGAACTCCTATAGCTGGCAAACACAGGTGGCAAAATGACGGGATGCAAAATTTACACACACACACACACACACACACACACACACACACACACACACACACACAATCAGTCCTCCTTTACACAAATGAGAAAGAGCCTAAGAAAGACATTAGGAAAACAACACCTTTCAAGATAGCCACAAATAATAATATAAAATATGTTGTGTCCTCTAACTAAGCCAGTGAAAGACCAGTGAGAAGTATGTCAAATTTTTTAAAGAAAGAAATTGAAGAAAATATCCATAGAAAGATTGTCCATGCTCATTGGTTGGTAGGATTAACATAATAAAAATGACTATCTAAGCTCCAGCTGTATATGTAGCAGAGGGTGGCCTTGGTGAGTATCATCAGGAAGAGAGACCCTTGGTCCTATGAAGGATTGATGCCCTAGTCTAGGGGAATGCCAGGGTAGGGAGGAGGGAGGGAAAGATTGGGTGGGAGAGGGAACACCCTCATAGAAACAGGGGGAGGTGGGATGGGATAGGAAGTTTACAGAGGGGAAATCTGGAAAGGGGATAACATTTGAAATGTAAATAAAGAAAATGCCCAATAAAAGAAAAAAATGGCAATCTAACCAAAAGCAATCTAAAGAATCAATGTGATTCCCATCAAAATACTAACACAAATCTTTACAGACATTGAAAGAACAATTCTCAACTTCACATGGAAAAACAAACAAACAAACAAACATCAGCAACAACAAAAACAGAAGAGCTAAAACAATCCTGAACGATAAAAGAACTTCTGGAGGATCACCATCAAAATTCCAACTCAGTTCTTCACAGTGATACAAAGAGCAATTCTCAAATACACGTAAAATAAAAAAAAAATCAGGGTAGCAAAAACTAATAACAAAAACTGAGGAAATCCAAAAATCGTCAGATCCTACTTTAAAAGTCTATACTCAAAAAAAAAAAAACTGGAAAATCTGGATGAAATGGACAATATTCTAGACAGATACCAGGTAACAAAGTTAAAACAGTCCCATAACTCCTAAAGAAACAGAAGCAGTCATTAAGAAGTCTCTAGATCAGCAACATTGGTGTGACTTTAACCAAGCAAGTGAAAGATTTGTATAACAAGAACTTTAAGTCTCTGAAGAAAGAAACTGAAGACAATCTCAGAAGATGGAAAGCTCTCCCATGCTCATGGATTGGCAGGGTTAATATAGTAAAAATTGCCATCTTGCCGAAAGCAATCTACAGATTCAATGCAATCCCCATCAAAATCTCAAGTCAACTTTTCACAGAGTTATAAAGAGCAAGTTTCAAATTCCTTTGGAATAACAAAAAAACCCAGGATAGCAAAAACAGTAAAAGAACTTCTGGGGAAATCACCATCCTTAACCTCCAGCTGTATTACAGAGCAATAGTGATAAAAACTGTATGGTATTGGTTCAGAGACAGGCAGGTAGATCAATGGAATAGAATTAAAGACCCAGAAATGAACCCATACACCTATAGTCACTTGATCTTTGACAAAGGAACTAAAATTATCTAAAGCATTTCAACATATGGTGCTGGTTTAACTGGTGGTCAGCATGTAGAAAAATGCAAATTAGTTCTTTTTATGGACTTGTGCAAAATTCAAGTAGAAGTGTATCAAGGACCTGTACATAAAATCAGATACACTGAAACTAATAGAAGAGAAAGTGGGAAAGAGTCTCACATACATGGGCATAGGGGAAAATTTCAAGAACAGAACACCAATGCCTTAAACTCCAAGATCAAGAACCAACAAATGGGACCTCATAAAATTGCACAGCTTCTGTAAGGCAAAGGACACTGTCATTAGCATAAAATGGCAACCAATGGATTGGGAAATGATCTTTACCAATCTTATAGTACTAATAAAGGACTAATATATATCTAATATATACAAAGATCTCAATAAATTAGACTCCAGGGAATCAAATAACCCTTTTAAAAATGGGCTACAGAGCTAAACAAAGAATTCTCAACTGAGGAATATCTAATGGCCTAGAAGTACCTAAAGAAATGTTAAACTTCCTAAGTCATCAGGGTAATGCAAATCAAAACAACCCTGAGATTCTACCTCACACCAGTCAGAATGGCTAAGATCCAAACCTCAGGTGACAGCAGATGCTGGCAAGGATGTGGAGAAAGAGGAACACTCCTTCATTGTTGTTGGGATTGCAAGCTGGTGCAACCACTCTGGAAATTAGTCTTGTGGTTCCCCAGAAAATTGGACATAGTGCTACTTGAGGACCCAGCTATATCACTCCTGGGCATATACCCAAAAGATGCTCTAACATATAACAAGGACACATGCTCCACTATGTTCATAGCAGCCTTATTTATAATAGCAGAAGATGGAAAGAACCCAGATGTCCTTCAACAGAGGAATGGATACCGAAAATGTGATACATTTATGAATGGAATACTAACTCTGCTATTAAAAACAATGACATCATGAAATTCTTAGGCAAATGGATGGAATTACAAAATATCATCCTGTGTGAGGTAACCCAATCACAAAAAACACACAGGGTATGCCCTCACTGATAAGTGAATATTAGCCCAAAAGCTCAGAATACCCAAGATACAATTCATAAACCACATGAAGCTCAAGAAGAGGGAAGACCAAAGTGTGGGTGATTCAGACCTTATTAGGAGAGGAAACAAAATACTCATAGGAGGAAATATGGAGACAAAGTGTGGGACAGAAACTGAAGGATAGGCCATTCAGAGACTACCCCACTTGGGGGATCCTTCCCATATACAGAAACCAAACCCACACAATATTGAGAATGCCAAGAAGTGCATGCTGACAGGAACCTGATATAGCTGTCTTCTGAGAGTCTCTGCCAGAGCCTGACAAACACAGAAGCCAATGTTTGCAAACAACCATTGAACTGAGAACTAGGTCTCCAATGGAGGAGTTAGAGATAGGCCTGATGTTGCTGAAGGGGTTTGCAGCTCCATAAGAACAACAATATCAATGAACCAGATCCCCCAGACTTCCCAGGCAGTAAAGCACCATCCGAAGAGAACACATGGATGGACCAATGGCTCCAACTACATATGTAGCAGAGGATAGCCTTGTAGGACATCAATGGTAGGAGAGGCCTGTGGTTCTGTCAATGCTGGATGCTTCAGTGTAGGGGAATGTCAGGGTGGGGAGGTGAAAGGGTGTAGGCAGGTGTCTGGGGAAACCATCCTCATAGAAACAGGGGGAGGGAATTAGATATCAGGTTTTTGGAGGGCAAACTGTGAAAGGGGATAACATTAAAATGTAAATAAAAATCCAATAAAAGAAAAAAAAATAAAAGAACTCCTGGGAAGTCACCATCCCTGACTTAAAGCTGTATTACAGAGCAATAGTGATAAAAACTGCATGGTATTTTCCAAAAAACAGATGTCTTGAAACCTACACCACTATGGACACTTAATTTTTGACAAAGAAGACAAAATTATACAGTAGAAAAAAAGAAAGCATCTTCAACAAATGTTGCAGGTCTATCTGGATGTCTGCAGGTAACAGCATGCAAGCATGTATTTATCACCCTGCATAAAACTGAGGTCCAAGTGGGTCAAAGACTTCAGCATCAAACCTGACACACTAAATTTGAAACGAAAATGGGCAATAATCTTGAATACATGGGCACAGGAGACTTCCTGAACAGAACCCTAACAACGCAGTCACTAATGTCAAGAATTAATGAATGGGACCTCATGATACAAAAGCTTCTGTAAGGAAAAGGACACTGCCAAAAGGACAGAACGGAAGCCTAGAGATGAGAAGAGATCTTCACCAATCCTACATTAGATAATGTTGATATCCAAAATATATAAAGAACTCAGGAAATTAGACATCAACAAATTTGAATGACCCAATTAAAAATGGGTTACAGGGCTAAGGAGAGAATTTTCTGTGGAGGAACCTCTAATGGCTAGAAATGTTCAGTATCCTTAGTCATCAGGAAAATGCAAATCAAAATGACTCAGATTCTATCTTATACTCATCAGAATAGATAAAAATAAAAGAAAACTTAATAGTTAACACATGCTAGAGAGGATGTGGAGAAATTGCAGGTGGGAGTGCAAACTTGTACAACTGCTTTGTAATCAATTTGTAACTTTCTCAGAAAATTGGAAATAGTTCTACCTCAGAACCCAGCTATACCACTCCTGGACATACACACAAAACTCACTCCACCAACCCACAAAGACAATTGTTCAGCTATGATCACAACAGCCTTATGCTTAATATACAGAAACTAGAGACATCCTATATGTCCCCAACCTAAGAGTGGATAAAACATACATTTCCACAATGGAGTGTTACTCAGATATTGATGACATCATGAAATTCACAGGCAGATGGATGTAACTAGAAATTATCATTCTGAGTGAGGTAACCCAAACTCCAAAGGACATGCCTGATACTTTCTCATTTATAAGTGGATATTAGCCATAAAGTACAGAGTAATTAAGCTATAATCCTCAGACCTAAGAAGCTAAGGAACAAGGAAGATCCAAGGAAAAATTCTTGAATTTCGTTGAGAAGTGAAAATAAAATAGACTGGGGGGATTAAGGAAGGGAACTGTTTGGGACAGAATGTGTGGTATGACCAACTCTGGGGAGGGTGGAGGGAGAGAGAATTGGTAGAGAGAACTGGAATCTGTGGTGATATTATCTCTGTGAGGAACCAGAAACCTAGGACACTGGAAACTCCTAGGAATATATGAAATGACCCTATCTAAGTCTCATAGCAATTGTGGATATAGAACCTGAAAACAGCCACCTACCATAACCAATGGCAAGACTTCCAATGGAGGGATTGGGACACCTATCCAGCCACAAAACCTTCAACCCACAATTTATCCTGCCTACAAAATGTACAAGGATAAAGATGGACCAGAACTTGTTGGGATTTCCAACCAATGACTGGCCCAACCTTAGACCCATGCTGACAGTGTGTGTGTGTGTGTGTGTGTGTGTGTGTGTGTGTGTGTGTGAGAGAGAGAGAGAGAGAGAGAGAGAGAGAGAGAGAGAGAGAGAGAGGGAGGAAGGGATGGAGAGAGGAGGGAGTAGGGAGGGAGAGAGGGGGAGGGAGGAAGGAGGGAGAGAGGGAGGGAGGGCACGCACATGAGAGCCCATGCTCAGAATATTTTAATGGTATTCTGTTATATTTGCAGACAGGAGCCTAGCATGACTGTCATCTGAGAGACTTCACCCAACAGCTGATACAAAGAGATACAGAGAGCCACAGTGAAACACTAGGTAGAGTTAGGAGAATCTTGTGGAAGAGGGAGGCAGCAGGGGGAGGAGTATTGAAGGAGCCAGAGATAACAAAGATACCTCAAGAAAACCTACGGAATTAACTAACCTGGGCCCATAGAACCTGGCATTTGACCAACCAGAAATCACACAAGTGACTGACCTCGGTTTCTTATACATATGTAACAGATTCCTAGGTTAGTTCTTCTTTATGTGGGACCCCCTAACAGCAGAAGCAGATGTCTCTAACTCTGTTGCCATCTTTGCATCCCTTTCCCCCTCATGAGCTGCCTTGTCTAGCCACAACAGGAGAAGACATGCCTATTCCCACTGCAAATCCACATGCCATGGAGGGTTGATAGCCACAGGAGGCTTCCCCTTTCTGAGAGGAAAAGGAGTGGGGATAGGGGAAGTGAGCTGAAAGGGAGGGACTGGAAGGAGACTAGGGAGGGAAGCTGAGATTGAGATTTAAAGTAAATCAATAAATTAATGGAAAAAATTAAAGAATGTGTGCTTGAAACATCAAAAAGAAATTATATAAATTATAAGATATTTAATTCAATCAGGGACTTAGATATTAGGTAAATAAATCAGGAAGACAGATATTACATTATTTTATAAGTATCTAATCTATTTTCTTATGTTTGGCTGCCCATATGTTATGTAAATTAGATTCTTCAGATGTTTTTGTGGTTTTCTTTTTTCTTTTTTTTTTTAAACAGAGTTATGCTATGTGCTAAATAATATGGTTTTCTTTCTGTTATGTTTCTAATGCTGAATGGCCTTTTTGGGTATTTAGCCTGCTTTCCTTTATTGGTAAACAGCCCTGTTTTATCTGTGTCACCGCCTATGTCTGCTACCTTTGGCTTTCACAGTCTATTTGTCCTGTTTTCTGTGATAATCTCTGACCTTAATTGGAGGGGTTGCAATACAGATTTCTTATTTAGAGCTCAGTGTCTTACAATTTATATCTTGATCTGTTGTGGTTTTCGATATTAATAACTATTTACTGTAAACTAACCTCTGTTGAAAGATGCTCTAAGATGTTTCTAAGAACCAAGGGACCAATTTATTGCCATGTTCATTCAGCTGATTTATATAGTATTAGGTTCTCACCTAAGACCCATGGACCTTTCCAGCCACAGATTTATTTTCTACTTAAAGGCACAGGTTCCATTTTCTGGAGCAGATTTTAAATTCAATGAGGGTGTACTTGGTTACTTCCATAACATTAATGCCACTATTGCACTAGTGGACCTGACTTGCCAGGTTAGTTTTTAGTGTAGGTTACAGAGTTCACAGTTGGGTAAGATTATTACTTTACTCGTCTACTAGCATGCATAGAACCTTCCAGTACTGTGAAAGCTAGTCCATAGTTATGAAGCTTCCAGGTCCATATCAACTTGATTTCTCCATGTCCTGTGTGTTAGGTATTTGTTGTCTTAAGCAATTGAAGCTTCTAATCACATTCTGGGGGATAAAAGAGTAGTACAAGTAGCCTATAGTGTTTAGAAAAGATATATATATATATATATATCCTAAAGTGTATAGGAGACACATTTTTCTTTCCCCAACCCACACCATTAAATGGTATTTCTTTGTGACATATATGTATATGATATATGTATATGATGTTGTATATGATGTGTATACATGTATAAATATATGTATATCTATAAATATGCATATCTATAAGTATATATATATTTGTATATATTTGTAAACATTTGCATGGTGATAGTTTTCCATGTGTCTTTTTCAAGTGTTTTTTATATTAATCATCTCTCTTCACATTTTCCCCTCTGCCCTGTTCTCTTGCCACCCATTCCACTGTATATCTTTTCATAACGCTTTCTAGTTTTAAACTTTAGGTTTTCCCTCCCATGAAATGCAGCATCTACCATGGTGTAGATAGATTCATATCAGCTACTTCCTCTGGCTACATTTCTGACCCCTGTCTTCTGTTCTATCAGCTGCTGTCCTGTTCCTCTTTCAACATCATGAGGAAGATTGAAATCCCCGAAGTAGTAGTTTTTTCCTCCCTATCATGAGCTGTTCTCCTCCACAATAACTACACAGTTTGCTTCCTAGCTTTCTTCTGGTGTCTACTCAGATAACAGTTCCCTAGTCCTTTTCTGAACTCCCAATTCACTTTGCTCTAAGTTCTCTTTGCCACAGTGCTTGAGGCTCCCTCATTGCTAGAAGTCTTAGTTATCTCTGACTCTCTCTAGCTTAGTCACTCCCACAACCTTGTAATAAAATGTTCCCGAATACAAATGAAGCCTTAGATTTAAAAGAGGGAGAATTCTTGGATCCACTGAACTAACTAGGGTACGACTCCTGCCTTCCTGATCATATAGGGACAGAAGGGAGTATGAGGAATGGAGGTACAAGCCCCTGAGTGAGATCAAGGCAGAGAGAGTAACAGGAAATCAAAAATAAGAAGTGGGCCCAGTGATGGATAGATGGCAGCTAGGTAATCAAGGGCAAGAACAGAAGAGCAAATGTTAGGGTAGAAAGAGCCACTAATGCCTAGTCAGCCAGACTAGCTTCTTTCTGGCCTAGTAATCCATGATAGAATGACGGACTCCAAGAAAAAGTGCCAAGGAAGCAGATTTCCCAGGATGAGATTCAATGTACTTTTATTCTAGTTGAAAGAGGTAAACATTAAAATGAAAAAAAAATCACGTGAAGTTCTCTCTTAGCTCAACATTACCGTGAATATGGTTAAATGTTGGCACTTAGGCACGGTTAGAAGTTTCAGTTTGTGATAACTGCTGTAGACAAGGTTCTGTGGGAAAACCTGTGGGGATCCCAAAGAATGATGTAAAAGTCTCAGCAGCAGGAAATGTGACAGGAAGAGAAGGCCTCTTTTTTATTTATTTATTTATTTATTTATTTATTTATTTATTTATTTATTTATTTATTTATTATTCTTCATATAATAATTTTTTCCTTTTCTCCATCTTTATTAAATTGGGTATTTCTTATTTACATTTCGATTGTTATTCCCTTTCCCGGTTTCCCGGCCAACATCCCCCTCCCCCCTCCCCCTCCCCTTCTCTATGGATGTTCCCTTCCCCATCCTCCCCCCATTACCACCCTCCCCGAAACAATCATGTTCACTGGGGGTTCAGTCTTGGCAGGACCCAGGGCTTCCCCTTCCACTGGTGCTCTTACTAGGATATTCATTGCTACCTGTGCAGTTGGAGCCCAGGGTCAGTCCATGTATAGTCTTTGGGTAGTGGCTTAGTCCCTGGAAGCCTCTTTAATGTCACTCTCTGTTACGTTCAACTCAACATAAGCAAACTGAACAGCGATTTTAATTATATTTTATATGTGTCCCAGAGCATATATTAAGTTTGAAATAAAATAAAAATTTTCTGTATCATCTTCATATGTTGTTGATTTTTTAGGATAAGAAGAACCTTAAGGTTTTTCTAACTTTAATCACTGATTCAATAAACACATGGGTCATTTCAATGGGACAAACACTTATTAGATTTGTGTGATAGACAATATGTTCAATAATGGGCTTATGAAGATAAATGAGATGTATTCCCTCAAGGGGCTGAGAAGAGTGGGGCTGAAAAACTGATAGATAATTAAAATTTGTTTGTTTTTCTCTTTTTAACTAGCTAAAGCATATCCCCTCCAATTCTGATATTTCCTCACAGCCTCAATTGTTTTTCAATTCAGCATAGAATCAATTGATAAAGAAAAGCAGCTTTAATCCCTGCAGCTCTTGCTTTGCATTCTGTTTGTTCTGTTTTAGAAAACCACGCATTTCAATAATACACAGCTTCCGACTTTCAATATGACTTACACTTATAAAAGATACTTTGCAATACAACTCCTGCCCCTGGAAGCTCAGAGATTAATGCAGAAGAGGCGACAGAATGATTGGAAATATAGCAAGGAGGGGTATATGAGAGCATTTGGAGGCAGGAGAGGAAGAAACTCTAACAGACATGTCAGTCTTGGATGGGGAAAAGCCCAGAAGGTCTCAAGTCTACACAAAGAACTACAGGCAACTGAAAAAAGCTTCCTTGGGCACGATCACACTAATTGGTTGTCTAGTACCAAATGGTCAGCCTCCCAAAACACCCAAGATTCAATATATGGACCGAACAGGTAAAATTTAGAGAGGGTTTAGAGGGAGGAAAGGGAAGAAAGATATGTTGTAATTATATTGTAATCTCAAAAAACAACATAAAATAAATAAGTATTAAAATGTTCATGCATATAAAAGAAATATATGCCTTTTTCAATTTGAAAAGTATAAACCTTAATGTGAAGCCCCATAACTTCTGTTCCAAATATCCGTTCTACTTTGGGTCTGGTTATTGTTGTGTGACGCTTTTATTTGTTTGTAAGGCTTTTTTTTTAAGTGATCAAGTCTCAAAAAGCAATTTGGAAGCTAAGTATATTTGAGAGCAGTTTTGACATATACTTTCCTGCATGTAAATGAGCATACCTTTGGTTTTGAATTAATAGTTAAAATGTGTGTGTGGTATCATCTATAATATGTTTGGAGGTGCATACTCTATTAGTTGACCTATGCTGCTCAACTGTCATGTACATTTCCACATGCAATTATTGTTTTGACAAGAATAATTGGAAATCACTTTCCTGGCATTTTCAATGCTTATCCATCCATAGCTATCCCCTTATGCAACTCTTGCCGTTTTCCCCCTGGATATTTTGTATCATTTGACTGCCATTTGTCCACCCTGTCCTTGAAGTTAAAGTGGAAGGAAGACAATTACCCTAGGAGATTTTGCTGCATTTTTAAATACTCCTCTGAGTCTAATTAGTACTGTCCATATGCATGTGGGCATTTGGCCATCCATGGAGGCAGACGTCATCCACTAACAACCATATCCATAAAGGTGAGTGACTCTCCCTCCAACAGCAGCCATAAGCTGCAAATGGCTTTTAGAAAATAAAAGGTGATATGAAGTTTGGAGGATTCAGGTTGGGGACCTTGCTGGGAGACAGATAGTAGTGAACTGATATGATCAATATACGCTGTATCGATTTACAGAGCATTCTTTTAAAAAACAAAACAATTGGTTTTTTTTTTTTAGAAAAGAATATGTTGTAGGAATGGATCAGGGTTCTTTTTGATTGAATTTACAACTCATTTTTGTGCTCTTTGATCCCAAAACTTCACCTACATCTCTGTTTGGTTTACAAGATTTCTTTCACATGTCTTTAAAGGTACAGTGAGGTAATTTTTGTCTGTCTGTCTCTCTCTGTGTGTCTCTTCCTTTCTTTGTGTCTCTCTGTATCTGTCTCCCTCCCTTGCTCCTTCCCTCTCTCCCTCCGTCCCCCTTTCTCTTCTCTCTCTCTCTCTCCCCCTTCTCTTCTCTCTCTCTCTCCCCCCTTCTCTTCTCTCTCTCTCTCCCCCCTTCTCTTCTCTCTCTCTCTCTCCCCCCTTCTCTTCTCTCTCTCTCTCTCCCCCCTTCTCTTCTCTCTCTCTCTCCCCCCTTCTCTTCTCTCTCTCTCTCTCTCTCTCTCTCTCTCTCTCTCTCTCTCTCCCCCTTCTCCTCTCTCTCTCTCTCCCCCTTCTCTTCTCTCTCTCTCTCTCTCTCTCTCTCTCTCTCTCCCTTCTCTTCTCTCTCTTTCTCTCTCTCTCTCTCCCCCTTCTTTTCTCTCTCTCTCTCTCTCTCTCTCTCTCTCTCTCTCTCTCTCTCTCTCTCTCTCCTCTTCTCTCTCTCTCTCTCTCTCTCTCGCGCGCGCGCGCGCGCGCTGTTGCTTTGCTCTTGGTTGGCTCCCCCCTGTGTGTCTGACTTTGGGTAAAAATGAGCACTGACTCCAAGTGTTAAGTCTTCTGAGGCTTGGTGCTGTTAGTCATGATTGAATACAGATGAAAACAACGGTATTGTGATTCGCTGGAAGCCCTTTGTGAGAAAATTGGCAGCAATCTCTTTAGAAAACCCTGGGTTGAAACACACTTAATAGTTTTATGAAAAATTAAAAGAATTTGATCTTAGGAGCTGAAACAGCATCCACTGCCAGAAAGTGGTTTGACGATAATTTTTATTTCATGTTTGCTGAATTGATTATGGTTTGTCTTTTAACTGCTTGACAAAAACACACTTAAAGTCAGTGGGGGCAGGAGTAGGTATACACAGGGGAGGTATCTTATAGAAGAGGACATATAACAGACTTCACAATCTCGTCCCCAAGGGTTTTTGGTCTTCATATCTATATTACCCATCAGAGAACGTGAATCTCACACTTATGCTGCCGGGGGGAATTGTCGCTTGCCACGTTTTCTGTCATATTCTGCTTAAGTTCACCTCAATGCCTATGAAAATGAGGACAATGGACTCTTAGTACTTTAAATGAATCAATCATCATAGAAAGTTGTCAACAAGCACAGACTTGTTGTCTCCTGGCTGGTACAAGAGGGAGGAAAAAAATCATCTCTAGAGATAGAGAAGACAAATTGTAGCTAAAGGAAGAGCAAACTCCCAACTACTGACTGCCTGCAGTATGCTCACCCCGTGCTTGTGACTCACTAGGAAAGAAATGTTTGCATGTTTTCAGCAGAGCCAATGGGACAAATAAACTTTAAGAACAGCCTCTCCAGCATTTGACTGTAGCGATTGTGGAAAGCACATCAGAGGGAGAGCATCACATCACACAGAGTCCAGAGACTGTTCAACTTGAATCCAGGTTCTGGAAGCGGATTCTCCTCGGGCATTAATTCTTTAAATTTAGGGATTTGACTTAAAAACCTACATACACCTGCCCCTCAAAACAAAACAAAGCAAATGTTTTAGTTCTCTCATCTACAAAAATGCTATTCTGTTTCTAGGGGTTCTAAACACTGGTTTGGTGAATCATAGATTTTTTTTCTTCTCTTAAATAAGGGCAAAGGAATTTAGAATACACACACAGACACACACTTATGAATATATATGTATATATATATGTGTGTATGTATGTATATATATAGGCATACATATATAGACATATGTGTATATGTACATATATATCTATTTTAAGGAAGACACAGTTCCTGGCTTTGAATTCTCAGTACTGAGAAGTAGTACAAGGAGGATTTTCTTACTCATTTTGTTGAGGATGCACAACTATTCCACCACTGTAACATGCTCCAAGAGCAGCTTGACTCAAGAACCATAGGAAACATGGGCTTCACGCCCCCCCCCCGCCCTCCCTTCCCTCACATCCGGTCTCTTTGTACACTAAGCTTTGTGGAGAAATTAAAGACTCTATCAGTTTCTAGCTTCTGCTGTTTTCCCTCAGTGATGTTTTCTAAGAATCTCTTCCAACAGAACACTTTTCACTTCCTTAGTTTCAGTCTCTATTCTTGCAAAAATCTCACCGGTTTACTAGAAAAGTGGAGTTAGGGAGCGTCTTGTGAAGATCTCTCAGGCGCAAGCGGGCTGGTGTACATCACCACTAGGTGGCAGTCTAACCACACACGCTTTTAATCAATGACATCGACTTTACGGATGAAAAATTTCACTTGCGTTCTGTTTTAAAACTGTTCCCCATTTTACCACTCAAATGAAAGGCTTAGCTTTCAGACCACTTGAATTTTTTATGTTGTGCTTTATAAAATCACAAAGTTCAGTTATTTTGTTAGGCATTCAATAATTTATAAGTCCCTTTTCTACCTCGTATAACGAGAAGCCAAATTCCGCCAATACATGAGTGGTAGTGAGATACGGGTATGTTTGCTTGGCTTGGCTGTTACAAAATGAAACACAGTTTGAAGCACTATGCTGTGATGGGGCCAGGTAAAAATTTAAAAACATCTCAAAAACTGTACAGAGATGTGAAGGGAAACGTTTTTGCCCTCCTGTGAAATACAGCAGAAAAATGACCTTTTGGTCCATTTATTATGGTAGATCACTGAATTTGTTAATTATCACTATGCATATATTAATTGAAGATATTCAGTATTTTACAATTTTTTTAAAAAAGTCCCTAAACAAATTTCTTCTCTGGAATGGGTGGGTATCTCCGTGTATGTGCTTGGCCCTAGAGGGTATAGCATTTATGTATGTGTCTGAGATTCTATAGATTCTGAAATCTCTTTTCTTAGATGTGAAGTGGCATTTCCATGATTCCAATCACTCAGACCAGAACCTCAAGCCCAATTTGTTTGAGGTTTTTCTTACAGGGAATATGTGGAAGTTCAATAAACAAAGCCCCAAATGTTTCTTGGCGCGATTCTTTGTTCAGGCAAATTCATATCCAAACACTAAAGAGGCAAATATTCAGGTGTGTCTTCCGGTAATAGAAATGACAGCAGTTCAAATCAATAACAGACAAATGAGCAAGCAAAAGGGAAACAGTGTTCATTATTTTTTTAAAGTTAGTACCTTAAATAGGGCTAGATATTTTCTCCTAAACCGTATCATCGCCTACACCCATCTCCATGGTATGTTTCTCATAAGGGTATTTCCATGCAACTGTAATGGACATCAAACACATTAACCAGTACTCCTTACCTTTTCCATTCTGCTTTCTTCACCTTCCTCTCAGCCTCTGTCATTCTCCTTGAGTGAGTGGTTCATCAATCTGTGGGCCAAGACACCTTTGAGGATCGAATGAACCTTTCTCAGGGTCATCTTATGTTTGGGGATCACCACAGTATGAGGAGCTGTATTAAAGGGTCACAGCATAGTTTTGCTTGTACTTACAAATGCTTTCATATTTATTGATTGATATATTTATTGTGCATGGCTGTGTGTGAAGGTAAAAGGCAAACTTCCCATAGGAACATTTTCTCCTCTCCTGATGCGGGTTCCAGGGACCAAATTCAGGGGGTCAGCTTGGTGGCAAGGACCGGTACCCATTGTGCCATCTCACGGACCCCATTTTCAACTTAGCTGGCTCTATATTTTGATAAATTCTGTAGACTCCTAATAGATCGTATAATACTAAGATGTAGATTTTAAATGATAAATGATATAGGAAAAATCAAATGCTTTTTTTTAAATGACTGCATTCATCTTTCTTTTAAGTAATGAGCTATGGTATTTACAAACATTAAACATCTATCAAACCCACACAGTCATTGGCTCCATAATTCCCTAGTCTTTCCATAGTAGTATCTTTTTCCCTTTTTGCTTTATATTTTTAATTTCTCATAGTTTCTGGTTTAAATCCTGTACGTGTAACTCTATAGATGTCTAGTACCTGTGAATATGTATCGAATAAATATCTAAAGTTAGCGATTCATAAAGGTACAGGAGTAAGCACTTTGTATTCTATGTCATAGCGAGAAAAATACAGATTTTTTCCCAAGTTACCTAGATGGTGTTTTATGTTTCCCCGTAACTGGATAGACTTCCCATGGACTACAAGCTCCTGACCTTCCCTTGACCAGGGCATGTGTCTGCCTGTGTGTCTGTGTGTCTGTGTGTCTCTGTGTCTGTGTCTGTGATTGTGTCTGTCTCTCTCTAAATTATGAATCATCTTGCTGTCTTTACAACCCAGGATTGTCTTTCTCAAGGACCTGGGAGACAAGTCTTGAAATGGAATCATGGATACAAGGGGTAAGGGTGGGGTCTGATCTGGTACGGTGTGGGAGGGGAACCGCCCAATGTCAGTCACTGCAAAGTGTTTCTTGCCTAGCCCTAAGCATACAGCCCATTTGCTCCTCAAGTCCTCCAGCACATTCCCTCTAGTTTCCCACCTCCAACTTAGTTCTTCCCAGCTTCCCCGTCTTTGTTTCAATGGAGTTGAGTCCAATTTGTCTCCATTGTGATCTTCCCAATTAAATCAGTTTTGCTGTTCAACTGTTCTGTCTAATTTTACTTGAGCCAAGTTTCTTTGTTTTTTTTTTTTTTTAAAGGAACAGAAGAGATACCCAAGTAGCTTGCACTGGTGGTTATTCAGGTCAGTGCTAAATCCCTGCTAGTGGCATCAAAGATAGTTATGTGTTTTATTTCCTTACAAATACTAACTTCATAAGTTAGAATATACTTCAACCATTTGTAAATGTTCGTAAATTCTGGTGGAAATGTTTCTATAAATTATGTAAAGCTCCGTCTGAACAAAAGATCATATTTATTATTATTTAATTGTCTTTGGAGTCAATCATCAAAATTATTATAATAGATAATTCACCCAAGTAAGTTTCAGTAATACTGTGTTGCTTATGTGCGTGTGTATGTGTGTGTGTGTGTGTGTGTGTGAGAGAGAGAGAGAGAGAGAGAGAGACAGAGAGACAGAGAGACAGAGAGACAAACAGAGACAGATAGACACAGAGAGAAAATGAATGCAGTGATGGCATTCTGGGAGACCACTAAGAATTAGATGCTCTTTTCCTCAGCATGCCCGTGCAATGCGTTAAGGATATCTCCAAAATACTGTCATTGTGCTTACAAGGAAAGGGATTCTATTGATAAGTTTGTTTATAATTGATAGACTGAAGTAGATTTTAAAATTCCACCTGATTTACAGTTCCAATTTTTAACACTAGTGCTTCACAGCTTTCCTGAAGTATTTAATATAAGTCCCCAGGAAAGCCTTAATAATTTATTATGTGTTCACAGTTTACACACGATAAACTTAATCAAATATTCTTGAGTCTCCCTTAATATGGCCCTAAAGTTCTAAAGTAATGACCAGATACAGTGAACAAACAAAGTATATACTTTGTTTTTGAAAGGAATATGCTTCTTTCCCATGGGGCAAGGCTTTTGCTTTGAAAATCAGAAACCAAAGCAATTCAAATATTTCTATCTGCAGCATCTAGGGCCCTGGGACCCAGCTCCCTTTGCCTGTTCATACATAAGCTGTCTCTTAGGATCCCAGGAAATCTCTCTGTAACTCTGCCCTGGAAATGAACTGCCCCTTGGGGTTATAACACCTCTTTCTCTATCCTTCTCTGACCTAGACTGCTCTGTGTGCTTTAGAGTGCATATTTAGCAACAGGGTCTGCCGTTCACCTATTTGAAGGTCAGTGTGCTGTGCCCTGCTGTCAGAAAAGACAACAAAATTAGATACCACAAAGAAAAATGGCCGCTAATGACCATACCTTTTGCTGTCACATCAAGACTACTCTGAGGATATGAATGATGGCATGCTTTTTTAGCTCACCTGGGCATGACACTTCCCTCTCCTTGTGTCCCTTGTCTTTCAGTGTCTATATTTTATCTTAAATTCATCTCAGCAGTCTAAATGACTACCTTGTAGTTTCCATATCACTTCAACTTTGGACATGATTGTAGAAAACAAGGGTCTTTAAAGACTAATAAAACACTTTAATACCTTGTTTTGAAAGTTCCTCATCCTCAGCTTGACTGCACAAATCACCCATTCACACTGCCCATGCCAGCAATGCTTTTGAATCAGGTTAGGAACTAATTAATGGGTGAATGAGGAGAGATAATCGAGCTTCTATACACAATGGATGATTAACCGGCCGCAGAGAATTAAATCACACCATGTCTAGAGAAGTGCATAGGAATGGCCACATGAAACAGAATGACCCAGGTACAGAAAAACAAACATGTTTTATTTTCCATTAAGAATCTAGATTAAGCGGCTGGAGAGATGGTTCAGCCGTTAAGAGCAGGCTGCAATTCCAGGGGACCCAGGTTTGATTTCTAGCACCCAGAGAGCAGCTCACAAGTGTCTGTAACTCCAGTTCCAGGGGATCCCGAACTCTCTTTTTGGTCTCCATAAACACTAGAGAGACTTGCATGCGGACAAATCACCTATACACATAAAACAAAAACAAAAATAAAATTACTAAGCATCTAAAAAATAATGTGGATGAAGTAACTGCCATGGAAATGCAGGCGGGGGCGAAGAAATGCAACCAAGAGGGGAGAAATGATCAAAGTACACTGGCTACATGTATGAAAATACCATAGTGTAACCTATTATTTTGTACAACTAATATACACTAATAAGCATTATTATGAAACACCCGCCATCCCTTTCATAATTGCTCTTTGATCTTGAACTGGTCTTGAGGAACCCACATATTTGGATCATGATCTCTGGTAATCCTTGACTGTCTTCAATCCATGCCACTTTAACTCAAGTTACTCATGTTGCTGTCTACAGTGTCACAAAGCGGTCTACAACAAAGACAAGCAGAAAATTCTCTCCTGCTTTTATAGGACTATCACTTAAAAGGAGAATGAAGGACACCAATGAAGACATTCTAAAGTACAACTTATATAAACAGCACTTGAGGACAAACACACACACAGAAGAGAGCTCATGAGACTGACTACTCAGAGATGTTGGAGGAAGCATGGATGTTGTCACATCCCACTCTCAGCTCTTTTTCCTTTATTGTAAAAACTTGTTTTTTATCACAAGGAAGAGTCCCTTTTTTGTGTGTTTCACTAACATCACCATTTCCCTTGTCCCTGGTATATTTTTAATACTCTACTTGGCACATACTTGAATTAATGGCTTGGTCAGTGGTGAAGTTGCTACAAATGGAAATCTCTAAAATCATGTAGGTGTCATTGGGATTTCATGCCGCCACTGGCAATGTAAGGGGGTAAAAGAGGCTCCTCTCGAGGATCTTACTATTCGTGATGGAAGGAACATATGATAAATCCTCGAATATATGGGTGGAAGGAATCTTTGATAGGTGTATGGATGTTTTATAAAGAAGACTAAAGAGCAGTTCCTCTAACCGAAATGAATTATTGGAAATAATCTAGATAGAGTTTGGATCTCAGTTAAACAGACTTCTTAGAACAACAGGGCGGAGACTGGACTTTTCTTCTCTCTTCCTCTACCCTACAGTTTCAAAGTCATGATTGGTTTCTATTATAACCATGTTTTTATTTTATAAGATTGAATTAATCATATAAAATGATACAGATGTCTTTTGAGAGACACAGCCAGAGCATGTCTAAAACAGAGGTGAATGCTAGCAGCAAACCACTGAACTGAGAATGGGACCCCCATTGGAGGAATCAGAGAAAGGATTGAAAGAATTGAAGGGGGTCGAGACTCCACATGAACAACGATGCCAAGCAACCAGAGCTCCCAGGGACTAAATCACTACCCAAAGAGTACACATGGAGGGACCCATGGCTCCAGCTGCATATGTAGCAGAGGATGGCCTTATTGGGCACCAATGGGAGGAGAAACCCTTGGTCCTGCCAAGGTGGAAGCCCCCTAGTGCAAGGGAGAGGGTTAAGGGGGTGACTGGGAAGGGGTACACCCTTATAGAAGAAGGGGTTGGGGGATGGGATAGGGGGCTTATGTCCAGGAAACCGGGAAAGGGAATAACATTGGAAATGTAAATAAAAAATAGCCAATTAAAAATATAATATAATAAAATAAAATGATGCTTTCCATTTTGACTTCACTCTTTCTCCACAGCAACAATTCGGTACTCCTTTAAATACAGGTTGGAAAAATATTTGTAAGGGAATTTGTGTAGATCCTTCCGTAGGTGCCCACGTGCTCCTTCTTTGGCTGAGCACATCAAGCCTTTTATCTCTGCTTAACTCTTAACGTGCTCGCCCTGTGATTCTAAAGCCTGAGCAATAGCTATTAGCTTATTGAGCCGGAGATAAAAGAGTCCTCATGATTAGGATGCTGTAGTCTTTGGAAAGAGTAGCTCTTGGAAGAACAACGCAAAGGTGAAGAAAGCTGGCTACTTCACTAGAGTACGCGCACCTGTGTCATTCTTCTCTGTCCCCCGTTCCCAGTGTTTCTGTTCTCCTCTTTGTGTCACTGATTGTCTCTGTCTGTCTGTCTGTCTGTCTGTCTGTCCGTCCTTCTTTCTCCCTGTGTTGTTTTTTCCTTCCCCCTATAAATTTAATTGAATTCAGGGGGGCACATCTGCTTAAAACTTTCTGTGCGACATTAATGATTTTTAAATTCACACTTTTGTAAATGACCCTGCACCAAATAAGTTTTACCATGCAAGTTAAAAGTGCTACTTGACTGGGTGATCATGCTCAGTGATTATTGATATACTAAAACCATTTTGCATATAAAGTTCTCTTATTTAAATATTAATCATTTGTGATTCGTTTTTCTCTATACAACATTGCATTTGCATGTCTCTGTGTCAGATGCTTTCATGATGCTGTAGTGGAGATCAAAAAATACTGGGCAGTGTCCATAGCAACAGCCTACATCACCATTTTATCCTACACATAACCAGCAATTTTAGTAATTACGTTCCTTGTATTCAGTCTGACCAGAGGTACACAAAAGGATCGTTGAAGGATGTGATCTATTTTCTCATTTCAAAATAGCAAAATGCTGAAGGAAAACCATTTTTATGCATACATGTAGATTTATCGAGAAGACAACATTTATTTTAGGCTGTGGTCTTTAGTGAAAGAAAGTTAGGGTAAACTAGCTGTTCCTCAAAGTGTGACCCAAATTATCTATTCTGAAATTAACTTGTTAAAGCAAACTTTCTTTACTATAGTCCTAAAAAATGTATTCTGGTAAAGTCCATTAATATGCATTTTAATAAGTTTCTTAGAGACTTTTATGCTTGTTAAAGATTAAGAACTACTGCCCTAGGGGTAATTTGTATTTATAATTCATAAAATACAGGCCAAGAGTTTCAAGACCCATTAGGGACTAAAAGAGACACTTATCAAAAGAAACAACTTTATTGAAACCGTAGTATAATATAAAAATTCTACAATAGAAAACTAAGCAGGAGTAAGAATGCCAACAAAGGAGCAGACATAGCTTGCTGTTTTCTCAATTATTCATACAAATACAAAGTTCTACTCTCCTAGAGCATATTCTGAAGCCTTCTTAGGAAGATCAGACTTCCCAGGACATCTAAATTGAGTTATAGGGATTCTTTCAAACCATCGCTCTAAGGAGACTGAGCGGTTTCAGACCTACTTCCCTGTATAATGATCTTACTCAAACATGAATTTCTTTACCTATAATTTCTAAGGCAGAAGAAATGATATTAACACTCTCAGAGCTATTCATCCCTTAGATAGCCGGTTTTGTAAAACTATCCCAAGATTTTGGAACTCTTTGGGTTCCATCTCAGACTTTCCCACTGAGAGAACACATTTATTAATATTCCCCATTTTAAGTTTCGCTTACCTTTAGGATTCAAACGTGTTTAAAGCTAGTGGTCGGCAGATCCAACATTGCAAACATTGGCCTTACTGAGTGATTTGCTCAACTCACTTAATGGGAATATTCTATAGCGTCTTAGAAATGTTCCTATAAGCAGGAGTTTTAGCAACAAATCGGCACTATCTCAGCAAAGGAAAGAAATAAAACATTTAAAGATCTTTTGATTAGCTTATCCATGTTTGTGACATTGAATAATTCCATAATATTTTTTCTCATCTGTCTGGGCTAGCTAGGATCAATTGTTTCATGTAATTCATGTCTGGAGAGAAGGTTACAGTTTGAGACTTTGATATAAACTCAACTTATTGATAAAGTCTTCTCTCGAGCCAGGGCCTTGAGCAATATTCATGTCTATTTGAGTTCTTAAAAAAAAAAAACACACGGAATGGCTCAAACATTACCAATGACAATCTGTTGTCAACTAAATTAGATTAATTTTATTTCAATTTGACAGGGAAGACTATCTCTTCTAAGTAACTAGGATGCTTCCTGTTTTTAATTATATTACATTTATTAAGTATCTGTCTGTATAGCTTATTTTGATGTACATTGTTTAATGTCCCCTCTCTCTTTGTGAGTTTCTAACAGCCATATTTCTATAGGAGGGTGTAGTGATTTGTGGTAGTAGATGAATTTCTTTCTTTTTTTTTATTGGATATTTTGCTTATTTACATTTCAAATGTTATCCCCTTTCCTGGTTTCCCCTCTGCAAACCTTCTATCCCATCTCCCCTCTTCCTGCTTCTGTGAGGGTGCTCCCATACCCACCCACCCAATCCCACCTCACTTCCCTGACATTCCCCTACACTGGGCCATGTACCCTTCCCAGGACCAAGGCCCTCTCCTCCCATTGATGCCAGATAAGTCAATCCTCCGCTACATGTGCAGCTAGAAACATAGGTCTCTCCATGTGTACTCTTTGGTTGGTGGTTTAGTCCCTGGGAGCGCTGTGGGGTCTGATTGTTGATATTGTCTGTGTGAATGTATATTATTGACATGAGCATAGCCATGTCCAGGACCCCAATGCTTCAAATCCATATGAGTGAAAAGACCTTTCCATGGTGAGGTTGAATAGAAAAGCTTTCTCATGGTCCAAGTACAAATGGGTGACATCGTTTATACTTAGTAGACCTAGTGTGTGCAGAAAGCATCTACCCAAGTTTTTTAATCTGGGATGCTGACACTGTATGCAGAAACTATCAACCCGAGCATCCTCTTCCAGTGTGTCTGAAAACTGAGACTGATCCTTTTAAGGGTCCTCCCATGGAGATTAGCTAACCTGCCTCTCTTTCCTTGGAGAGGTTGATAACAAATGGAATTTTCAGTTATTGTTGGCATGACTCCATCAGATCATATGGCCCACCTGATCCCAGGTTCTCTCTCTCTCTCTCTCTCTCTCTCTCTCTCTCTCTCTCTCTCTGTGTGTGTGTGTGTGTGTGTGTGTGTGATTTCTCTGTTCTCCATCATCCTAGCTAGATCAATCACCAAGCTACGCAGCTTGGTGTAGTGGTTTGAATGGGAAATGTCTCCCAGCGTCTTGGGAATCTGATTACTGGTTTCCCACTTGATGACACTGTTTGGGGAGGTTTAATGGGTCAGCCTGGCTGGAAGAAATATATGGTTGGTCATGTGCTTTGAGGTTAAAAGCATCACACTGTGGACAGTCTGTGCCTGCTGCTTTGCACACTTGGTTTGAAGATGAGAGATTCCCAACTTGCTGCTGCTGCCACCATGTTTTCCTGGCACCGCCATGAGTCCCATCACAGTTGTCTTATACTTCTGAAACCATCGATCAAATAAACTCTCCCTTCTGTAAGTCACTTTGCTCGTGGTGTTTTATCACAGCGACAGAAAAGTAATTAATATGGGAGCTGAGGTGGTATCCTGTAGCAGTTTTTGAAGGAATGTGAAAGACTTTGGGTCTTGGAAATAGCAATGTGATTTGATGCAGGTCTTAGCTGGTTGTTCTAGTACGAACCTGGAAGATAATAGTGAAGGTCAAAAACCATATGGGGTGTGGAGGCTGAGAGAGATGCTTCAGAGGGAAGCAAGGATTTTAATACCATACTGGTCTAGAGGCCATTCACAGGATGTTTTGGAGTACAGCTCTCTTCTGCCCTAATCCTATAAAGTTGCCTGCTGCTAAGTTAAAATGTAATGGACTAATTTATTTGGTGGAGGAAATTTCACCACAACAGAATGATGAACCTATCACATGGTGGCCAGGGATAACACTTGTGTTAGTCTTAAATGCAAAAAGAGCAAGTAGGTCAGAAAAACAAAATATGCAGTTTGGAAAGAAAAAGAACAGTAAGAAGCTCGATGTTACAGCCAAGGCCTGGGATAGAAGAGAGAGGTAACCACTAAGATTACTATCGAAGAGGAGACACTTGCTCTATGCTGGAACAAAGGGTAAAGATGACTCAGGGTGAAACACTATCTTGTTAAGCCATCCTGGTGCGGAAACAAAAAAGGGAAAGACCTAAGGAGTTTGCTCCCTCTGGGAAGCACCTATATCAAAAGCTCTTGCTAGTGTGATTCAAGTGGGTGGGAGGTAGTAAGACTTGTCAGTATTATTTGTGTAGTGTTGGCCTATGAGGCAAGGGGGTGTAGAAGTGAGGGTGTCATAGATTCTTTCTCCACAGTGTAGAAGGGAGGTCAGGCTGCATGTAGAAATGGAGTCTTACGATGTTGGTGATGCATAGTACAATGAGACACACGTCATCCAAGAGAGCTGCCGTACAGGGCATGAAATCCGCCAAAGAGAGATGTTTACTGTAGGTAGCAAAGTTGGAAATTCAGGATTCTTTATATCCTTGGGATTTAAAGGTCTAGGTATCAGACATGAAACCATATTTTTGTCCTCCTAGGTTTCAGTCTTGCTTTTGGCCCAGTATTTTCGTCATATACCCGAATCCTCAAGTTTGGAATCATAATACATAAGCAGTGCCATTGCTTCCAGGGACTAAGCCACTATCCAAAGACTATACATGGACTGACCCTGGGCTTCAACTGCATATGCAGCAGTGAATATCCTAGTAAGAGCACCAGTGGAAGGGGAAGCCCTGGGTCCTGCCAAGGCTGGACCCCTAGTGTAGGAGATTGTGGGGAGGGGTGGTAATGGGGCTGGATGGGGAGGGTAACACCCATATAGAAGGGGAGTGGGAGAGGTTAGGGGGCTGATGGACAGGAAACCGAGAAGGGAAATAACATTCAAAATGTAAATAAGAAATACTCAATTTAATAAACATGGAAGAAAATAGTTGGACATATATCATTTGCTTTTTGATTTTATAGGAGGTAACAGGAGATCGCTTTGGGTGTCAGAAGAGGCTTTAGACATCAGGGCTTTAAACGATGCTACTGTGAAAGGCTATTGAGTCTGGACTAAATATATTTGGCTTTTTGCTCTAACAGTGGATCTGTGGGAGCCAGGGAGTAGAATGTGGTGATTTGAATTAAAATAAAGTCTTATACATTCAGGCATTTGGACACTTGGTGCCCACTTGGTGTGGCTGTTTGGAGAGTTTATAAAGCGTGTGGCTTCGTTACTGTGAGAAGAATTGAGAGCTCAAAGGCCTGTCCTACTTGTAGCTTTCTCTCTGTCCATGGTTGCAATTGTAATGCCGTACCTCAATTTCCTGCTACTGATATCATGGCTGCTGCTTACTGATTTACATCCCTGTCATGGTGGTCAATGTCTTTCATCACAATGGCATCAAAGTAACCAGTACAAAGGAGTGGTGACTTTACACTGGAGGATTTGGGGCAGACTCAACTCCATCTCATCTGAACTACTCTTCTCTTTCGCTTTCTAAGTGCTGTTCAGCACATCACCTGTCTGACCATTCACGTCTCTGGCATCTACCAGGCCAGTTGGCTCCTTTATCTCATCTATGGTGAAATATGTCTCAAAAGATCCTTGGTGATATATTTTCCCATGTCTTAAGGGTAACTCATAATGATAATGATAAAAATAAATAGTAATAGTGACAATAGAAAGCTTACAATGTAACTTTCATTTCTCTTTTTAAGAGAATTGTCAGCAGTAGCATTACAAAATGTGCCTTGTGTCAGAAGACAGAAGGTCTGAGGTGTTTTGCCTGGGGAACATTCTTAGTACTAATTTTTATTATTAATCTGATTGCTTTAAGTATTTTATGAGTTTAATTTTTAGAATACTTATTTGTCCCATCTGTTTTCCACTTCCAGAAATTTCTCTCATACTGCTTCAACTTTTATATTTGTATATATATGTTAATGGCTCCTAAATCTGTTACCTTCTCCCCCCAGTGTATCCCCATGAGTGCTGGTTCAGTGATGCTCCATTAATATATCTAACAAGCTTCTCCAGGGCAATTGTATATCTATTTTTACCCCAATCACTTAATTCGTTTTTCTTATAACACCTATCCTCCAGCATTGGAGATTATTATTTTTTTTGCTTTATGCCACATAATTTTGTAATTCAGATTCTTCCATATATTGTTAACCATTTTCACATTGAGGTTACAAATGCCACTTAGGACTTATCAAGGAATCATTTGTGCATTTGTCACCAGTCATTGATTTCAGCTGTTTTCTCCAAAAATAAAAAGGTAGATAATAGATTTTTATAAGTCAATGAACCCCACTAATATATCTATAATGCACATTTCTTTTAATTAATTAATTAATTAATTAATTAATTAATTAATTAATTCAGAGACACGGCCTCACTGTGTACCGCCAGTTGGCTTGGAATTTGCTATGTTGACTAGACTGGCCTTGAACTCACAGAAAGTCACCTATCTCTGTCTTCCTAGTGCTTGGATTAAAGGCATGGACCATTATGCCTGGCCCATGGTGTACTTAACAATGACTCATGTGATGTTGTGGTTCTGGGGATGAAATGACTAAAAGACTTTGTACAGAGCCCTCAGAAAAGTGTGTCAAGGTATTCTTCAAGAAAGAGCATTACAACGGAAGTTTAATGGGCTCTCTCTGTGGGGCACAGTGGCAGGTGGAGCAAGCATGACTTCGGTGACAGACTGAACTCCAACTATCATGGTTGTTTATGATTTGGAGTAATTTAGTTTGTCCCAGAGCATTGGTTCACTAAACATTAGTTTGCTTTCTATCCTCAGCTTCAAAATTATATATGCTTAATGCCTTTAGATATGGCCACTTAGAATTATTTTGAGCACAATCATCCACACCTGCACATAATTATGGTTCTGCTTGAAGTTATTCAGCCCGCAATGGAGGTTGCTTCATAGATTAGTTGTTATGAAATGTTTTTCAGACCACCTGCTGGGCTTTATGAGTTTACTGGAGTGGTGATTTGAATTTTGATACATTTATGGCCAGTTTGCACTGATGTACCATGATGAGTTACATCCACTTAACAGGCACTTAGCAAATGCCCTTGTGAAAGTGAGAAAATGTGAACGATTGCTCTACACATTTCATTCTTTGTGAGAGCATTGGCAAGGCTGATGAATAATTAATCAACTAATTGTTGCCCATTCAACATTCTCCTTGTGGAAACCAGATGAGTTCTTTTATACATGGTGAAAAGTACTTAAAATCCCATTTCAGTTCAGAAGTAGAGACATGAATTGTTTTTGGTTCTCTGGCTTAAGAACCAAGATTGCTTGTATAGCCCCTTTGACCCCTAACAAACAAGACTCTTCCCTTTTGTGTATCGTGAGCAACTTTATACATGACCATTTATCCTGTGTATCTATTTACGAAGTGTTTGCTTCTGTTGAATCCATTGGAAGTTCAGAACTTTGGACGTATTGACTTTCATTTATTTATTTTTTTTGTCTCAAGGGTTCTAATGTAACATAGTTATATTAAAGCCTTCTGCAAAGATTTAATAAAATTAAACACAAGAACATAGCAGTAAGCTGCAGTATTCCAGACATTTATATTCTTCCTAAAATCAGCACATTTTCGGCAAGCATTTACAAGACTTTCCTCTTTTTTATATGTTCCAGCTTTAGAGCGAATTTCTTTTTAAATTTCCGTGGATTGCTTAGGCATGATCCCCTTTTTGATGAACCTATATAAGAGATTTGGGTAGGATAACATCTGTAACACAAATCTGGATCTACCCGAGTGAAACCAATTTAAACTTATTAAATTGCTGTAGCATTGCAGGGGCGCTGATTAAGAGCTCCTCCATCCAGGAGTTGAATAATTTCACTGCCACTTCAGGCCATTCGGTGTTTTACATTATCTCTAGTGGTGTCCTTTCAGATTAAACATGATCCTATTAAGCCATGCTTCTGGCTTTTCGGGCTGTATACACAAGGTTGAGGAATGCTTTACTGTTAGTTGTGGCCACAGTTCTTAATTCTTTGTCTTCTGTATCTGCCACACTTGGGCAGTGCTGTTGTTTGACTGTGAAGTGTTTCTTGTACGCTCATGTGGTTGAACCCTTGGTGCCCTGTGCTGGTGCTATTTGGGAAGACTGTGGTACCTTTAGGAAGTGGACCTTTTGCTCGAAACAGTGGCTGATGGTCCTTCAGGTTTCATAGCCCATCCCACCTCCTGTCCTCTCTCTATTTCCTGACTACTGCTGCAGTGCAGCTACCTGTCCCTGCTACATGATGTCTCTGATATAGAGGAGTGTGTCCCCTCAAACTGTAAGCCAGGCTCAACCCTTCCTTGAAATTGCTGTGTCCAGTGTTCTGTGACAACAAGTAGAGTAAATATTGCAGGACATGAATACGCACATGACTTCCTCTTTAGAAAACAATGAAGATGTCATAAAATGTCAGAGAGCAAATGCCCTCAGGACACATCGTTCTTCAACTTAACTTCCTATTGTCCAAATTTGAGTATGTTGAAAAAAATCCAGTCTCCCACCTTAGAAAGCCCTACAAAAATTTTATACATGTATGCCACTGACCCTGATATTTTGGGGAAGATATTTGAGGGTTGAAGACTTATGTAGATGTGACCCCCAACTCTGCTGCCTACCTATACTACTACTGAGATTTATGTGAGAAGAGAATTCTTCTTCTTTCACATCGATGTATGTCTCCACCAGAAGAGTAGGGCACTGCTAGAGAAAACAGCGAACAGTCAATAACCTGCTGTAGCAACCCAATGGATTCAAACCCCAGATTGAAGATATCATTTGACACATTTGATCACCAATCTTCATAATCCTTCCAGAAGTCCCACAACTGGACCTCGGTAATGGACATTCTTCTACTCATTTCTTCTTTAGGCTCCTTCAGCCTAAGGTTTTTTTATCTAAAAAGAACTGATATTGATAGTCCATGTCTGTTATAGTTGCTGTGGAGTTTAATGGGATGGTTTATGTCAAGAGCATAATGAGTAGCAGCAACACAAACGGTGTGTAATCTTACTAGTTTTCTATGACAATGTAGTGGAATGGTTATTTAAAATCTGTTCCAAGACAGTTCAGTTATTGGTTACTTACCACAAAGTCATAAAAGCATATAGGATATATTTTCTATTTCTTCTGCCCTCTCTCTGTGTGCCTCTTTCTCTGTCTCTGTCTCTCTCGGTTTCTGTGTCTCTTTCTATTTCTGTGTGTCTCTGTCTTTCTGTGTCTCTCTGTGTGTCTCTCTGTCTCTGTCTCTGTCTGTCTGTCTGTCTGTCTCTGTCTCTGTCTCTGTCTCTGTCTCTGTCTCTCTCTCTCTCTGTGTGTGTTTGTGTGTGTGTGTGTGTGTGTGTGTGTGTGTGTGTGCATCTTAGTACTGAAGGGAAGGCAAGTTTGAGAGTCTTCAGGTAACATCCATCAAGCACAGTAATTATCATTCATCTCAGTTTTGTGTAGGAGGCTGCCCAGCCAGAGAATAGATTGTTGTAACAAACATATATGGGAGTCTTTCTGTATGTCTAACTTCACAGTAAATGCTCATAGATACTAATACTTATAACTGTGAAATAAAACATGTTATTTATACCCCCTTTCGAGAACATAAACCGAGGCATGTGGAAATTAAAATATTCCAGTGAGTGACTGATGGAGCCAGGCTTCTAGCCCCTGTCCTGTGACTCTGGATGCTAGTTCATCATGACGTAGGTGGCATCTGCTACAAGGAACTTTGTCTTCTGATACTTAGAATCTCTGGGCAAACAACTATAATCACTCTTGCATTACGAATGGAACACAGGACTAAGTTATGCAATGAGCAGCAAAGGAGCAAACCAGAGGTAGAGCCAAGAAAACAAACAAACAAACAAACAAACCAACCAAGCATGCCCTTCCACAAGGTAGAATAAGTTAGTTTCAGGATTTTCTGGCTGGAGCTGAAGTATCTTCCAACACTTTATGACCTCTGATATTTTTCTTCTGTCCTCATCCTAAAACAGACACTCCCTTGTGAATTCATGCTCTGTATTTATTCAGCCCAGTTCTGGTTCAATGACCTGTAGGGAACAAGGAAGGAGACTTTCCTCTCCCCTCTGCCATTTTTATTTCCACTATGACTCTGCTCCATGATGTGTAGCCATTAAGGAAGACCACATTTCATTCAGTATTTGCTTTCTCACCTCATTTGAACTTCTGTTCTCTGTTTGAGTTTA
Source organism: Rattus norvegicus (assembly GCF_021556685.1). NCBI lineage: Eukaryota > Metazoa > Chordata > Mammalia > Rodentia > Muridae > Rattus > Rattus norvegicus. The sequence continues at coordinate 45,308,838 of NC_141540.1, forward strand.
ATGGTCTAGAAAGTACTCCAGTAGAAAAATCTGGGACAAATGCTGGGCTCAACTTTTATGTTTTTCTGCTTAGGAGAGTCACAATTTTGCACTGGCTGATTATGCCTAAAAATAGTTGTCTCATAGGATTGGTCGAGTGAAGGATTATTTCTAGTGTGAAAGGAAACCTTGTACCAGCTGTTCCATCAAATCTGGAGGCAAGATTTTGTTTTTTTTTAACTGATAAGTAACTTTTTAAAAAGTATGTAATTATTTCATATTGATATAATTCCTTTCTAGGCTCCCAAATTTTCCTTTTCAAATTACTCTACTTGTACATAATTATCTATTTATTTGTCCATTTACTAACAACCCTAGAATTTCACACGTGATATGTGGTATAAGAGTTTTTAGGGTAGAAGTATTCATGTGAGAATAATTTTATATTTAATAAAATATAGAGAGGTGCTGTGAAGGTGATTACATAATATTTCCCTCACTTCATTTTCTGCACACTTCATAATATTGATCAGAGACAGGCCACTACCATTGTTTTGTGGATCTGGCATAAGCTTGCCTGTAACCATACATTCACTCAGTAGACAGATACTGATGACATAATAAAGGTCATTTCCATTAGAACATTTATTCTATTTCTTTACGTTCAAGAGAACAAGTTATTGGTAAGGATGCTTAACCCGCTTGCTTGACTCTCTAATTGTAGAAGTGATTTCCTGCCAAAATCATTAGAATCCAGTGATAACATTTAGTACCCACAGGAAAATTTGGCCATTAAAGAAGATTTCCTGGAAACAAAGCATCTTGATGGGATTTTGTATGTATGTATGTCATGCTGGTGTGTTATGCGTGCTTCTATCCATGGGTCTTGCCCAAATTTTAATGTTGGGTTGAAAACAATAAAAAGTTGTGGCTAAAAAGTCTGCAAACAGTTGTTTCTGCAAGTCAAAAACATAAATATTACTTTTGTACGTAAGAGAATTTCTAGTGAATTGTAAAATTAAATTATATTATTGTAAATATTGTACTTAAATCTAACTATTTGCTGAAGCAGAAAATTATGAGATATAACATTGGATTTAAGAAAGATGGTATCAAGAGGGTGAGACATCATTCAGTCAATTTGGGCAATTTTTATTAGCTCTACTATAAACCTATGAGGATCTTAATGATTTTTTTTTTAGAATTTTTTAGGTTTATGTTAGTATATATTCTGGAAACTTTCATTTAAATTGGAAATAATATGATTTTAAGAACTTTGCTCTCATTCCCCATGCTACTGAGATTGTTTAAACAAATGTGAAAAATAGTGTTTTCATAGTGAAAAATATGTTTTCATATGAAAAATAGTTTTCATAATAGAAAAACATTCTATTATCTTGAGTATACTTACATTTCTAACATAGTTGAGTGAAATTACCATTATGATTTTAACACTTATTTACCTACATATGTACTTACTAATTTGTGTGTATGTGTACATACATGTATGTGTTTTGTATGTGCATACATATGCTATGCTATCCTTGTGAAATTCAAAGGACAATAAGTACTCTCCTTCCACCATATGGGATCTGAAAATTGAACTCAGGTTGGCACCAAATGCTTTACCTACTGAGCAATCATGCCAGCCCCATTTTTCTTACTTGCTCTCTTAATTTCTCACTATCATGAGTTTGGTAATTCAATATATTGCTATTGTACATTCATAAAATCGAAAATACAATTTGATGAGTACCAGTTTCATTATTTTCCTCAAGAATCAAATAGGTTTGGTCAGGGCAAGATACAGACATTCACCCCTGGTCACACATATCATTCTGCTCAAATGATTCAATATTTAAAACAATTGCAAGCTTACAGTCCAATCTCACAATTGCAACTACAATATGTATTAAAATGAAATTTAGTAGTTTAATTCTTTTTTAACTATTGATATTCAAGTCAATACTCAAGACCCTTATGGGAGTGCTTTATTACTAGACTTATTGTTCAAGGCCATTTTTAATTGTAGTAACTAATTTTAATTTCTCCTCCTCCTCCTCTTTTCTCTCTCTGTCTCTCTGTCTCTGTCTCTCTCTCTCCACACACACACACAAACACACACACACACACTCACACACACACACACACACACACACACACAAATTTATACATTAGACCAAGAGGTTGTATATATTTTCACCAAGTTACATTTGCTAATTCCGATAAGAATTCCATTAGTGTGATCAAGAATGTTTAAGATGATGTCCATTTTACCTGATTTTCTACCATTTAGTTTTCAGCTCTCTCATTTCTGCAATGGTGAGTAATTCCATTGAAACAAAATCAAACCAAAGAAATCTTGAGGAAATTCTCCAGCATTCTAGGTACTTTTAGTGCCTGTTTCCTGTGTGAGTCACTTGAAAGAATGCCAGTCATTGAAAATTCAATTTGGGGAAGTTATTTTTTCTCAGAGTGCATTGGCTATTTGCTTAAGTGGGATGAAAAAGAATAGAAAGAATAGCAACAATTTACATGTTTCCAGTTCATTCTGTCTGGAGCAGAATTATTAGTTATTGATTGCAAAGACTCTCAAAAGTAAAGATAATGATTTCTTATTTGCGCAGAGCAAGAGCTGAAGACCTGAGGTACAGAGTAGTGAAGAAGGTCCTCCGCTATTCTGACAAGAAGGCTAGAATCGCTTATTTGAACATCAGTAACGATAAATAGATATTGGAACCTAAGTCGAAGCCATAAAATAGTAATTATATTACGCTAGCACTTCATAAACCTCTTTTCTATCAATGTTTATTTTTGGCTTTCACAGCCATATTGAGAAGCTAAGCTTGAGCAGTTGCTTCATGTTTTATTGTTAAAAAGAATGCGAAAGTCTGAGTTCTGAGCTAACTTTTCTAAGTTCACGTCCTTTTAGTGTGATATACCGTCTTAGTTAGGGTCTTATTGCTGTGAACAGACACCATGACCAATGTCAGTCTTATAAAGGACAACATTTAATTGCGGCTGGCTTACAGGTTCAGAGGTTCAGTCCATTATCATCAAGGCGGGAGCATGGCAGCATCCAGGCAGGCATGGCACAGGAGGAGCTGAGAGTTCTACGTCTTCACCTGAAGGAAGCCAGGAACAGACTGAGCATCCCCAGGCAGCTAGGAGGAGGGTCTTCAAGCGCATCCCCACAGTGACACACTTCCTCCAACAAGACCACACCTTCCAATAGTGCCACTTCCTGCACCAAGCATATGTAAACCATCACATATACATACATACATACATTTGTGTTTTTTAAATATGTATTTATTACGTATATAGTGTTTTGTCTGCATGTGTGCCTAGAGTCCTGAAGAGGGCATCAGATCTCATTCTAGATGATTATGACCCACCATGTGTTTGCTAGGAGTTGAACTCTGGAAAATTAGTGCTTTTCACCTCCGAGCCATCTCTTCAGTCCCCTATATTTTCTATCCATTTTGAGCATTTCCTTCCATGCCATGTATAATGCTGTGTGTTTTCACATATGTGGAGGACCATAGGATAGCATCGTTGAGCTAACTTATTACCTGTAATGATGAGATTGCCCGACGGACTAACTGTAGCACATATGAGGAAGTACAACAAACATCTTATTCAAATTTTAATTCTTTACTTAACTAATATAAATAAAATCTCCTAAACACTTTTGAGAACTCATAATCACCAGTACAATACTTAGTTATTGTTAAGTGTGGTAACATTCTGTACAAGTGCCTAAGATATTGGGCTAAATGCACCAAGAGTACTAAATACAATCTATTATATTAGATGGCCTAATATTGTGTGTGATTCATTCCCTTAAAAAGGTTGTATCTGAAAAACACTTGTATATACATAACCACAAAAAGCAACTAGCTATTATTATCCTATATTTCTTGCCCATTTTTTTGGGGGGAGTGGTATTTTTATTTTCTCTTTGCAAACAATTTTAAGTTTCCTATACCTTTTTTTCTTTCATCTATTTTTTAAAAAAACTTGCTAGGCAAATTATTTTGTTCTCTTTCCTTCCTCTTTGGCCTCTTCCTCCCCCTCCCCCTTCCTCCCTCTTCCTCTTCTTTTCTCCCTCCTCCTTCTCCCCCTCTCCCCTTCCCATCCTCTTTATCCTCCTTCTCCTCCATCTATTCTATTATCTCATACATTACATCCTGATGCAGTTCCCTTCTTTGGTGGTTTGAATAGGTCCCCACCCTACCCCTTGGCCCCCCATTGCCTCCAGTATTTGAATGCTTGGTCTGAGAGGCGTGGCACTATTAGGAGGTGTGGCCATATTGGAGTGGGTGTGGCCTTGTTGGAAAAAGTGTGTCACTGTTTAAGTCAGCTTTGAAGTCTGCTATGCTCAAGGTCTGCCTAGTGGAGAATCAGAGCCTCTTCCTAGCTGCCCCCTAATCAAGATGAACACAGCTCCTCCAGCATCTCCACCGCGTGCCCACACGCTTCCTGCTACGATGGTAACGGACTGAACCTCTAAAACTGTAAGCCAGCCCAAATTGAATGTTGACATTTATGAGTTGCCTTCTTTATGGTTTTTCTTTACAGCAATAAAACCCTAATTAAGACACTCTGTGTCCTCTCCGCACAGTCCCCTCCACCCCCTCCCATATTACCCAGATACACCCTCTCTTCCCCTCCCCTCAGAAAAAGAGTACTTTTACCTTTTTAGAAGGAAAAACAAGTCTAGAAACTTAAGGTCAACAAGTTATGCTGTGTTTCTTCCAACAACTGTAGTTTATCCTGTAGACTTTGGAGAAACCATCAGCAAGTCCAAACACTCCCTTATTTCCTAAGGGTACCTTGTACATCATCGGCGTTTAACTATCATTGGAGCATGACACTTTTCAGTTTAGTGCGCCTGTATCCAGGACCTGACATTTTGCGGTCATTCTTACATTTATAGACTGCTACTGACCGGATCAGGACATGCCTGTATCTTCTGGAGACTGGATTTTACCACCTCTCGATTTGCCACTTTGGCATAATGTTTACTGTTATTGAATTTAAAACAATAAACATTAAGGAGTTTTTACCTGTCTGAAGTAATGTATCAACCTTTTATATAGGAAATTTATATCTGAAAGAGATTTTTTTGTCCTTTAAAGGGATTTGTAACAGGAAGGGGAGACAAATTTTACTACTTGAGAAACTTTTATCTGCATTTGGTCATTTTTAGCCACCATTTTCCTACCCTATCCCAGAAATCCCACATTCCTGTCCTATCTGTATCTCAAGGTAAAGTCCTAGCTTTAATTATCTATATGATTTTGTAATTTCATATTTTATGGGATGTCTTTGCACAGGTATGAAATTGTTAATCAGTTTTACATCAGTTAATAAAGCTAGAGAGTCGCACAGCAGATACATGTTTTCCTTCCTCTGTAGTTAGTGACATGTGCTAAGTAGCATTATAGTTATTGAGCAAGAAGCACAGGTGAAAACGTCTTTTTTTCCCCCAGAAAAAGTCACTTATAGTGGGTAAAAACCAGCCCCATGAGGCTGTGAGGCATGTCCACAGTTGCATAAAATGCTATTTTGGGGGGAACCTTCTAACAGAAATATGCTCAGGAATAGCAGCAAGTCCAGTGGATCTCTTTGCTTACAGTAGCTTCTAAATTGGTCAGATTAAAAATGGATCTGATTCATCTTCAGCTAGTATTAAGGACGTCTCATACATATGGAACCCATAGGAGCTACTGTCTAGTTCCACATACAACTCTAATGGGTTAATAAAAGGTGGAAATTATTTCATGAATACTAAAGAGGGTTATTCAGGAACAGGTGTGGGATTCAGGATTCTTATGGCCAAGTGAGGATCAATCTCTATAATCTGGAAGTCATGAATTTAAACAATTTAGTTGCAAGAATGCAGTTTTTATTTGTAAAGACATTTGATAAGAGATTCATTTCCTATTGAAATATTTTGCTAGAATCAGACAATGACCATCAGATGTAGAACTGATTCAGAAACCAGAAAAGAGTCGGATGTGGTGTCTAGAGTCATTGATTTAGATGCTCACGTCCTTACAATCTTGCTATTAAAGAGTCTTTGAGTTTTAATCAATAGGAATTTTGTCCACATCCTTCCTGTACTTACTCTTTCATATCGGTGAGTATTACGTTTTGTTGTTGGATCCTAATGTCTGCTCTTTGCAATGGAAAGGTCTGGTCAAAATACTTGTTATTTATATCTGGTTTGCAATTACAGAACATTTTGCCATATGAAATGATCCAGGTACAGAAAGAGAGACACTGTCTGTTCTTACTCAGAGATATAATTGGAAATGATTGAACTCTGAAGGAAGAGAGTAGAACAATGGTTATTGGGCCTCTGCAGAAAATAAAATAAGGATATGATGGTCATGGGATTTACATCCTTAGATCAAAGGAACTTTTAAACAGAGTGAATGCATAGACTTGTGATAGGACGAATGGGAGAGAGTATTCATTTCAAAGTTACCAGGGTTCTGAGGATTGGTGTGAACTGCCCACCCGAATGATCACATCTTTGAACCCTTATTTCCAAGATCGTGCTACTGTGTGAGAAGGTCATACAAACTTTAGGAGAGAGACTTTGGAATGAACGTGGTCACTGGGGACAAACTTGAAGCTTAACAGCTTAACCCCATAAAGAGTGTTAACCATTTGAGTTGATAATTAGGTTAACTGTCTGACTTAATTATTTTGCATTGTATTCACAAAGCAGAGAAAAATTTCATAGCACATACATTTATAGATTTATAAGTTGTACCTACATGAAATGAATAGAGGTTACTTTTAAAAAATTAGCTTTTATTGTTTTTAAGGAATAATTATTATTTGATAATTTCATGAATGTATGTAATATATTCTGGTTCTTCCACCCATTCTCCCATATTTTCTTCCTATCCTACTAGAGCACTTTATGCATAAAACGGTCTTTCCCATATTCAGGACATTTTATTTTATTTTATTTTGCTTTCTCAGTGTACTTAGGGCTGATATCGCTGTTGCTGTGGAAGTGTCAGAGTCTGGTAGACTTACAGTTGACTCATAATTGTATGTAAGACTGGATGCCTCTTCCTCTTCCAGAATTTGTTAGCTGTCACTAGTTCAGAAGTTAGTTGTAGGGCCCCATGATCCCCTTCTACAGTTAACTGTTGGGCAGGCCCATCTTATGTAAGCCCACCGCCAATAGCTACATCCATTGCCATCCCAACATAATACTCTCTGAGCCTTAAGTGGGTTGTATAAGCACACTGTTCAGGGCTGAGCTTCTGTCATCATTTGTTCTTAACATCTTATGTAGTCTTGGCGGGGGCATTCTCTGATTAAGGGTTAGAGTCGCCTTCTTCTGTGTGTTTAAACCTAAATACTTAGAAGGATATTTCATACTATGTCAATTTAGTTAGTAACCTGTGCTGGCTGCCTCCTACAGCCTAAGACATTTGCACTTACAACTTTTTGGCCAGGTTTACAGTGATAGACATGGATTCTTTCTAGTGAAGGATGTAGAGTCAATAGGGACTCTTGTTCACACCCACAAGTTCATGCCACTATCACACAGATGGGCACACTTTGACTGGCTTATTGTGGCTCATAGTGTTCTCAGCTGAGTAAGGGGCCTAGCACTCTGAAAACTAGATTACCCTTAGTGGGATTGTAAATTCTCACAGCCACTTTGGAACTTAGTCTGGAGGTTTACCACCAAACTAAAAATAGAACTATCATATAATCCAGTTATATGCCCCCTCACACACATGTATCCCCCGTTTCCCAAATTTGTAACCTAGTACACAGACATTTACATATCCATGTTCATGTATCTCTGTTGACAATAACTAAGACATTGTACTAGTGCAGATGTCAATCAGCTTATGAATACACGATGAAAATGTATTACATATACACAATGGAATTTACTCAGGGGTCGTAGCATGTAATTTTAAAAATTCCACGGTAAATCCAGCTAGGTGCCAACAATGGTGGTCTTGCCCATTCCCCATGACTAGCTCCAAGCAGTCCTCTCGCTCTGATTCTTGGGGCTGCCTAGAATCCAGTTCTTCCTGGATGCTTAGAACTACCACTCAAGTTCCTCAGGCCATCCCTTCTTCCCCCTCTCCCTCCCTCCCTCCCTCCCTCCTTCCCTCCCTCCCTCCCTCCCTGGTGGGTGATTGGACTGAGGAATGCAAGCAACAGTCCAGTCTCACTCAGCTCCCTCTAGCCCCACAAAAGAAAAATATTAGAGACTTATATTTATACTAGACATATTTATATCAGTAAATCTCCAACCCTAATATGCCCGTGCAATGAACGCCCAACTCAGTTAATATATTTACGAGCTGCATGCCTACATTTTGCAAATATATCCTACACTACTGCCCAGCAATGAAATCCCTAGCTACTGCGGCCTCTCCAGGCCACACGGGCCTGCTCCATTCTCCATTTCTTTTTCCTCCACCTTATTCTCCCTTCATCCTCCATCTTTTCCTTCTCTTTCCTTCCTCTCTCCTCTAAAACTTCGAGCCCCGCCTTTTCCTTCCACTGCCCAATCATAGGCTCTAGCCTTTATGTGACTGATTAAGATTTCACCTGCAATCTCCTGAGTATGTGATCTACTCTTTGTTGGGGCACCTCTCTTGAGGGAGCAGGCTTAGCCTCAGGGCACAAACAGCAATTCACAACACGGTGTGACAAAGTATGACTTTGTAGGTAAATGAATGAAACTGGAAAAGAATTATAGAGACAATTCAGTCCCAAGAAGACTGTGTATTTTCTCTCATAGGCAGATCATAGCCATCACTTCTTGAGTTCTAATTTTAGACTTGATAAGCTCCAGAAGACAGGAAGCTTGAAAGGGCTTGCTGTGAGGGAAGCTTCTAAGTGATGTAAAAGACTAGCATATATGTAAAGCATGCGTGGAGAGAAGACTCGAGTGAAAAGGGCTAAAAAAGGGAGAAGAGTGAGGAGACCAGGAACATGAGTGGCAAGAATGGGAGTGGTGGGGTGTTAGCCAAAAATGGTGAGGATGTGAAAAAACCAAAAGAAACCAACTATTTAGTAACCTGATTAAAACGTTTAAGAGTAATTAATTGTTGTATTTTATAAAGTGCTACATAGAGGTAAGGCCAGACTTTCTTTCAGAAATGTCACCATGCTTTTACCTTTGTTAAGAGTGGCTTAATGGTCTCTAGTAAATATGAAGGCCCATCCTTGAATATGGTTCTCCTAATAATTCTATTCTCTTGATGTTTCTGTTTCTCTGAATAATTTTATTGGTTTGCCATGGATGGACTGAACTGAATCCATTTATGAAATGAAAATATATTTAGCAACAAAAGATAAAGCTTGTATAAGACTGCCATTGATAACTTTGAGAGACCTGCTCAAACATCACACTGAAATGTTTGGATTATCATGCAGAGATGAGATTGAACATGGAAACCCATTTTCTGACAGATCTTAATGAAGCACTGTGATCCTGGTTATTCAAATATTCATGACTATAGTGTTCCTTCAAAATTCCCATTTCTGATAAGTAAATGTGAGAGTCCATTAAGAAAAAATAAGTTTGAACTCCTAGGATTGATTTTTGTCATTTTCTTTAACATGTATTAAGTTTTTATGCTGATAAAGTATAGAGTGATGTTTTCACATGGGCTTCTAGAATGACACTGTCAAATCATGGTAATTAGTATTCCCTTCTCTTCACCATTACTTTATTTTTGAGCCTCGGGATTTTTTAATTGTTAATATTCTAAGAGCAGAATGTTGCTTGCTACATATGCGGATGATTTCTGAATTCTGGTCTCCAGGCTCTAACTCCAATTATTTGGCTGATGGTGAAAAAAAATCCTATATCAATTTCTCATTTTCTCTGTTCTCACAGGAAGGGGTAGGATTTGTCCCTGGTGTCTGCAGTAGTCCAAGTATTTGGAAGGCTTACATTCCCCTGTGTTTTCTTGTTGATGCAGTGTTTCTGTCTCTGCTTTTCTATCAACAGAAATGGAAAGAAATAATTCTAAGAAAGGACATTTGGGCCAATGTTTTCAGTAATTAGGAATAAACTGTGTAAAATCCAAGATCGTGGAAATATAGGAACCGAATTCAATGAGCACAGAATAGAATTAACGTGTTAGAGTGTGTCTGGCAATTCTTGCTGTTCTATCTTTGGTTTCTTGTGTCAGTGTTTCCCAAGATAAAACACAGTAATTCTTTTCTAGTCCTCCTGTAACAAGACTATCAGTTCTGTGAATTGCTTCAAGAAGACTTTTAAGATAGCTGTTCTACTGGAATGTCTCCCAAATTGCGGTTAGACATGGCACTTCCTTTGGACATGTATTGTGTGTGTATGCAAGCGTGGATACGCAGGTAGAAACTCACGGCACATGTGATGACGTCAGGAGACATGTTTTGAGTGTTGGGTTTTCCCCTTTGCCTTGCTGAGCCAGAACCTCAATTGTTGGGTTTTCTCTTGTTCTGTGTACTCCAGGGTAGTGGACTCTCCAAGCTGTTAGGCGACTCTCTTGTCTCATTCTTCTGTGTCCCTGTAGGAGTGGTGGGATGACAGTTGGACTCCACCTTGTCTGGCTTTCTGTTTTTCGTATTGCTATCAGGGATTGACTGCAGAGCTTCAGACTTGTGTGTCTAGGGTTTTGCCCATAGCATTGCTCCCCACTTGCACTTCTACAGGTATTTCATAATAGCATATTAAAAATCCAGGAGCCTCCATTAACAGCAATATTAGAACCCATTTAAAGGCATAAGCTAAATGGTTTTGTCTTCGAGGTTTATTCCAAAGTACTAATTTTATAAGAAATCAAAAAGGCACTTTTTAAATGTTGGCACTAGGCACACATCACTTCATTTAAAATATTTGGCTGTGAGAAAGCAGATTGTCATAACATTGGCTAAACATCACAAGGGAATAACTCTTCATTATAGATTTTATATAGTTGTTTTATGTTATGTAAAATAGTCTTTAATTGTTGCACTGCAGATTACAGGTAGGCAAACAGTGTTCCATGGTTAGATCTGGAATTTGATGCACGGAAAAGTCTACCCATGTGGATTTTACACTGATAACATCTCTATTAGCCTGATGCATGAGGTCATTCCGTAGCATAAACAGTAAATGGTGAAAAAATAATGCACCATGTTTCATATTGGTTAATGTTAATATTATTACTCGTTCTCAGACATCTGGAAGACTACTCTTTTTCTTAATTTCCTCTTGATTATATTTGCAGGTTTACATCTAATTCTAATTGTAGATGGTCTGTTATTTGGATCTCAGAGGCAATAGGAATTCAATAGCATTGATGAAGCATATATTAATTTCTTCTGACTTTTGGATCTTCCTTACTAAATTCCTATGAGCAACTATATATTTATGATATTTTATTTATTTATTTTTGGTTCTTTTTTTCGGAGCGGGGGACCGAACCCAGGGCCTTGTGCTTCCTAGGCAAGCGCTCTACCACTGAGCTAAATCCCCAACCCCTATTTATGATATTTTAAAAGTGTGGAAATATAGTCTCATCTAGGTACTCTGGTGAAGAATGAAAGGAAATAATCATTTTATTGTGTTATCTTTGGTTAAGCTACAGCTACCACAGACAAAATAGTCTGGAGAGCTATCTTCAGGGACTACTCATAAATATAATTATTTTTTTCTTCCCTTGAATTTTAAAATTTTCCTTCAAACTTTAGAGAATAGTTTTGAGCCTTGCTTTTTGTTGTTTGTTTTGGCTTTTGTTGTTGTCTTGTTTACTTTTTTTTTGTTTTGTGGCTACTTCTCCACAAAGAGATATATAAGGTCCTCAAAAATATTTCATTTGTCATCTGTCACATTATCCTGTTATTGTCAAAGATCATTTTATTACCATTCATCACAGCCATCATTTCTATCAGTGCTTTTGATCTGTTCATAACTTTAAGCACAGAGACCATAGCGTTTATCATGCTTAAGATTCAGAATTTTTCTAATTAGTGAACACAAGAACAAAGGGGACATGAACAAGTAAACAGTGCACAGATGTAGCATATGAGAGTCTGGGGCAATACACAGTAAGCTACATATCAGGTATGTTAAGTATAAGCCAGATAAGCAGTTTTTAAAAAATCATCTTTTACTTTTTGAAACTATAATATAATCAGATCATTTTACCTTCCCCTTTCATCCATCTGGTCTCCCTTATCTCCACCTGCTCTCTCTCAAACTTATAGTGTCTTTTTCTTTAATTGAGGTTGCACACACGCACACGCACATACGCACGCACGCATGTATGAATGCCACAACATTGACACATTTACTAAAAACCTAGACTACAGTAGATACACACTGGACCTCAGTATACTGATATAGAAGAAAGGAAGAAGGCTGGAGAGATTGCTCAGTGGTTAGAACCATTTACTTCTCTTACAAAGGTCCTGCTTTGGCTCCCAGCATAAACATGGCAGATTATAATCATCTAAAATTCCAGTTCCAGAGGATCTGATGCCCTCTTTTGACCTCCTCATGAACCAGGCATATACATGGAGCACATTAGTGCATGCGGGCATAACGTTCACACACACAAATTGAAAATGTCTTTAAAGGTGGAGAGAAATAGAACTGTTGAGATCCATGTGAAGTGGAGAAAGCCACCATACCTGCTTACGGGGTTTGTGTACAGGAAGGGCAGTTTCTGTGGTCTCTCTATTTCAGAAGGAGTAAGTAAATCGTTTCTCAGTCTAGGCACCCAGCTCTTTTACCTGCCTACTGATTTTCAAATTTGTTTGACGTTACAATAACAAAAGTGTTTACAAGAACATTTTCAGTCTCTGCCTTAACGACAACATTTTAGAAAAAAAACGCGTTTATCTAGTAGAGTATAAGCACAAAGCAATCACAATATTGTGCTATTAATCATTGTGGAGTTAGCATTCAGATGGATCCAGATGGATGCATTCAAATCAGGCATCCGATTGTAATCACCATGGTTGAAGTGAATCAGAATATCAGCAATACAAGGCAAATGTTAATACATTGAATATAATATCTGAGTATATTTTAGCCATGCACAATATCCTTTCTGCCTACCCACTACGCATTCATCAATCACTTGTCTACTAGCTTCGACAAGAAGGGACTTTGAAATTTGATGCTGCCAGAAACATTTGCTATGCCAGTGGTCATATTTTAGAGCCTCTAGCGCTTGTAAAGAGAAACTAAGTATTATTGTTAGTACATTGATGTTGTAGAAATTGCAATGTATTGTATTTCTCTACTGCTTCATTGAAAGCGTTACAGGACAGGTGCTCCTGGGACAGCAGCTCAGTGAGAAAATATTCTGGAAACTGTGCATTTTAATGTGTTGTTGGAAGTCTACAATTTAGTACAGGATGACGATTCTTTATGAGAAGCCATGTGGTGCCTTATATGTGTCTAAAGTATCTTAAAAGAAATCATTTAAGTACTCCATTTCTACTTCTATTGACCTGGATTTTATTGCAGTCTCCTTTTGGCACCCCACTTAGCTGTTTGTGAAATTGCTAAATGGTGACCTTGGCACAGAAACCCTGACATTCTTTTAAGTGTTTAACCCTATTTTCTAACCCCAGCTCAATATGCCTAACTCTAACTCAAAATGTCTAACCTCTTCATGGCCAGTGAGGCACTGAAAGTACAATAAAATGTAAAAACCATTAGTTCCATTCTAATTATTATTAGCCTCCCTGGAGACTTCCAATTCCTCTTGAGTTTCTGGATTCCTGAAGAAATGCTAATAGAATATTAGCACAGAGAGAGCAGGCTGATCCTTTGGTAGATTGCTAAATGACGTCCTACCGTGTTTACGAAGCCCAGGATAATGGAGTTCATGACTGCTGTCTCCAGATGAAAAATCCTAAGTTATGTTTGGAACAAGTAAGAAGTGAGTAAAGTCCTTACCTCTCCCTTCCTTTCCTCTTTTTCTTTTCTCATCTTTTTACGGTAAGAGTTAGTATGTACACCAAGTTAACAGTCAGTAGTAGTTTTCTGCTTAACATGTTAACTGGTGGGTCAGTGTTAGTGAACTAGTCAGTATTGATGTTTTAGAATAACAGGACTTACCTCTGAATGCTTTCCTTGCCTAGAAGTATCAGGTCTAAGAAGTGTGGATGGGGGTGATTTCTTCTGGGGGTTGAGATGGAGAATCCATCATGCCTGGGAATGGCTGTTCCTGGTAATTCATGGAGCTCTTTCCTTGCAGACGCAGCACTCCAGTAGCTTTCTCCTGTGCTGTGACATTTGTGCGATGTGCCTTTATCTATCTTCTACGTTACCTGATTATAAATTCACCTCTCCTCCTTTTAAAGTACAGACTCACCTTAACTATCACAAAAAATGGTTTCTCAATACACACTCTTCTGAGTTTTCTAGGGAGCATCTTTAGCGTTCATTGAGACTATCAGTTCTTCTCATGTTTCTACAGTTAGGGGAAATGGCCCCAGGGAACTGTATTAAAATCTAGTCTGTTCCCAGTGCACATGCTGGCATTGTCAAGGCTACTTAGGAATGTCAGTGTTCATCTCTTTTCCAGTGAGGCCTAATACTCATTGTTGAAAAGGAAACACTGTGTGCTGGAGAGTGATGGAGGATCTGAGTTTGATTCTCAGCACCTAACAACTGACAAAGAAAAACAGGCAGTAACCCCAGTGGATCCAGCTCCCTCTTTAGGACTCTGTTGGCACTGCACTCCACTCCTATGCATATACCTAAACACATATAAAAATACACCTGAAAAAAAAAAACAAAAACAAAAAACAAAAAGGGAAGTTACCACATCCCAACTTGCCTAGTGGAGTTTCTTGTATAAGAAATGAAACCTTAATTTATGCTGTTATTGATACTCTAGAAGATAAATAAGTAAAACCAGAGATTAATGTTGAAAATGTTGTGCTAAGACAGTTACAGCATGTATTTTTTTTTGTCATTTAATTATTATAAAATTCATAGCTGTATCACATTGGCAAGAAATAAGACTTTAAAAGTGGTGTTTCTGTATCAACCAAAAGAAATTTTGTTGAGCTGGGCTTTAAACCTCAGAAGTTAGCTTCAGAGGCAAAGCTTTTATTATTGAAAATAAGAATGGTAATCTATAGAGCATCTCACTGCAAAGAATACTGTGACATTTCAGACATATGTTCAACTTCCAATTCCATAATGAGTTTATTTTGAGTCTATTTATATACAGTTCATTCAAAGGGCAAAATGAGAAGTTATACACAAATGGCAGGGGGCCAAACCTGATGTCAGTTAAGTGATGATTTTATGTGTAATAGGACCCCCTGTTGGGATTTCTGAAGCTCTTTCTGGAAAGCTACATAAAAACTCAGTGCTAAAACACAATGAAAAAACTCATTTTAAACTGACAGAATACAATTATCTCTGACAAGTATGAACTAGATAATGTTTTTTGTAGGGTGAAGGGCAGGGGACCTTGACCTCAATATGCTGATCTATAGAAGTACAGAAATCAGTCTGGGCTGCTTACCCTCTGACAAACCAGCTGGCTAAGTGGTGTTACTATGTCATGTGGTAAAATATCAAGGGTGACCTTCTGTCACTAACAGTGTTTTGTATCTTAAAAGTCCCTCAGGAGATGCCCATGTGCTCCTAGGCATCGTTGATTCGGAAACTATCAGGGTCATCTTGGGGTCTGCAACCAATCTGTTCTCTTGACACCTTTCAAAATGGATGCTCTTGAGCTCATCGAACAATGCTTGTTGTCTCTGACACAATCTGAAGCCACTGTGGGCTAGGTGAGGTCAAGTGAGCCTGCTTCAGGTCATAACCACAATGGACTAGCTTTTGGTCATTCAATGCACATTTTCATGGGTAGTTCCTATGCTAAGATTTTCTAGTGGGTTTAGCAGTGATACAAAAGAAGACTGGTCCCTGCCCTCATTACATTCTCAGCCAAGTTCCTGAAACAGGCTAAAACAATCACAAACATAGCTATTGTAATTGTACATTATTATGACTGTTTTTAATAAAAGATTAATATAATGAATAATAATTCTTTCTGTATCCTATCTCACCAACCTTTCCCAAGGCACTTGGACTGCTTGAAAGGCCTCCCTCCCATCTGACTTATAGCTTCAATTATGTTTCCACCCAACATATAATACTGTCTCCACACTAGCTCTTCAGTTCTGAATATATCTTCTTCCTTTGCTTGTTGGCATAATTTGCTTGGTCTCTCTGAAGTGTTAACTACTACTGTTGAGGATGTGTTGATTTTATGCTAATAATGGCAAACAGCTCTGTTCCCAGAAGAGATGAATTTGTCAACATAATCTTTTAATCCTCTTTCATTTCAATGATAAGTACAATGTTGATTTAAAAGTCCTGAGAACAAGAACTATACACGATATGTATAGTTTACCTTCTTAACATTACTGAGCTGAGTACTTGCTGTATTGGTAATTAAGGACTTGCTGGGTGAGAAAAGGTACTGAATATTTTATATAAAAAATAGTTTAAGAAAATACAAATGTGACAAGTTTACAAAGGAAAATATTTGGGTTTCTTTCTTTTATAGTAATTCGTTGATTCATGACGTTTACATAAATGGTCGGATACTTTTGACACTTCAGATATGTTTAATTGAAACCTAGTTTCAGGGCAAGGGGGGACAGATCAGTACACAAGACTATCTGCTGCACAAGCATGAGAGTTAAATTTGAAGACCTACCACCCATGTAAGATCTGGGTGTGGTCTGCTTATAATGCCTTTGCTACAAGGTATAGAGAAAAAGATTCCAGGAACTCACTGGCCAATCAGCCTAGACAATATTAATGATACTCTGCTATGCTTGCAGAGTCCTCTGAGAGGCTTCATCCAGAAGCTGATGGAAACAGATGTGGAGACCCACAGCAAAACGGTAGGCAGAGCTCCAGGAGTCTTGTGGAAGAGTCGGAGGAAGGATTGAGGGGGTCGAAGGGATTAAGGACACCACAAGAAGATTCACAAAGTCAACAAATCGCACCAATGGGGTTTCAAAGAGACTGAACCACCAATCAAAGAACACACATGGGCTGCGACTAGGCCTCCTACACATATGTAGTAGATGTGCACCATGGTTCTTTTGGGTCCCCCAACAAATGGTGCAGGGGCTGACTCTGATTCTGTTGCTTGCCTTTGGATCTGTTTCCCCTATCTGGGCTGCCTTGTCTGGCCTCAGTGGGAGAGGATGGACATGGTCTTGTTGCAACTTGATTTGTCATGGTGGGTTGATCTTCATAGAGCGGGGGTTTCCTTTCTCAGAGGAGAGAGAAAAGGAAAAATGGGGGAGGGGTTTGTAGATGGGACAGGGAGGAAAGGAGGGGGGCTACAGTCAGGATGTAAAGTGAATACATAAATAAATTAAGGGGAAAAGTGAGCTGTTTTAAGTAGTAGACTATTTCAAGAGTTAAAGTCAAAAATGATAAAGCAGGGCACTGTAAGTCCTCCTATGACCTCTACATGCGTATGTGCACATATGTGTGCATGCACACAATAAATAGTTCTATGAGCTATTAAGTACAAATATGAGAATGGTTAGATAAATGAAAACGTCATGGAGTTGTAAAAGACTAGGAAAACATTAGACAAATAAAACATGCAGAGTGTAAGCCTTATTTTTTATTTAAATATTTTCAAAATTAAGTAACAATGTGTACAATTGTAATAGTTTCCTTCCCCTGAGGCCTTGTAGGGATTTATTGCTAGACCTTCAGTGCTCTTGGTATACATTGTTCCAGACTCAAGACTTTCTTTCCACTTAGGATCATGTTCAATCACATAAATATCTATACTCTTCTGACCATGTCCAATTCACAAGCTCTATCTAGTGTCTCAAGCAATCATCCAACATCACCGTATGCATGGTTGAACTCGCTGACATTTTCATTTCCCTAGCAAATGGAGACATTGGCACAATGTGTATTCATTACCTTTCTATCGCTGTGATAAAATACCATGACCAAAGTAACTTATAGAAGGAAAGGTTTATTTCGCTTCTGGACCCAGAAGATAAATAGAAACATGTCAAGACAGGAAATCATGCTAACAAGCAGGCATTCATCCTGTAAGGTTGTATATTCTAAACCTTTCCAAACAGTGCTACCAACTGGGGGCCAAGTTCTGAGTCTATGAAGGACATGCACACTGAAACCATCACATTCTGATAATTCTCTCCACTTGCAGTAACCGTCACATTTCCCAGGTCTTCCTTTTCTTCTGTTCAGTCCAACCTGACTCATGCAGAGTCCAGAATTTACTGTTACTGCGTGAGATAAATATAAGCAGTAACCTTGAGTTCATAAAAAAGGAGTCATTGCCAGTCAGCTGTGCACTGGCCAGTCTCCTAGTAGTTCCTGGGAGGGGAGCAAATTTGGACTAGAAATGCAAACGCAAATCCTTTATCTCTTATAGGCTCCTCAAGTAAATGTACCCAGATAAGCAGTAATGCGTTTCAGCCTTCATCTTCCTTCCAGCGTAGATCTTCACACAGGCTCAGGGCATTCTGTCCTTTTGATGCTCTTTCCTTCTGACTTAGCAGATCCAGTTCTAGGGCTGCATTTTCTTTGATCTTGGTATCTATACGATGTCACCCATGGCTGTGCTTTGGTTTCTGGTGGTGTTTTTTTTTTTTTTTTTTTTTTGTCTCTTCTAAGGTTGGTGACAGATTTGTCTCTATCACTGATTTTTTTTACAGGTTCAGGTACTGTAGGATAATTAGAATTGTTAAGTAAGGTTGTGCTCTGGGACTTGTAAAGTCTGAAAATTACTATTGGATATGTTATGTCCTTATCACATTTTACAGAAAAGCAAGTAATTTTTTTTCATGTAGAAATATTTGAGTTTAAAGGTATAAAAACTCCTTCTGTTTTCCAGCAAAACTCCATCAATGATCATAGCAAAATCCTGAGTGAAACTACAGCACTAGTTAGACTTTAAATTCAAACGAAAGCAAACAAACAAAAAAAACCCATCTCTTCAGATTACCTTGGGGACTTACTTTCCTAAATGTCTGCAGGTAGTTTAAACTGAACACGTGCAAAGGAGAAATGGCTTGAATTTATTAATGTGCCTTTTTATTTTGTCTTTCAGAGTACAAGACCATTGTCTCTGTTTGCCTGAGGCAATGGTAGGCCTAGGGAAGATTAGAATTTGTTACAGAAGGGATACACAGAGAAAGCTCCAAAATACTGAATATCAGAAGGGAATAAGAAGCAAACTGGAAGAAAGGTTTTGTGAGTTTGAAGTTGGTGCTGGCAGTTTACTTTTATAGTGGTAAGTCAGGTTGTTAGCTGTTCTGGAAAGAAGCATTCTGTTATTTTTATAATTCCCAATATTTGCAAATAAACAACTTGTGTTGGAACAATCATTTCAGAATCTGCCAATAATTGATAGAATATAACCCCATTCTCCAGGAAGCTTTGTGAAGAGAATTCTAGGAAGAAAATTCAGCAACAAAGGAGAATGCACTAATCGCCATGTGTGCGTATACTTGGCTATGTAGGTTTTGGCCCAGAGGAGAGGCCTGTAGGAAGAGAATGTTAGCAAAACTAGATGTTCCATGGAGATGTCAGATGTGGACATCAGATGTAGACTTCAGATGTAGGTATCAAACATGGACATTAGATGTGGACTTCAGATATAGATGTTAAATGTGGATATCAGATGTGGACTTCAGATATAGGTATAAAACATGGACATCAGATGCGGACTTCAGATGTAGATGTTAAATGTAGACAACTGATGTGGACTTCAGATGTAAACCCTTACGTGGTTTTCCAGGAGGAAGAGGAGGATTGTTTCAAGGACTCTTTGCAAACAACTGGTATGTTATTACTGTAAGGAGAAAGAACTTGTGCAGCTTACTAAGGTTAAAAAAGAAAGAGCTCATGCTATGTACACCGGTAAGTGGATATTAGCCACAAAGTAGAGGCTATTCATAATACAGATTCCATACACCCAAAAGAAGTTAAACAAGAAGGAAGGCCCAAGGAAGGAGTTTGAATGTCACTTAGAAGGGGAAATAGTCACAGAAGGTAGATCAATGGATGAAACTGAGAGGGATAGACATGAAAGGAAAAGCCAGGATCAGGTGTGGGGAGAGACAGGAGAGAGGGACAGAGGGACAAGAGAATGAATGCAAATCTGAAGTTGCTAGGGGTTAGGGTGGGGAAAATCTCTAGGAAGTACCAGAAATCTCTAGGAAGTTAGGTTAGATGCCTAACAATAGGGACATGAAAGTAGAAAAGGTGACCTCTTATGGCCAGGTAGGACCCCCAGTGGAGGGATAAGGACACCAACTCACTCACAAAACTTTAGACCAAAATTTTGTCCAGACTAAAGTAACTCAGGATGGACAGAGACTGAAGAAATGGCCAACCAATAACTGGCCCAACTTGAGACCCAACCTTAGGGCAGGCATGAGTCCCTGACACTATTGATGATTTCTGTTATGCTCGCAGACAGGAGCTTAGCATAACTGTCCTCTGGGAGACTCCACGCAGCAGTGACAGAAAAAGATGTAGATACCACAGACAAATACTGGAAGAGGTCAGGCTTCTAATGGAAAAGAGAGGGGAAGTATTGAAGGCCCTGAAGGGGATAGGAATTCTATAGTATGACCAACAGAGTCAACTCACTTGGTCACTTGGCAGTTCTCCCAGTCTGAGCCATCAACCAAAGAGCATACATGACTAGACTGTGGCCCTTGGTACATATGGCTGCCATGTTTGGCCTCAGTGAGAGAGGACGTACTTAACTCTGCAAAGACTTGATTCACAGGCAGTGGTGGTGGGGAAGGGAGAGGGTCTCTGGGAGGCTGAGACTGGGAGGGAAGATAGCATTGGGGATGTAAATAAATAAATACATACATAAAATGGTTTCAGGATTGATTTTTCTAAGGTTCCCCTATGAGTCATTCCACAAGAGCATCTCCATTATAGAAATAAAATTACTATTTATTGAGGAGGATTTCATGGAAAAGCACTATAATTCGGGCTAAATAACTGCGATAGCCAGAGTTTGAGGTGAGGATTGTGAACAACAGTGTTTACACCATACAAGTGACTGCTGATATTTAACATTCATGGGCTTTTAATATTAGAAGAGAGGTGGGTGGGTAGCCAGACTCCAAGAGGGGCAGAGTGCAATCCTAAGCCATAGAAGAAGGAAGAGAGGAAGAACAGTGTACTATATTCTCTGCAGGACTTAGCTTCTTGTCCTTTATCATGATTAATAAAATGTATTTCCTGTTCTGGAAGCCAAGGATGAGTCATCTGGATGTACTTTATCCAAGAGATATTGGATTCTAGGTAAACTTTAAACTGGGTTAATCATTTGGTTTTTTTCATTTGTTCCTAACTTTTTAGCAACAGATAGGGACTTAGAGAAACCTAACCATCTTTTCTCTATTAATCTGTATTCATAACTTTTTAACACTGATGAGACTTTTGCTCCTATCCTGCCCCTACTGCCCAGGACACAGACATTTTCTCTATCACTTAGATCTGCATCCAGAATTGACTTTGTTTCTGTTTCTGCTTTTCACTCAGTGTCTGAAATGACACTTGTGGTGAAACTGATGTTTTTGAGGTTTCTTTGGTTTCCTGTTTCTGTCAACATATTCTAGTGGTTTTAGGTTTCTCTTGAGCCTTCCTCTTCCACTGTTTCCATGCGTTATTATCCTAGACTAATCTCATAAAAAGAAGATCCCAATTCTAAAAACAAACAAACAAACAAACAAACAAACAAACAATCAAACACAGTCAAAAACTCTGACCCAGAATTGTTTCTGTCTAAAATAACTGCAGGGGGCAAACATGGAGAAGAGACTGAGGGAAAGGTAGTTCAGTGACAGACCCAAATTGGTATCCAGCTCAAGGGGAGTCCCCAAAGCTTGACACTATTACTGATGCTGTGTTGCGCTGACAGACGGGAGCCTAGAATTACTGCCCTCCATGAGGCCCATTAATCAGCTGACTGACAACATATACTTACACCTAACCAATGGACAGAAGTTTGGACTCCTATGTTTGAATTAGGGGAAAGATGGAGGAAGAAATTGTTGAGGAGCGTGACCGCTTAGGAAGACCAGCAGTCTCAACTAACCTTGACCCCCAAGATCTCTTAGTGAGCCACCAACCAGGCAGCAAACACCAGCTGATTTGAGACCTCAATACATATACAGCCAGAGATTCCTGGATCTGGACTCAGTCTGAGAAAATGCACCTAATCCTGGAGGGACTTGCTGCTCCAAGGAGTGGAAGTAGGGGCATGGGGATATCCTCTTAGTGACAGGAGAAGAGGAATGGGAGAAGGAACTGTTAGAGGGAAGACTGGGAGGGGCATAATGACTGGACTGAAAAAAAAGATTAAAGATAAATGAAAAAATCAGTGGGTATTATGTATTAAATCTCTCTCTCTCTCTCTCTCTCTCTCTCTCTCTCACACACACACACACACACACACACACACACACACTCACCTAAAACCTCCCAGTGCTACACAAAACTATTTCCAAAATATTACACCTTATGGTTTTAATCTGCCTTTTGCCACTGTAATCATTGAATTAGTCAGTGTAATGTACTTTTGAGTAAGATGCTACAGCCTTCAAAGTCATACTCCTTAAGTTAATGCTGATGCATCTCCCTAGGGTACCATTTCTGTTCTGCCTTTCGCATTGCCTTGATTTCAAGATGCCAATCTGTTGGAATGTATACTGTGGGAATTTGCGGTTATTTGCAAAATAAAACACACAATGTGAATATAGTAACAGTGGAAATCTAACTGATGGAGAAGGAGAACAAGGTCTAACAGAAATGAGATTAGTGCCCGGGGGATAAAGGAAAGCATCCCTGGAAAAGTCCCTCAACAGAATGAAGAGATAATGAAATTAGGAAGACTCTTTTTAAGACCCTGGAGAGGACTGCTAGAAATTTGTGAATATGTATCACATAAGAACTCAGCTGAAATTTTCCATAAACAGGAGATCACTGGGTGTGGTTGGGCCAGGAGAGGGTCACTCTCTTAAATCTCTTCCATAGTCCCCACTTACCCTCATGATGACCACTTGTTTTTCTTTATTACTGTTACAGACACACATTCATACGTTTATGTATATGTATGCATTTGTAACTTACGGAATCCATTTTTGTCGGTGATGCGTATTCAATTAAAATCCTGACCATTCAGCATTTCGTGACCAAGGGCAATTTCACATTTCACATCCTTTGGTGAGGTGAATTCTCTTTCTCTCAGCAGTCATTTAGTTGCCTATAAGTGAGACCTTATGCAGAATTTTTCATGCCCAGGTTAATATATCTGTTTATATTCCATTTACAACATAGCCATTTTCAGCCTTGTTTCTGTAGCTGCTATTGTAGAGACAAGTTCACAGAATTCTTCCCAGTATTCTGATTCTACAAACTTTTGCCTCCTGCTTCTGGGTTGTTTTTTTAGCTATAGATGGGGAAGCTATGATATAAATGTATTTGTCGGGGATGAGCCTCCCACCAGCTCCTGATGACTGCCTTGTTTCCAGTTGTGATTATCGGTGATGGTCTTCATTTGGTGCGAAATGAAGTGAGGGGTCCTCTCTAAAGGTCCACTACCCTGCAAAGTTGACTTGTGCCCGTTCTAACCTGTGAAATGGTATTTCTAAGTAGCTTTTATTTCTATTCCATGGATGATTAATAATGAACATTTCCTCATTTTCTCCTCAAGCCACTGATCACACACTAAATGTATTCTTTAGTGTGCCATGTGCAATGGTATTGCAGCTTAAGTGACTTAGAGGATTGAAGCTCTATCAGATGATGCACAGCTTGGTGTAACCCTCTGATGTGAAACAAGCTTAGGATGTCATGGGGAGACAGGGAGTGAGCAGTGTGCTAGCTTATGTCTCCCAGGTTTTGTTTTGTCACTTGAAAAACTTACGGCTGAAGGTTGTTATTGGTTTCACCCTATACTTTGGGATTGTTGGTGCAGTTTCCTCTTGATAACTGTCAGAAGAATAGTTTCTGAGAACAGCTTTTGTAAGTTTCTCTGTCAGTTGGTCAAACTTTATAAAGTATAGAAATAGAAAATAATAAAGAGGCAGAGAAAAAGAAAGCCTCCTTTTGGCTAAAAAATCTTTTTTGTCTTTAACAATAGTAACAGAAGTTCAAGATGAATATGTGAAAAGATGCCTACTCCCTCTTTAATAGATCATATAAAATCATTAACAATAAATAAAATACAATCACGATGCAATAAAAGAGAAGATTGTTTTAGTGCTTGGAATCCTCTTAAAGGAGAGCATAATGCTTATTTTAGAAATTATTTATTTATTATTTTTATGTGTATATATATATATATATATGTACCTTTGCTTTCCTGAGTTTATGTACATCATGTGCATGCAGTGCCCGAAGAGGCCAGAAGAGGGCATCAGATTCCCTGAAACTAGAGTTAGAATTGTTTCTGATTTGTCAAAGGGGTACTGGAACTGAACACAGGTCTTCTTGCAATAGCAGTCACTACTTTTAACCATTGTGGTATCATTTCAACACTTTCCTCTTTATTTAAAAAGACGAAACCAGCCAACCAACCAATGAAACAAACAAACAAAAATAATTCTTCATGATGGGAATAGAGTGGAATATAAGAATACAAGTATCTATTAAAAGGAAGTTTTCATTTTTTCCCTCTTGTATTTAATATTCAGATCAAGATGACATTCATCAGAAGAGCAAGTAAGGAGGAACAGAACCATGAAACTAAAGCAGAGATAAAATCTGGGCCAGGCTCTAATCAAGATCTAAATGAGAAATGAAATTATACCTTTGTGTGTGTGTGTGTGTGTGTGTGTGTGTGTGTGTGTGTGTGTGTGTGTGTGTGTGGTTCCTTGTTATTTCCTTCTCTGCCCTGTGTGTAAACACATCATCTCTATTTATGTTACAGTATAATAGTTTAGGGGAACTCCAAAACTCTCTGAATTTTAAGCCTAAATGAAAACAATGATAAGGAAGTACTATAAGAGTGTCAGATTATGAAATAATCAGATACTGAGTATTTGGGCAGTAAGGGAGAAATAGCTATCGAGCAGTGAGTTAATGTTGGTAGTCCAAATGCTGGTGAAAATCAGGCTTCCCCCTTCATCCTCATCTACCCTTTTCTGCTTGGTTACTCATATTTTGCCTTATTTTCACAGACAATGCTGTCCTCCCATTGCATCTGGTTTCCTTATGAGTTGTGGAATCATTAGGAGCAGATCTGTGCTTTCCACTTACCCAGGCATCCTCACACCAGGTCAGAAGAGTTGTATTGCGTATTTCACTGCTATTCAACCAACATTCCTCTGGTCATGAACACGGGCCTAGAACCTAGGGCAGAAGACATGTTCCATAACATGGACCCTTGACAAAGCACATGTGACAAGATGAGTGAATTATAGTTTCCATTTTAATCTATTTTCTAAACATGAACTGTGGTGACTGTAGTTTAATGTACAGCATGGTTCTAATGCTAAGGTCTTGTTGCCTGATTTGCCTGATTCTTTTTTTTTTAAATTCTGCATTTGGTCATTGTATTTATTTATTTTTTCCCCTGTGTCACAGAAAGTTTATTCTCAGCTGTTGGAATGGTCTGGATTCTAGCAAATGGAAATACATAAAGCCCCTTTCATCTTGCCCTATGTGCTTTGAGTTTGAAGTCCACCTCAATTTTTATGGCATAATGCTGTTGTTAAGTGTTGCTGTGCCCTTCTTCCCAGATAAGACAATGTCATATATATTTATCTGAACAAAATTGTAGTTTTGATGCTGTACTGATAAATGGTGGATATTTGAATGAAATGGAACAACGAGAAGGGGTTGGAAAGTATCCAAGGACAAGAGAGTTTGCGTTCTTCCTAATACCTTTGTGCACCAGCATTATCAGGCCTTCTTCCATCGAGGCTGCTGGGTCATTAGTGCTGGCGGGGACTGCTCGCTGGTGTCCTACATTCCTGCAAGGAGCCTTGGTGCTTTCTCTGAAGGCTCTTTTCACACATAAATGCTCATTAATTAATTTATTTATTTTGGCTTTTTGATCTATCAATAAAGATCCCAGGGGTCAATTGCTGGGTAGAAAAGAAGACACGGGGCTTCTGGGTCCCGGAAGGAGAAGCAGAGAGGGAAGGGAGATTTTTGCAGTGCTTCAGAGAGAGGAAAGGCTACCAGTCATGTGAGATCTAGGGTGGAGTAGCCATCGGCCACTTCCTGGACTGGGTCTGGGGTAGCAACTAAAGTTGAAGGCTAATTTAGGATATTGTCCCCTCTCTGTCCACTCCCCACCACATTCTCCTACACTGGGGGTCCAACCTTGGCAGGACCAAGGGCTTCTCCTTCCATTGGTGCCCAACAAAGCCATCCTCTTCTACATAGGCAGTTGAGCCATGGGTCAGTCCATGTATAGTCTTTGGGTAGTGGTTTAGTCCCTGGGAGCACTGGTAGGTTGGTATTTTTGTTCTTATGGGGTTGCAAGCCCCTTCAGCTCCTTAAATCCTTTCTCTAATTCCTCCAGGGGGGGTCCTGCTCACAGTTCAGTGGTTTGCTGCTAGCATTCGCTTCTGTATTTGACATGCTTTGGCTGTGTCTCTCAGGAGAAATCTATATCCGGTTCCTGTTAGCATGCACTTCTTAGCTTCATCAATCTTATCTAATTTTGGTGACTGAATGTACATATATATATATATATATATATATATATATATATATATATATGCGCATGTCTGTGTACTACATGTGAACAGAGCACCCAGAAGTCAGAATGGGCCTTCATAGCCTCAGAGACTGTAGTTAAAGATGACTGTATGCTTCTGTATGTGCTTGGAACTATTTCTGGGTCCTCTGGAATAGCAGTGAATGCTCTGAACCATTGATTCATCTCTTCAACCCCAAACAAACACTGATATTCTTAAACTGAATTACAGCCAGAAGTATTCATTTCTAATTTGTTTCTTTGCACAGAGTGTATTCGGTTTTTTATCTTTCTGTAATGGTAAAATATTCTTATTGTTACTACAACGTCTGTGTCCTTCTTGTACTAGTCCTCAAGACTTTGTGCCATTTTAAGCATATAATGACAATTCCAGAAATATTTTCTAAACCATTAACTTTGATTTCCCAGGTGTATAAATTATTTTTGAGTCGCTGTGGTCTGAACACTGCATATTTTGACTTATTTGGCACATGGGTATGTCTGACAGATGATTTGAAGTGTCTTATAATTATGAAATATGATCGTTTATGGAGACAGGTGTACATATGGTGCACCTTCTGAAATCAAATAAAATGTGCCTGAGTCTAGCATCTGTGTGGAATGCATCCATCACAGCAGGACTGGGGTACAATTTGAAGCTTCTTTTTCTTTTAGTAGAAATAGCCTTTCTCATGACTGTTCTACACAGGTTTACTCGGTCAGTAACACACTGTTAGAAACTTGGTTATATTTCACAATCCCCAGTGTCCTATTTGTCACTGGTGTATTACAAGATTGAGATATCTATTGTGTTGGAACATAGGCTGAGCTGTTAGAGCAACACCACTTATGTAGACTTGAAGCCCTTTTATTTCGCTTATAAAAGGCATTGAGAAATGGATTGTCCAGACTTGTTGGGTGGCTCTGGTTTTTCATGCCATCCACTGGTGCCCATAAGCCACCAGCTTCTAGGGTCTTGTTTGCAATCTAACTCACCCAACAGTGGAGAAGATGTCTAAGGCATCATGCTTGCCTTTAAGGAAACAGTGTAGAAGCCACTCACCTTCCTGTCACAAGTGACTTTCCATGGTTAGCTACACACACACACACACACACACACACACACACACACACACACACACACCAAAATGAAAAGAAAAACAAAAATCATCTAAAAAGAACCAAAAAAAAATAATACCCACAAAGCAAACAAAACAAAAAATGCTAAAACAACAAAACTCAAACAAAAACCAAACCATACCAAACCCCAAACAAACAAACAAGAAACAAAACCCAAGGAAACAATGCTAGAGTAACATCAGAGAAGATGAACAAGCTGTGTTATTAAAAGCGGAAAGTGGTGCAGAGATAGCTGAATAGTTCCACCCATTCTGCTCCTCCAGCTGTGTTCCATCAGGTTCTTTTTCCTGTCTCGGTCATTTTCTCAAAAGGAAAAAGAAAGTAGTGTCCCATCCCATGAATAATATGTTGAGGCAAATGAAATGAGTGTTATATGTCCATCTTTGACAGGTTCGACCATCATCCTTTGCTGTTTGGTCAGTCTTAAGTTAGTGTAGCAATTGTGCAGGTCCAACCTTCCCTGTGTACTCACTCTTCCAGCCTGTGGAAGTTCGTTCATGGTCATGATGGTCTGTTCTCCTAACCACACTGGGTCAACCAGCCCCAGCCCAGACCCTCTGACACTGTAAGTCAAACCACAAGCCATATTTTTTTCAAATGTTAATTTTCCCTCAGGTTTTTGGAGAAGCAACCATAATAGTAACTAACACAGTAGCGCAGTCTTGGGCGAGCTAAAACCAGAATGTTTGTGTTAAATGAAAGAGAGGGGGAAAAAGAAAGAAGGAAGGAACAAAGAGAGGGAAGGAAAGGAGGATGGAAAAGAGATGTGAGAGAAAGAGAAAAAGACATTTAGTTAGCAAAATGCATGACTGTTAATTTTATTATCCCCAATTTCAGACAAGCTTGTCTAATATTAGGGCTCAAGTTCTTCATTCTGTGTTTGAGAAACTACACAATCCACAACTAATCTTTTTTTAAAAGGGTTTCTGAAAGTAGGGCATGGGCAGATTTTCCATCCCTCTTGAGTATCCATGAAAACACAAACACCACAAGTAGAGAGTTCCTGAATATTGAAGGAAACATTCCATTTTAGGGGAAGTAGGCAAATCCTAACAAGTGTTTTAAAAAAGTTATTCAGTTTTCTAAGTGATACAATAACTGTTAACTGATCTTGATTTTTCTCCCCGTTAGCAATTTATTTGGGTCACTGCACTTTTTATACTATTCTTTAATATATTCTCCACAGAATCCTCAATTGACTGCAGAGATGATTAACAGTAGGCTTCCCTGCTGTTCAGCTCAGTCATTCATGACTTCACCAGATGGTTTTGCTTTTTGGGCCAATGATTTTTTTTTTCATATTGTTTCCCCTCCCCTGAATATACTCAGGATTCAAAATATAATACTAAATTTCATTACTGGAATATAAAACAGTCGGGAGGAAAAAAAAAAGTCCTTTATTTTCTCAGACTTAAAGTTAATAATCAGTTTGCTGCTGTGACCCAGGTAATTTTAAAGTATACCTATTTTCCCCAATTACTTCCTCATTATTTTTCTTCTCTGCTGATGAAAATGCCGTTAGTTTTTTACCACCTCTAACAATCTCGCCTTTCGTTTCCCTATTATTTTTACGGGCCTTCCTTATTTAACAATTTCATTTAATGTGTGGTCAAAGTCCTGCTGAGCAAAGCTCCTCATTTATTACACCTCTGGTTATTTCTAGCCTGCATAAACAGCACGTGGTTAGGAGTACATCTAAGTAGAGGAACACAGAAAGCCATACCTAAAACATTTACCCATATGGCAATGGAAATTTATCTAAACCCTAAAGGTTCTGTGAGAAAAAATGTCCTTCACCATGCAATATTTTTGGAAATTCTTCTGCTCTTTGGAAAATATCATATATTTTTTGTAACTTAATTTGTTTTCTGTGATAAGCAAAGCATTCAAAGGAGTTCACTATATTAGTTTATAAAGTCATTATTCTAAGTCATTTATACCCCCAACCTCTCCCAACCTCTGTGTGTACACACATACATGATTATGTGCATGTTTGTATATGCAAGTATGTATGTATAAAGCAAGTTTAAATGTAATAAGCATATAATTTCAATCATTTGTCCTTTTTAATTAGACTGTATAGGCCTAGGCCCTGAACAGAAAGAATGGCTGAGTTCAATTCTGTCTTATAAATGGATAACACAGAAGTTGGATGTATTAATGTCCATGGCTAAACCTTCAGCTCTAAGAGGCAAATAGGAAAGGGATTTTAGTTTCTTCTTAGCCACTAACCATCTTCTGTTTCCTCCAATTTTTCACAGTTTGTAATTTGGGATGTGCACCTCAGCTGCTCACACTGTGTAACTGTTCTTAGGAGCCATAGCTAAAGGTCAAGGGAAATATGCTAAATGCTGTTTATTCTCAACATGGCGGAAAACTTTACTGCTATTCAGTGTTAATTTCTAAATTTTCTAAATGTTAGTGAGGTTTGAAATGACTACTTGATTTTTTTTATAAAGAATGGGGTTGATTTAAATATCTGTTTACTCAATTTCAAATTTTTGTTAGCATTTTTTCCTGTTTTTTTTTTCAGTTTGTTACTTTACTTGTATACATTTCAATAAAGGTATATGGCCACAATCTTTGGTATACATTCCAGAACGTAGTGTTTTTAAAGACCAGCATCTAGTTTATTCATAGCAATTATAAAGGGTATGGCCTTTATACGAATCCTCAGTATGAATACATGAGTGTGAACAAATCAATGAATATAATATAGCTTATAAATTATGTTTCATATATATACATATAAATGTATCCATGCATACAGGCATATATTAAATGATGCTAGCTATTTGCAATATTGGTTTGTTTAATTATCATTATATCATTTAAGAATGGATGCTATAGGTTATGGGGTGAAATGGAGTAAGTGAGAATCTACTTGAGATACAGATATGTAGAAAAAGGAGAGAATAAGGTATTTTTGGCAAAAAAGAAACAGGATACACAGGTTTATTTATTTATGTATAATGTTTATCATTAGATACAGAGCACGGAGTGGCAGAGCATGAGGCTGGACACTGGACAGGAGGAAACAATGCAGCTCCCATTGGGTAGAAGGTTTGGAAGAGTTCGGTAACTCATTGACTGAGTCACATTCTCGGTAACTGCTGAGTGATGGATGCTGTTCATACTGTAATGCTCCCCTGCTAATATGATCCCTTCACACAGTTCATACCAATTTGATTTGCTTTAGAAAAATGCATTAAACATTCACGCATTGAAGGGTTGTCCCTCAGACGGTGGCACCCTAGGAGCTGACTGGGATCCCAAGAACTCTAATATCATGGATAAATTAAACAGCCAGCAAGTTTGTAAGAAAAATGACCATTTGGAGGTAATAGGGAGTGTGAAAAGTGGGGCCTAGCTGGAAAAGGTGGGTAACCTTGGCATGAAGTCTCTGAAAAAAAAATCTTTCATATGTTAAGTTGACTTACTCTGATATTTTATCACAGTGTCAATGATGACAATAACACCACCACCACCAAACCAAACCACCATCACCACCACCAACACCACCACCAACACCACCAAACCAAACCACCACCAACACCACCACCACCACCACCCCCACACCACCATCAACACCACCACCACCACCACCACCACCACCACCACCACCATCACCATCACCACCAACACCACCACCACCAACACCACCACCACCACCACCAACACCAACACCACCACCACCACCACCACCACCACCATCACCACCACCACCCCCACACCACCATCAACACCACCACCACGACCACCACCACCACCATCACCACCACCAACACCACCACCATCACCACCACCACCACCAACACCACCACCAACACCACCAACACCACCAACACCAACACCACCAACACCACCAACACCACCAACACCACCAACACCAACACCACCAACACCACCACCACCACTACCACCACCACCACCAACAACAACCACAATACTGATGCCATGATGTGGAACCACTGTTGTAAGAACTTGAAAACATTTTGGAAGCCTTTGGGACTCATCTACATGAGGAATTTTGAAAAGTGTGAAGAAGGAAGCCATGAAGAGCTTAGAATGACATCGGTGAAGCTGAACGTTTAATTCTGGTTAAAGCACATGAGACCAGAATCCCAGTAGGAAGGGAGATAGCTAACACCGTGCTCAGTGAGTTTTACGTCAAAAACGAGAACTCTCTTGGGAACTGATCTAGAGGCCACTCAGCTAAGTGTGGATCCCTTTTAGTTGGAGACCCTAGGAGAATGGAGGTGCTAGGAGATGTCTACCCAGGAAACACAAGGCGGTAAGGAGAGGCAGAGAAGGAGATAAACCACGGGCTAGCATAATTATATATCAATGACTTTTAAGATTCAGAGTTATCAAGTTATAGTTTTAATTGAATTTTCCATAATTATTACTTGGAAATACTGGATAGTTAGACTGTGCTTTTTATGTATGTTTACTACTGGGGTCTGGCTACTGGGTGGAGACTGCCCAATCATGCATCGGTTTGAAAGAGTAACTTTATTCATATGTAAACTAGCTTTGCTGATCCCCAAGATTCACATTCTCTTTTCTGACACTTTATTATTTGCTGAAAAATAGTCTAATTACAGGCTTCTCTTTTCAGAGTCATAGTTCTAATTATTAGTCACATTGACCTTTTCTGTTGAATAAAAAGAAACAAACGTTATATCATAAACCATAAAAGCGATGGCGTTAAATGCTAGCTGTAAGGAGGTGCCTTCATTATGTACTCCCAAATTAGAGTGCAACATCTTTGCAAGGCTTGCATTTGGATGCCTTTGAGACTTTTTTTTAATGAAAACTTCTTTCTTTTCAATGGAGAAGGCAGCAGGCTTTTGTGACCCCCAGCGTTCTCCTTAGGAAGAAACTTAAGTCAAACTTTATTTATTGCTTAATGAAAAGGCTTCTGCAGAGTTGGCATGCAACCTCAAATTTGTTCTGACTTTCCGAAGTGGCAGAAAGCAAATCACCCAAGTCATTTTTTGTGGAGCCTGGATGACAACGAAGACAATTTTCTGCAAACACTCATCAAAGCTGAGGCCTGTTAAGGAGAATCCATCCTGCAGGGGCAGAAAGCCAGCCAGGGCTCTATAGTTAGCTACATGAATACTTTCTGTGTGTCATGTTTGACTGCAGTGTTTCCTTAATGAGGGAACTTAGATACAGGCTATGTGGATTTGCTAACTTTACAGGCAAATGGAGTCTTTGTAGTAAAATAAACTCTACTCTATATTCAAGTTTTAGACATTTCTAGAATCCATTTTATATTGTATCTGATACAAGACGAATTGTGACCATTCTCTACCTATAGTTTCCTTCTTACATTATTATGGCTATTAATAAATGTGCATTTTTACATTGATACTTTCAGTATTTTAAGGATATAGGTTCAAGGGGGGAAGTGCATATAAAGAAACTCAGAAGGCATTTAAATAGCCATTATAACATAACAAGACTCAGACTTTGAATGAAAAATCTGTTAAGCCTCATGAAGAGTGTATTGATGGAGTTACTTTAAGGGGTTCAAAAACTGACATAGCTCAGAAGACCTTTGGACATAACAGTAGTCTCTAACAGAAACATTCTTTCCTGTGGAGAAAATGGAATCCTTTAAAATCACTGATAAAACACAACACACGATCTTATTCCATTTACTCATTCGGAAAGCAATGTATATTTAATAACTACAACTAGGCAAACAGTCTTGAAAAGACATTTCCTAACCTTAGGAGTTTGTATACTAGTAGGAGAAAACAAACGAACAAAATGAAATAGTCAAAATATACTGCTATTACAACCACTGAAAGGTAAATTTATGGGAATAGGAGGGAGATACAAAGTATTTTTGGCATATGGCCACAAAAGTATAAATTTCAGGTTCGTTCCCTGGTACAGTATGGGATGTGAACTTTGGTCATATGACTTAACTTAGGAGATGAGTTGTGTTCTGGGGAAGGTAAGAGAACTCCAAATCTGAGTGCAATCAGTCAGTTGTACCAGTGAAAACTCAGGTACAGAGCTGTTCCCATTTGGACTTAGAGGTGCCCTTTTGTGGCTTGTATTAGTTGGTCACTGGCTGAGCTGTCCCTTCATGGCCAATAGAGAAGCAATTCCATAAGGTTGAGATCAGTCATGTGCATAAACAAGAGACAGCTACGAGCACTTACTCAATCAAAACAAGTGACAGTAAGCAACACACACACTCCAACCTTTAAAAAGGATCAGAATGGGACTTCGTATGTGTTGATTTATGTAACTACGATGGCACTGAGAGCATGATGGAGAAACAAGGTGACTATCTGCAAGAAGACTGCAGGGAGGAAGAACAGTTGTTACACAGACCTGAGCTTATTTTATTTGAGGAGTGGTGCCATGTCTAGCAAGACTACTGCTCTATGACAAAGAGGGGACGTAGACAGAGGAAGGAACTGAGAAGGGGGGAGATCAGATGAGATTCTGTAGGTGACTGAGTTATACAAAGAATCAACTGGCTCACATACTCATGGTAGCTGTCATCTATGAATAGACTATGGAGATCACATGAGCCAGGGAGTTAATGACGGCCCATACTGCATCTCTCTGTCAAGTAGCCCTGTACTTCAACATACTTTGATTGTGATTGATTTATATAGACTCTGTAAGTGCCGGACATATGCAGGGATGATGTCCCCAGTATTTGGCAACGCTATTACATAGGTTTCAACCGGAATCTTGCCTTTAACTTGATACTTAGAAAAGATACATTTCTTGGTAGAGTAATAGATTTATACCCATCTTGGAATAAAGCTTTTGAATTTTAAGTCATTGCATCTTCAATATAAATGGGATATTTATATTGATATTCTCCTTCTTTTTTTATCAAATGAAGCAAGATAACATTATTTGGCGTACAATATAGTACAGACTTACAGTCAGCCACATGAGCGAGAATACTCAAGGGCTATCATTCGTCATTCTCAGAGAAAAAAAGAGAAGGGTATTTGGTTTGTCTTGGGGGCTGGAAGGTAGAACTTGTTGAAAATGCTAGCTATAATTTATGTGTACGGATTTCTAAAGGGAACAAAGAATGTTGCACACAGGCAGATAGGAGTTTACAATTTTTGACATGCTTGGACTCTACTTCTATCATGGACCTGCAACATTTATGTTACACTTATTTATTCTATCTGCTTTGTAGGTTTCTTTCTGCCTGACAGTGAGATATCAGATATCTTATATTTGCATATTCAGAATATATTAAGTGCCTACATTATATACATTGCACAATACATTGCATGCGCGCGCGCGCGCACACACACACACACACACACACACACACACATGCACATACACTAATCTTCAAAATCAAATGCTAGGACCACAGTAAACTACATTGGATGTGGGATGGGGGATATAAAATGTCCCTTGAAGTCAAAGAAATCTCTCTGGCTTGAATCAGCTAAGGGGCTGACTTCTACAAAGTTAGAGCAGCTTGTCTTGGTGTGATGGTCAACAAGGTGGTGTGATGGTTTAACGCAGAGTATTTCTAAGAGTTATACAGGCCTTCCTTTCCCCAAATTTAAAAAACCTTAGTGTCTTGTCATGATAGTTTTTATCTTTTTGTTCTGGAAGCTTCCATTGTCCCCTAATTATATTGCTTTAGTTTAGATCATGCATTCCCCAAAGGCCTGTATGTTAGAGGGTTGCTTTCTGCTTCATCACAGTTGGGAGATACTTAACTCTCAAAAGAGCAAGCCTGATGAGGAGGAGGTCACTGACATCATCCCCTTGGGAGACTGTTGGGCCTTAAGCTACTTCTCCCATCTGTTGAGCCACTAAACAATTTGCTCCGTGATACGCAGCTTTTCCACAGTACTCCACACAATGAGGACCACAGCCTCAGATTTCTATCTCAATATGCATTTCTTCTTATAAGTCAGCTACCTAACGTCTCTTGTGGTAATTGAAAGCTAACAGGGCATCACATCTAAAAAGAGACCTGATGTGGGAGGGCAGAAGAAGGAAGGCTAGATACAGAACTCCAAGCATGGTTGAGAAATCACATACATCTTGCTTTGTGATTCCAACATTTATTCCAGTCTCAAGGCATACATACGCTCAAGGAAACCGTTTACCACTGCTACTTGGATGCTTGTTACAAATGTTAATTAAGGTTCCTTTTAAATCCATATTTCCTCTCCTCTACCATTTCAGTAACAAGTATATCCCGTAACTCAGTTTTTCATGGAATTAATGATGTGATCTTTTAAAAAATGTATTATTTTTATTTTATAAGATTACAAAGAATGTGTTTCTTTTGCTTCTCCTTTGCTTCCTCCAATCTTTTTCATGTGCTCTTTGCTCTCTTTCAAATTCATTACCTCTTTTTGCTATGTATAATATATCATATACTCACGATATATAATATATTAATATATTCAATATAGCCACATATTAACATATATTCATGTTCATGTACATGTACACACATGACTGAGCAGGGAGATTGCTTTGAGATTGTGTCTTCCAGAAGCATCAGAAACTACACCCTTGAAATCTCACCAACATAACTTCATAAACATGAACTGAACAAGGACAAATCGAGTAGACATCAATAAAGATACTAAAGCAGAAGAGGAAAGACTCAGGTCCTAGAGACAGCCAAGGAGTACTGAGGACAGGAACAATAGTTTTTTTTCCCCTGGGGGAAAAACACATTAATTTACTGTCCAACAGCAAACGTGTTAACTTTATTTGCCTCGCTTACTTGCTTATGACCTTTGAGATCCTGATATTTGTTTTTGTAGCTTATTGGGGTGGGGAACAGGACAGAGAATGATACAGAGATACAAAGAGAAAACTGCTCTTCCCCCTAGGTTCATAAAAATATCTATTAACAAATATAAACTCTCTCTTTGCATACCTTTGAAGAAGTCACACTGCAACCCTTCAATATTGTAAACCACTGTTGAAAGGAAAGCTGTGTTGATTGCACTCTGCATCCTTCAACAGAGGCAACTGCTCCATTTCAGTCAGCTGAAAGATAGACCAAAGAAATTGAGGTATCCATTAAAATGACAGAACTTTTGGGTACACTGTATGATAGAGATGCCACTGAAGCTGTTTTCCTTACACTGTATCCCAGGAATTGAATGGGGGTGAATGAAGGGGGACACACTTATGGGGGAGGAGAAGGGTATAGGGGCTTAAAAAAAGAAAAAAAAAGACGCCTTGTATAAATATATGAATTTTTGGGGTAAAACACTTTGAAAATTGAAAAAAGAAAAGAAGGTGAGCAGGGTAAACTGAATGGGATGAAAGTATATAACGGTTCCATATAAACCTTTAGTGGTTTATATGGAATTTTATATTAGCACGCACAAAATCAGAGACATCTGGCTTTCTTTTCAGCAAAGAAGATATCCAGAAATTAAACATGGAGAGCTGCATTGTAATATACAAAAGTTACATGGTAACCTTATTAGACACCCCCCTCCAATTCCTCTAGCAACATAGTGAGCAGTTATATATTTTGTTATGTTGCTTGATATTGGATTAGATTTATGGTATTTACTACAATATCTCATTTAATTGTTCAGTTTATTTTCTGTTTCTTTTTTTCTTTCTTTCTCTGGGTAGCCGTGTACATCATGGATGATCTTAGAGATCCGACTGCCTGTGGTTCCTGAGAGCTGGGATTCAAGGTCTTCCCTGTCACCACCCAGTTAAAATCTCAACAGCTTTCATTTTCATTCAGTGTGAAGAGTAGGGGACATCATTTTAAAAATGTAACCTTTATGTATTAGGGTTGTCTGAGATGTTACATGATAAAGGATAATTATCATGTTCTTGACTCGAAGTCCGTGATTTTGAAAAACAACATTCTCATCTTAAAACTGCATTAACAAAGGGACAAAGGGAATCTGACAGTGCTCCTTCTGCTGGCTTGCATTTGCTGCATATAGTAATGAGCTAAGTAAAGTTATTTATTGCTACACAAACACAACAAGCAATTTGAATAGGGTTGATTGTTTTGTGTGTAATATTTTTACCTAGTTTGAAGTGTGGTTTTTGGGTCTCGGCCTGTGGGAACATCAATGGAGACCCCGGAGAGGGGAGTGGAATGGATGGGACAAGAGGCATGAGGAAATGGAGACAAGACAGTATTCTGATCAAGTCTCATTTAATCAAGCCAAAAGCACTTGCTTATAAGCAGATAAATCACACAACACAAAGTGGTAGTCAGGGTAACGATAAACACACGTCACATTAGAAACCAATGGCATAAGTTTTGGTTTCCCAAAAACTTCTTACCTACAATAAGTTTCAATTTCTTGAAGTCTCTAACTAGCAATAGAGTGAAACTCATTCTTGTGTAGAAGCAAGCTACTAGAAAGTGTCCAGTATTCTTGGTCGGTGGTAACCCCCACATATTTTACTTGGAAACAAGAGCCCATGAAGCAGAAAACACCTAGCTCAGGCAAAGATAGGCATAAATAGGCCAGGTGTCTCTGGACAGTTTTGTTTTTTATTTGTTTTTTGTTTTTTACTGTGATAAGAGTTCACAATACAGCTCATTCATTATAAGGGTAATACTTTGTATATTCACGTATGCAGTCATTGCTATGCTCAAGCTTAGGACATTTCCTGTATGTATATGAGATTCTGTAGTATGAAATCTTTAACCGTCATTCTTCCTACTCTTATATGGTCTTGCCCTTCATTGGCAATCAGGTAGCTACCTTTTGATTCTGCTGTTTTGCCCT
The DNA here is from genome assembly GCF_021556685.1 of Rattus norvegicus. Taxonomy (NCBI): domain Eukaryota; kingdom Metazoa; phylum Chordata; class Mammalia; order Rodentia; family Muridae; genus Rattus; species Rattus norvegicus. The sequence continues at coordinate 45,347,488 of NC_141540.1, forward strand.
TTGTGACATCACATGCACAAGAGCTCATGCAAAATGCATTCTTTCACTTTAATAGGTTTTCAACATTCACTCAGGTTATTATATAAATCAAACATCTTCTTTTTACTTCTAAATTATACTCGTGTGTGGGTGTAGTAAATTATATGTATTTAATTACTCTTATATAAGTTATTATGAAAAATGCTTTTTAAAAACTTTGCTTAAATTCAGTTTTTGAAAATTTCTCTCTCTATATATGTATATATATACATATATGTGTGTGTGTGTAGTGCATTCTGAGATCTGAAATCTCTCATCTTCTCTAATCCTCATCTCATCCTTAGTAATGTCTCTTTAGCCCTACAACTCCCTTTCAAATATATTTTTGATACTCATTGAGATCAACCAGGATTATATTTGTTACCATGATTTTGGAGCCATCCATTGGAGCCTAGCAGGTTTCTCAGTGGGTACCCAACCAAAAACCATGACTACCTCTAACTCAAAATCCATCTGGAGGCAATAGTTCATTAGAAAGAGGAAGAACCTTATAAAGTCATTCTTGATCCATGGTTGTTGATAGGCCCAGACTTTTGTAGGTCTATTGCAAACAGCTATAGATTCTGGAAATTCATGCCTGCATTGTCTATGCCATGATAAGAAGGTAGCATTTCATAGCCTTTTGTAGTATTATTCAGTTCCTAAGTGCTTTCCACTCTTTTCCTTGAGATGAGTCATGAACATTAGAGAGAACAGTTTAAATGTTTCCTTTGGAGCTGAGAACTCAACTGTCACTTCCCCTTAGTCGTTATCTGTGCTTTTGCCATTATTTACTGTGAAGAGATATGCTTCTGTGATGGAATCTCAGAGTAGCATTTATGTATGGCTATAAATATAAATATTTAGAAGGCATTTTGGCACTGTGACAATTTACTTAAATACTAAGAAGTTCCTCCCTTGGAGTTTAAGACCTGATTAGCCATGGACTTTTGGACTGGATTTACAGTACAGGACATAGATCCTCTCTTCTGAAGTGGGTTTCGCATCCAATAAGAAATGGATCAGTGTAAAAGGGTTTTATGAACATTTGCAAGTCACATGTTTTGGGGGACATGGTTTTATGTGTTTTAAGTATATTCCAGAAGTATAATTGCTATACCACATGGCAATATTTTTCTGATACTAATGATGCTGAACATCATTTTATGTGTTTATTATTAACATTATGTCTCATTGTATAACTTTTCTATTATTATCTTGAAATTTCTTACTTTTATGATTATGAAAAATTCACATTGTGCATGACTTATACCTTTGTACATATATGCATACTTCTGTATGGTTTATCGAGTTCTTCAGGACAATTACATGAGACATTCCTTGATCCCACATTTATCTGAGACCTTCCTTGATACCATATTTATTTATCTTTGTGGATTTCCCTTTATCAGTTTACAAGTAAGACTGTTAATGGAATCATTTGTCTCACAGTACCAATGGGAGGCACGTGAGTTCATTAGACTGTATACGCAAGTAAAATTAACAAAACCTAATATCTGAACATCTGAACAGCTATGTGTTCCATCCTAGTGTAAAAAGTTTTAAATTAAAAAGATGAGCAGTGACTCTAAGAGCCAAGTAAGAGGGAGTTGGTTTAGTGTGTAAAGGCGCTTGCTTCCAAGCTTATAAACTGAATTTTATACCCAAATTTGATGGAAAAAGTGAATTACTCCCACACATTGTCTTCTGACTCATATGCACACCATGGCACATGTGCGTATGCACACAAATAAATTTTAAAAAATGCTAAAATGAACATCAGAAGAATAGCATTGTATCTGTTCTAGAATAATTCCTGGATACGTATGTGCTATACCATATTATTTAAACTAAATCACGAAATTATAGAATGTATAGATGAAAGAATGAATCAAACTAATGAAGTCATGTAAATAAGGCATGCTATTGTTCAGTAAGTTTGATTTCAGCCAGCATTTGAAGATTAATAGAATTAACAATTATTTTTAATGAGGTGTAGTTCTGACGATTCTCTCTTGTCATCTTTCAAGCTGAATCCATGAACCAGTTCAGGCTCTTCACAAAAAAATATATTTCCCCAATACGGACATATTTCAAGTTTTAACCATGACTCTTTAGTTAAAAACATAAAAATATTAATCTTCCCTCTTCATAAATTTAACTTAAAGCTTTAAAACATTAATTGTAGTTTTAGACACACAACCATCTTCACATATTAATGTTTTCTGCCTCCTTAGTATTATTGGATATGCAGCTCTGCCTCACTCCATTGGTTGACTTCACCTGTAGTCTTATAAAAAGAAATGCACAAAAAGAAAATGTTGCTATAGAGAGAGAATCTGTAAATTTTTTTTTACTATTTTAAGTGACATGATTAGTGCTGTGGACCTACCAGCTCTAAGAGATTTTACGTGACTCCTTTATTGATACCTTGCCAAGAGATTTTTATTTTCTACTTTCCTTTTTGTGACTGACATAAAACACTCTGATAAAAACAATGTATGGACTGAAAGGATTTATTTTTATCATACTTCCAGGTTTATCACAAAGAGAAGGGTAAAAATCACAGGGAGGAGCTATGGTTCTTCCCTTCATGCCTTACTGGCTTGCTCTATGGCTTGATCACAGTGTTATCCTTAGCTAGTTTTCTTATATAGCCTAGAGCATCTGCTTAAGAGTGGTGATCCCTACAGTGGTCTGGGCCATTGTCAATCAACAATAACCAAGAAATTCCCTTACAGATCAATCCTATCCAGGCAATTCTTCCCTTGAGGCTCTCTTCTCAGATGACTCTTTGCTTCATCAAGTTGAAGGTTAAGCTAACTAGGACAGAATCTTAACTGATGTTAACTCTCAAAGCTTATTGATAAGCATGGCTTACATTTACATTTAAGTCTCCCAAACTAAAAAATCATATACACTAACTCCACAATCCAGTTTGTATCAAGTGATTGCTTTACTCCTGTATTTGGTGGGAGACTAGAACCACACGTCGGATTTGTTGTACATGGTATCTAAGCTCAAACCAATCTTCCTTGATACACACTTTGTTAAGATTCATTTGTATCGTAGACCTTTCCAGTGAGATACAAATCCCTGCATGATGTCTCCTTGACATAGCAGTAGTATACACACTGGATTAATTATACCCTCGGAAACGAACCCTCTCAGATTTTATGAGGCTTATTATTACGGGGCGATATTCTCAAAGGGTCGCTAAAGTGCCTGTACATCCTTGTGGTGTCATTGATGACTTTTCCTCTGGACTAGTTTTTCCTAGAACTTTTATAAGGCATAGAGTATCTCACACTGGGGTAAAGAGCTAAGTAGTGCCTTAGCCAAGATTAGAAAGGCAGTTAACTCCTTTGGACCAGAGGCTGGGCAAACATGCCCTTACAAAGATGAAAATATCCAGACCCTAAAGTGCATCAGGAGTTACTCAAATCTTGAGCACATGGGTTTCTCACATGGAGACAACCAGGGCAAAAAAATCACAGCACACACATAAAACTAACCTTGCATGCTGTGCTATGAGTGGCAGTCTCAAGCTATGGGTCCAATAGTATTAAGTCCTATGGAATCATCTGGATGATTGCAGGGTGCCCCATCTGCTAGCTTGCCAGTTAGCTCAAATTTCCGATTTTTCACAAGTCTTCTAAGTGTGAGGAAGCTTTAAATTGAGGATTTATGCATTCCTTTCATAAAGGTATTCTTGGGGAGGGCAAGTTAACCCTTTCATAATATAAGACACATGTTTAATAAGCTGCCTTTCATCCTGCACATGTGAATGAATGTTTGTAGCATTGGAAACCTGAGAGAATAACTAATTATATCATCTATTTTGCTTAATTTTCTTATGGAATCCAGATGAAAGTGGCCATAAAAATCCCAAAGGTGAACATCATCATATCTTCTAAAATCAGTAGTACCAGCATCCTTTGTAAGTACGATATTGGAAATAGATCTCAAAAAGTAATAAGTATAAAAAATCACACCTTCCTAAAGTACTGAATACACTATTTACTTTACTGTCAGTGTCTAGAGAAAACAGTTCTTGTGAGATCTCCACTCCCTGAGTGAATGATTTTGATAAGCAGATTTTAATGGAAAATGATAGTTCATCATTCGGCTGACCTGGTGAATTTGTACTTGGGCAAGGAAACTGAACAAACTGCCTCTTTGTTTGCACAGACTGTGATGGGGACTACTGGGGACTGTACTGTGGCCTTGCCCTCTTCTTTCTTTGTTAAAGGAGAGCAAACATCACATTGTTACCAAAGCAGATACCAAGGGGATTTAGTACAGTATGAGGGAAATGACAGTGACATTTATAAGCAGAGAAAAATTCCTGTCACACTCACTGTTATTAGACAGCTATGTCTAGAAATTTCCTGCTCTCACCTTACCAAGGGTCACCATTAGCCGCTGGCGCATAGCTATTATTGACTATGGGAAACGTTTCCCCATGCTAGTGTGGGAAAACGAACAAAAGGGACACATATTTTTACCTTTTTCATATTATTTGACAATTTACGGTGACGTTCATATGACACAAAAATAATTTCATTCTTAACAAAGTTACTTGGGTTGCTTTGCATAATTAATAGTTCAAGTCTTTATGAAAATGCTGTACCAAAATTTTTTTGTTTTCTGAGCTTTTAAAAATTACTAGTTCTTTGAGAATTGTATAAATCTTTTGATCAGATTCTGTCTTCTAGATCCACCACCCATTACCTATCCACCCAACTTTGTGCACCTTTTTTAAGAATAATTTATTAAGACCAATTTGTGTTGTCAAATATTCTTCAATGTGTGGCTTTTCAACATGGTTTTCTTAACAGAGGTTACACTCTTAGAGAAAACTGTGCTTCTCTCTCACAACAACTATTAATTGTTCATAACTACTGTTGGAATTTTATGTCCCAATTTCCTCTCTGAGCTGGGACATGGTCTGTCTTGGGCTTTCACAAGCCTTGTGCAGCCTGTTACAAACTTTATTAATTTATATGTCCAGCTGCTCTGGCATATCCAGAAGATACTATTTCCTTGTAGCCCTCCATCAACTCTGGATCTTACATTTTCTCACCCATAGCTTCTCTGATGGTCCCTGAACCTTTAGAGGAGAATGTGTGATATATATGTTCTACTTGGGGCTGAGCATTCTGTAACTCCTTATTTTCTGTGTCTTACCCAGTTGTCAATCCTTGTGCTACTATTTACTGCAAAAAGAATATTGTCTTATTATGATGGATAGATGGATTAATCAACAGGCATAACAATAAGTAATTAGGAGTTAATCTAACAATATGTCCAGTTACCAAAAAATATTAAGTTTTCTCCTAGCACCTTTGTCCTATATAGACAGAGGTTTTTGGCAGCATAATGGTGCCAAATATGTGTTTTTTTTTTTTTTACTTTTCCTGTTTTGCATTGTGCCCCTTCTTGTCATGACAAAAAATTATTTTTTTCGGAGCTGGGGACCGAACCCAGGGCCTTGCGCTTGCTAGGCAAGTGCTCTACCGCTGAGCTAAATCCCCAACCTCCATGTGTTTCATTTTATGGAGTAGGATTTATGTCTAGTTTGAAAATGGTTGCTTATTTTGGTGGCATTCACACTACTTTTGCACCAGTCAGCCTGTCTTGCCAGGTCTCAGGTCAGTCTTTGTGTAGCTCACAGTGGTGGGTAAGAATGATGCTTATTTTTCTCTGGTGCTGTTTGTACCACCATCCAACCCTGAAAAGGTGCCACACCTTTGAAGCGAGTCATGAAGCTGTATCTTGTAAAGAGGAGACTTTATATCATTGGGATTCCCAAGATACTGAAAAGTCATGGGCTCGTTTCTTCTGAAGATAAGGTGTAACAGATTGCTTCCCTTATAATCCATTCTGTTTGCTTTTGAAACGTTTTAAGGTTCCATTTTGTTTCACTTTCCTGTTGATTTTTTCTTGCTGTTTTTCCCTGCTGTCCATCATGCTTGATCTTGATTCATTCATCCTAAGATTTCAGGTTTCTGCAGAGTAAACCTGCTTTCTGTGTTCGTCTGTTAGCCTAGCTAGTATTTCAGGAATTCAGGCTACGGATGAATCCAACTGAAGCTATCCTACCTCTTAGCTGTGGACCCAACTGATGCTATCCTACCTCTTAGCTGTGGACCCAACTGAAGCTATCCTACCTCTTAGCTGTGGACCCAACTGAAGCTATCCTACCTCTTAGCTGTGGACTCATGTATTTAGTCAACCATTGTTTTCTTCTTCTTAGGCTAATATTCATTATTTAAAGATTCTATGACTTACATGTTGATGTTTTTCTCGGTAGTTAATATAAAAAATAAATATTTTTAATGGTAAGGGCGGAAGTGAAGAAATATCTACTCCATCGATTGTCAACTGATAGATTATCAAAGCACTTGGTTCCTAGGAGGAAGAAGTTGATCCAATTGATATCATAATTAGGAGAAATCTATGGTTAATATGTTCATGGGAATTACGGAAAGTTCAATGTATTGGGCTTCTACAAATTGGAATAGAATTACTAGTCTCTTCAACCTTGTTAATTATTAGTTGTCAGACTAGATATAATAAAGCTCAGCAGTACTTTTTATTACTAATATTCCCTATTTCACTTTTGTTTAATCAACAACTTAGTGTTTCACTATTGGAAGTAGGTCTCATTTTACATTTTCAATAAATTGTTCCATGTAGACTATCTTCACATTTAAGAAAAGAATATTTTCGCTTTACATTATTGATGGAAAATCCATAAAATTTCAAATTGTAATTTTAGACAATGTGTATGTAATAATTCTACTATTTTCATGAACCTTTATAGAATCTAAATATAGAGAGAAATTAATTCCTTAGATAAAGTACAACAGACTGTGCTATTTGCTTATTCACAAACACAAATACTTCAGGGTTCTGACACCAAAGATAAATATGTTGTTTCATTATTTCAGATGTGGAGTTTACCCAATCTATCTTCAAATAAATCTGAAGAAATGTATTAATCCCTGGAGGACCAATGATTTCCTGTGTGTAGAGTGAAGACAGTGAGAATACATAATACCCTCTCATCAAATTTCAAATGTGCTAAAGTAGCTGATAACTATGCACATCATATCACTAAATCTTAAATCTTTAGAGATGATTCATCTTGCCTAACTGCAGCTTAGTATCCTTTGAGTGATATATCTTGTCCTTCTCTTCCTCTTATTCTGAAAACCAACATTTTATACTTGCCTTCTCAGAGTCTTACTAGTTTAGATTTGTATTATAGTGAGTAGGATCATTATTCAGTATTTCCCCTTTTTGCCTGGCTTGTTTCACACAGCACAGTGTCCTCCAGGTTCGTTTATGTTTTCATAAATGCCAAGACTTTTTTGTTTTAAGTGCTGAATAGTATTTTAGCTAGTATTTGATATGTCCACACATATACTAATATATATTCCATATATGTGAATATCAACTGAGATAGTCAATAAACGATGCTGAAAGATTTTTTTTCCAAGTGGAAGGAAGGATTTCTTCACTTTTTGTCATGTGCAAAAGTGCAATAAAGAATCAAAATGGAAGAGTACAAGTCCATTAAATGGATATGAATAAGTTTTTTCAGATATGACAAAAAGAATATACAAATGGTTAGCTTTTCACTGTACTAAAATTAAAAGCTTCATCATTGACTATGGAGTTGTTTTTTAAGAAGAAGATTGGGGAAATATAAGGGATTATACCTTCATAATCTAGAAAACACTTCAGGCAGTTAAATAAATGAAGTAGTTCACTTTTCCAGGAAGAGAAAAGGTGTAAGACTGGCCTACTATCCTATTATTTGTGCAATAATATTATTCCTATACTGATTACTTCATAAACTGATAAAGTACCTATGAGGATCTGAAATACAAATCACAGGACAGGATAATGGGTGCTTCTGAGTAAAGAGACGGAAAGATTAAATAGGGGTTACTTGTCAAACTGTTTTTCTTTTATAATTTAATAATAAGCTCATGTTTAAAGAAACATTCTGTAAAATTGGATATTTACAGCCACTCATGTGGCAGCAATTCCAGCCCTTGAAAGGCTAAAGGTGTAGAATTATGAGTTCAAGGCCAACCTGATTTACATACATGGAATAAAATGTCTCAAAACTCAAATCAATATAAAACAAGATCAAATATTCAGAAAATACACATTTGTTATTGCTTTGACATGTTCCTACCTTTATACAGTGAAATATCGATCACGTACATCCACCACGCCCTCTCTCCTACCCACCCTAGTACTCCTTGTCTACACACAAACTTTATATCCTCTTTGTTTTGTTATTGATAAACACTAATTCTAGTGTTGCCCATACATGTGATAGGTGTACAGCTCACTAATGGGCCATGAGCAACGTACTAGCAGTTAAGATCACAAAGGAGTGCTACTCTCCTGTCTTCAGCAGTCATTAACTGATAATTATTCCTCAACTAATTACAGGGACTCAGGGTCTTTTATTTTATGTTGGAAACCTGCCCTGCTTGACCTTGTGTGGGCCATGTGCTACCAGTTTCCGGGTGTTGATGCAACAATAGTCAAGTCATATTTACAAGTCGGCACTTAATGCCCCCTTTTCACAACTGCTGTCTTTTATATTTTCTACCTTGTCCTACTAAGTTTCCTTCTAAGTTTTGGATGGTGGAAGGTTGATTTACGTGAACCATCTACATCTAAATCTTCAGTGTTATTCTTGGCACTTTTTACGAACACCGAGTCTCTGAATTAACTACTTACCCACGGTACACAGAAACTTCTTTGACCAAATTTAGGAACAGCACGGATCTATGGGTATAATCACAAATACTTGAAATCCTGTTTGAAAACATGACCATTTATGGAAACAAAAATAGCTTCTCCTATATGGCCTATGATGTTCTCTGTTATGGGATTTGATCAGGTTTATATGACCAAGCATGAGATCTTACATTTGGAGCCAACTTCATGTAAAACCACAAATCAATTCGTTAGCTCCAATAACATCTTAATAGACAATAGCCCCTGTGAGCTCACTTTGTAGGCATGTCAGTGTTGCAGAGTCCAGAACTGATACAGACATTAGCATTTTCTTATCCAGATGCCCATAGAGTACCTTCTGGAACCATGTAAGCCAGCAGCAGGCAGAGAGTTTCCTGATAATTTGGAAATTGATGTGTCTAGTTCCTCAATCTACCATGAGTGGGGTCTTCATAAATAAGGTCCTGCTACTTAATTATAGTTTGATATCATGAGCAACAGTAAAACTCTGCTTTGAGTGCCTATAAAGTCTCCTTAATAATAAATAAGGTATCCCATGTCTAGTACCAAATTTTTCATTTAACAATCAAGACATTGTGATGTTAATCCGTACTATTATACGCATACCCGAGGTGTTTAATAATTTAAAAACAAAGCAAAACATATCCTGCCTTTTAGGACTTCCACAATTTTCTTTTTTTGAAATAGAAATATGGAGAGATTACCCAAAAGTAAACCTTATAACCAATAGAGGAGGATATTTTTATTACCTTAAAACTCACATCACTGCAAAGCTAAATATTCAGACAAATGCCACCTATAAGTGATGTAAGTGGGGGATTTCGTCTCAAGAAATGCTTTCTATAGAGGAACAATGCCTGTTTAGCTATAGAGGAACCATAGCCCTGACTCTGACAGACTAAATGGTGTAAGATTACGTCTCCAAACAATTCTCTCCAATTCTAGGACCCACTGACCTGAAGCTCCTTCCTACCATGTAGAGATCACAGGAAGGATACGGTATAGCTGTCAGTGGAAATAAAACTATTTTTGGAAACATCTAGTTTGCAGCTGTTACGCTAGATTTGTGCAGAAAATCGTCCCTCTTTCCTGCCACCCCATACCAGTCAGTTTGCTTTCAGGGATGCCTGGAAATAATCTTACCGTCATTTTAATAGAAAGGTTCAGGCAAAAACGGGAAAATGGGCTAACCCTTTTTTTTTCTCCGCCGGTGAATATTTTGTTAGCTGATTAAAAATTTAAACTGAAATGTCCTATATTACTGGAAGAGAAACTGTTCAACTTCAGGTTCAATTTAAGTATTTTTCCTTATAATGGAGCTACGTCGATTTGGTAAATGGCATTGCTGTTTAAAATGTCATTCCATATCCCTGTTTAATTACAATGGCAAGGTACCATCAATCTGTTCCCATTAATGAATTTTTAACCATTAGAATCTGGGCTGTATGATATGCAGTTTAATTCCCCCACCCCAAGGAGAGTTTGCAGAGACCTCCTAAGAGAGTTGAATTGAAGTCAGAGCTCAAACTGCAGTAACCTGTAAGTGGCAGCTCAGGAAAAATTAAGGGGAAATGAGCAAAGAGATAAAATGAGAGAGAGAGAGAGGGGGAAAGAGAGAGAGGGGGAGAGAGAGAGAGGGAGAGAGAGAGAGAGAGAGAGAAGCTGGAGGACTAGAATGTAATTAGTATGAATTAATTGATGACCCCCGAGTCACTGAATACTGCAGGAGGTTTGGTCCTATGAGACGAGAAGGTGCATATCTTTCTTAGCTGCATTTTTCTCTGGAAGGTCAAAGAGAATATGCATTTCCTAACCCTAAGAGAGTACTCATAGCACTTCAGCAGAGCCAAACAATTAATGGCAGTAGAAGAAGAACCCCATGGCAAAGATTTCAGTAGTTTGAAGAAATAATTCACACATATCTTAAAAATGCTGCATACTTTAGCAAGATAAGCCCAGGCTTAGTTCTCAGAAGTATGGATTATATACTGTAGAGATAAAACTGAGAATTCCGTAGCTACAATAGCAAGAAGCAGTGCGTCTTACCGCAAGACAACAGACACTCAAATGCTGAAATCTCACAAGTAGAGATCCTATTCATGCCTCAGAACTTTCTTTCTTTTTTTTTTTTTTTATTAACTTGAGTATTTCTTATATACATTTCGAGTGTTATTCCCTTTCCCGGTTTCCGGGCAAACATCCCCCTCCCCCCTCCCCTTCCTTATGGGTGTTCCCCTCCCAACCCTCCCCCCATTGCCGCCCTCCCCCCATAGACTAGTTCACTGGGGGTTCAGTCTTAGCAGGACCCAGGGCTTCCCCTTCCACTGGTGCTCTTACTAGGATATTCATTGCTACCTATGGGGTCAGAGTCCAGGGTCAGTCCATGTATAGTCTTTAGGTAGTGGCTTAGTCCCTGGAAGCTCTGCTTGCTTGGCATTGTTTTACTTTTGGGGTCTCGAGCCCCTTCAAGCTCTTCCAGTTCTTTCTCTGATTCCTTCAATAGGGGACCTATTCTCAGTTCAGTGGTTTGTTGCTGGCATTCGCCTCTGTATTTGCTGTATTCTGGCTGTGTCTCTCAGGAGCGATCTACATCCGGCTCCTGTCGGTCTGCACTTCTTTGCTTCATCCATCTTGTCTAATGGGGCGGCTGTATATGTATGGGCCAAATGTAGGGCAGGCTCTGAATGGGTGTTCCTTCAGTCTCTGTTTTAATCTTTGCCTCTCCCTTCCCTGCCAAGGGTATTCTTTTTCCTCATTTAAAGAAGGAGTGAAGCATTCACATTTTGATCATCCGTCTTGAGTTTCGTTTGTTCTAGGGATCTAGGGTAATTCAAGCATTTGGGCTAATAGCCACTTATCAATGAGTGCATACCATGTATGTCTTTCTGTGATTGGGTTAGCTCACTCAGGATGATATTTTCCAGTTCCAAACATTTGCCTATGAATTTCATAAACTCGTTGTTTTTGATAGCTGAGTAATATTCCATTGTGTAGATGTACCACATTTTCTGTATCCATTCCTCTGTTGAAGGGCATCTGGGTTCTTTCCAGCTTCTGTCTATTATAAATAAGGCTGCGATGAACATAGTGGAGCACGTGTCTCTTTTATATGTTGAGGCATCTTTTGGGTATATGCCCAAGAGAGGTATAGCTGGATCCTCAGGCAGTTCAATGTCCAATTTTCTGAGGAACCTCCAGACTGATTTCCAGAATGGTTTTACCAGTCTGCAATCCCACCAACAATGGAGGAGTGTTCCTCTTTCTCCACATCCTCGCCAGCATCTGCTGTCACCTGAGTTTTTGATCTTAGCCAATCGCACTGGTGTGAGGTGAAATCTCAGGGTTGTTTTGATTTGCATTTCCCTTATGACTAAAGATGTTGAACATTTCTTTAGGTGTTTCTCAGCCATTCGGCATTCCTCAGCTGTGAATTCTTTGTTTAGCTCTGAACCCCATTTTTTAATAGGGTTATTTGTTTCCCTGCGGTCTAACTTCTTGAGTTCTTTGTATATTTTGGATATAAGGCCTCTATCTGTTGTAGGATTGGTAAAGATCTTTTCCCAATCTGTTGGTTGCCGTTTTGTCCTAACCACAGTGTCCTTTGCCTTACAGAAGCTTTGCAGTTTTATGAGATCCCATTTGTCAATTCTTGATCTTAGGGCATAAGCCATTGGTGTTTTGTTCAGGAAATTTTTTCCAGTGCCCATGTGTTCCAGATGCTTCCCTAGTTTTTCTTCTATTAGTTTGAGTGTGTCTGGTTTGATGTGGAGGTCCTTGATCCACTTGGACTTAAGCTTTGAACAGGGTGATAAGCATGGATCGATCTGCATTCTTCTACATGTTGCCCTCCAGTTGAACCAGCACCATTTGCTGAAAATGCTATCTTTTTTCCATTGGATGGTTTTGGCTCCTTTGTCAAAAATCAAGTGACCATAGGTGTGTGGGTTCATTTCTGGGTCTTCAATTCTATTCCATTGGTCTATCTGTCTGTCTCTGTACCAATACCATGCAGTTTTTATCACTATTGCTCTGTAATACTGCTTGAGTTCAGGGATAGTGATTCCCCCTGAAGTCCTTTTATTGTTGAGGATAGCTTTAGCTATCCTGGGTTTTTTGTTATTCCAGATGAATTTGCAAATTGTTCTGTCTAACTCTTTGAAGAATTGGATTGGTATTTTGATGGGGATTGCATTGAATCTGTAGATTGCTTTTGGTAAAATGGCCATTTTTACTATATTAATCCTGCCAATCCATGAGCATGGGAGATCTTTCCATCTTCTGAGGGCTTCTTCAATTTCTTTCTTCAGTGTCTTGAAGTTCTTATTGTACAGATCTTTTACTTGCTTGGTTAAAGTCACACCGAGGTACTTTATATTATTTGGGTCTATTATGAAGGGTGTCGTTTCCCTAATTTCTTTCTCGGCTTGTTTCTCTTTTGTATAGAGGAAGGCAACTGATTTATTTGAGTTAATTTTATACCCAGCCAATTTGCTGAAGTTGTTTATCAGCTTTAGTAGTTCTCTGGTGGAACTTTTGGGATCACTTAAATATACTATCATGTCATCTGCAAATAGTGATATTTTGACCTCCTCTTTTCCGATCTGTATCCCTTTGATCTCCTTTTGTTGTCTGATTGCTCTGGCTAGAACTTCAAGAACTATATTGAATAAGTAGGGAGAGATTGGGCAGCCTTGTCTAGTCCCTGATTTTAGTGGGATTGCTTCAAGTTTCTCTCCATTTAGTTTAATGTTAGCAACTGGTTTGCTGTATATGGCTTTTACTATGTTTAGGTATGGGCCTTGAATTCCTATTCTTTCCAGGACTTTTATCATGAAGCGGTGTTGAATTTTGTCAAATGCTTTCTCAGCATCTAATGAAATGATCATGTGGTTCTGTTCTTTCAGTTTGTTTATATAATGGATCACGTTGATGGTTTTCCGTATATTAAACCATCCCTGCATGCCTGGGATGAAGCCTACTTGATCATGGTGGATGATTGTTTTGATGTGCTCTTGGATTCGGTTTGCCAGAATTTTATTGAGTATTTTTGCGTCGATATTCATAAGGGAAATTGGTCTGAAGTTCTCTTTCTTTGTTGTGTCTTTGTGTGGTTTAGGTATAAGAGTAATTGTGGCTTCGTAGAAGGAATTCGGTAGGGCTCCATCTGTTTCAATTTTGTGGAATACTTTGGATAATATTGGTATGAGGTCTTCTATGAAGGTTTGATAGAATTCTGCACTAAACCCGTCTGGACCTGGGCTCTTTTTGGTTGGGAGACCTTTAATGACTGCTTCTATTTCCTTAGGAGTTATGGGGTTGTTTAACTGGTTTATCTGTTCCTGATTTAACTTCGATACCTGGTATCTGTCTAGGAAATTGTCCATTTCCTGAAGATTTTCAAATTTTGTTGAATATAGGTTTTTATAGTAAGATCTGATGATTTTTTGAATTTCCTCTGAATCTGTAGTTATGTCTCCCTTTTCATTTCTGATTTTGTTAATTTGGACACACTCTCTGTGTCCTCTCGTTAGTCTGGCTAAGGGTTTATCTATCTTGTTGATTTTCTCAAAGAACCAACTTTTGGTTCTGTTGATTCTTTCTATGGTCCTTTTTGTTTCTACTTGGTTGATTTCAGCTCTGAGTTTGATTATTTCCTGCCTTCTACTCCTCCTGGGTGTATTTGCTTCTTTTTGTTCTAGAGCTTTTAGGTGTGCTGTCAAGCTGCTGACATATGCTCTTTCCTGTTTCTTTCTGCAGGCACTCAGCGCTATGAGTTTTCCTCTTAGCACAGTTTTCATTGTGTCCCATAAGTTTGAGTATGTTGTATCTTCATTTTCATTAAATTCTAAAAAGTTTTTAATTTCTTTCTTTATTTCTTCCTTGACCAGGTTATCATTGAGTAGAGCATTGTTCAATTTCCACGTATATGTGGGCATTCTTCCCTTATTGTTATTGAAGACCAGTTTTAGGCCATGGTGGTCCGATAGCACGCATGGGATTATTTCTATCTTTCTGTACCTGTTGAGGCCCGTTTTTTGACCAATTATATGGTCAATTTTGGAGAAAGTACCATGAGGAGCTGAGAAGAAGGTATATCCTTTTGCTTTAGGATAGAATGTTCTATAAATATCCGTTAAGTCCATTTGGCTCATGACTTCTCTTAGTCTGTCGACATCACTGTTTAATTTCTGTTTCCATGATCTGTCCATTGATGAGAGTGGGCTGTTGAAATCTCCCACTATTATTGTGTGAGGTTCAATGTGTGTTTTGAGCTTTAGTAAGGTTTCTTTTACGTATGTAGGTGCCCTTGTATTTGGGGCATAGATATTTAGGATTGAGAGTTCATCTTGGTGGATTTTTCCTTTGATGAATATGAAGTGTCCTTCCTTATCTTTTTTCATGACTTTTAGTTGGAAATTGATTTTATTTGATATTAGAATGGCTACTCCAGCTTGCTTCTTCTGACCATTTGCTTGGAAAGTTGTTTTCCAGCCTTTCACTCTGAGGTAGTGTCTGTCTTTGTCTCTGAGGTGTGTTTCCTGTAGGCAGCAGAATGCAGGGTCCTCGTTGCCTATCCAGTTTGTTAATCTATGTCTTTTTATTGGGGAGTTGAGGCCATTGATATTGAGAGATATTAAGGAATAGTGATTATTGTTTCCCTTTATATTCATATTTGGATGTGAGGTTATGTTCGTGTGCTTTCATTCTCTTTGTTTTGTTGCCAAGATGATTAGTTTCTTGCTTCTTCTAGGGTATAGCTTGCCTCCTTATGTTGGGCTTTACCATTTATTATCCTTTGTAGTGCTGGATTTGTAGAAAGGTATTGTGTAAATTTGGTTTTGTCATGGAATAGCTTGGTTTCTCCATCTATGGTAATTGAGAGTTTTGCAGGATACACTAACCTGTGTTCTCTTAGGGTCTGTATGACATCTGTCTAGGATATTCTGGCTTTCATACTCTCTGGCGAAAAGTTTGGTGTGATTCTGATAGGTCTCCCTTTATATGTTACTTGACCTTTTTCCCTTACTGCTTTTAATATTCTTTCTTTATTTTGTGTGTTTGGTGTTTTGACAATTATGTGACGGGAGGTGTTTCTTTTCTGGTCCAATCTATTTGGAGTTCTGTAGGCTTCTTGTATGTCTATGGGTATCTCTTTTTTTAGGTTAGGGAAGTTTTCTTCTATGATTTTGTTGAAGATATTTACTGGTCCTTTGAGCTGGGAGTCTTCACTCTCTTCTATACCTATGATCCTTAGGTTTGATCTTCTCATTGAGTCCTGGATTTCCTGTATGTTTTGGACCAGTAGCTTTTTCCGCTTTACATTATCTTTGACAGTTGAGTCAATGATTTCTATGGAATCTTCTGCTCCTGAGATTCTCTCTTCCATCTCTTGTATTCTGTTGGTGAAGCTTGTATCTACAGCTCCTTGTCTCTTCTTTTGGTTTTCTATATCCAGGGTTGTTTCCATGTGTTCTTTCTTGATTGCTTCTATTTCCATTTTTAATTCCTTCAACTGTTTGATTGTGTTTTCCTGGAATTCTTTCAGGGATTTTTGCGATTCCTCTCTGTAGGCTTCTACTTGTTTATTAATGTTTTCCTCTGTTTCCCTAAGTGTGTTCATGTCTTTTTTGAAGTCCTCCAGCATCATGATCAAATATGATTTTGAAACTAGATCTTGCTTTTCTGGTGTGTTTGGATATTCCATGTTTGTTTTGGTGGGAGAATTGGGCTCCGATGATGGCATGTAGTCTTGGTTTCTGTTGCTTGGGTTCCTGCGCTTGCCTCTCGCCATCAGATTATCTCTAGTGTTACTTTGTTCTGCTATTTCTGACAGTGGCTAGACTGTCCTATAAGCCTGTGTGTCAGGAGTGCTGTAGACCTGTTTTCCTCTCTTTCAGTCAGTTCTGGGGACAGAGTGTTCTGCTTTCGGGCGTGTAGTTTTTCCTCTCTACAGGTCTTCAGCTGTTTCTGTGGGCCTGTGTCTTGAGTTCTCCAGGCAGCTTTCTTGCAGCAGAAAATTTGGTCTTACCTGTGGTCCTGAGGCTCAAGTTCGCTCGTGGGGTGCTGCCCAGGGGCTCTCTGCAGTGGCAGCAACCAGGAAGACCTGTGCCGCCCCTTCCGGGAGCTTCAGTGCACCAGGGTTCCAGATGGTCTTTGGCTTTTTCCTCTGGCGTCCGAGATGTGTGTGCAGGGAGCAGTCTCTTCTGGTTTCCCAGGCTTGTCTGCCTCTCTGAAGGTTTAGCTCTCCCTCCCACGGGATTTGGGTGCAGAGAACTGTTTATCCGGTCTGTTTCTTTCAGGTTCCGGTGGTGTCTCAGGCAGGGGTAATGCCGCTCCTGGGCCCTCCCCCACGGGAGCCCAGAGGCCTTATACAATTTCCTCTTGGGCCATGGATGTGGGCAGGGGTGAGCAGTGTTGGTGGTCTCTTCTGCTCTGCAGCCTCAGGAGTGCCCACCTGACCAGGCGGTTGGGTCTCTCTCTCACCGGGTCTGGGAGCAGAGAGCTGCTGCGGGCCGGGATCCGCGGGTGTGGGACTTCCGGTAAACACAGAACGTGCCCGGTCCTAGAGAAATTGTGCTTCTGTGTGTCCCAAGCTCACCAGGCAGCTTTCTTGCAGCAGAAAATTTGGTCTTACCTGTGGTCCCGAGGCTCAGGTTCGCTCGTGGGGTGCTGCCCAGGGGCTCTCTGCAGCGGCAGCAACCAGGAAGACCTGTGCCGCCCCTTCCGGGAGCTTCAGTGCACCAGGGTTCCAGATGGTCTTTGGCTTTTTCCTCTGGCGTCCGAGATGTGTGTGCAGGGAGCAGTCTCTTCTGGTTTCCCAGGCTTGTCTGCCTCTCTGAAGGTTTAGCTCTCCCTCCCACGGGATTTGGGTGCAGAGAACTGTTTATCCGGTCTGTTTCCTTCAGGTTCTGGCGGTGTCTCAGGCAGGTGTCCTGCCGCTCCTGGGCCCTCCCCCACGGGAGCCCAGAGGCCTTATACAGTTTCCTCTTGGGCCAGGGATGTGGGCAGGGGTGAGCAGTGTTGGTGGTCTCTTCCGCTCTGCAGCCTCAGGAGTACCCACCTGACCAGGCGGTTGGGTCTCTCTCTCACCGGGTCTGGGCGCCTCAGAACTTTCATGATCACTTTCTTCTTTGCATACTTCCTTCTTTGATCTATTTTTTTCTCTCCCTATACTTTTTAATTTAAATATATTTTGATTATTTATTTTATTTTGTATTGGATATTTTCTTTACTTACATTTCAAATGTTATCCCCTTTCCGGATTTTCCCTCTGGAAACCCTCTATCCCTTTCCCTCTCCCCTGCCTCTAGGAGAGTGTTGCCCCACCCACCCATCCACCCCCTTTTATCTCCCCACCCTGGCCTTCCCCTATACAGGGGTACTGAGCCTTTGCAGGAACAAGGGCCTCTCCTCCAATTGATGTCAGTCAAGGCCATCCTCTGCTACATATGTGACTGGAGCCATGTCCTTCCATGTGTAATCTTTGGTTGCTGGTTTAGTCTCTGGGAGCTCTGGGGGTCTGGTTGGCTGATACTATTGTTTTTCCTATGGTGTTAAAATCCTTCAACCATTTTTCTAACTCCTCCATTGGGGCCCCCCCTTTTCAGTCCAATGGTTGGTTGAGAGCATCTGATTCTGTATTTCTCGGGCTCTCGGGAGACATCTATATCAGGCTCCTGTAAGCATTCTTGGCCTCCACAATATTGTCTGGGTTTGATGACAATACATAGAAGGGATCCCTGGATGGGGCAGTCTCTGGATGACCTTTTACTCAGTCTCTGCTCCACACTATTTCCTCCTGTGAATATTTTGTTCTCCCTTCTAAGAGGGATTGAAGCATCCACTCTTTGTGTAGTTGTTTTTGCCTGCCTGTATGTCTGTAATACCACATGTATTCCGTGCCCACAGAAGCCATTAGTTCCTGTGGAACAGAAGATCCAGATGGTTGTCAGCCACTGCATGAGTGTTTCTAGTGGAACTCCAGTTCCTCCAGAAAATGAGCCAGGGTTTTTTTTTTCCATCTTTATTAACTTGAGTATTTTTATTTATTTATTTTTTTTAGTAACTTGAGTATTTCTTATATACATTTCGAGTGTTACTCCCTTTCCCGGTTTCCAGGCAAACATCCCTCTCCCCCCTCCCCTTCCTTATGGGTGTTCCCCTCCCAACCCTCCCCCCATTGCTGCCCACCCCAAAACAGACTAGTTCACTGGGGGTTAAGTCTTAGCAGGACCCAGGGCTTCCCCTTCCACTGGTGCTCTTACTAGGATATTCATTGCTACCTATGAGGTCAGAGTCCAGGGTCAGTCCGTGTATAGTCTTTAGGTAGTGGCTTAGTCCCTGGAAGCTCTGGTTGCTTGGCATTGTTGTACATATGGGGTCTCGAGCCCCTTCAAGCTCTTCCAGTTCTTTCTCTGATTCCTTCAACGGGGGTCCTATTCTCAGTTCAGTGGTTTGCTGCTGGCATTCGCCTCTGTATTTGCTGTATTCTGGCTGTGTCTCTCAGGAGCGATCTACATCCGGCTCCTGTCGGCCTGCACTTCTTTGCTTCATCCATCTTGTCTAATTGGGTGGCTGTATATGTATGGGCCACATGTGGGGCAGGGTCTGAATGGGTGTTCCTTCAGTCTCTGTTTTAATCTTGGCCTCTCTCTTCCCTGCCAAGGGTATTCTTGTTCCCCTTTTAAAGAAGGAGTGAAGCATTCACATTTTGATCATCCGTCTTGAGTTTCATTTGTTCTAGGCATCTAGGGTAATTCAAGCATTTGGGCTAATAGCCACTTATCAATGAGTGCATACCATGTATGTCTTTCTGTGATTGGGTTAGCTCACTCAGGATGATATTTTCCAGTTCCAACCATTTGCCCACGAATTTCATAAACTCGTTGTTTTTGATAGCTGAGTAATATTCCATTGTGTAGATGTACCACATTTTCTGTATCCATTCCTCTGTTGAAGGGCATCTGGGTTCTTTCCAGCTTCTGGCTATTATAAATAAGGCTGCGATGAACATAGTGGAGCACGTGTCTTTTTCATATGTTGGGGCATCTTTTAGGTATCTACCCAAGAGAGGTATAGCTGGATCCTCAGGCAGTTCAATGTCCAATTTTCTGAGGAACCTCCAGACTAATTTCCAGAATGGTTTTACCAGTCTGCAACCCCACCAACAATGGAGGAGTGTTCCTCTTTCTCCACATCCTTGCCAGCATTTGCTGTCACCTGAGTTTTTGATCTTAGCCATTCTCACTGGTGTGAGGTGAAATCTCAGGGTTGTTTTGATTTGCATTTCCCTTATGACTAAAGATGTTGAACATTTCTTTAGGTGTTTCTCAACCATTCGGCATTCCTCAGCTGTGAATTGTTTGTTTAGCTCTGAACCCCATTTTTAATAGGGTTATTTGTCTCCCTGCGGTCTAACTTCTTGAGTTTTTTGTATATTTTAGATGTAAGGCCTCTATCTGTTGTAGGATTGGTAAAGATCTTTTCCCAATCTGTTGGTTGCCGTTTTGTCCTAACCACAGTGTCCTTTGCCTTACAGAAGCTTTGCAGTTTTATGAGATCCCATTTGTCAATTCTTGATCTTAGAGCATAAGCCATTGGTGTTTTGTTCAGGAAATTTTATCCAGTGCCCATGTGTTCCAGATGCTTCCCTAGTTTTTCTTCTATTAGTTTGAGTGTATCTGGTTTGATGTGGAGGTCCTTGATCCACTTGGACTTAAGTTTTGTACAGGGTGATAAGCATGGATCGATCTGCATTCTTCTACATGTTGACCTCCAGTTGAACCAGCACCATTTGCTGAAAATGCTATCCTTTTTCCATTGGATGGTTTTGACTCCTTTGTCAAAAATCAAGTGGCCATAGGTGTGTGGGTTCATTTCTGGGTCTTCAATTCTATTCCATTGGTCTATCTGTCTGTCTCTGTACCAATACCATGCAGTGTTTATCACTATTGCTATGTAATACTGCTTGAGTTCAGGGATAGTGATTCCCCCTGAAGTCCTTTTACTGTTGACGATAGTTTTAGCTATCCTGGGTGTTTGTTATTCCAGATGAATTTGCAAATTGTTCTGTCTAACTCTTTGAAGAATTGGATTGGTATTTTGATGGGGATTGCATTGAATCTGTAGATCGCTTTTGGTAAAATGGCCATTTTTACTATATTAATCCTGCCAATCCATGAGCATAAGAGATCTTTCCATCTTCTGAGGTCTTCTTCAATTTCTTTCTTCAGTGTCTTGAAGTTCTTATTGTACAGATCTTTTACTTGCTTGGTTAAAGTCACACCGAGGTACTTTATATTATTTGGGTCTATTATGAAGGGTGTCGTTTCCCTAATTTCTTTCTCGGCTTGTTTCTCTTTTGTGTAGAGGAAGGCTACTCATTTATTTCAGTTAATTTTATACCCAGCCACTTTGCTGAAGTTGTTTATCAGCTTTAGTAGTTCTCTGGTGGAACTTTTGGCATCACTTAAATATACTATCATATCATCTGCAAGTAGTGATATTTTGACTTCTTCTTTTCCGATCTATATCCCCTGACCTCCTTTTGTTGTCTGATTGCTCTGGCTAGAACTTCAAGAACTATATTGAATAAGTAGGGAGAGAGTGGGCAGCCTTGTCTAGTCCCTGATTTTAGTGGGATTGCTTCAAGTTTCTCTCCATTTAGTTTAATGTTAGCAACTGGTTTGCTGTATATGGCTTTTACTATGTTTAGGCATGGGCCTTGAATTCCTATTCTTTCCAGGACTTTTATCATGAAGGGGTGTTGAATTTTGTCAAATGCTTTCTCAGCATCTAATGAAATGATCATGTGGTTCTGTTCTTTCAGTTTGTTTATAAAATGGATCACATTGATGGTTTTCCGTATATTAAACCATCCCTGCATGCCTGGGATGAAGCCTACTTGATCATGGTGGATGATTGTTTTGATGTGCTCTTGGATTCGGTTTGCCAGAATTTTGTTGAGTATTTTTGTGTCGATATTCATAAGGGAAATTGGTCCGAAGTTCTCTTTCTTTGTTGGGTCTTTGTGTGGTTTAGGTATAAGAGTAATTTTGGCTTCATAGAAGGAATTCGGCAGTGCTCCATCTGTTTCAATTTTGTGGAATCGTTTGGATAATATTGGTATGAGGTCTTCTATGAAGGTTTGATAGAATTCTGCACTGAACCTTTCTGGACCAGGGCTCTTTTCGGTTGGGAGACCTTTAATGACTGCTTCTATTTCCTTAGGAGTTATGGGGTTGTTTAACTGTTTTATCTGTTCCTGATTTAACTTCGGTACCTGGTATCTGTCTAGGAAATTGTCCATTTCCTGTAGATTTTCACATTTTGTTGAATATAGGCTTTTATAGTAAGATCTGATGATTTTTTGAATTTCCTCTGAATCTGTAGTTATCTCTCCCTTTTCATTTCTGATTTTGTTAATTTGGACACACTCTCTGTGTCCTCTCGTTAGTCTGGCTAAGGGTTTATCTATCTTGTTGATTTTCTCAAAGGACCAACTTTGGTTCTGTTGATTCTTTCTATGGTCCTTTTTGTTTCTACTTGGTTGATTTCAGCTCTGAGTTTGATTATTTCCTGCCTTCTACTCCTCCTGGGTGTATTTGCTTCTTTTTGTTCTAGAGCTTTTAGGTGTGCTGTCAAGCTGCTGACATATGCTCTTTCCTGTTTCTTTCTGCAGGCACTCAGCGCTATGAGTTTTCCTCTTAGCACAGCTGTCATTGTGTCCCATAAGTTTGGGTATGTTGTACCTGCATTTTCATTAAATTGTAAAAAGTCTTTAATTCCTTTCTTTATTTCTTCCTTGACCAGGTTATCATTGAGTAGAGCATTGTTCAATTTCCACGTATATGTGGGCATTCTTCCCTTATTGTTATTGAAGACCAGTTTTAGGCCTTGGTGGTCTGATAGCACGCATGGGATTATTTCTCTCTTTCTGTACCTGTTGAGGCCCGTTTTTTGACCAATTATATGGTCAATTTTGGAGAAAGTACCATGAGGAACTGAGAAGAAGGTATATCCTTTTGCTTTAGGATAGAATGTTCTATAAATATCTGTTAAGTCCATTTGGCTCATGACTTCTCTTAGTCTGTCAACGTCTCTGTTTAATTTCTGTTTCCATGATCTGTCCATTGATGAGAGTGGGGTGTTGAAATCTCCTACTATTATTGTGTGAGGTGCAATGTGTGTTTTGAGCTTTAGTAAGGTTTCTTTTACGTATGTACGTGCCTTTGTATTTGGGGCAAAGATATTTAGAATTGAGAGTTCATCTTGGTCGATTTTTCCTTTGATGAATATGAAGTGTCCTTCCTTATCTTTTTTCATGACTTTTAGTTGCAAATTGATTTTATTTGATAATAGAATGGCTACTCCAGCTTGCTTCTTCTGACCACTTGCTTGGAAAGTTGTTTTCCAGCCTTTCACTCTGAGGTAGTGTCTGTCTTTGTCTCTGAGGTGTGTTTCCTGTAGGCAGCAGAATGCAGGGTCCTCTTTGCGTATCCAGTTTGTTAATCTATGTCTTTTTATTGGGGAGTTGAGGCCATTGATATTGAGAGATATTAAGGAATAGTGATTATTGCTTCCTGTTATATTCATATTTGGATGTGAGGTTATGTGTGCGTGCTTTTCTTCTCTTTGTTCTGTTGCCAAGACGATTAGATTCTTGCTTCTTCTAGGGTATAGCTTGCCTCCTTATGTTGGGCTTTACCATTTATTATCCTTTGTAGTGCTGGATTTGTAGAAATATATTGTGTAAATTTGGTTTTGTCATGGAATATCTTGGTTTCTCCATCTATGTTAATTGAGAGTTTTGCAGGATACAGTAACCTGGGCTGGCATTTGTGTTCTCTTAGGGTCTGTGTGACATCAGTCCAGGATCTTCTGGCCTTCATAGTTTCTGGCGAAAAGTCTGGTGTGATTCTGATAGGTATGCCTTTATATGTTACTTGACCTTTTTCCCTTACTGCTTTTAATATTCTTTCTTTATTTTGTGCGTTTGGTGTTTTGACTATTATGTGAGGAGAGATGTTTCTTTTCTGGTCCAATCTATTTGGAGTTCTGTAGGCTTCTTGTATGCCTATGGGTATCTCTTTTTTTAGTTTAGGGAAGTTTTCTTCTATGATTTTGTTGAAGATATTTACTGTTCCTTTGAGCTGGGAGTCTTCACTCTCTTCTATACCTATTTTCCTTAGGTTTGATCTTCTCATTGAGTCCTGGATTTCCTGTATGTTTTGGACCAGTAGCTTTTTCTGCTTTACATTATCTTTGACAGTTGAGTCAATGATTTCTATGGAATCTTCTGCTCCTGAGATTCTCTCTTCCATCTCTTGTATTCTGTTGGTGAAGCTTGTATCTACGGCTCCTTGTCTCTTCTTTTGGTTTTCTATATCCAGGGTTGTTTCCATGTGTTCTTTCTTGATTGCTTCTATTTCCATTTTTAATTCCTTCAACTGTTTGATTGTGTTTTCCTGGAATTCTTTCAGAGTATTTTTTATTTTCATTTCTATTGTTATTCCCCTTCCCGGTTTCCGGGCCAACATCCCCCTAACCTCTCCCCCTCCCCTTCTCTATGGGTGTTCCCCTCCCCATCCTTCCCTCATTACAGTCCTCCTGCCAACAATCACGTTCACTGGGGTTCAGTCTTGGCAGGACCAAGGGCTTCCCCTTCCACTGGTGCTCTTACTAGGATATTCATTGCTACCTATGCAGTTGGAGCCCGGGGTCAGTCCATGTATATTCTTTGGGTAGTGGCTTAGTCCCTAGAAGCTCTGGTTGGTTGGCACTGTTGTTCATATGGGGTCTCAAGCCCCTTCAAAGGAGCCAGGGTTTTAACCACTGAGCAATCTCTGCAGCTCCGGTGATGAAATTATTTCCATTCTTTACTCTAGTTTTATACTCTTACATGCTCCTCAGGACTCAAGGAATTTATGATGACGTAGTTCAGGCCAAAAATTAATAAGAATCTCCAAATTCTATTTCTAAATTTCACAAGAAGGACTTTTCTGAATTATGTGTGTGTGTGTGTGTGTGCGTGCATGTACATGTGCATGTACGTGTTCATGTTTGTGTGCATGTGTGCGTGCATGTGTGCATGCGTGTGTGCATGTTCATGTGTATGTTCGTGTGCATGTGTTTTGCATGTGGGTGTGTGCGTGTGGGTGTGTGTGCATGTGTGTGTTCATGTGTTTTGTGTGTGTGTGTGTGTGTGTGTGTGTGCATGTGTGTGTTGGAGTACAGGAATATACTTGGGACTATCACAGGACTTATCTTGTATTGTTATCAGAAGACAACCTCTGGTGTTTTTCTTACTTTCTATTCTGAGACTTGTTCACTTCTGTGTGCTAAGCCAAAAACTTCTGGGAAATTTCTTGTTCTTTTCCATTTTGCTACAGTAGCGAAGGGATCCCATGCATAAAACAGTACCTGGCTTTACACAGATTCTGAGGGATTCAACCAAGGTCCTCTTGCTTGCAGAGTAAGCGCATTACCCCCTCAGCTATTGCCCTTTAGTTAACTTTAATAAATAACTAGTAGCCCACGATGCTGTGAAGGCAATCTTTGCAGCCTGTAAGAATTTCACTGTTATTATCTGTCACGATAGTTCAATATCTGTTGAGCTCTACCATGTAGCTTACTCTAGAATTTACCTCATTTATTAGCTCATGTGTATCTTTTCCCAAAGAGCAGTGATGGTCAAAACTGCTTCATAGTCAGAACCTATGATAATATCCCAAGTTTTTTCTGCTTTCTTTGGGCAGTAGCCTTTCAATGTAGGCTATCACAGTACTATGAATATGAATATTTTGTATCTCAAATTGAAATTAATGGGGACTGGAGTTGGTCACATGGTTTCTGAGTCCCTAGGTTCCAGTCTCACTCCCTCTCTCTCTGTCTTTCTCTATCTCTCTGTATCTTTCTGTTTCTCTCTCTCTCTCTCTCTCTCTCTCTCTCTCTCTCTCTTTCTCTATGTATGTGTGTTTGTGTGTGTATGTGTTTGTATGTGTGTGTGCACATGCGTATATGTGCACGGTACATGTATTTGTGTGTGTGTGTATACATGTACAGACATGGCACATATATTTACATCAGAAAATTTATGAGATTGGTTATCTCATTCCACAGGTGGGGTGGGTCATGGGACTTAAAATTAGACTGTTAGGCCTTTACTAGATGAATAATTTCACTGGCTCCTACTTCCTTTTTCGTGATTTAGTTTGAAGATTTTACTATAATCATCACTGTCATCACTATTATCACACAAGTGCTTATTATACACCACATGCCATTCTAAGTTTGTTACATAAATTAACTCAATATTCTCAGGTCTTTCAGACAGACATTATCGCAGCATTTCCATATGTCAGCAAGAGATCTACTTTGTAGAAAACTGAGTAATTTGTAGAAACATTCCCTTACTGGAAGCCTGTATTTTAATCCCAGTTCTGGGTTTTGGAGAACCTGGACTTCTCTTGTGTTTTCATGAGTGTGTTGGCTGTACAAGTCTGGTTTGTTCAGCGAGGGGAAGGAATAGATTATGTAGCTTTCTTTCCATTCAGTAGGAAGAGTGAGGCACGACTTCCTCCAATTTAGATGCTACAAAACATGACTAGATCACTGTGTCTTTACTTAAATGGCAATTTAACATATAAAGCAGGCAAATTTCTATGATAAGTTTTGCTGAATACCTGGATATTTCGTTAAAGTATTATATTGATGGGGATAGATCAGGCTTAGATCTAAGAATTGTCTTAGATTTAATTAGAAAGGAGTATAAAAACAAGAAACTAGATTACAATTGTATAATAGGTTATGGAAGGTCAAATTATAATCAGAATGGTTGCTGAGAAAGGAAAATAGTTAACAGCGTATATCAACTACTTAAGTACTACATACTAGCCGAGCACAGACGCCTGGATGCTTCCTGAAGAGCAGCTTCTAGACACCTTTTCTCCGTCACTTCTCAGCTTAAGTCTTGACTCTTTCTTTTTCAGTGTGCTCCCACTCTACCTTGAGTCAAATTTAGTGAGATGTATTTTCGTATGACTATATTTGCTCAAGGCTTCCACTCATTTTGGCTCTTTAAGGAGACTTTGTTTATTTTTCATATCATGTTGTATGCTCTGATTTTACATTTTAAAACACTGAGCAATTTTCTTTACTTGTGTGTCTTGCCAAGGTTTCTTCACTATCTTCAAAGGCTATTTGAAGAAATTCTGAGGCGAGTACAGTGTAGATAAAGGTACAACTTTGTAGCCATTTGTACCTAAATTTGAATTATTCATTTCCAATCATGGGCGTCTCATCTTGTGGAAATAACAGTGTTCCAGCTTTCAGGAATTTAAACCCGAGAAAAATAATTGTATATATTATCTCAAGAACCCATTAAAGAAATTTAATTACATTTTCACATTTTAGAGAATGGAATAGGAATAAACGTTGTACCTGTAGTAGGTAAGGGCATCCTCATTTATTATTATCATTACCATTATTCTTTTTACAGAAATAGTTTATCATATGTCCCACGTATAAATTTATTCTATTAATTACTACATCTTAAATTAATTTCTGGGAATCAAATATGAACATTTCTCTCATAAGATTGGATCTGGTGAAGGCAAGTCTAATTTTAATGTAATGCAATACATATATGACTTTATTTTTCTACAATTTGTGTGTATGTGTATGTATTTGAACATATATACACTTTTTATTTGCACATGCCTCTCCTTCAATAAACATGAGCTATGTAGGGCAGTAAACCAGTTATTTATTGTTATGTAATCCTTTCCAATTTACTGCTGAGAATCAGCAACTAGTCTTATCATTTCATTTTGTTACTTGAGGCTCTTCTTGGTGTCTCCATGTAGCTCTGATATCAGATGTGGTAGAGTTTAACTCATACTACAATATCACGAGAGTTTGACCTTCTGAGGATCTTGTGACAGGTCTTCTCACATTTTTCAGGGAGCTCAGTTCCTTACAGCATTGTGCTGGCTGACGTCAAAGGAAGTAAAACACCACGTGTAAAAGGTTAATCAGTCCTCTCTTTATCATGCTTACTACTGACTCTTTGTCCAAAGAAACCCACACAATCACAGTCAGATTTCATCTGGGAGGAAGGTACATTAGAGTAATAGGAATTCTGTGTAGTGTGGTGCACTGGAAGCACTAATAGAATAATTTATCACAAAGAGGTTTTCTGAGTGGGGTAACTGACTACAGTGAATTGAAGGTGCATATGGCACTTCTAGGAAGGCTTAGTTCTGGTCATTTTAAAGAACATTCTAATAACGAATGCTATGCAACACTAGATAAACTTGAAAAATATGATCTTAATAGTGAATCTTTTTACTGTGATTGGATAATGATTTATTGAAGTGTATATAGGTATTTAGTGACTTGTTTAAGAGTCAGGTACGTTAAGACTTAACACTTGTCAAATTTTTTAGTCTAAGACTCTGAGTATTTATTGGACACATCTAACATGCGAAGCATTCTATTCTGTAGATGATGAAAACATTAAGCACACATCAAATTTATTATTTCTTAAGTGTGTGCAGAGACTTCCTCCCTGGTTTAACATTTTCTTTCATCTTTTCAATGTGTGTAAATATAAATGTCACTTTTATTTCCTCAGATGAAGTGATGAGATGAGGGTTGTACCCAAGATTTATGAATACATGACTTGGTCTGAACTCAGAGTTTTTCTATCTAATTCTAGGTCTGGAAGCTTCATCCTCATTACAATCTAATCTTCTGCAACCCTAGACTTGCAAACTTAGTCTTCCAGCCTATGTCTGCTAACCTATGCTTATAATGTTTCAGCCATCAAGACTTACTGTGAATAAACTAACGTTTTGTTTTTAGCTCTTTCTGAACTCTGGGTGACTATTTCAACTGAGCTCTTCTGGCTCAAACTATGCATTAAGATGACTGATTCAAATTGGCATCTCTCAGCTTCTGACTGAATTGCTCTGCTTGGAAAGATTGCCTCTGACCTCTATGAAATGTAATGCGCTGAACTCAACTGCTCTTCTCAGAACTGAGCAGAACTGCTGTTAACCGAACTGCTCCAAAGTGAACTTTCTGAGCTTATTTGAATTGAATTCAACTGAATCTTCTCCCTCAACTGAACTGCACTCACTGAATTGCTCTACATCTCTGACTCACTCGGCTCTGCTCTTAAGTAGCCTCTTCCCTGTCTGTTCTCATCCTCATAGCCTATCTTTGACCCCTTCTGCCAAGTCTTTCTCTGGCTCATCACTTTGTCTGCCCCTCAGTTAGATGTTATTGAGTGGAGTTAAAGGTATGTATTAAAGGTGTGCACTAAGGGTATGTCTGCATTTAGCTGGATCGTATCTTAGAATGTGATCCCTTGCCAGGACAGCCATATTGCTGGATTAAAATTCCTCTACAAAAGTGAAAAGTGGAAACAAAATGCCTAATCAGGGAAAGAAGGATACTTAGTATTTGAATTTAAAATAATCTTGAAATTAATTTGTCATTACAGGATAAATATGAAAGTATATCAGCACAGGTAGAAGATCTTGTCTGCTAAGGACAAAGGATAAGGAGCAGCAGTGGTGCAGATGACAGACAGGCCTACGAGAGAAGGATGCAGAGCTCAAGTTAAAACAGGAGTAGGATCTTGCTGCCTATGGAGCTAAAGGAAATGGAATGCAGCAAAATGTATCAAGGCCGAAAAGAGAAAGAAGGAAGAAGATGAAGAGGATGATGAAGGTGAAGATGGAAATGGTGATGATGATGATGATGATGATGATGATGAAGTTAGTGAGGTTTTCTTGTCTAAAAAGCATATTTACCTAAACCTCCACTCCTGATACCCCTGCATCATATAGTTGTCTCTTTATAGAGAAAAATATGTAAAGTAAAACTGTATAGGATTTAGCTTTCAAATGTATAGTCTCTTTTTTTTTAAAATGGTTAATAAACACCTAAATATGTCTTTAGATCACTACTCCTGGAGGTATTTTCAATACTCAGTGGCCTTGACAGGTATAGCACAGGGGTGTAAATTGACATGAAAATTGGAAGCATGCTCTTATTGGTGTACAGAACAAATCATTTTTATATAGGAATACTTTTATATCTTCAGTTGTATCTAATGCAATTTATGTGAAATTAATTGTTCTGTTAGTACTACTATGAATAGAAAAAAGAAAAAAGAAAAAACTAAATGCAACAACAACAAAAAAATTATATTTGTTTTGTTGACATTCTGAATGCTTCTAAGTAAATACAACATTTTTTGTTTGTTTGTTTTAGTTTTACTAGTATTTTTCTTTACTTGGGTCTGAGATTGTATTTTCTTCCTGAGGGGAAGCTAGTCTTTTGGCCATTGTGGATTGCATAAACTATTGCAGCATTTGATTTTTATATAGTTGGCTGATAAAGTGCTTTATCTATACAACAAGTATACTATGGTGGGGGAACGAATGGCTTCGACTATTTAAAAAGAAATACTTGAAGTGACAATCATAAAATGGTCTCATTTCATCAGACTATAATGACTCTGGTATTAGTAGTAGAATCTAAATCTAAACACCTGTGTTGGATTTTACTTCTTTGCATTTTTTAGTATAACTTAAAAATGATTACATTTATTTACATTATTTGTGTAGAGGATATTATTTATATATATATATATATAATATATATATGGGTTATTGTGCCATGGTATATGTAGGAAGGTTAATGAACAATTTGTGGCCGTTTATTTTTTGCTTTCTACCACTTGGCCCCTGAGACTTGTTCAAGCAAGCAAGCAAGCAAATAAACAAACAGCCAAAACAATCCTGAACAATAAAAGAAATGATGAAGATCTCACCATCACGCATCTCAAGTAGTTCGACAGAACCATAGTGATAAAAAGAGTTGTATTGGTAAAAAAAAAACAGACATTTTTACCAATGAGATAGAATAGAAACATGAAAACATAGTTTATACACACACACACACACACACACACACACACACACACACACGAGAGAGAGAGAGAGAGAGAGAGAGAGAGAGAGAGACATATGTCTGTATGTATATATGTATTTCTGTATATGATTTTTGACAAAGAAGCTAAAAATGTGGAGCAAAGTCAATATCTTCAACAAATGATACTTATCTAACTGGGTAAGTGCATATGGAAGAATAAAAATAGATTTTTATGTGTCATCATGCATCAACTGAGCTATAAAATGGATGAAAGACATCAATGTAGGTCCTAATATTTTGAGACTAAAAGAACAGAAAGCATGAACTTGAACTCATTGCAACAGAGATAATGTTCTGAACAGTACCCTGGTAGCACAGGCATTAAGATCAACAATTAAGGGGTTGGGGATTTAGCTCAGTGGTAGAGCGCCTGTCTAGCAAGCACAAGGCTGTGGGTTTGGTCCTCAGCTCCAGGGGAAAAAAAAGATCAACAATTAATAACTAGGACCTCACGAAATTAAAAAAGCTTCTATACAACAAAGGACACCATAATTTGAGCAAAGATGCCAATAACAGGCAAAAATCTTTACCAATATGTATTAGTCAGGGGATATTATCTAAAATATACAAAGAACTAAAAAAGCTGAACATAAAATTAAAACTGGGAAAAAATGGTCAGTAGGGCCCCAACTTCAATACAGAAGAAAAAGGATGAAGGACGGACAGATAGCACCAAAGTTGTTTTATAAAGCCTCAATGAATCATAGTATTTATATTTACCCAATTTATACACAGAACATATAAACATATGGGAATGGGGATATGCATTACACTACATATATAAAATATGTTTATTTATGTAGTTTAAATGAAGCTATGTCACTTACTCAGAGAATGCTCACTAGAAGAACTATAGATGAACAGAAACCCTAGTAATTATTGCCAGAAACTTCCCTTGGAAGTGTTTGGTGAAGATAGTTCAAGTGACTCCCAGATCAATATGGGTTACTTTGGTTGAGCATGGATAGATTTCAGAGATAGAATATAGGAACAAATTGCTGACTACACCGCACACTTAGAACACACTTAGGGTCATCATATTTAAACTGATCACACCGCACACTTACGACACACTTAGGGTCATCATATTTAAACTGATCACACCGCACACTTAGAACACACTTAGGGTCATCATATTTAAACTGGATCTAATCTCAAAGCTTTCTTGATAGCATCTATCTTCTAAAGTATCCGAAAGTAATAGGCAAGTTGCCAATGGAAGGAAGCAATTAATAGTTCTACACTGCTATGATACCTGCCAACCACAACGATGACTAGCAGTGTAAGATATTTATAAAAGTGCAATAGTGGGATTCACATACTGGTGGTAACCAATGGCTTCCTAAATGGACTTAAGAGTTGTTTAATGAGAGGTAAACCATATACCTGTACTGGCCAATTATCAAGGGCTGGTGAGGTCATGATTTTTAGAAGAGACTCTGCTACTGCTCCTTTGCTAAATTTACATAAAATCTGAAGTACATTCTAAATCTTTTCTTTATATATACAGGGTAAGTGCAGTTATCACCCTTTATCAAAGAAGCTTTATTTCCTTTAAAAATAAACAAATAAACCAACAAACCATACTTAATATTCTTTACAAAGTCAAGAAACTGAGACTAAATTATGGGCACAGAAGGAAAACTATTGTTTTGCTAGGTAAACATCTCAATAAATTGATTCTTTGAAGAACCGTTTCTTTTTGCCGTATATGGTAATAAACACAGAGACTCAAAACCGGACAAAGTGCAAAGAGTGGGTGATTTTGGAGTCAAAAAAATAAAAGCAGAAAATCGGGAGTCTTACAAGAAATCATAACTGAAAATAATGAAGGAGTCATGGGTAGCCAAGCTCCAATGGCTGCATTTATGTCAGAGATCATGTATCTATGGCTCAGGAAACATCAAGAAAGAAAGGTGTTAAAAGACTGTAAGAACTAGAATGACCTGAAGTATGCAGTGAGGCTGCCTCACTTAGAAATGGCTGTATAGACTCAAAAAATGACAACATCAATAGACATAACACCAGAGGGAAATCTTATGGGTCCTCACCCCTCCTCAAAGAGCCATAGGCAACTAATGACTGCCGAGAGAGGGAAATTTAGCTTCTCCTAGAGAAGAGCTCCTGATTGGTTATGAAATACAAAGTGGTCAGTCCTTAATACGTACAAAGAATAGAATTAGTGGTGTGAGTCTGTGTTTAACAATATAACCAGAGAGAGAGAGAGAGAGAGAGAGAGAGAGAGAGAGAGAGAGAGAGAGAGAGAGAGAGAGAGAGAGAGAGACAGAGAGACAGAGAGAGAGACAGAGAGAGAGAGAGAGACACAGAGAGAGAGAGGGAGAGAGAGAGAGGGAGAGAGAGAGAGAGACTATCAATTTAGCATGAGGAGTTGGGAAGAAATAGACAGGACAGGGAAGGAGGGATGTGGTGTAATTCTATTTTAATTAAAAAGATATTTAAATTTTTTTACATGAGGAATAAGTCTAAACAAAGTTCTCAAAATATGCAACATAAATGACTAGGAAATACTACGACAAGACAGAACAAAACACAAAAACCTTGCTCAATGTCATTACCATTAGGGAAATACAAGAAATGCTAATCTGAAAATTCATCTTATCCCATAAGAGCTAAAGTTAATAAAATAAATGACAGAATATGCTGATGAGGTTAGGAGAAAGAAAAACACGTACTGGTTGCTGGTAGGAGTGAAAACTTGTAAATACACTATGAAAATCGGTGCGGCCATCACACAAAAACTGAACATCAATCTAACACAAGATCCAGCTTCACCATCAAAAGGATTCTACTTCTGATGACTGAACTATACACTCATCTGTGTCCGTTGCCTATCTGTTCTTATCAACCAGACATTGAAAATATCCAAGATCTTCATCAAGTAATGACTAATAATGGAATGTGGTCTATTTATGCAATGAAATATTGACCTATTAATAAAAATAATCTTTGCAGGTAAATTGATGGAGCTTGAATTATCCCAAGTAAGCAAGACCCTAAAGCATAACCACTTTATTTTTTCTCTTATATGTGGGTCTTAGCTTTGAAACTTTAGATATGCGTGTTTCATTTACAAGAACCAGAGATTCTAATGTACATAGTGAGAGACCAAGGTGGAAGAGGGAGTTTCCCAAGGAGCGGAATATACGATATAGTGTTAAAGGGTGTCTAAGTTATGGGCTAGAGAGATGGCTTAGAGGTTAAGAGCTATGATTGCTTCTCCAGAGGACCTGATTCAATTCCTAGTGATCATATGGTGGTTTACATCCATCTGTAATAGAATATGATGCCCTCTTCTGTTATGTCCAAAGACAGCTATAGTACACTCATATGCATAAAACAAATAAATAGTTTAATATTTAAAAAAGGGTATAATCTGTTAATAGGACAGATGGTTAGAAAGAGATTGTTAATGATATTGGTTATGCAGTGAAGTCACTTCTGAAAATAATGCATGCTTATGGCACAGAAATTGAAGAAATCTAGCCAGTCAACAACTAGAAACTTCATCCTTACTGGATAGCAATCATAGCCCAAGAAGGTACTACATACTACTGAAGGAGTAAATTAGTCCTAAATATCACTCTGCTATGGACCCTGCACACTATAATTAACTTCCTTCCTGTAAGACATTTAAACTAGTGAAATAGTGAGATCAATGTTAGGGGAATAACTAATCATTTTTGTTTGCATTAAACACTCATTCCATGAAATGGAAGCCATACCTAATATTGCCAACAAAGTCAAGTATCAAATTATGGATACAGAAGGAAAACTATTGTTATGCTAAGTGAACATAGCAATAAATTAACTATTATTAGAACTATTTCTTCTTGAAGTATATGGTAATAAACACAGAGAATCAAAACTGGCCAAAGTGCAGAGAGTGAGTGAATTCCCTGAATGGGATGCCTTTATCACACTCCTCTCTAGGTTCAGGATCCAAATCGAATAAAATGACAAAATCATTGTAAGAACCAAAGATTTTTTTTAACATTTTCCAGACTCAACAAGGCAGTTCCATGTATGAACATATAGAGATGTTGAGAGAATTGTAGCATACCAGGACAAGTTCAAACTAGACAAAAGTCCCAACGTAAAGGAGGGGAGGTGAGCCAAGAAAGCATTCTTAAACAATAGTTTCTGGGAGTAGGAGGAATCAATGTTCCTCAATGAAATGATACTGGGTGTATCAATAACATTCCAGGGCAGACACACCGTGGTCAGAGCGAGATGAACACAAATCAAAACCCATTTTTTATAGTGTTTGTATTTTTTTAATTAAAAATACCATAAAGTTATGTGTTACAATGGTTGCAGCTGAGAAGAGTTGAGGTACAAAAATAGGATATGGTGAAAATATCATGCATGAAATTCTCAAAGACTAAATTAAAAAAAAAGGTGAAACAAATTTTAAAAAGATTAACACAACCTTTTGAGAGACAAGTGAACAATTATTTCTTTCCTGTTTCAATACATTAAATGAGAGATTCAACTTTATTTCTTGTTCTCAGACTAACTCATTTGAGTCATAAACAGGCAGACAGTATATATTTCTGACGAAAATAAAGTAGAGATGAATAAACACAAGAAAAATTACCTTGAGGCCTGTAGTGACCACCCTTTCGCTGTAGTGACCACCCTTTCGCTGTAGTGACCCCAGTTTCCTTATGGTGACCTGATTTCCCCCATAGTGACCTCATTTCCCCTCTATTATATCTATACATTTAACAGTCCACTTAACTTGTTCTTATTATATCTTCAGTGTCTCAAGTTCATTTTGAGAAATGCTGATGAAGAAGGGATCATAGATTGTCAACTGGGCCTATGTCAGCCCCTGGCCTATGCAGGGCACGTGATAAAAAGCCACTATGTTTCAAAGATTCACATTACAGAGGAAAACGCTCCCCTCCCACTAAGTATTGTCAAGTTCAAACAACTTAAAGGCTTTTCGTGTCTGATGCTGAATTTCTCCACTGGCATACTTAGGAATCATTGCGAAGGTGAATTGAAACATATTTGGAATGTTTTTTGTTTTTTGTTACTTTGTTCTGTTCTGTTCTGTTTTCTTTTCTTTTCTTTTCTTTTCTTTTTTTTTGCATGACTTTTCTTGCTTCAGAAAAACCTTGATTTATTTAACCTCTGTTTTCAGAAAAGTGCATCTTTGTCTCAGTTTCTTGGTGATGGATTTGTCTCTTACCTGAATCCACCTCCAGGTTGCATTAGTCACACTGCATTATGCTTCACTAAATCAAGTGGCACAATGTGACTATTAATGTTGTGATGTGTAAGAACATGTCTCACTCGGGAATGGGGAATGGGATTTCTAAAAACAGCTGTCTTCTGCATTTATTCCATAAAACTTTTCACCTTAGAAAGAGTTGTTTGCCATCTAA
This sequence comes from Rattus norvegicus, assembly GCF_021556685.1. Classification (NCBI taxonomy): domain Eukaryota; kingdom Metazoa; phylum Chordata; class Mammalia; order Rodentia; family Muridae; genus Rattus; species Rattus norvegicus. The sequence continues at coordinate 45,383,721 of NC_141540.1, forward strand.
GCACTTTTTAAATTAAATCTATTCATTCCCTTTACAACCCAGTATTACAACCCTTCCTCTCCTCCCAGTAGCCCCTCATGCAAGTCCTCCACTTTCCTCATTTCCTTCTCAAAAGAGGGAGTGTCACCCATGCCCTCCAGGAATTCGCTGCTGGACTAGACACAGCCTCTTCCACTGAGGCCAGACAAGACTGCCCATGTCGGCGAGCAGGCTTCATGGACAGGCAGACAGGCAGGAAATAGGCTCACAGGCAGCCCCTGCTCCAGTTGTTTGGGGAACCCAAGTGAAGAGCGAGCTGCTCATCTCTGCATGTGTGCAGGGTGACCAGGTCGAGCTCAGTCTTGCTCTTTGGTTTCTGATTCAGTCCCTGAGAGTTCCCATGGGTCTAGGTGAGTTAACTCTATTGTCTTCCTATGGAAACCCTTTACTCTTTGGGTCCGTCACTCCTTCTCTCAGCTCTTCTGTAGGACTCCCCGAGCTCAGCTAATGTTTGAGTGTGAGTCCCAGCATCTCTTTCCATCGGCTGCCGGTAGAAGCCTCTTAGAGGACAGTTATGTTAGGTTCCTGTCTGAAAGCATAATGGAGTATAGTAGTGTCAGGCATTGGATCTTGCCCATGGGGTGGTTCTCCATGTGGAGCAGCCATTGGTTGGCCATTCCCTCAGTCTGCTCTATCTTTGTGCCGCCTGCACATCTTGTAGCAGGACACTTTTGGGTCAAAGGCTTTGTGGGTGGTTGCTGTCCTTATCCTTCCACTAGGAGTCCTGTCTGTCTAGAGAAAATAGCCACCTCACGGTCCGTATCCTCCACTGCTAGGAATATTAGCTAGAGTCACCCCTTAGACACTCTGGGGCCCCTCCCCATCCCAGGTATTTGGCACCTCCTAGAGAGTGCTGCCCCACAACTGATCTTCCTTCTCTCTCCCTTGTCTTCTCGACGTATATATGATCTACTCCCCTGTCCCACTCCCCTCCCTGTTCCTCTTTCACCCAGTTCCCTCCTTCCATAGGTTTCCAATATCTATTTTGTTTCTATTTTGGAGAAAGATGCAAACATCTTCTCTTTTGTCCTCCTTGTATTTGGCTTCTTTAGGTCTGTAGAATATAGCATGGCTATCCTGTACTTTATGGCTACTATCCACTTATCAGTGAATACATACCATGAATGTCCTTTTGGATCTGGGTACCTCACTCAGGGTGATATTTTCTAGTTTCATGCATTTGCCTGCAAAATTTATGATATCCTTGTTTTTTATAGTTAAGTAGTATTTCATTGTGTAGATAAACCACATTTGCTGTATCTATTCTGTGGGTGAGAGACATCTAGGTTATTTACAGATAAAGCTTCTATGAACATAGTTGAGCAAGTGTCTTTGGCTGGGTACAAAATTAACTCAAAGAAAATGGTAGCCTTCCTTTACATAAGCAAGAAATGGGCTGAGAAACAAATTAGGAAAATGGTACTCTTAAAAATAGTCACAAATAATATAAAATATCTTGGTGTAACTCTAACCAAGTATGTGAACGACTCGTATGACAAGAACTTCAAGTCTCTGAAGAAAGAAATTGAGGAGACATTAGAAAATGACCATCTTACCAAAACCTATTTACAGATTCAATGCCATTCTCATGAAAATTTTAACACATTTCTTCATAGATCTTGAAAGAATAATTCTTAACTTCAATGAAAAAACGAAAGTCCCAGAATGGCTAAAATGACCCTGAATAGTAAAAGATACAACACTCACTTATGTATCACTATCCCTGACTTCAGGCTATACTATGAAACATTAATAATAAAACCACATGATATTGGTATAGGAACAGACAGGTGATCAATGGAATTGAATCAAAGACCCTGAAATAAACCCACACATCTACAGACACTTTACTTTTTAGAAAGGGTACAAAACCATCTAAGCATGTTTATTGGCAAATTTGAGGCATATTTTAAAGCCTACTTAATTTTTCTTTCAGGACCATTAAATATCAATGATCCTATTAAAGCTTCCAATAATGAAATTAATTACATAGATGACTATAGAGGGCATCTACAATTTTTTATTCAGACAAATCTGAAGAAACAAAACCAGGATGCCAGGATAGACCTTTCCACAGGATTGATCATGATGGATCAATAGACTTTATTATTAATCCTTATATTGGTTGTTGCCATCATGATATTATTCCTTTAAATGTAATTTATACCAACTGGAGAAGCAGGTTCAAATAAATATTATTTCTTTGACTCTACCAGCCTCCTGTACCTCTGTACTCTGAAATTTATGGTCACTGCTTTAATAATCATGAGAGTTGTGGAAACTAGTGGGAAATTCTCTTCTCTCCTCTCCTCTCTTCTCCTCTCCATCCTACCCTCCCCTCCCCCTCCCCCCTCCTCTAGATTTCTTTCACTAGATTTTTGTTTTCAATTAATGGTCTTTTTTATTGGATAATTTTTTATTTACATTTCAAATGTTATTCCCTTTTCCGGTTTCTCATCCATAATCCCCCTGTCCCATCTCACCCTCCTTCTATGAGCGTGTTCCCCCTCCCTAACCATCCCCCTTTCTGCCTCCCCACCTTGACATTCCTCTACACTTGTCAGGACCAAGGGCTTCTCTTCTCATTGGTGTTCATCAAGGCCATCCTCCGCTCCATATGCAGCTGGGGCCATGGGTCTGTCCATGTGCACTCTTTGGGTGGTGATTTAGTCCCTGGAAGCTCTGGTTGGTTGGCATTGTTGTTCTTATGGGGTTGAAAGCCCCTTCAGCTCTTTCAATCCTTTCTCTAATTCCTCCAACAGGGACCCCATTCTCAGTTCAATGGTTTGCTGCTAGCATTTACCTCTCTATTTGTCATGCTCTAGCTGAGCCTCTCAGGAAACAGCTATATCAACAGAGAAATGGATACCGAAAATGTGGTACATCTACACAATGGAGTACTACTCAGCTATCAAAAACAATGACTTCATGAAATTCATAGGCAAATGGATGGAACTAGAAAATAACATCCTGAGTGAGGTAACCCAATCGCAAAAGCCACACATGCTATACACTCACTGATAAGTGGATATTGTCCAAAAGCTCAAATTACCCAAGATACAATCCACCAAAGTTCAGATCCTTTCATCCTTCTTAAAAAGGGGAACAAAAATATTCATAGGAGGGGATATCGAGACAAATTTTGGAGCAGAGACCGAAGGAATGGCCATTCAGAGTCTGTCCCATCTGGGGATCCAGCCCATATATATTCAGCCACCAAACCTAGACAATATTGATGAAGCCAAGAAGTGCATGCTGACAGGAGCTTGATATACCTGTCTCTTGAGAAGTAATTCTCTTCTCAAGGAGATATTGTACACAAAAGTTGGCTTCCATTAGAAACTAGGTTATTTTTCCTAGGGCAAGCCTTATTCTTCTTTCTCTCAGGAAAGAATAGGTATTATTCCTTTGTGATTAGGCTACCAATGCACAAAATATAATAGTGGTTTTTAATCCTTTAAATGATTCTCATCATTTAAAGAAAATGAAGAGATGAATCCTTAAATTGTTCAGACATTGTTTTCTTCTTTACTAGAGTTTTTATGCTTTATGCAATACTTAATTATTTTAGACTTTAAAATTAATATTAAACATTGAAATTCAGAGTCATAAGCAATAAAGAGATAGATGTTACAATGAATTTCTTTTTTCCTCTTATTTCCCTCTTCATTTTACCTCTCCTACTTCAACTTCTGGCATTTAATAACAGTCCTTTATTTTTGTTGAAGTCAAATACACAGGTTATAAAATTAATCAGATAATTTAAAGGGTTTAGAGTGGAAAAACCAGCCCAGAGTCTCATACTTCCACTCAGCGGTCATAGACATCTGATGTGCTGTCATTAGTTCCTCTGTGCTACCTATATTTAAATTAGATAAGCCCACAGTTTTCTTTCTTTTTTTTTTCATTTCACACATTGACTTCTGACAATAGAGGATGTCAGTTTACATAGGAAAAATATCTTATCTTCTTAATGTTGCAGTCTCATTACACAATATTGTGCTAACTGGACAAGACGGGGGACTATGAATATTTATTTTTCCTTTCCTCAACTACAAGTGGTTGAGGGATCAGTAATCATTGCTTTATGCAACACTGAGAACAAAAGAAAAGAAAGAATGGCTTTGGTGGGTGAGTGACAACAGGTGGTTTGGTGTTTAAAATTTCAATATAAAAATTTGAAATTAATAATTGTGATTTCATCTTGAGGACAGAGAGAATACAACCACAAACCCTTCCTCTTTTCTGTGCACACACCAGTTGCTCGCACTTATACTTGGCCACATATCTGCCAGGTAAAATTTCATGGATATGCTGGATCTGTAGTGGGGTAGTGGCACATTCCTTCAATGCCAGCATCAGGAGGCAGAATAAGGTGGGTTTCTGAGTTCAAGGCCACCCTGTTTTTCATAGTCACTTCCTGGACAACCAGGGGAACACAAAATAAATGTCTCAAAAAAAAAAAAAAAAGAGGAAGCAATGTCAATCAGGATACAGCAATGGATCATGAAGAGAGAGAAAAACGTATTCCCATGTAAGACAGGATCATGTGGATTTTAAAAATAAATGTTTAACATTTACTGGGAAAGTCTTGAAGCTTTATTAGAAACAGAAACAGAGCTTAGGGTTTGCATAACTCTAAGGATCTTAGGGAAAAACAGACATTTTGGTGACATGACTAGATCAGTGTTTGTATGGATTCATCACCAAGTACTACCTGACCAGTTCCTGCTGGACATGTGACCCACAGAGCAGAAAGCCCTGTCCCAGCAAGCCCCCAAGTGATGTTTTGAAAAATGTGAAAAGCACACACACAAAAGTCTTTGAAATTCTAAAAGGAAAAGAATAACAGAAAGCTGCCAGGCAGGGACAGGAAGACATGAAGAAAAGTTATGTGACTCAGAACTGACCGCCATGCTGGGTGTGGTGAAGAGGGAACAATAATCGTGAGAGGCAAACAGTTAACAATGATGGTGATAACTATTATTAGAAGATATTCGAAGCAGACAGTACAGAGGTGACAAGAAAGTAGCTAGATTGGAAACACAAAGGAGCAGTTAAGAAGTGTTGTTGTAAAAATATAAAAAATACAAAAAGTACCACTGTCTTTTACCCCCCTTAGGTCCGGCACCACAGTGCCCCAAGATATCTGCTGGATATCTTGCCAGAAGCACACATTCCAATTCGCCCCAGACCAGCCCCCACCCCTCCATTAAACTTAAATCTACACATGAAAGAACACACAACATGATAACCTTAGATCCAATTGATAAGATATACTTGCCCACCTAAACATACAAAGCCCAGTACCATCCATCCCTTACGAACACTAATAACAACCTGTAAATACACAGAGCGGAATGTTAAAGTCACCTGCCATGGCTTCTCTCTCTCTCCCTCCTGTCTCTTCCTCCTTTCCGTTCCAGTCTCCTCCTCTTCCTTCAATCTTCTCTCCAGCCCATCCTTCCTTCTCCTCCAATGACAGGCCTCCTTCTATCCTGTACCTGCCCCTCACCTGTGTTTTACAAATTCAATGGGGAGAAGGTTCTGGTGAAGTCACCTGTGTCCTGAGTACAGGTCTAGGCAGCTGTCCTTGGGGCAATGGAATTAGCATCAAAATACAGATAACTCCAGGGCAAACCACAACAAAGAAGTGGGGTAACCATTTTCACTAGGTGATTTTAGAACAGGGAAAGAAAAAGAAATGCTTTCTCATTTTAGGCAATTATTCAACTTGGAAATCCTCACTGAAATCTGAACAAGATAATGTGTATTGTAGGAGGAAACCTGTATTAGCCATCAGGCATTAATGATGGTAAAATAAATCTTAGAAGCTACAGGAGAATATTAAATAAAGGGATTTAGGTTTACAGGTTTCTTGTCATCCACAGAAGTAAGTATATGCCTGGAAAGAAAGAGTTGTAAGAAAATGAGTTATTCTGGGCAGGATGTACTGTCACTATTTAAGAGTGATAATAAAATAAAAGTACATATACGTGAGATCTTTTCACTCCATTTAAATTTTTAGTTGAATTGTGCGTACCTACGCACGCGCGGCTTTGTGTGTGTGTGTGTGTGTGTGTGTGTGTGTGTGTGTGTGTGTGTGTGTGTGTACTATTGCATGCATGCTATAATCAGAGGATAGTTTTCAGGAGTTGACAGTTTTTCTTCTGTCTTGTTGACCCAGGGACTTGAAGTCCGATCATCAGGCATGGTAACAAGTGTCTTAACCTGCTGAGATATTTCGAATGTTTTGTGAGGTAGCCATCAAATGCTTCTATAAAACACCACTTTTATAAACCACTAAGACTAGAAGATTGTTCTTGAGATACTTGGAGCATAGTGAACAAATAAAGTCAGGAAAGAAATACCATGCTTAAATATTGATTAACTGTGGGAGTAAAAGCAGCAATACCACAAGTGAATTTAGATTACTGGAAAAAAATTAGAGAACAAAAAACAAGGGATGGGTTGTCAAATATCCAAAAGGTAATCTTGGATTGGAGGGGATTGCTTATGTAAAAATATGGAGATATTTATGTAAATTAATACATCAACAAAATAGAAAGCTTTGAAGATTTTCAAGTCCTGAGACCAGTATTTTCTGGAAACTGGAAAGGAGAATATGAGGGACAACGGTGACTTCAATATCTTATAGAGAATGTTTATTTCTTATAATTTAGTATAGACATAAAACATTACATTTGTGCATTGGTATTGTATGGATGTTATATTTGTATAATTTTACATATTTAAAATTCTTAAAATGGCCTGCAGAGATGGCTTAGTGGTAAAGAGCACTTAATAACTGTTCTTCTGGAGAACCTGAGTTCATTTCCTTGTAAGCACATGGTGGCTCACAACCATCTGTAATGGGATCTGATGCCCTCTTCTGGTGTGTCTGAAGAGAGCAACAGTGTACTTACATACATAAAATAAACAAATAAATTAAGAAATAAGACTCTTAAAATCCATAGAAGGTAATCAATAGGCTGTATTTGCATTTCATTCCTATATAAATATTATTTTCTTTCAGAGTGAAGTAACATCTTGTGGCTTTACTTATTTACTTTGCATTTATTTTATTTAGTTTTTAAAAGCTGTCTTTCCTTTTCCTTCTACTGGGTTTGTTTTAATGTCCCTGTATTTTTCACAGCTTCATTGAATATCAGATGCTAACAAGTCCCTTCTTTTTCACTACATTTGCCCTGTGACCCCTGAAACAATCCTCCCTTTCATTTATTTAATGTCTCTGGATGGCTCTTTACTTTCCTCAATTTCACTCCATCCCATTTTTTTTTTTTTTTGGTTCTTTTTTTCCGGAGCTGGGGACCGAACCCAGGGCCTTGCGCTTCCTAGGCAAGCGCTCTACCACTGAGCTAAATCCCCAACCCCCATCCCATTATTTTAAGAGCATGATTCTCAGACAGTATCCAGAGCAAAGGCTGATGAAGTTCCACGTTCTGGATTCTCACACCATGTCCGTATCCTATCTTGGGTGCCTGCTTACTGCCAACAAGCAGGAGAGCACAGCAGGAAGAAGCAGAGTCCTTCGGGAAGAGTGTATTCAGAGTTTTATTTCTATTCATTGCCTAGGCCATCCTTTAATTCCCATGTTTAGCAGATAGCTGACAGGAATTTAAGAATGCCGAAATTGCTGCTGTAAATGGCTCAATGGCCCTACTTTTCCAGAGGACATTGATTTGATTCCCAGCACTCATATCGCCATATTTATTACCAACCATCTTTAACTCCAGCTCCAGTGGACTGGGCATTTCTTCTCGTCTGCTTTCTGGCATCTGTGGAGACTGTGTGCATGCAGTGCACAGACATAGATGCCAGCAAAATATCCATCTACATAAAAAAAATTCCTAATAACTAAACACCCCCCCTAAAATGCCCATGCTATGATTTTAGTGTGTGTGAAGTTTGGGTCATATGCTATCTACTCAGTGGATGACAGGTGCACCTTCAGGGATTAGGATTATCTGTGTTTAAATTTCCCTGCTACTTGGCGATGATGCTTAACTTCCTCAAGATGTAGCTATTTCTGTGAAAGCACATCAGTGTCTCCCAGCTGTTCTGATCATCTTGAATTCTTGCTGTCATGGGAAGCAGCGTTCTTTATTTTAAATTCCAAGCTCATTTGTTGTCTTCAGCACCAAATTTTTCCCCCAAATTACTTTTGTACAATATATTCTAGCCTTGATTTTCGCTCCCCAAACTTCTCCCAGATTCTTCCCACTTCCCTACCCACAAGAGTCTATGCACTTTCTTTTCTCCCCCTCTCAAAAGTAAACCAACAGGCCAAACCCCAAAACAAAAATTTCTAGGATGGCTTTTAAAAAGAAGAAAAACACAAGAACCATGCATATACCTTTAAAAACATAAATATGGAAACTATAATATTCAAATAAAAGACCAGTAAGACAACAAATGCCCAAACAATGAAATATGAGCCCAAAAGATTGCAAAAATAACCTTGACTTTATTTTGTGTTGGCTATCTATTGCTGGACATGTGGTAGGAGCATGCAGAAAGCCAGGTTCAGGCCAGAAGGGTCCTAATACTGAGAAGGGGTATTGCATACAGATTCCCACACTGACCAAGGAACTATCTGCAATTAACACTCACTTAAGAGGACAATTTAGTTTTCTCCAACGGCATCTCATTTGGGAATATTTGCCACACTTAGGGACAAATATTTTGCTTTCAGCTCCTTGAGCCACTTTCTCCTGAGCTCTACCACAATAATTGATAGTCTCGCTTCAGACATCCCCATTGCAGCACTCTATGCTTACATAATGCGCATCACATTTCTTCATCGATTAGGTGTTTAGACAACTTTGATTTTCAGATGAATGTCACTAGTAAGTGTGTAAGACTGATAGACATTTACAGAAGCAAACGTTCTAAAAATAACAATGCCTTATGACAGTAAAACACTGGTTTTATCAGGAGGTCATTCCTGAGAACCCGCAGGCCACTCTAGCTAGAAAGGCAGGTAAGCTAACTGCAGATCTTGAACTATTCCCTTAGCTCCTCTGAAACCAATCACCCAGTCTTAGCTGCAGCTCTGTAGCTGTGTTACCTGCTGCAGCCTTCCCCTGCCCCTGCCCTCATCTCCAGCGGACCACGCAGATCTTCTTCTCCTCACTCCCGTCACCACCCATTGCTTTAGCCCAGCCCCCAACCACAGTAGATACATTTTAGCTCTATGGCAGACTATTTGCTCAGGCCCTGATACCATGCCCAAGGCACTAAGCAGATCCTGGGGAAACAGTTTGCTTTCCTCTCTGCTGTGGACCCCCTCAAGACAACTCACATCCTAACCCCTCCCATTCTAACCTATCTCTATTCCTAAGTGTAAGTTCCTCAAACCTTAAAACACATTATAGCACTAATTCCCAGTGCACACAGCCAATCAAGATGCCAGAAGAATTTCCTACTATGAAAAACGACAGCCACCACCTGGTGTCAAGAATCAAATAGGTCAACAGAAACCAAGAAACAAAATATCTACCCAGCAAATTAAGACCAGTTATCAGAACCTGGAATTACAATCTTTCCTAACCCAGATGCCTAGACACCAGCATAAAAAGAAAATCAATAAGCCTGGACACCATGTCTCCATTAGAGCTCAGCAGCCCTATGACAGCAGGTCTGGAGTATTGTAACATTACTAAAACACAAGGAAAAGAACTTAAAATGGTCTTTATGACTTAAAATGAGGTTCTTAAATAGGAGATCTATAAGTTCCTTAAAGAAATCTCTGAAATCACAAACAGTAAAAGGAAATGAATAAAACACTTCAAGACAAAAGCAGATAGAGAATCTGTAAAGAAAACCTAAACTGAGGGAAATCTGGAAATAAAAAAATTCAGGAACTTGAAGAGGGACTTCAGAGGTAAGTGTTACCAACAGAATACAAAAGACAGAAGAGAGAATCTCAGGCACTTAAAATACAACAGAAGAAATAGATATCCCCATCAAAGAAAATGTTAAAAACAAAAATTTCCTAGTATAAAACATTTAGGAAGACTGGAGAGATGGCTCAGTGGTTAAGAGCATTAACTGCTCTTCCAGAGGTCCTGAGTTCAATTCTCAGCAACAACATAGTAATGAGACCTGATACCCTCTTCTGGTGTATCTGAAGACAGCTACAGTGTACTTATATGTAATAAATAAATTTTAAAAAAATTCAGGAAATCAGGAACATTATGAAAAAACAAAACTAAGAATAGTAGGAATAGAGGAAGGAAAAGAAACCCAAGTAAAATGTACAGAAAGTATTTTCAACAAACTCGTAGAAGAAAATTTCCCTAACTTAGAGAAAGATGTGCCTATTAGGGCAAAAGAAGAATATGGAACATAGTTGTAGGATATTGGATCACACTGGGAACCTGTGGGAAAACCTGTTCCTGGTTGTGGTGTTGCTCAGCCTTAGAACACAACCTTTATTCAAGAGCTGTCTGTTTGAACATTGTAAAAAGGATTAAATAAAGTCAGCCAGAGCTCAAGAGGCAGAGCAAGCAACCAGTGCACAGGAAGTGAGCATAGGATCATAAAGTAAAAACAATACAGAGAAAGAGGGAGTCAGGAGGACAGACAGAGAGAAACACAAGTAGAAGAGAGGACAGTCTCTTTGAAGCAAGGCTAATGAGACGACCAATGAAAGGTCCTTGACCTACGGAAACACCCCGCTGACCTTCTTCCTCTGCCAATGACATTGGCTGGGTGCTTTCGTTGCCTCTCTGAGCTAGCAGACTTTAACCTCAGCATCTGGCTCCCCAGATTTTTTGGCAAAATCAAATGAGGGAGACTTTGTTAAAACAACAACAACAACAACAACAACAACAACAACAACAACAACAGACCACCAGATAGACTGGCTAAGAAAAGAAAGCCCTCTCAGCACATAATAATCAAAACACTAAATGTACATAACAGAGAAAGAATTTTAAAAAATTATTCAAGAGGACATGACCAAGGAACATGTGAAAGAAAACCTATCAGAATTACATTTGACTTCACAGTGGAGACATAAAAGCAGAAGAGCTTTGAAAAATGTTCTGCAGACCCTTAAGAGACCACAAAAGTAAGCTATATTTATCTATATATTCAGCTCTACAAAAGGTGCTAGAAGGAAAACTACAATCTAATGAAGTTAACCACACCTGAGACAATACTGAGAATAAATAATTATAGGGAAACAAACCAGAAGAAGGGGACGATGCGTGTATGCACCACGACCACCACCATTAGCAGCACCACTACCACACACCATCACCACGAAATAGGAAGAATCAATGAACATCGCTCATTGAGCTCACTCAATATCAATGATCTCAAATTCTCAATAAATATTTAAAGAACATTTCACCCAAATACAAAATAATATACCTTCTTCTCTATGCCTCATTGAACTTTCCTTCACAATTGAAATATAGTCAGACACCAAGAAAGTCTCAAAAGATATAAGAAAATCAAAAAAACACCATTAATCTATCGTGCAATCACAGAATAAAGTTGAACATTAAAATGATAGAAGCAAGAGAAAACTTACAAACTCATGGGAACCGAACAGCTCTCCTGAGTGAAAAATGGGTCAGGACAGAAATTAAGAAACTTAACGATTAAAGACTTAATGAATGAAAGTGAATACACAACATACCCAAATTATGGGACGCAATGAAGCATGATCTAAGAGGCAAGCTTACAGCACAAAGAGCCCACATTAAAACAAAAACAAAACAAAACAAACAACAAACAAACAAGAAAACATATTGGAGAAATCTATTAGTGGTAGCTTAGCAGCACACCTAAAACTCTTAGAATAAAGAGAAGAAATCACACAACAAAAGAATGAATTAGAAAAAAAAGTCAAACTTGGGACTGAAATCAATAAAATGGAAAAAGCAAGCAAGCAAGCAAACAAACAAACAGAAAAATAATAAAAAGAATCAACCAAACAAAGATCTGGTTCCTTGAGAGAGAGAAAGAAAAAGAGAAAGAAAGAAAGAAAGAAAGAAAGAAAGAAAGAAAGAGAGAGAGAAAGAAAGAAAAGCTTATATAAATCAACTAAAAGCTGCTGTAAAAATATCTCAATTAGAAAAATTGGAAATGAAAAGGGGGGCTTGGATAGTAATGACAGATACTGAGGAAATCCAGGGAATTATAGGGACATATTTTAAAAACCTGTACTGTACCATATTGGAAAATCTAAAAAGAAATGGATAATCCTAGATGCATATGACTTATCAAATTAAATAAATATCAGATGAGCAATTCAATCAAACCTATAAGCCTTAATGAAATCTAAGAAATAATAAAAATTCTGCAAATAAAAAAAGCCCAAGACCATATGGTTTTAATGCAGAATTTTATCAGAATTTCAAAGAAGAATTAATCCCAATGCTTCTCAAATTACTTCACAAATAAAAACACAAGAGACATTTGCATAATCAAGGTCACAATTTCACTGATATCCAAACCACATAAGGACCCATAACAAAAGATAATTATATACCACTTTCCCTTATGAAAATAGATTTTAAAAATTCTCAATAATTATAGATCTAATCCAAGAACACATCAAATTGAGCATGCAGTGAAATCAAAATGTAAAACTTCTTACTAAAAAAGTGAAAGGGAAAAAAAAGCAAAACCCTCATGATTTTCTCATTCGATGCAGAAAAGGTCTTTGACAACATCTGTGGTGGTTTAAATGGAAATGATCCCCATAGACTCATAGGGAGTGACACTATTAGGAGGCATTGCCTTATTGGAATGGGCCTGGCTTTGTTAGAGGAAGTATGTCACTGGGCGTGATCTTTGAACTTTCAGATGCTCAAGCCCAGCCCAGCCCACTTTCTCTTCCTGATGTCTGCTGATCCAGAGGTAGAAGTCTCAGATTCCTCTTCAGCACCATGTCTGACTGCATGCTGCCATCCTTCCGACCATGATGATAACAGACTATAAGGCAGCCTCTGAACTGTAAGGCAACTGAAATTAAATATTTTTCTTTATATGAGTTGCCTTAGACATGGTGTCTCTTTACAGCAATAGAAACCTTAATTAACTAAGACAAAATTCAACACCAATTTATGACAAATGTTCCAGAGAGCTTACAGATACGAGGCACATACATCAGCATAATGAAGACAGTTGATAGCAAGCCTACTGCCAAAATCAACTTAAATGGAGAGAAGCTCAAAGCAATTCCACTAAAATCAGGAACCAGACAAAGTCCTTTCTCTCCAAACTTATTCAATATAGTACTTAAAGTCTTATCTAGTGCAATAAAAGAAGTGGAGGAGATAGGAAGAGGTCAACATCATTATTATTTTTTTCTTGCAGGTAATATGACCATATACATAAGTGACCCTAAATTCTGCTGTGGAAATCCTGCAGTTGATAAACGCTTTCAGCAAAGTAACTATACACAAAATTAACTAGCAAAAGCCAGTAGCCCGCCTATATACAAATGTCAAATGGACTCAGAAAGAAACCAAGGAAAGCACTTTTCATGATATTTTAAGTAATATAAAGTATTTTACGGTAACTCTAGCCAATAAAGTAAAACACTTGTATCATAAAAATAATAAGACACCAAGTCTGCCTGCATGTTGCCATGCCTCCCTCCATTATGATATTTGACTAAACTCTGAAACCATAAGCTATCCCTAACTAAACAGTTTCTAGTTGCCTTGGTCATAGTGTCTCTTCACAGCAATAAAATAGACAGACCTCATGAAACAGAAAAGCTTCTGAGAGGTAAAGAAAACTCCCATTCAGACAAAGCTACAGACTACATAATGGGAAAAGTTTTTTCTTAACTACATGTTTGATAGAGGGTGATAAGAAAAATACATAAATTACTCAATATCTAGATATCAACAAAACAACCCCATGCCTGTCTGTGGAATATATTCCCCCAACTGGAATGCCTTGTCTGACCTCAGTGGGAGAAGATGTGCCTACTTTTGCAGAGACTTGATGTTCTAGGGTTGGGGGATACCAAGAGAAGTCTCCACCCTCACATAGAAGAAGATGTAGGGGAATGGTGGAGGGGCCATGTGTGGAGGAGACATGGAGGTGACAACAATTGGGATGTAAAGTGAATAAAAAATGGGGTACAGGTCTAAACAAGACTCTCCAAAGAGTAAACTCAAATATCTAAGGCACACTTGAGGACATGTTAAATATCCTTAGCCATCAGGGAACTGCAAATCAAAACTACTTTAATATTTCAATTTACATCTGTCAGAATGGCTAAGATCTGATGACGGCTGGTCTAGGAACTAACCTATGAATATAGCAGAATATCATTAGGAATCATTTTCTATCCTCGGTTTCTGGGCTATCTATCCTCTGGAGCCTGGCCCTCCAGAGAGTGTCAGGAGTGGGCTTTTTTAGATGGCATGTGTCTCAAGCTAATCCAGTTTTTGTTGCCTGCCTTTGGAACCCTTTTCTCTTACTGATTTGCCTTGTGTAGCCTTAATAGGAGAGCAGGTACCTAGTTTTGCTGCAACCTGATATGCCTTGGGTGGTTCATCTCCATGAGAGGCCTGGTATTTTCTGGAGAAAGCCAGAAAAGGATAAGGGGTAGATGAAGGGACTGGGAGGAGAAGGGGTGGGGGAAACTGGGATCAGGATATATATTCATATATATATATATGAAAATAAAGATGTTTTGCCTTCCTGGTCCCTTAATCAAAAGCCTGGGTAAGAGCAGTAACACTACTGACAGCTGGTGCTGGTGAGCTTGTGCAATAAGGGAAATCCTCATTCATTGCCGGTGGGAGTGCAAATGTATCCAGTAACTTTGGGAATCAGTGTGGTAGCTCTTCAGGAAGAAGGAATCGATTTACCTCAAGAAACATCTCTCTATCACTTTTGGGCATATGTCTAGAGGACGCTTCATCTTGTACTTGATCAGCATGTTCATTGCTGCTCTGCTTATCCGAGCCAGAAATTGAAAACAACCTGGGTGCTCCTCAACAAACACAGGATTTGCCCATTCTCCCTACAGTCACACTGATCGTGATCACCCACTGAATGTATGACCCTGTGGACCTATGGTGGCCTTGATGCTGTGAGTTTTGTCACCTTTCTAGACTCTCATTCCCGTGTGAAGTGAAACACTTTTCTACATAAATCTTTGTTGTACTCCTGCTTATGTGGGCGGTACTACCCTGACACTGAAGCAAGCTAGTAAAGGCCGTGCTTTTCAGCATTTTATTTCAAGCTAATGGAATCATATTACAACCTAATATATAGTGTAGTGCCCGGCTGTGCATGTCGGTAATCTCAGCTCTGGGAATTGGGGGTGGGAGTGGGGGATGGGCAGGAAGTAGTGAAATGTTCAAAAACTCGTCCCTGTCGCCCACCCACTCAAGGCCTGAACCTGGCTTTCAGCCTGTACACGTTACCTCTTACATGACCCACGTACCGGGAAGTTTGTGTTCCAGGAACTCGGAGGCGTCATGAGATCAGATAGCTGTACTCCAAGGGTGTAAACGACCTCCTCCACCCTGTACCCAGAGTTCCGAGAAAAGCCACAAAGAACATCTGTGGGACTCCAGATATCCATCCCTTTTGCCCGCTCAAAACTTGCTTAAGTTTGAATAAGCCCGAGGACCAATTATATATCGCCCCACCATCCTTTTCCCACTCCTTATCCAAAACCCTATATAAACTCTGCTTTTGTGGTTCAGGGCCAATTCCTCTGCCTCCTGCGAGAGGTACGTATTGGTCCAGAGCTCTACCCGAATACAGCTTGTTGTTTTTGCATCGACTTGGTCTCTTGTCGTTCTTGGGCGCCGCTCCTTCCCGAATCGAGCAAGTCTGAGGAATTCGGACTTACCAGTAGAAGGTTCACTGCAAATTTGAAACCAGTCTATTTGTGAAATGCAGGCCAGACAGGGCCACATAGAGAGAAATTGTGTCAAAAAAATAAATTCAAAATTTAAAAAGAGAGATGAATGGAAAAACACAACCTTCCCCAAACCCTACTCCTAATAACGAATGTAATATCAATCCCACTGTGACAAGTGGCACAGAGAAAAAAAAAACGATAAGAAGATGCCATTGAATGGGATTTCCCCTATATGTCAGCATCATGGTGTGAGGGAAAAAAGTCCAGCTGCTGAAATGCAGGACCACCTGAAACAATGGCCCTCTAGATGCACGGTGTGTGGTTGGTGAATAAGAGGGCGTAAGAACAATCCAGGCCTTGAGGGCTGGTGATAATACTATTTTTTGGGTTGGTTTTGCTTCGTTTTTGTTCTGAATGAGACACGTGAGCAGAGCGAGATATTGACAAAAAGAATGACCCAGTAAAGAGATGACTCGATTTTTTGCAGAATATATACATTTAGAGAAGAAGAGAAATATGGCACTAAAAGTTTGCTCACGACAAACAGAAGGTGATGAGTTCGCTGGCTTAATACAAATATGCATCTTAAATATGTTGAGTGTAAAAAGAAGCACACAAAACTGAACTAAGTAAACAGTCTGTTCTATTAATAGGTATTGAAGGAAATGAGATGCTGGGTAGAAAAGCACAT
The DNA here is from genome assembly GCF_021556685.1 of Rattus norvegicus. Classification (NCBI taxonomy): domain Eukaryota; kingdom Metazoa; phylum Chordata; class Mammalia; order Rodentia; family Muridae; genus Rattus; species Rattus norvegicus. The sequence goes on from NC_141540.1 coordinate 45,400,331, forward strand.
TTGTGTGAAACCATTTCTATGTGTTAGAAGAATATGTTCTACAGAAGCTATCCAAACATAGGCAGTGCATGTTATTAAACCACTAAGGGATTATTTTATAATGAGAGAATAACTCTCTCTCGAGCAAATCATATCTCCACCACATGCTATGTTTGACATCATATGGAATTACTTCTTTTAAAATGTATCTATTACCAACAGGGGAATACATTTGTCTCAGTAAATAATGGGCAATTTGATTTGGTGTGCAGTGCACTGTGTTCCTGATAATGTCAGTCATTTTGGCACAGGATGTGTAGGAAATTCTAAGACTGACATGTTTAAAAATAATGAGATATCTGTCACCATTTAAAGACAGCAATGGGTGAGGGGGTTATCCCAATAAATTAGAAATGGAAAATCAATTTCATTTTGAAGTAGAATTTTTTCTCTCAAAGAACAGACCCCTTAGTGATTAACATGCGTTGATATGGTACATAGAAACGACACCCTTCATAATAGACCCAAATAATATAAAGTACCTCGGTGTGACTTTAACCAAGCAAGTAAAAGATCTGTACAATAAGAACTTCAAGACACTGAGGAAAGAAATTGAAGAAGACCTCAGAAGATGGAAAGATCTCCCATGCTCATGGATTGGCAGGATTAATATAGTAAAAATGGCCATTTTACCAAAAGCAATCTACAGATTCAATGCAATCCCCATCAAAATACCAATCCAATTCTTCAAAGAGTTAGACAGAAAAATTTGCAAATTCATCTGGAATAACAAAAAACCCAGGATAGCTAAAGCTATCCTCAACAATGAAAGGACTTCAGGGGGAATCACTATCCCTGAACTCAAGCAGTATTACAGAGCAATAGTGATAAAAACTGCATGGTATTGGTACAGAGACAGACAGATAGACCAATGGAATAGAATTGAAGACCCAGAAATGAACCCACACACATATGGTCACTTGATTTTTGACAAAGGAGCCAAAACCATCCAATGGAAAAAAGATAGCATTTTCAGCAAATGGTGCTGATTCAACTGGAGGGCAACATGTAGAAGAATGCAGATCGATCCATGCTTATCACCCTGTACAAAGCTTAAGTCCAAGTGGATCAAGGACCTCCACATCAAACCAGACACACTCAAACTAATAGAAGAAAAACTAGGGAAGCATCTGGAACACATGGGCACTGGAAAAAATTTCCTGAACAAAACACCAATGGCTTATGCTCTAAGATCAAGAATCGACAAATGGGATCTCATAAAACTGCAAAGCTTCTGTAAGGCAAAGGACACTGTGGTTAGGACAAAACGGCAACCAACAGATTGGGAAATGATCTTTACCAATCCTACAACAGATAGAGGCCTTATATCCAAAATATACAAAGAACTCAAGAAGTTAGACCGCAGGGAAACAAATAACCCAATTAAAAAATGGGGTTCAGAGCTAAACAAAGCATTCACAGCTGAGGAATGCCGAATGGCTGAGAAACACCTAAAGAAATGTTCAACATCTTTAGTCATAAGGGAAATGCAAATCAAAACAACCCTGAGATTTCACCTCACACCAGTGAGAATGGCTAAGATCAAAAACTCAGGTGACAGCAGATGCTGGCGAGGATGTGGAGAAAGAGGAACACTCCTCCATTGTTGTTGGGATTGCAGACTGGTAAAACCATTCTGGAAATCAGTCTGGAGGTTCCTCAGAAAATTGGACATTGAACTGCCTGAGGATCCAGCTATACCTCTCTTGGGCACATACCCAAAAGATGCCTCAACATATAAAAGAGACACGTGCTCCACTATGTTCATAGCAGCCTTATTTATAATAGCCAGAAAATGGAAAGAACCCAGATGCCCTTCAACAGAGGAATGGATACAGAAAATGTGGTACATCTACACAATGGAATATTACTCAGCTATCAAAAACAACGAGTTTATGAAATTCGTAGGCAAATGGTTGGAACTGGAAAATATCATCCTGAGTGAGCTAACCCAATCACAGAAAGACATACATGGTATGCACTCATTTATAAGTGGCTTTTAGCCCAAATGCTTGAATTACCCTAGATCCCTAGAACAAACGAAACTCAAGACGGATGATCAAAATGTGAATGCTTCACTCCTTCTTTAAATGAGGAAAAAGGATACCCTTGGCAGGGAAGGGAGAGGCAAAGATTAAAACAGAGACTGAAGGAACACCCATTCAGAGCCTGCCCCACATGTGGCCCATACATATACAGCCACCCAATTAGACAAGATGGATGAAGCAAAGAAGTGCAGACCGACAGGAGCCGGATGTAGATCGCTCCTGAGAGACACAGCCAGAATACAGCAAATACAGAGGCGAATGCCAGCAGCAAACCACTGAACTGAGAATAGGTCCCCTGTTGAAGGAATCAGAGAAAGAACTGGAAGAGCTTGAAGGGGCTCGAGACCCCAAAAGTACAACAATGCCAAGCAACTAGAGCTTCCAGGGACTAAGCCACTACCTAAAGACTATACATGGACTGACCCTGGACTCTGACCTCATAGGTAGCAATGAATATCCTAGTAAGAGCACCAGTGGAAGGGGAAGCCCTGGGTCCTGCTAAGACTGAACCCCCAGTGAACTAGTCTATGGGGGGAGGGCGGCAATGGGGGGAGGGTTGGGAGGGGAACACCCATAAGGAAGGGGAGGGGGAAGGGGGATGTTTGCCCGGAAACCGGGAAAGGGAATAACACTCGAAATGTATATAAGAAATACTCAAGTTAATAAAAAAAAAAAGAAAATGACAGCCAACTTTAAATCACAAGCAAATAAAAAGTATTATAAATATGTTGATGTTGATGGCATATTCTCACTCTCTCTCTTTCTCTCTCTCTCTCTCTCTCTTTCTCTCTCTCTCTCTCTCTCTCTCTCTCCCTCCCTCCCTCCCTTCTCTCTTTCTGTCCTTCCCTCCTTTCCTCCTTGCTCACTTCCTCGGTTACCACTTATTCTCAGAGATTTGAAGAGTTAACAGAATTGGCCTTAATCACTGCTCTGCAAAATTTCCTCCGATAAAGGTTGAGAACAGTATAAATCCATGGACAGGTAAATAAATATACATAGTGCCATTTAACAACAAAACCAACTAGTAAAACAGCACCAAGAATTTCTTTTCTTCTAGTGTCTATGATTTCCCTGGCCATAAGTTCTGAACCTATTTTCAGTATCAAACATAAATTCTCTCCCGTGGAGCAAGCCGACTTTCAATTCAAACGAAAGAGTAGTTGGTTATTCTTATTGTTTCCAATAGTTGCCAATATTGTAGGCTTAGGTTTTTTTCAAAGCCTATTTTAATAATAAGTATTATCAAATTCTTCTAGCCCACCAGCCAAAGGTAGGGGAGGAAAGATGATAAATAGGACAAAGGGATAAGGACCCATTTAGAAGTAGTTCTTCGGGTGTGATTCCAATCTCTGCTGTCAGGATTCAAGCAGTCCAGTTCAGTAGTGTCAGGATACCAAACACTAATCAGTAGCAATGGCATGATCCAGCCAGAAAAAGCTAGGCCTCTGATGAATCTGCTCACATCAGCAGAAATGACCAGAACCAACCGGGATGCCAGAAGTTTTCTGCCCTGCCTTTCTCAATGAAGTGAAGACTCTAGACCAACAAAGTTTTGCAAGGCTAGCTTATGCTAGTGCCCAGTCACTGTGTTGAGTCACACTTCACATGTACTAGCATGAGGTTTGCTTCAGCAAAACATCATGTGAGCTTTTGTCATGTGATACAACCAGAAATTTCCACTTCACCTATGGGCATTTATTGTCTGTTAGGTCAATGTTGTCGCCTTTAGAGTTCAGTTCTCGGTATCATCTGTCTCATCATTTAAGGGCCTTCGAAGAACCTTTCAGCACTATGAAAATTTGTAGGTAGATCAAGACTGATTTCTCTGTGTCCCATAATCAAAATGCGTAGGTCTTCAGCAATAGGGTCTTACCATTTACTTATGGTTAGCAATTGACGCAGCAAAAGTCTGTTACTCCTTTTGTTTCTTCTGGAGCATCTTTGGCCAATAATTCATAGGGAAGTAAACTATTCTTTGCCATATGATTTTTCTTTAATAACTCATGACATCCAGGAGCAACATGTCTTCTCCCATGAAATATACTTCCGTTCAAGCTCATTTTTAATATAAAAGTCTATTTTAATTAATCTATAAAGTACTGCAGTTTTTTTTTTTTTTAGCTTCTTCATACATTCTTGGTTTTATTAAACCTGTTCCTGCCTATCTCCTATTCTCCACCATTTAACACCCCTGCCTCACCATTTCTCCTGAAAAAGCAGGGAGGTGGAGTGGATATTGAGATCTAAGTTTTCAGTGTGTCTTACATCTGATAAAATCTCCTTTGTGTATAGTGCACCTCTCAGAAGAGAATACACTTTCCTCTTTGAATGGATAATTCATTGGTGATTAAAGTCATCTATGTAGTAAACTCTAGGACACCTACTGATGCCTCTTAGTCCAAAGATCAACTCATGTTTCTGGTTTGTCCTTGGGTCATAATTTGCACCCCAAATGGTGTACACATAGATACTTATGGGGTGCTACAAGCAGGGATGTCTGCAGTTAACCCATATAAGAACTACATGGGCATTAGAAGGCACTCCTCCTGAGTGCACAAATAAGAACAAGTCTTCCCTCTGGGCACAAGTACCATTTTAAGGTGGTTTAGGGAGATGCTGACATTCTGGACTGTAAAAGAAGTGTGTTTTGACTCCAGTGTCTTGTGCCTGGAGGAGAGAGCCCCATGCTGGGTTGCAGGGTTAGGGAATAGCATTCTCCTTGGATTGAGGTTCCCCTTCTGTCCCTTGAGTACTTTTGTATAGTGCACAAACTATGCAAGTGCGCATAGCGAACCTATAGTTAATGGTTTTCACAGTGGGAGGTCGAAGCAAGCAATTATGTTAGATAGTATTTAGAGAAGGCAACCCACAGACTGTGATGTTTGTTTTGCTGCTGTTGTTTGGTTTGGTTTTACTTAAAACAAATGAAGTCTTTATTGCTGCTAATTAGGTTGGTAGAATGAATTCTTTACCTAATTTACCCTTAAAATGATATGCATGTAAGGGGTGTCATGTGATGATTTTCACACATGGGCATTTTGGAGAGCTCAAGGCAGAGTGTCTATATTTATTCAACAGTTGATCATCCCTCTTTATTTTAAATTTTTCTTTTTTGCATTTATTATTCCTTGAAATATTTTATACAATATATTTTGATAAGGTTGACCCCTTTCTTACCTCCTCCCAGATCCTTCCTATTCACCCAAACCCACTCTTTTTTTCTAGTTTTTCTCAAATTCAGTCAATTAAATGCTTACTACTGATATTCTGCTACACTTGTAGATTGGTACCTTGTCCAATCATCATTACAGAGGCTTTTTCTGGCAGTAGATGTGGGTCTTTATTGCTGCTAATTAGATTGGTAGAAGGCCTTGATCCCTTGGTATTCTCTAGCCACTATGTCTCTTACAGTCTTCTTACCTTCTCTTCAGCAGGAGGGTCTTTACCCACAGTGAGCAACTAATAGCCCAGGCAACAGCCAGGGTTGTTTGTGAGTTCCCCTTGGACCTCTTTGGTCAACAACTTGAATATACGTTCTGGAATATTCGCAGAAGAAGGGAATTCCTTTGGCAATGAGATGTCAAGCGGGATCTTTGTCTTGCTCATTCTTTGGCCATTTCATTTAGATCACCTTCAAGCATGTATATATTTTAGGAGTCATATGCGTCCATATGTTTTTATTCATAAGGCTTTTATTTTTAATTGTCCGGTTAGCTTTTCTTCTTCTATCCTTCCTCTGTAGGTTTTTTCAGCCTTCTGTAACCAATATTCACCTCTCTACTTCTGAGAGATCATCTTTCAGATGTCACAGAGGGGGATCACACAGTGCTTAGCTTGTTATTCTTCCCACAGTGAGCTCCCTTTTCACCACTTGTTGAAAAAAAAATGACGAGACTTGAAGTGCTCCTCACCAAGTTTATTTCATTTAGTGTATTTATCATATTTTCTTTATGTCTATCCATCAGGGTAATTCTGTTTTGGGGGGATTGTTTATAAATAGTACTAAAACAAACTTGAGAATAAGAATTTCTCTTTAACAGAGGGGATGTCACCGTGTGGTTTTGATTTACATTTCCTTCTTGTCTCATGAATTTTCCCCTATATAAGTGGTCTATCCATATACATGTGTTTGAGAAATACAAATTTCTCTCGTTCACTTCTAAATTGGAATATGCTATGGAGTTGTTTGAGGTTCTTATACTTGCCAGATATTACTTATACACTCTGATTAGATTTATTTCATTTATATCCATCTTGCTAATTTCTCATGGATTCAGTTTGAGAGGAACTTATTGACCATTTTCAGTGGCTTTTTGTCAGAATCTTAGTTCCTTTAGAAGTTTAGGTAATATTGGATGTAAGGTATGGTTTTGGAAGGATTCTGTTCTCACAGAACTATTGGAATTGTTTGAGAAGAAATGATATGAGGTCTGGCAGTCATTGGTGGGGTTTAGTAGTCATGCTTTAGATCTTAGCTACTTAAGTAGAGGGTTTATCTCTATGATTGAATTTAATTGCTCTTTGTGGGTCTACCTAGGTTTTCATTTTATTCTTGGTTTCCTCATTTTAAAATTAGTTCCTTGTGACTTTTGAAATATTTATTCCTATCATATTCACTCCTCTATTCATATCCATCCAGACCTACCCCTCTGGCCTACATTTCTGTGTCTTCTCTCCAATACCCCTCCGTCCCTCCATTGTTTTTAGACTCATCATGCATAGTGTATGCTGCACATATACTCTTGGATGTGTGGTTTTCCATTGCAACATGGTTTACTTAACTGGGAACATACCCTTAAAGAAAATTGATTCTCTCTCAGCATTCATCAATTGCCAGTAACTCCTCAAATTAAAGTAGAAATTTCTGACTACCTCCCCTCCTCATGCTGGGATTATTCTTGGCTTGGCTTGCTCAAGTCCTGTGCACACTGTTCTAACTGCTTTGTATTCCTATATGAATCTGTCCTGCCATATCTAGAGAGTTCCATTCCTCTGAAGCCATTCACCACCTTAAACTCTTACACCTACTTCTCCTTCAATAATACCCAAGATTCTATTCTGTTCTTTTAGATGTAACTTTTTCCTCTTATTTTTGTGAGATTACAATGAAATTACAATATTTCTTTCTCCTCCTTTCTCCCACCAATCTGTCACGTATACCCCTACTTACCCTGTATCAGATTCATGGCCAACACATAATTCAATTTATTGAAGCTACATTCCTAGTGTTGGGTTGAAGGTAATGGTATAGTTTTTGTTGCTGTCATTTAACTTTTCAGTGAGTATGTTTTCTTTTTTAGCTACAGTAAAGCTAGGTGCTTTCTTTCATATGGTCTTCTCAGGTGTTATGAAGGTAATTTGGTGGGTTAATGATGTTGGAATTGGAGTTTCTGTGGGGAGTAAATCCATGACTAGGTTGTTTTACTCCCATTTTCTTACTCTGCCTTCTAAGAATGGGGTATCTATCAAACCTGAGAGCTGGTGATAATATTTTACAAAGATGGGGAAAACAGGTGCTTTCAGGAAAAGGGAAATGATAGAAACATGGTGTTTTTCACAAATTATATCATGGCATGGAATTTGACACAGCTGCTTTAAAAATTCATAGTTTGCAGTGATAGGAGTTGTTCTCGTAAATAAAGGTTTTTGCCTGGTTGTTGAGAGCTTGGAGTGGTCTCCTAAGGGGTTTATGTTAAACCCAGAATACTTGGAATACTTTTGACGGATTTTAGGAACTGTTTTAAAGGATGCATGACTGTGACAGAGACAGTGTACAATGTAACTGATTCTACTTTCATTTGTAGCATGGGAGATGGGGCTATTTGATATGGCAAAATTTGGAATGTACAATAATTAGTTAGAATAAAAGGACCTGTTTCAAATTTCTAAACAATGAAATCCTACTTTTAGGCTCAAAGTTTAGTTTAAAAGTAATAATAAGCAGATTATGTGGGTAGTAAAGTATTTGACTATGAAAAACAGGTGGGTCATTTTTAGAACTTTATAGCATTGTCATAGAATGTTGGCTATTTTTGACTATTAGATCTCTGTTTTCTGTTTATCTATATTAAAGTCAGTAGTTTCCATGTCGACCAAAAATCATATCTACTTGTGAGAAGCACCTTTGAATATACTAGCAAATGTTTGACTAGTGAGCATCGTAGCTTATTGTAGAGAACAATATTAACTTTCTAATGTTTCCATTTCCATCATCATCATTGTATTATATTACTTTTCATTTCACATATAAGTGTATTATAGAAGACAAATTAGTATTTATATTATATTTATTTTATATTATATTAGTATAATATTAACTTATGTTCTATAGTAAATTTAAGATTTAAATTTATTTGTTCAATTATGTGAAAGATTAATTTGTTGTGTGCTCAAATTGCAAACTGGAAACCTTTAAAGTTCATGACCCTTCAAAATGATGTATCACTTGAAAATATGACCCTGTCCAAGAGGGGAAAGATCAGTTCCTCAGAAACGAAAACCTTACAAACAGTAATGATGATTGATCATTCTCATTGTATTTATACTTCCCAAGGTTCATTCATACTGCCTTCTTTTCCTTTAATTCGTTCATGAAGCCTTTTCTCTCTCTCTTTTTTTGTCTTTTTCTAGTCAACATAATCATACTCCAAGGACAGGCTCTTCAACAACATTAGCCTTGATTATTTCCAGACAGTCAGAGAGAATAATTGAATTGCTAAAGGGAGGGAGTTTAATTCATTTTATAAAATACATACTTTCTCAGCAAAACAAAACTGACAATTTAGGATAAACATAACATCGTTCTGACATAAAGTCTGCTCAACTGTTGGTGTATTTGTTACTTTAGGGGAGTGCCCTTCACTATAGGTCACTGTATGAGTTGGAACATAGAGGTCCACATTACTCAGAAGTGTAAATTTCCCATTAGTTTAAAATGCATTGTTTTGTTATCTCTTGATTCCTTTTGGCTATAATTCTGTATTTTGATTCATCCAAAATATATTCTAATATAACTTATTTTTATAGTTTTCTTTTACTTTGCTGTTTTATTAATTTAGAGAAATAAAGCCTTGCTTAACATTTTCTCATAATTCCTTGAAATACCTTGTTGTTTGTTATTCTATCTATTTGAAAGGGATGTTATTAACTTCCTTGTGCAGAATATCAAGCTGGTCTTCCTCCTAATTAAATATTCTCATTTCAGTAAATGATACTATTTGTTCATTTGTGAGATGCAGCTATTAGATAAATATCCATGGGGCACTCTATTGTTGTTTCTCTGTCAGCTCCTTTGTCACATTATAGCTAGTCACTTCTACCTTGTATTTGAATCATTAATCCATCCATTGATATCTTTCTTCCTCAATATTTCATAACCAATTCACTTTTATTTTACCAAGGCTATTGAAGGTATGCTTTATCTCATTTTAACTCTTCCAGGCAATATCTACCAGAATTATACTTTACTTCTATTTTGGAATTTTCTATTTAAGCTCAGGGTATTCTATATGATGTATATGATATATGTGTGTTCTACCCCTGAGCTCCACCTATAGCTCCAGAGTTATCATTTTTCACATTAAAAATGACTCTTCAAAGGATTCTGTTATGCCTTAAAAGTTAAAACAGTAACAACATCAATCACAAACTATCCATGCTCATCTTTTCCCTGCCCTTTGACCCTTGGCCTTCATTGGTTGTCTGTTCTTCACATATAATATCCGTATTCATTATTCCTCCGTGCCACCATTCTTCCTATGTCAGGAGTGCCTTCATATAAGCACAGGTACCTTTTTATCTTTACGAGGTTTCAACTCAAAACCAGTACTGGCAAAGCTTGGCATGATCTTCAAGGTCTGAAACAGGAACCCCATAGTGTAATGTCTTTTCTTCCATACACATTTTTCCAAATTATAAGTAGGCGAATCATGACTTGTTTTCTCTCACCTTCACATTGTTCATCCCTCAAGGGAAATCATCCCGTTTTAATTTTTACCCACTCATTATGTACTTGATCCCTAAGATTTAAAACCATAGTGCTATATAATAAGAACCAAAGCTTTGAGATAAGTGAGCCATGTGGAAGTTTCTAATGAGCACAGTCTGTTAAGTTGTACAAGAGAGATAACTCCAACTATTAAAGAATTAAGAACAAATATTGTTTGTTTGACTTTACATTATACTTGCACTTTAATTGTAATTAACAGTTAAATAAGTGAGAGAATTTAATAAAATTGTTACCTGGATACTGGTGTTTACTGACCATTCCCAATACTTCTGGATCATCATACATATCAGTTCATTTAATTGATTAACAATCTCATAAGTCATTGTGCAAATTTTACAAATGAGAAAATGAACTGAAGAATAATTTTAAGGAGGCTACATGGCTAGTAATTATAAAACTGGGACTTGAATTCAGAATATGTTATTCTAGAAGCAACAATAGTGATTACCAAGCTATTGGCACTTGAATCACCCACTTCCTCTAAGTTCATAGACAGGAGCTTAAAGCAAGGGCACCTGGAAGTAACAGTGGATTTCTTCGTATTGTATTGTTTATAGCTATTAAAATTAAAAAATAGTAGCTCATGGTATAAATATATTATTGTCTACCATGCAATAACAGCTTGTTCTGAGAACAGTACACGAACAGCAAGGAAGAGCTGAAAGCCATTTTGATGTATCATCTTATGAGATGCGTTGGTAGCTAGCATTCTGATTGCAAAATGTGTTGAACAGCCCAGGAAACTCCTGAGCAGACACCTAGCAGCATCTCTTGGCTTCGCACATATCTGGACCCATGATTCAAGGAGGTTATTAAGACTGAGAGTCTCTCACCTTAAAACTCAAAAGAGGTACACTGAACACTTTAGAATAGTCTCGAACAAAATATCATCAGTAGAATCAATAGATCCTATGGGTCTTTCTTGACTCTGTGTATATTTGAACCAGATACTGGGTTTGCTTAGAAATTATAAATCACAAGTCCATTATTAGGCATGGGATGATTATATATTCAAAAGCCTAACCTGGGAGATATGAGACATATGGAGAAGAACTTCTCAGGGCAATAAAATGGAAAAATCTCCTAAAATTAGGGTGACTATATTTTGACCAGAAAATAGTCCTTAAAGGACAATGTAGGTTTAAGTAACAATGGCAATTCTCTCACAAGCTTGGTTTGGTAACCAGAAAAGAGTGTGGAGCCCATATGCAAGTAAATGTAGACCACTGAGATCTGGGAAATCTAAGTTTATCCCTGAAATTAGGTTATCGCCATGACACACTCACAAGAAAGCTTGCTGCTCATTATTTCAAGGTGAAAATCTATCTTTTATAGCATAAGCCTCAACACCTTCACAAACAGCCTAAAGCTTCTAAAATATAAAGAACTATCTTAAGGAGCACACAATGAATCTAAGAAACTGAGAAATGCTGTGTCCGTCTTCCCAATTAGCAGGATTTTAAGTTGAAGGTGTATTGTACATATATTTTTTAAATGAATACTTTCAATAATTCTTCTTCAAATTTTGCTATTATTTCAAACTGTGACATGTACCCTGGTATTTCAAATACACCATTGAAAGATTTGAATTTGGAAAATAAAAGTTTACATCCCCCTCAACATAAACACTGCCAAAATACTGGCTTGAGACCCATATACTTTCCTGTGTTTTAGGTAAAGGAAAGCCAAGTGAGATTTCACTACCAACATATTTGCTGCTGGGATTTCTCCGTGGGTTATTATGTTGTATTTCTTTCGAAACATCTAGAAGGGTACTTTGTGAGAATGAGGAACCGTCGACAAAGTAGAAAAAGAGAAATGTGGAAATAATTGGCTATGTTTGTAAAGTTGGACCTATTTGGCAAAAATAACAACAAAAAATGTACGCATTCGCACATTCATGTTTCAAAGAGAGAAGGAAAGAGGACACCTTCATTTTGCAGCTCTCAGAAATAATGTGTAGTCCTTTTACACTGAACTGATAAAGAATGTTAAAGTAAGCAATCTGGTACGTGAGGGTAGGATAACAGTCTTCCTATTTAAAAATATACTATAGAAAAATAAGGTAAAAGTTAGCAAAGACAGGTTGCCAAAGCTACTAAAAACCCTCTCTGAATTAAAAGCAATGGCAGTTCTACAGTAGTTACTGAGGAAAATTGTTCATCACCTAGCAACGTGTCACCTAGCAACGTGTCAGAAGGTAGCTGTGGAAACGGTGGAGGGTTCAGATGGGAGTCAGCAGCTGAGTGAATAAAGAAACAACACTTTAAATCACATCTGACAATAAAATAAACAATTTTTAATGAGCTTTTCTTTTTCACCTCAAGTGTCTCTCACTAGGAAAAGGAGACACTGCAAAAAAATCTAAACAGAAAACCTGAGAAGAGAATAATCACTTTATTAGTATGCAGAGGAAGGAAGAGAAAGGAAACAAGTTAGTTTTTCCCACCCCGCGCTGTCCTGAGTTGCACGTTCTTCATTTCCTCTAGACCCTAGAAAAGTTAAGAACAAAGGTGCTAGAAAGGAGTAGCTACTGTGGCGGGCCGTTTCTTACCTAGACGATTAAATAATATTGTAGACTTCAGGGCTGCTGTTGAGGATTTTAAATTAAATTAAAACCGGGAAACCTGTTACATGTTTCTTACTACATATTCCACATAGGAGCCGCAAAAAGAAGCTCATTTATGATCTACATCTAGGCTTGTAAGATTCTCCTCTGCTATCTTAGCGTATTGCCTTTACGTATCCTCACAGAACAGATTATAAACCAATATCTTCCCTCATATTGTCTGAATTTGGTATTTGGCATGGGTTAATGACAAATCCTTATAGACTTCCACTCCTTTTGTTCGTTTGCCTGTTTGTTTGGTTTTTGGTTTTTTGTTATGTTTTGTTTTGGTTTTTCTTAATCCAGGTAAAAGTAGCAGCCAGATGCTGCTGTGCTCTTGTGGTTCCTCTCATTCAGAGTCATTCTTTAAAAATTTCCTGGTCTGGTAGGAAAATTTTATTGATAAACCAGAAAGTTGAAATTTGGTGGAGACTGTGTCATTGCAGGTCATTGCCCAAACACACTACCCTGGCAAACACTTGGGCTCTTCATGACTGGAGAGCCTCAGTTGAGACTCTTACAATGGTTGTCCCTCGGTTTTTTGGAGTGACCATTAGCGATCCAAAAATGTGGGTTTTGTAAATTCTACTCATACTCCAGATGTATAAAATTCCTTTATTTTTTTAGTTTCAGATATTTAAATATAGATATCATACACTTAGATGTATTGAATATAGACAAATACTTCTTAATCTTTCTATGTAACTTTTTGGAACATTTTCTGCTTTATGTTTCTGTCTGACAAGATAAACCATACAGAAATATTCTTTCCTTAATAAGAAACTTAGCTTTGGCTAGTGTGAGGTTCTGTAGTTGTCTGGGTCTCTGGAAGCTGCTCAGAATTTAGTCATTTTGTGCTGTCTACACCTTTTACCCTTGATTATTTTATTAGCCAGGGCATGACTGGGATCCACTGTATTTCAGCCTGAATTTCTGAAACAGAATCTTTAGTATGCTTTAATTCTTTATTTGTGGTGGTAATAATGTATAGAGAAGGTAGTGCTCAATACATCCTAGTGGAAGAACTGAATGTGAAGTGGCCTGGGTCTCTGGCAATAAAGCCTTCCAAATTTGGTTGTAGGAACACAGTACAAAAAATGAAGATTTTAGGCTGAGAAAGAATGCAATAAGCTAATGAAAAATATATCTTTTACCATTACAATTCTTTTGTACTTTTGTGACTTAACACATTTAAGACTTCTTTAAATAAATGAAGTCATACAATTTCTCAACAAGTGCTCAAATTATCAGGAATTAATAATTATTGAAAAAGCACAGGGTTTGAAATAGAGAATAAAAGAGATAAGGGCAATATAATCTAATAGCGTTCTTCAGTAAGCAATTTTTATTTTGGCATAATGTGTAGAGGCTGCTGGGAAAATGTGAATGGGGAGGAAGTTCAGTTTTCTTTAAAATAAATAGAAAATTACAACTCAAATATTTTGGGTAATATTTCTACTGTGGGCTTTATAAAAAGAATCTAACATAGTTGTAGACATGTTTCAATTCAAGACGATGAGCCAGCATCTGTATTTAGAGTTCTTTTCATCAACCTATAATGAAAGAACTCAGCTCCTTAAGGCTTTTTTATTCCTGCATCTTACCAAAGACAAAAATCCTTATTTAGTCCTTTCAGATTCCCTGGGATGAGATTTAAGACTCTTTCTGAGTGAGTCAGTGCTTTCCTTTGAACATGTTGCTTGTAAGTCTTTTTATGAGACACATGGTTCATCCTGAATTTGAACAAAAGTTTCATCAAAACCATCTCCGAGTTCTTTCATTGGAAACTCGGAATTTTATGAACTATTGCTTGTAGCTGTTTTTGTGTCTTCTTTATAAAAGTTACTTGGCTGAATGAAGCTTTTATAGGCTCTTTCAGCATCAAAGTCAAAGTTAATTGTAACAACAGCCACAATAAACAACAAAGAAACACTGGCTTTACTTTTTTAATTGACTTAACTTTCTTCAACTCACTTATGAGTGTTTTGCAAACATCCCAGATTGCTTATTGTTTAATGTGAATAATGACCAAGAGATTTTTCTGTAAGTTCAATGTAAACATTAAAGCTATGTTAAGAAGCTTTTATTAATAGAAGTAAAAGCTGCCATCGTCTTGATTATTTCTCTCTCTCTCTCTCTCTCTCTCTCTCTCTCTCTCTCTCTCTCTCTCTTTTGTTATTTATTTACATCCTAACCACTGCTCCCTGTCTAGGTCTCCCCCGTTAGAGTTCATCCCCCAACCTTCTTCTCCTCTGAGATGTGGGCCTCCCCTGGGTATCCCCTACCTTGGTGGATATCTGGATTTGTTTCAATCAGCTGCTGAGTAGAGCCTCTCAGAAGATAGCCATGCCAATCATAACAAAATATCATTAATAGTTTCAGGGATTGGTGCTTGCCCATGGGGAGGTTATTGTTGGACCATTACTTCAGTCTCTGCTCCATACCTGTATTTCTTTTAGACAGGACAAATTTTGGGTATAGAGTTCTGTGGGTGGGTTGGTGTCTTTATGACTCCAGTAGGGGGACTGCCTGGCTGCAGGAGGTGGCCCCTTCAGGTTCCATGTCCCCACTGTTAGGCATCTCAGGTAAGGTCACCTGCATTGACTCCTGGGAGCTGCTCCTATCCCAGGTCTCTGGGACTTCCTAGAGTTCCTCCCTCTCCCTCTTCAGCTACAGATTTCCAGTCACTTCTATTCATTCTCCTTGTCCTCTCTCCTGTCTCTCCCACACCTGATTCTGCCACCAATTGCCTCCCCCCTCACATCTCCCACCCAGTTCCTTACATCTCTCTACCATCTCTCTGACTATTCGATTCCCCCTTCTAAGTGATACTCAGGCAGACTTGCTTGATCCGTCCTTCTTTGTGTCTATGGAGTATATCATGGATAGTCTGTACTTTATGACTACTGTCTACGTATAAGTGAGTACATACCATTCATGTTCTCTTTTGTCTTGGTTACCTCAGGATGATATTTTCTAGTTTCATCCATTTGCCTATATAATTCATGATGTCCTTGTTTTTAATAACTGAGCAGAATATTTATTAATTATTTAAAATTTGATTTAACTCTTAACTGTTAATACTAAGATATGGATAATTTAGTTTGGTGATGCATGGTATGATTTTTTCAATTATTTCTTCTTAATAAGTGGCAAAACATTTTTCTTTCAGTATGTAGATATACATATTACATATGTAACATATACCTTCATCTACTTCTCTTCATTTACTTCATTGAGATATTTCTTTCCAGTTATGATTTCATGATGAAACATGGGACCCAACATGGTGTTTGTTCAAATTTTTCTCATAAAATGGAGCAATGATGCTCTTTACTCCTCTACTTGCTAAGCTGTTCTCTTTTCCTCTAGAAGTTTTTGATACTTGAATTTGACAGGGTTACAATATTTGTCTAATCTATGTTCTTCAACTATATTTCAACAGAGGCAAATAATTCTTAGACAATCTGAGCAATATCAACTCACAGAGACTTAAGTAGCAAGCATGGGGGCTGACATGGGTATGTACCCATTCCTTTGTGTATACATTATGGCTTCCAATTTATCATTTTAGGCAATTCCTGGTTGTGCAAATGATGGGTCTCTGTTACTTGTGCTTTCTATTGGACTATTCTCTCTTTTTGTTTGCATGGTTCAATTCCTATGTATTAGTTTTGCTTTACCTTATTATATTTTATCATTAAAACTATGCAAGTGAATGCAAGCCAATGTGCCATTGAGACACTTATTTATTTATGTTTACTGTGATACCGGTTGTAATACTTAAGTCATAGAGTTAGTCAATGTGTCCATCAGCAAAGTCAGTGGATAAGGTAACTCTGATAAATATATACAACTATTTTAATTTAAAAGAATAACATAATATTTTATAACCTATAGAAAGCAAAATAAATCTTCAAAAATCTTACCTCAGGCTTAATAAAGATAGATTCATTTAAGTTGCTAATTAGTATAAATATGTAGTAAATGAACTGTTATTATTAGGCTATGGACTATGTTTTTACTAGTTAAACAATTTTTTGATCCAAATATGTTTGATTATATTCTTCTGCTTGCTCTGAGTCCTTCCAGATCCTCTCTTCCACCTTACCTACCCAACTTTAATTCTTTCTCAATAAATAAAAATAAAAACCCAATGCAAAGACACAACATCCCAAAACTAAGAAAACAAAATAAAACCACACACCTCAATAAGCAAACACACAGAAAAATCCATAAAACTATAACCATTTGAAACCACATACACAGAACTATGGAGTCTGATTATGTGTTTGTCCTGAACATGAGGCCTGTCCTAAAGTAAATTTCTTGGAGAAAACTGATTTTCCCTTTCCCAGCAGGTGTAAGTGGAGGTTCCATGTTTTGTTGAACATCTCCATAGTGCCCAGGGTTTCATTCATTCACTCACTCACTCATTCATTCATTTTAAATATATGACAAAATGAAATATAATCAGAAAATACAAAAACTATCACACTGAAGTTAGATAAGATGAAACAACACAAGAAAAGGAGCCCCAAAACAGGCAGAAGAAACAGACCAACCCATTTGCACACTTGGGAATCTTAAAAAACACTAAACTGAGAGCCCTAACATATGTATAGAGGAGCTGGTGCAGATGTGTGAAAACCCTGTGCTCTCTGCTTCAGACTCCGTGAGTTTGTATGAGCTTTGTCATGTTGACTTGGAGGGAAATGTTTTCCTGGTGCTCACCATCTCCTCAGACTCTTACACTCTTTCAGTTTTCTCTTCTTCGTGGGGTTTTCTGAGGTCTGGAGGGTGTTATTTGATGAAGACATCCAAGAAACACTTTAACATCAAAGACAGATGTTGGGATACTTGTCTTGTGTATCTTGGAAATGTCTTTGTATTATTCAAATGTTGATTTCTGAGCAGAGAGCTGAGTACTGTGTTGAGTTTGGTATTGCTATTCTAACTGCTCGACACCTGCGTCATATTTTGTGAAAATTCTTCTCCATCACCTTCCGACTGATTTAATGAAGAGCTGATAGACTGTCTGGTCTGGTGAGCAGGGAGATGTGACACAATTCCTGCTCCTCAAACATACCAAGCCATTTGTAGCCATGATTCCTACGTATGCTGCTGACTGCTGTTGGCCTCAACCTGATCTGCTGTCTTTTCTATTTTACTTTTACTTTCTTTTTCTGCAGCATATATTTCCTCCATTACTCAGAACTAATCACCCCTAATACATGACACAGATGTGGTTTTCAGGGATGGGGATTGAAGGTGGTCATGAGGCTATGGATGATGAGGAACAGACTTTCTGCTTGGACTTTAGCGCCATGGAAAAGGATCTAGACAATATAATAACCACAAAAACCATGAAAGTCTACATGGTCCTTCGTAGAAATTGTTCGAGAGACTTAACCTTGAACTTGGAATTATGAGGAGATACATGCTGCTGTCCAATGACTGGTGCATTAATTAGCCAGTGTAAACTTGGGGGCATCAAAGATAGAGAGTTAATTCAGTCTCAAGAAAAGGCGTGGGTAGAAAACGAAGGAATCTATCTATCTATCATCTATCTATCTAAAAACAAGCAAATGTAAATGGGTTTATCTTATAGAAGGAAGGTTTGCATATGATCTAGAAGCAAATAGTATTAGAAGGAGAGTATCAGATTGTGGAATTTGTATAAGAAAACAAAGGTTAGAAAATTAAAAATATATATTATAAGTATATAAAAAGTTAGTACTTCATTCTCCTAGTTACTTGAAGGATTAGAGATGACAATGCCTAGCGAGATATTAGAGAAATGTAGCTTCTTTACTTGAATAAATTTAAAAATTTGTAAGAAATAATTTTAATCTTAATGGTCTGTCATCTTTCTGTTCTTACATTAAAAGAGTTACTAAAGACTGCTGTCTGGGGGTTGGGGATTTAGCTCAGTGGTAGAGCGCTTGCCTAGGAAGCGCAAGGCCCTGGGTTCGGTCCCCAGCTCCGGAAAAAAAAATTTAAAAAGACTGCTGTCTGCTCTACTAGGAAACTGCAAGAGCTGTGCCCAGCTACCCATGAAGAACAGGCTGTATAAAAACTATAAGGAAATGTGCTTTTGCTTTGTGTTTAGTTTCTGTTTTAAGGAAGCAGAGGTTGGGACCCATAATCCAGGATTCATAAAATTTATGTAAATTTAAGAATTTCTAAAAATTTTATTAATAATGATCAAAGTCTTAATGATATAGCTTTAGCAAATAAAAAGACTAGAATCAGGCTCTCTGGTTAGGAGAAGCAAAAAGAGAGAGAAGTGAGAAGGCAAAAGAATGAAAAGGGGAAAGGAAGAATGATGAGAATCCTTGGGCAATAAGAGAGCACTTGAACTGACAGCTTGCATCCACTACTGACTCCGAGTCATTATTGAATTAGCACTATTTCCATTTCCCCTTTCTCAGGACACTCCTGCCACTGAGGCTGAACCTCAGTAATGGCCTATAGCAGGGCAGGAGAGGAAAGGTGGGACATCCGGGAAGAGAGAAGAACTCTAGGGAAGAATCAGGCACCGAGATTTGCCAGCCAGACATGGAGGAAGTCAGACCTACTGAGACACAGTGAGCGATAATGGGCAACATGGAAAGCATGGACTAGTATAGACAGGCCTAATTAAGTTATACAAACAAGTTGGGAAATAGCCTAAGCTAAGGCCTGAGCTGTAATAAATAATGATAAGTCTCTGTATGTATTGGGAGCTGGTGGGAAGACATTATGATCATACTGGTAGCCAATGTGGGGTACCAGATGTAAAAATGTCTTTTATTCTCTCGATGTATTTGTGACCTCAGAACCTTACTGCTGAATAAGCTCACTCTTTTTAGTTCTTTCTTAACTCTGACTAGCTGGTTCAAATCAGCTCTTCTGGCCCAAACTATTCTCTAAGTTGACTGATTCAATCTGACTTCTCTCAGCTTCTCACTGAATTGCTCTACTTGGCCTCAAACTTACTCTGGTAATCTGTTCTAATCTTCTGGCTCCTTCTCATTCTCTGGATCATTCTGTCTTCTCCTGGGTCTGGCTTCTTCTTTCTGCAACCTGTCTCTGGAAAACTACACTGGGCTGCCTCTCAATCTCACCAACTCAACTCTACTTAACTGACTGCCTGAATGGAACTCAGAGATCTGCATGTGTCTGTCTTCTGAGTTCTGGGATTATAGGCATGCACTATATGCCTAGACTTAAACTTTTCTTTTCTTTTTTTTTTTCTTTTGGTTCTTTTTTTCGGAGCTGGGGACCGAACCCAGGGCCTTGCGCTTCCTAGGCAAGCGCTGTACCACTGAGCTAAATCCCCAACCCCTAAACTTTTCTTTACCTAAAATTTGCTCTACACCAGGCTGGCCTTGGACTCAGAGATCTACTTGTCTCTCTCCTGGGATTAAAGGCATGTCTGTATTCCAGCTAGATCACACTGACCTAGGTCTTTAGAGTGATCTCTGCAGACAGACATTATATATATATGTGTGTGTGTGTGTGTGTGTGTGTATAATTACATATAAGAAATTCTTAACATTACTATGAAATATATATATATATACTGTTTAATTTGAAAGATTTAAAATGAACTATGCCCCAATCACAGAACATGGCTACCACTTACATCATAGTTTTTCAATAGAAGAACTCAGCGCATCATGGAGACTGAGCTGCATCTGAGACTAGAAGCAGAAAACAAAGGAATCTAGGAATACATATGTCACCACAAAATAAATTTTATTAGCTAATGGCACTATGTAAAAGAAATGAAAGAGACCACTAAAGAACTACAGAGTTGCATTCCAAAGCTTGAGTAACGTAAGCAAATTAAAGGGCCATTAGTACAGAATCTAAAGCACTTTGTATAAATTCCCACTGACATAAGCAACTGAAATAGTTCAGCATGCTTCTTCCTCCAACAGTGTGCACTCAATAACTGATTCGACGTATCCGAACAGCGATGCTGCTACAACAGAAAAGAAGCAGTAAGCTAACTAGCAATGGGCAAACTTGGCAAAAACCTTTTGAGGAAGATGTGCCGTCAACCCTGAGCAGGGTCTTTTTTGGTATAATGTGATAGCAGTGACAATTCAGCTCTCTAGTTACCACAGGGACACATAACTTCAGTGGGACCACAAGCAGAGCATCTCAAGGATCAAAAACAGGAAGTTTTATATGATGCTTTAATTGGTAATCACTGAAAATCGATATTTTCATTAACTTGAGAAAAAGTTTTGGAAACATTAACCGTGAAGAGCCTAAGAGGATATGAAAACGTGATGCAATGTGTTGTATTTGATGTGAGACAGGAATTCCAATTACATTTTTGTAAAAATGAAAGTAATCTGAATTTGAAGTTAGCATCTTACATCAGCTGATTAATTATAATTCCAAAAAATCATCCATGACTTAGGATTCTGATAATAGAGAAAAATGGTCGTGAAAAATATTGTAATTTTTTTTATTAACTAGATTATTTCTTATATACATTTCGAGTGTTATTCCCTTTCCCGGTTTCCGGGCAAACATCCCCCTCCTCCCTCCCCTTTCTTATCAGTGTTCCCCTCCCCACCCCCCCCCATTGCCGCCCTCCCCCCAACAATCTAGTTCACTGGGGGTTCAGTCTTAGCAGGACCCAGGGCTTCCCCTTCCACTGGTGCTCTTACTAGGATATTCATTGCTACCTATGAGGTCAGAGTCCAGGGTCAGTCCATGTATAGTCTTTTGGTAATGGCTTAGTCCCTGGAAGCTCTGGTTGCTTGGCATTGTTGTTCATAAGGGGTCTCGAGCCCCTTCAAGCTTTCCAGTTCTTTCTCTGATTCCTTCAACGGGGGTCCTATTCTCAGTTCAGTGGTTTGCTGCTGGCATTCACCTCTGTGTTTGCTGTATTCTGGCTGTGTCTCTCAGGAGCGATCTATATCCGGCTCCTGTCGGTCTGCACTTCTTTGCTTCATCCATCTTGTCTAATTGGATGGCTGTATATGTATGGGCCACATGTGGAGCAGGCTCTGAATGGGTGTTCCTTCTGTGTCTGTTTTAATCTTTGCCTCCCTATTCCCTGCCAAGGGTATTCTTGTTCCCCTTTTAAAGAAGGAGTGAAGCATTCACATTTTGATCGTCCGTCTTGAGTTTTATTTGTTCTAGGGATCTAGGGTAATTCAAGCATTTGGGCTAATAGCCACTTATCAATGAGTGCATACCATGGGTGTTTTTCTGTGATTGGGTTACCTCACTCAGGATGATATTTTCCAGTTCCAAACATTTGCCTACGAATTTCATAAAGTCATTGTTTTTGATAGCTGAGTAATATTCCGTTGTGTAGATGTACCACATTTTCTGTATCCATTCCTCTGTTGAAGGGCATCTGGGTTCTTTCCAGCTTCTGGCTATTATAAATAAGGCTGCTATGAACATAGTGGAGCACGTGTCTTTTTTATATGTTGGGGCATCTTTTGGGTATATACCCAAGAGAGGTATAGCTGGATCCTCAGGGAGTTCAATGTCCAATTTTCTGAGGAACCTCCAGACTGATTTCCAGAGTGGTCGTACCAGTTTGAAATCCCACCAACAATGGAGGAGTGTTCCTCTTTCTCCGCATCCTCGCCAGCATCTGCTGTCCCCTGAGTTTTTGATCTTAGTCATTCTCACTGGTGTGAGGTGAAATCTCAGGGTTGTTTTGATTTGCATTTCCCTTATGACTAAAGATGTTGAACATTTCTTTAGGTGTTTCTCAGCCATTCGGCATTCCTCAGCTGTGAATTCTTTGTTTAGCTCTGAACCCCATTTTTAATAGGGTTATTTGTCTCCCTGCGGTCTAATTTCTTGAGTTCTTTGTATATTTTGGATATAAGGCCTCTATCTGTTGTAGGATTGGTAAAGATCTTTTCCCAATCTGTTGGTTGCCGTTTTGTCCTAACCACAGTGTCCTTTGCCTTACAGAAGCTTTGCAGTTTCATGAGATCCCATTTGTCGATTCTTGATCTTAGAGCATAAGCCATTGGTGTTTTGTTCAGGAAATTTTTTCCAGTGCCCATGTGTTCCAGATGCTTCCCTAGTTTTTCTTCTATTAGTTTGAGTGTATCTGGTTTGATGTGGAGGTCCTTGATCCACTTGGACTTAAACTTTGTACAGGGTGATAAGCATGGATCGATCTGCATTCTTCTACATGTTGACCTCCAGTTGAAAAGCACCATTTGCTGAAAATGCTATCTTTTTTCCATTGGATGGTTTTGGCTCCTTTGTCAAAAATCAAGTGCCCATAGGTGTGTGGGTTCATTTCTGGGTCTTCAATTCTGTTCCATTGGTCTATCTGTCTGTCTCTGTACCAATACCATGCAGTTTTTATCACTATTGCTCTGTAATACTGCTTGAGTTCAGGGATAGTGATTCCCCCTGAAGTCCTTTTACTGTTGACGATAGTTTTAGCTATCCTGGGTGTTTGTTATTCCAGATGAATTTGCAAATTGTTCTGTCTAACTCTTTGAAGAATTGGATTGGTATTTTGATGGGGATTGCATTGAATCTGTAGATCGCTTTTGGTAAAATGGCCATTTTTACTATATTAATCCTGCCAATCCATGAGCATAAGAGATCTTTCCATCTTCTGAGGTCTTCTTCAATTTCTTTCTTCAGTGTCTTGAAGTTCTTATTGTACAGATCTTTTACTTGCTTGGTTAAAGTCACACCGAGGTACTTTATATTATTTGGGTCTATTATGAAGGGTGTCGTTTCCCTAATTTCTTTCTCGGCTTGTTTCTCTTTTGTGTAGAGGAAGGCTACTCATTTATTTCAGTTAATTTTATACCCAGCCACTTTGCTGAAGTTGTTTATCAGCTTTAGTAGTTCTCTGGTGGAACTTTTGGCATCACTTAAATATACTATCATATCATCTGCAAGTAGTGATATTTTGACTTCTTCTTTTCCGATCTATATCCCCTGACCTCCTTTTGTTGTCTGATTGCTCTGGCTAGAACTTCAAGAACTATATTGAATAAGTAGGGAGAGAGTGGGCAGCCTTGTCTAGTCCCTGATTTTAGTGGGATTGCTTCAAGTTTCTCTCCATTTAGTTTAATGTTAGCAACTGGTTTGCTGTATATGGCTTTTACTATGTTTAGGCATGGGCCTTGAATTCCTATTCTTTCCAGGACTTTTATCATGAAGGGGTGTTGAATTTTGTCAAATGCTTTCTCAGCATCTAATGAAATGATCATGTGGTTCTGTTCTTTCAGTTTGTTTATAAAATGGATCACATTGATGGTTTTCCGTATATTAAACCATCCCTGCATGCCTGGGATGAAGCCTACTTGATCATGGTGGATGATTGTTTTGATGTGCTCTTGGATTCGGTTTGCCAGAATTTTGTTGAGTATTTTTGTGTCGATATTCATAAGGGAAATTGGTCCGAAGTTCTCTTTCTTTGTTGGGTCTTTGTGTGGTTTAGGTATAAGAGTAATTTTGGCTTCATAGAAGGAATTCGGCAGTGCTCCATCTGTTTCAATTTTGTGGAATCGTTTGGATAATATTGGTATGAGGTCTTCTATGAAGGTTTGATAGAATTCTGCACTGAACCTTTCTGGACCAGGGCTCTTTTCGGTTGGGAGACCTTTAATGACTGCTTCTATTTCCTTAGGAGTTATGGGGTTGTTTAACTGTTTTATCTGTTCCTGATTTAACTTCGGTACCTGGTATCTGTCTAGGAAATTGTCCATTTCCTGTAGATTTTCACATTTTGTTGAATATAGGCTTTTATAGTAAGATCTGATGATTTTTTGAATTTCCTCTGAATCTGTAGTTATCTCTCCCTTTTCATTTCTGATTTTGTTAATTTGGACACACTCTCTGTGTCCTCTCGTTAGTCTGGCTAAGGGTTTATCTATCTTGTTGATTTTCTCAAAGGACCAACTTTGGTTCTGTTGATTCTTTCTATGGTCCTTTTTGTTTCTACTTGGTTGATTTCAGCTCTGAGTTTGATTATTTCCTGCCTTCTACTCCTCCTGGGTGTATTTGCTTCTTTTTGTTCTAGAGCTTTTAGGTGTGCTGTCAAGCTGCTGACATATGCTCTTTCCTGTTTCTTTCTGCAGGCACTCAGCGCTATGAGTTTTCCTCTTAGCACAGCTGTCATTGTGTCCCATAAGTTTGGGTATGTTGTACCTGCATTTTCATTAAATTGTAAAAAGTCTTTAATTCCTTTCTTTATTTCTTCCTTGACCAGGTTATCATTGAGTAGAGCATTGTTCAATTTCCACGTATATGTGGGCATTCTTCCCTTATTGTTATTGAAGACCAGTTTTAGGCCTTGGTGGTCTGATAGCACGCATGGGATTATTTCTCTCTTTCTGTACCTGTTGAGGCCCGTTTTTTGACCAATTATATGGTCAATTTTGGAGAAAGTACCATGAGGAACTGAGAAGAAGGTATATCCTTTTGCTTTAGGATAGAATGTTCTATAAATATCTGTTAAGTCCATTTGGCTCATGACTTCTCTTAGTCTGTCAACGTCTCTGTTTAATTTCTGTTTCCATGATCTGTCCATTGATGAGAGTGGGGTGTTGAAATCTCCTACTATTATTGTGTGAGGTGCAATGTGTGTTTTGAGCTTTAGTAAGGTTTCTTTTACGTATGTACGTGCCTTTGTATTTGGGGCAAAGATATTTAGAATTGAGAGTTCATCTTGGTCGATTTTTCCTTTGATGAATATGAAGTGTCCTTCCTTATCTTTTTTCATGACTTTTAGTTGCAAATTGATTTTATTTGATAATAGAATGGCTACTCCAGCTTGCTTCTTCTGACCACTTGCTTGGAAAGTTGTTTTCCAGCCTTTCACTCTGAGGTAGTGTCTGTCTTTGTCTCTGAGGTGTGTTTCCTGTAGGCAGCAGAATGCAGGGTCCTCTTTGCGTATCCAGTTTGTTAATCTATGTCTTTTTATTGGGGAGTTGAGGCCATTGATATTGAGAGATATTAAGGAATAGTGATTATTGCTTCCTGTTATATTCATATTTGGATGTGAGGTTATGTGTGCGTGCTTTTCTTCTCTTTGTTCTGTTGCCAAGACGATTAGATTCTTGCTTCTTCTAGGGTATAGCTTGCCTCCTTATGTTGGGCTTTACCATTTATTATCCTTTGTAGTGCTGGATTTGTAGAAATATATTGTGTAAATTTGGTTTTGTCATGGAATATCTTGGTTTCTCCATCTATGTTAATTGAGAGTTTTGCAGGATACAGTAACCTGGGCTGGCATTTGTGTTCTCTTAGGGTCTGTGTGACATCAGTCCAGGATCTTCTGGCCTTCATAGTTTCTGGCGAAAAGTCTGGTGTGATTCTGATAGGTATGCCTTTATATGTTACTTGACCTTTTTCCCTTACTGCTTTTAATATTCTTTCTTTATTTTGTGCGTTTGGTGTTTTGACTATTATGTGAGGAGAGATGTTTCTTTTCTGGTCCAATCTATTTGGAGTTCTGTAGGCTTCTTGTATGCCTATGGGTATCTCTTTTTTTAGTTTAGGGAAGTTTTCTTCTATGATTTTGTTGAAGATATTTACTGTTCCTTTGAGCTGGGAGTCTTCACTCTCTTCTATACCTATTTTCCTTAGGTTTGATCTTCTCATTGAGTCCTGGATTTCCTGTATGTTTTGGACCAGTAGCTTTTTCTGCTTTACATTATCTTTGACAGTTGAGTCAATGATTTCTATGGAATCTTCTGCTCCTGAGATTCTCTCTTCCATCTCTTGTATTCTGTTGGTGAAGCTTGTATCTACGGCTCCTTGTCTCTTCTTTTGGTTTTCTATATCCAGGGTTGTTTCCATGTGTTCTTTCTTGATTGCTTCTATTTCCATTTTTAATTCCTTCAACTGTTTGATTGTGTTTTCCTGGAATTCTTTCAGAGTATTTTTTATTTTCATTTCTATTGTTATTCCCCTTCCCGGTTTCCGGGCCAACATCCCCCTAACCTCTCCCCCTCCCCTTCTCTATGGGTGTTCCCCTCCCCATCCTTCCCTCATTACAGTCCTCCTGCCAACAATCACGTTCACTGGGGTTCAGTCTTGGCAGGACCAAGGGCTTCCCCTTCCACTGGTGCTCTTACTAGGATATTCATTGCTACCTATGCAGTTGGAGCCCGGGGTCAGTCCATGTATATTCTTTGGGTAGTGGCTTAGTCCCTAGAAGCTCTGGTTGGTTGGCACTGTTGTTCATATGGGGTCTCAAGCCCCTTCAAAGGAGCCAGGGTTTTAACCACTGAGCAATCTCTGCAGCTCCGGTGATGAAATTATTTCCATTCTTTACTCTAGTTTTATACTCTTACATGCTCCTCAGGACTCAAGGAATTTATGATGACGTAGTTCAGGCCAAAAATTAATAAGAATCTCCAAATTCTATTTCTAAATTTCACAAGAAGGACTTTTCTGAATTATGTGTGTGTGTGTGTGTGTGCGTGCATGTACATGTGCATGTACGTGTTCATGTTTGTGTGCATGTGTGCGTGCATGTGTGCATGCGTGTGTGCATGTTCATGTGTATGTTCGTGTGCATGTGTTTTGCATGTGGGTGTGTGCGTGTGGGTGTGTGTGCATGTGTGTGTTCATGTGTTTTGTGTGTGTGTGTGTGTGTGTGTGTGTGCATGTGTGTGTTGGAGTACAGGAATATACTTGGGACTATCACAGGACTTATCTTGTATTGTTATCAGAAGACAACCTCTGGTGTTTTTCTTACTTTCTATTCTGAGACTTGTTCACTTCTGTGTGCTAAGCCAAAAACTTCTGGGAAATTTCTTGTTCTTTTCCATTTTGCTACAGTAGCGAAGGGATCCCATGCATAAAACAGTACCTGGCTTTACACAGATTCTGAGGGATTCAACCAAGGTCCTCTTGCTTGCAGAGTAAGCGCATTACCCCCTCAGCTATTGCCCTTTAGTTAACTTTAATAAATAACTAGTAGCCCACGATGCTGTGAAGGCAATCTTTGCAGCCTGTAAGAATTTCACTGTTATTATCTGTCACGATAGTTCAATATCTGTTGAGCTCTACCATGTAGCTTACTCTAGAATTTACCTCATTTATTAGCTCATGTGTATCTTTTCCCAAAGAGCAGTGATGGTCAAAACTGCTTCATAGTCAGAACCTATGATAATATCCCAAGTTTTTTCTGCTTTCTTTGGGCAGTAGCCTTTCAATGTAGGCTATCACAGTACTATGAATATGAATATTTTGTATCTCAAATTGAAATTAATGGGGACTGGAGTTGGTCACATGGTTTCTGAGTCCCTAGGTTCCAGTCTCACTCCCTCTCTCTCTGTCTTTCTCTATCTCTCTGTATCTTTCTGTTTCTCTCTCTCTCTCTCTCTCTCTCTCTCTTTCTCTATGTATGTGTGTTTGTGTGTGTATGTGTTTGTATGTGTGTGTGCACATGCGTATATGTGCACGGTACATGTATTTGTGTGTGTGTGTATACATGTACAGACATGGCACATATATTTACATCAGAAAATTTATGAGATTGGTTATCTCATTCCACAGGTGGGGTGGGTCATGGGACTTAAAATTAGACTGTTAGGCCTTTACTAGATGAATAATTTCACTGGCTCCTACTTCCTTTTTCGTGATTTAGTTTGAAGATTTTACTATAATCATCACTGTCATCACTATTATCACACAAGTGCTTATTATACACCACATGCCATTCTAAGTTTGTTACATAAATTAACTCAATATTCTCAGGTCTTTCAGACAGACATTATCGCAGCATTTCCATATGTCAGCAAGAGATCTACTTTGTAGAAAACTGAGTAATTTGTAGAAACATTCCCTTACTGGAAGCCTGTATTTTAATCCCAGTTCTGGGTTTTGGAGAACCTGGACTTCTCTTGTGTTTTCATGAGTGTGTTGGCTGTACAAGTCTGGTTTGTTCAGCGAGGGGAAGGAATAGATTATGTAGCTTTCTTTCCATTCAGTAGGAAGAGTGAGGCACGACTTCCTCCAATTTAGATGCTACAAAACATGACTAGATCACTGTGTCTTTACTTAAATGGCAATTTAACATATAAAGCAGGCAAATTTCTATGATAAGTTTTGCTGAATACCTGGATATTTCGTTAAAGTATTATATTGATGGGGATAGATCAGGCTTAGATCTAAGAATTGTCTTAGATTTAATTAGAAAGGAGTATAAAAACAAGAAACTAGATTACAATTGTATAATAGGTTATGGAAGGTCAAATTATAATCAGAATGGTTGCTGAGAAAGGAAAATAGTTAACAGCGTATATCAACTACTTAAGTACTACATACTAGCCGAGCACAGACGCCTGGATGCTTCCTGAAGAGCAGCTTCTAGACACCTTTTCTCCGTCACTTCTCAGCTTAAGTCTTGACTCTTTCTTTTTCAGTGTGCTCCCACTCTACCTTGAGTCAAATTTAGTGAGATGTATTTTCGTATGACTATATTTGCTCAAGGCTTCCACTCATTTTGGCTCTTTAAGGAGACTTTGTTTATTTTTCATATCATGTTGTATGCTCTGATTTTACATTTTAAAACACTGAGCAATTTTCTTTACTTGTGTGTCTTGCCAAGGTTTCTTCACTATCTTCAAAGGCTATTTGAAGAAATTCTGAGGCGAGTACAGTGTAGATAAAGGTACAACTTTGTAGCCATTTGTACCTAAATTTGAATTATTCATTTCCAATCATGGGCGTCTCATCTTGTGGAAATAACAGTGTTCCAGCTTTCAGGAATTTAAACCCGAGAAAAATAATTGTATATATTATCTCAAGAACCCATTAAAGAAATTTAATTACATTTTCACATTTTAGAGAATGGAATAGGAATAAACGTTGTACCTGTAGTAGGTAAGGGCATCCTCATTTATTATTATCATTACCATTATTCTTTTTACAGAAATAGTTTATCATATGTCCCACGTATAAATTTATTCTATTAATTACTACATCTTAAATTAATTTCTGGGAATCAAATATGAACATTTCTCTCATAAGATTGGATCTGGTGAAGGCAAGTCTAATTTTAATGTAATGCAATACATATATGACTTTATTTTTCTACAATTTGTGTGTATGTGTATGTATTTGAACATATATACACTTTTTATTTGCACATGCCTCTCCTTCAATAAACATGAGCTATGTAGGGCAGTAAACCAGTTATTTATTGTTATGTAATCCTTTCCAATTTACTGCTGAGAATCAGCAACTAGTCTTATCATTTCATTTTGTTACTTGAGGCTCTTCTTGGTGTCTCCATGTAGCTCTGATATCAGATGTGGTAGAGTTTAACTCATACTACAATATCACGAGAGTTTGACCTTCTGAGGATCTTGTGACAGGTCTTCTCACATTTTTCAGGGAGCTCAGTTCCTTACAGCATTGTGCTGGCTGACGTCAAAGGAAGTAAAACACCACGTGTAAAAGGTTAATCAGTCCTCTCTTTATCATGCTTACTACTGACTCTTTGTCCAAAGAAACCCACACAATCACAGTCAGATTTCATCTGGGAGGAAGGTACATTAGAGTAATAGGAATTCTGTGTAGTGTGGTGCACTGGAAGCACTAATAGAATAATTTATCACAAAGAGGTTTTCTGAGTGGGGTAACTGACTACAGTGAATTGAAGGTGCATATGGCACTTCTAGGAAGGCTTAGTTCTGGTCATTTTAAAGAACATTCTAATAACGAATGCTATGCAACACTAGATAAACTTGAAAAATATGATCTTAATAGTGAATCTTTTTACTGTGATTGGATAATGATTTATTGAAGTGTATATAGGTATTTAGTGACTTGTTTAAGAGTCAGGTACGTTAAGACTTAACACTTGTCAAATTTTTTAGTCTAAGACTCTGAGTATTTATTGGACACATCTAACATGCGAAGCATTCTATTCTGTAGATGATGAAAACATTAAGCACACATCAAATTTATTATTTCTTAAGTGTGTGCAGAGACTTCCTCCCTGGTTTAACATTTTCTTTCATCTTTTCAATGTGTGTAAATATAAATGTCACTTTTATTTCCTCAGATGAAGTGATGAGATGAGGGTTGTACCCAAGATTTATGAATACATGACTTGGTCTGAACTCAGAGTTTTTCTATCTAATTCTAGGTCTGGAAGCTTCATCCTCATTACAATCTAATCTTCTGCAACCCTAGACTTGCAAACTTAGTCTTCCAGCCTATGTCTGCTAACCTATGCTTATAATGTTTCAGCCATCAAGACTTACTGTGAATAAACTAACGTTTTGTTTTTAGCTCTTTCTGAACTCTGGGTGACTATTTCAACTGAGCTCTTCTGGCTCAAACTATGCATTAAGATGACTGATTCAAATTGGCATCTCTCAGCTTCTGACTGAATTGCTCTGCTTGGAAAGATTGCCTCTGACCTCTATGAAATGTAATGCGCTGAACTCAACTGCTCTTCTCAGAACTGAGCAGAACTGCTGTTAACCGAACTGCTCCAAAGTGAACTTTCTGAGCTTATTTGAATTGAATTCAACTGAATCTTCTCCCTCAACTGAACTGCACTCACTGAATTGCTCTACATCTCTGACTCACTCGGCTCTGCTCTTAAGTAGCCTCTTCCCTGTCTGTTCTCATCCTCATAGCCTATCTTTGACCCCTTCTGCCAAGTCTTTCTCTGGCTCATCACTTTGTCTGCCCCTCAGTTAGATGTTATTGAGTGGAGTTAAAGGTATGTATTAAAGGTGTGCACTAAGGGTATGTCTGCATTTAGCTGGATCGTATCTTAGAATGTGATCCCTTGCCAGGACAGCCATATTGCTGGATTAAAATTCCTCTACAAAAGTGAAAAGTGGAAACAAAATGCCTAATCAGGGAAAGAAGGATACTTAGTATTTGAATTTAAAATAATCTTGAAATTAATTTGTCATTACAGGATAAATATGAAAGTATATCAGCACAGGTAGAAGATCTTGTCTGCTAAGGACAAAGGATAAGGAGCAGCAGTGGTGCAGATGACAGACAGGCCTACGAGAGAAGGATGCAGAGCTCAAGTTAAAACAGGAGTAGGATCTTGCTGCCTATGGAGCTAAAGGAAATGGAATGCAGCAAAATGTATCAAGGCCGAAAAGAGAAAGAAGGAAGAAGATGAAGAGGATGATGAAGGTGAAGATGGAAATGGTGATGATGATGATGATGATGATGATGATGAAGTTAGTGAGGTTTTCTTGTCTAAAAAGCATATTTACCTAAACCTCCACTCCTGATACCCCTGCATCATATAGTTGTCTCTTTATAGAGAAAAATATGTAAAGTAAAACTGTATAGGATTTAGCTTTCAAATGTATAGTCTCTTTTTTTTTAAAATGGTTAATAAACACCTAAATATGTCTTTAGATCACTACTCCTGGAGGTATTTTCAATACTCAGTGGCCTTGACAGGTATAGCACAGGGGTGTAAATTGACATGAAAATTGGAAGCATGCTCTTATTGGTGTACAGAACAAATCATTTTTATATAGGAATACTTTTATATCTTCAGTTGTATCTAATGCAATTTATGTGAAATTAATTGTTCTGTTAGTACTACTATGAATAGAAAAAAGAAAAAAGAAAAAACTAAATGCAACAACAACAAAAAAATTATATTTGTTTTGTTGACATTCTGAATGCTTCTAAGTAAATACAACATTTTTTGTTTGTTTGTTTTAGTTTTACTAGTATTTTTCTTTACTTGGGTCTGAGATTGTATTTTCTTCCTGAGGGGAAGCTAGTCTTTTGGCCATTGTGGATTGCATAAACTATTGCAGCATTTGATTTTTATATAGTTGGCTGATAAAGTGCTTTATCTATACAACAAGTATACTATGGTGGGGGAACGAATGGCTTCGACTATTTAAAAAGAAATACTTGAAGTGACAATCATAAAATGGTCTCATTTCATCAGACTATAATGACTCTGGTATTAGTAGTAGAATCTAAATCTAAACACCTGTGTTGGATTTTACTTCTTTGCATTTTTTAGTATAACTTAAAAATGATTACATTTATTTACATTATTTGTGTAGAGGATATTATTTATATATATATATATATATAATATATATATGGGTTATTGTGCCATGGTATATGTAGGAAGGTTAATGAACAATTTGTGGCCGTTTATTTTTTGCTTTCTACCACTTGGCCCCTGAGACTTGTTCAAGCAAGCAAGCAAGCAAATAAACAAACAGCCAAAACAATCCTGAACAATAAAAGAAATGATGAAGATCTCACCATCACGCATCTCAAGTAGTTCGACAGAACCATAGTGATAAAAAGAGTTGTATTGGTAAAAAAAAAACAGACATTTTTACCAATGAGATAGAATAGAAACATGAAAACATAGTTTATACACACACACACACACACACACACACACACACACACACAGAGAGAGAGAGAGAGAGAGAGAGAGAGAGAGAGAGAGACATATGTCTGTATGTATATATGTATTTCTGTATATGATTTTTGACAAAGAAGCTAAAAATGTGGAGCAAAGTCAATATCTTCAACAAATGATACTTATCTAACTGGGTAAGTGCATATGGAAGAATAAAAATAGATTTTTATGTGTCATCATGCATCAACTGAGCTATAAAATGGATGAAAGACATCAATGTAGGTCCTAATATTTTGAGACTAAAAGAACAGAAAGCATGAACTTGAACTCATTGCAACAGAGATAATGTTCTGAACAGTACCCTGGTAGCACAGGCATTAAGATCAACAATTAAGGGGTTGGGGATTTAGCTCAGTGGTAGAGCGCCTGTCTAGCAAGCACAAGGCTGTGGGTTTGGTCCTCAGCTCCAGGGGAAAAAAAAGATCAACAATTAATAACTAGGACCTCACGAAATTAAAAAAGCTTCTATACAACAAAGGACACCATAATTTGAGCAAAGATGCCAATAACAGGCAAAAATCTTTACCAATATGTATTAGTCAGGGGATATTATCTAAAATATACAAAGAACTAAAAAAGCTGAACATAAAATTAAAACTGGGAAAAAATGGTCAGTAGGGCCCCAACTTCAATACAGAAGAAAAAGGATGAAGGACGGACAGATAGCACCAAAGTTGTTTTATAAAGCCTCAATGAATCATAGTATTTATATTTACCCAATTTATACACAGAACATATAAACATATGGGAATGGGGATATGCATTACACTACATATATAAAATATGTTTATTTATGTAGTTTAAATGAAGCTATGTCACTTACTCAGAGAATGCTCACTAGAAGAACTATAGATGAACAGAAACCCTAGTAATTATTGCCAGAAACTTCCCTTGGAAGTGTTTGGTGAAGATAGTTCAAGTGACTCCCAGATCAATATGGGTTACTTTGGTTGAGCATGGATAGATTTCAGAGATAGAATATAGGAACAAATTGCTGACTACACCGCACACTTAGAACACACTTAGGGTCATCATATTTAAACTGATCACACCGCACACTTACGACACACTTAGGGTCATCATATTTAAACTGATCACACCGCACACTTAGAACACACTTAGGGTCATCATATTTAAACTGGATCTAATCTCAAAGCTTTCTTGATAGCATCTATCTTCTAAAGTATCCGAAAGTAATAGGCAAGTTGCCAATGGAAGGAAGCAATTAATAGTTCTACACTGCTATGATACCTGCCAACCACAACGATGACTAGCAGTGTAAGATATTTATAAAAGTGCAATAGTGGGATTCACATACTGGTGGTAACCAATGGCTTCCTAAATGGACTTAAGAGTTGTTTAATGAGAGGTAAACCATATACCTGTACTGGCCAATTATCAAGGGCTGGTGAGGTCATGATTTTTAGAAGAGACTCTGCTACTGCTCCTTTGCTAAATTTACATAAAATCTGAAGTACATTCTAAATCTTTTCTTTATATATACAGGGTAAGTGCAGTTATCACCCTTTATCAAAGAAGCTTTATTTCCTTTAAAAATAAACAAATAAACCAACAAACCATACTTAATATTCTTTACAAAGTCAAGAAACTGAGACTAAATTATGGGCACAGAAGGAAAACTATTGTTTTGCTAGGTAAACATCTCAATAAATTGATTCTTTGAAGAACCGTTTCTTTTTGCCGTATATGGTAATAAACACAGAGACTCAAAACCGGACAAAGTGCAAAGAGTGGGTGATTTTGGAGTCAAAAAAATAAAAGCAGAAAATCGGGAGTCTTACAAGAAATCATAACTGAAAATAATGAAGGAGTCATGGGTAGCCAAGCTCCAATGGCTGCATTTATGTCAGAGATCATGTATCTATGGCTCAGGAAACATCAAGAAAGAAAGGTGTTAAAAGACTGTAAGAACTAGAATGACCTGAAGTATGCAGTGAGGCTGCCTCACTTAGAAATGGCTGTATAGACTCAAAAAATGACAACATCAATAGACATAACACCAGAGGGAAATCTTATGGGTCCTCACCCCTCCTCAAAGAGCCATAGGCAACTAATGACTGCCGAGAGAGGGAAATTTAGCTTCTCCTAGAGAAGAGCTCCTGATTGGTTATGAAATACAAAGTGGTCAGTCCTTAATACGTACAAAGAATAGAATTAGTGGTGTGAGTCTGTGTTTAACAATATAACCAGAGAGAGAGAGAGAGAGAGAGAGAGAGAGAGAGAGAGAGAGAGAGAGAGAGAGAGACAGAGAGACAGAGAGAGAGACAGAGAGAGAGAGAGAGACACAGAGAGAGAGAGGGAGAGAGAGAGAGGGAGAGAGAGAGAGAGACTATCAATTTAGCATGAGGAGTTGGGAAGAAATAGACAGGACAGGGAAGGAGGGATGTGGTGTAATTCTATTTTAATTAAAAAGATATTTAAATTTTTTTACATGAGGAATAAGTCTAAACAAAGTTCTCAAAATATGCAACATAAATGACTAGGAAATACTACGACAAGACAGAACAAAACACAAAAACCTTGCTCAATGTCATTACCATTAGGGAAATACAAGAAATGCTAATCTGAAAATTCATCTTATCCCATAAGAGCTAAAGTTAATAAAATAAATGACAGAATATGCTGATGAGGTTAGGAGAAAGAAAAACACGTACTGGTTGCTGGTAGGAGTGAAAACTTGTAAATACACTATGAAAATCGGTGCGGCCATCACACAAAAACTGAACATCAATCTAACACAAGATCCAGCTTCACCATCAAAAGGATTCTACTTCTGATGACTGAACTATACACTCATCTGTGTCCGTTGCCTATCTGTTCTTATCAACCAGACATTGAAAATATCCAAGATCTTCATCAAGTAATGACTAATAATGGAATGTGGTCTATTTATGCAATGAAATATTGACCTATTAATAAAAATAATCTTTGCAGGTAAATTGATGGAGCTTGAATTATCCCAAGTAAGCAAGACCCTAAAGCATAACCACTTTATTTTTTCTCTTATATGTGGGTCTTAGCTTTGAAACTTTAGATATGCGTGTTTCATTTACAAGAACCAGAGATTCTAATGTACATAGTGAGAGACCAAGGTGGAAGAGGGAGTTTCCCAAGGAGCGGAATATACGATATAGTGTTAAAGGGTGTCTAAGTTATGGGCTAGAGAGATGGCTTAGAGGTTAAGAGCTATGATTGCTTCTCCAGAGGACCTGATTCAATTCCTAGTGATCATATGGTGGTTTACATCCATCTGTAATAGAATATGATGCCCTCTTCTGTTATGTCCAAAGACAGCTATAGTACACTCATATGCATAAAACAAATAAATAGTTTAATATTTAAAAAAGGGTATAATCTGTTAATAGGACAGATGGTTAGAAAGAGATTGTTAATGATATTGGTTATGCAGTGAAGTCACTTCTGAAAATAATGCATGCTTATGGCACAGAAATTGAAGAAATCTAGCCAGTCAACAACTAGAAACTTCATCCTTACTGGATAGCAATCATAGCCCAAGAAGGTACTACATACTACTGAAGGAGTAAATTAGTCCTAAATATCACTCTGCTATGGACCCTGCACACTATAATTAACTTCCTTCCTGTAAGACATTTAAACTAGTGAAATAGTGAGATCAATGTTAGGGGAATAACTAATCATTTTTGTTTGCATTAAACACTCATTCCATGAAATGGAAGCCATACCTAATATTGCCAACAAAGTCAAGTATCAAATTATGGATACAGAAGGAAAACTATTGTTATGCTAAGTGAACATAGCAATAAATTAACTATTATTAGAACTATTTCTTCTTGAAGTATATGGTAATAAACACAGAGAATCAAAACTGGCCAAAGTGCAGAGAGTGAGTGAATTCCCTGAATGGGATGCCTTTATCACACTCCTCTCTAGGTTCAGGATCCAAATCGAATAAAATGACAAAATCATTGTAAGAACCAAAGATTTTTTTTAACATTTTCCAGACTCAACAAGGCAGTTCCATGTATGAACATATAGAGATGTTGAGAGAATTGTAGCATACCAGGACAAGTTCAAACTAGACAAAAGTCCCAACGTAAAGGAGGGGAGGTGAGCCAAGAAAGCATTCTTAAACAATAGTTTCTGGGAGTAGGAGGAATCAATGTTCCTCAATGAAATGATACTGGGTGTATCAATAACATTCCAGGGCAGACACACCGTGGTCAGAGCGAGATGAACACAAATCAAAACCCATTTTTTATAGTGTTTGTATTTTTTTAATTAAAAATACCATAAAGTTATGTGTTACAATGGTTGCAGCTGAGAAGAGTTGAGGTACAAAAATAGGATATGGTGAAAATATCATGCATGAAATTCTCAAAGACTAAATTAAAAAAAAAGGTGAAACAAATTTTAAAAAGATTAACACAACCTTTTGAGAGACAAGTGAACAATTATTTCTTTCCTGTTTCAATACATTAAATGAGAGATTCAACTTTATTTCTTGTTCTCAGACTAACTCATTTGAGTCATAAACAGGCAGACAGTATATATTTCTGACGAAAATAAAGTAGAGATGAATAAACACAAGAAAAATTACCTTGAGGCCTGTAGTGACCACCCTTTCGCTGTAGTGACCACCCTTTCGCTGTAGTGACCCCAGTTTCCTTATGGTGACCTGATTTCCCCCATAGTGACCTCATTTCCCCTCTATTATATCTATACATTTAACAGTCCACTTAACTTGTTCTTATTATATCTTCAGTGTCTCAAGTTCATTTTGAGAAATGCTGATGAAGAAGGGATCATAGATTGTCAACTGGGCCTATGTCAGCCCCTGGCCTATGCAGGGCACGTGATAAAAAGCCACTATGTTTCAAAGATTCACATTACAGAGGAAAACGCTCCCCTCCCACTAAGTATTGTCAAGTTCAAACAACTTAAAGGCTTTTCGTGTCTGATGCTGAATTTCTCCACTGGCATACTTAGGAATCATTGCGAAGGTGAATTGAAACATATTTGGAATGTTTTTTGTTTTTTGTTACTTTGTTCTGTTCTGTTCTGTTTTCTTTTCTTTTCTTTTCTTTTCTTTTTTTTTGCATGACTTTTCTTGCTTCAGAAAAACCTTGATTTATTTAACCTCTGTTTTCAGAAAAGTGCATCTTTGTCTCAGTTTCTTGGTGATGGATTTGTCTCTTACCTGAATCCACCTCCAGGTTGCATTAGTCACACTGCATTATGCTTCACTAAATCAAGTGGCACAATGTGACTATTAATGTTGTGATGTGTAAGAACATGTCTCACTCGGGAATGGGGAATGGGATTTCTAAAAACAGCTGTCTTCTGCATTTATTCCATAAAACTTTTCACCTTAGAAAGAGTTGTTTGCCATCTAAGCACTTTTTAAATTAAATCTATTCATTCCCTTTACAACCCAGTATTACAACCCTTCCTCTCCTCCCAGTAGCCCCTCATGCAAGTCCTCCACTTTCCTCATTTCCTTCTCAAAAGAGGGAGTGTCACCCATGCCCTCCAGGAATTCGCTGCTGGACTAGACACAGCCTCTTCCACTGAGGCCAGACAAGACTGCCCATGTCGGCGAGCAGGCTTCATGGACAGGCAGACAGGCAGGAAATAGGCTCACAGGCAGCCCCTGCTCCAGTTGTTTGGGGAACCCAAGTGAAGAGCGAGCTGCTCATCTCTGCATGTGTGCAGGGTGACCAGGTCGAGCTCAGTCTTGCTCTTTGGTTTCTGATTCAGTCCCTGAGAGTTCCCATGGGTCTAGGTGAGTTAACTCTATTGTCTTCCTATGGAAACCCTTTACTCTTTGGGTCCGTCACTCCTTCTCTCAGCTCTTCTGTAGGACTCCCCGAGCTCAGCTAATGTTTGAGTGTGAGTCCCAGCATCTCTTTCCATCGGCTGCCGGTAGAAGCCTCTTAGAGGACAGTTATGTTAGGTTCCTGTCTGAAAGCATAATGGAGTATAGTAGTGTCAGGCATTGGATCTTGCCCATGGGGTGGTTCTCCATGTGGAGCAGCCATTGGTTGGCCATTCCCTCAGTCTGCTCTATCTTTGTGCCGCCTGCACATCTTGTAGCAGGACACTTTTGGGTCAAAGGCTTTGTGGGTGGTTGCTGTCCTTATCCTTCCACTAGGAGTCCTGTCTGTCTAGAGAAAATAGCCACCTCACGGTCCGTATCCTCCACTGCTAGGAATATTAGCTAGAGTCACCCCTTAGACACTCTGGGGCCCCTCCCCATCCCAGGTATTTGGCACCTCCTAGAGAGTGCTGCCCCACAACTGATCTTCCTTCTCTCTCCCTTGTCTTCTCGACGTATATATGATCTACTCCCCTGTCCCACTCCCCTCCCTGTTCCTCTTTCACCCAGTTCCCTCCTTCCATAGGTTTCCAATATCTATTTTGTTTCTATTTTGGAGAAAGATGCAAACATCTTCTCTTTTGTCCTCCTTGTATTTGGCTTCTTTAGGTCTGTAGAATATAGCATGGCTATCCTGTACTTTATGGCTACTATCCACTTATCAGTGAATACATACCATGAATGTCCTTTTGGATCTGGGTACCTCACTCAGGGTGATATTTTCTAGTTTCATGCATTTGCCTGCAAAATTTATGATATCCTTGTTTTTTATAGTTAAGTAGTATTTCATTGTGTAGATAAACCACATTTGCTGTATCTATTCTGTGGGTGAGAGACATCTAGGTTATTTACAGATAAAGCTTCTATGAACATAGTTGAGCAAGTGTCTTTGGCTGGGTACAAAATTAACTCAAAGAAAATGGTAGCCTTCCTTTACATAAGCAAGAAATGGGCTGAGAAACAAATTAGGAAAATGGTACTCTTAAAAATAGTCACAAATAATATAAAATATCTTGGTGTAACTCTAACCAAGTATGTGAACGACTCGTATGACAAGAACTTCAAGTCTCTGAAGAAAGAAATTGAGGAGACATTAGAAAATGACCATCTTACCAAAACCTATTTACAGATTCAATGCCATTCTCATGAAAATTTTAACACATTTCTTCATAGATCTTGAAAGAATAATTCTTAACTTCAATGAAAAAACGAAAGTCCCAGAATGGCTAAAATGACCCTGAATAGTAAAAGATACAACACTCACTTATGTATCACTATCCCTGACTTCAGGCTATACTATGAAACATTAATAATAAAACCACATGATATTGGTATAGGAACAGACAGGTGATCAATGGAATTGAATCAAAGACCCTGAAATAAACCCACACATCTACAGACACTTTACTTTTTAGAAAGGGTACAAAACCATCTAAGCATGTTTATTGGCAAATTTGAGGCATATTTTAAAGCCTACTTAATTTTTCTTTCAGGACCATTAAATATCAATGATCCTATTAAAGCTTCCAATAATGAAATTAATTACATAGATGACTATAGAGGGCATCTACAATTTTTTATTCAGACAAATCTGAAGAAACAAAACCAGGATGCCAGGATAGACCTTTCCACAGGATTGATCATGATGGATCAATAGACTTTATTATTAATCCTTATATTGGTTGTTGCCATCATGATATTATTCCTTTAAATGTAATTTATACCAACTGGAGAAGCAGGTTCAAATAAATATTATTTCTTTGACTCTACCAGCCTCCTGTACCTCTGTACTCTGAAATTTATGGTCACTGCTTTAATAATCATGAGAGTTGTGGAAACTAGTGGGAAATTCTCTTCTCTCCTCTCCTCTCTTCTCCTCTCCATCCTACCCTCCCCTCCCCCTCCCCCCTCCTCTAGATTTCTTTCACTAGATTTTTGTTTTCAATTAATGGTCTTTTTTATTGGATAATTTTTTATTTACATTTCAAATGTTATTCCCTTTTCCGGTTTCTCATCCATAATCCCCCTGTCCCATCTCACCCTCCTTCTATGAGCGTGTTCCCCCTCCCTAACCATCCCCCTTTCTGCCTCCCCACCTTGACATTCCTCTACACTTGTCAGGACCAAGGGCTTCTCTTCTCATTGGTGTTCATCAAGGCCATCCTCCGCTCCATATGCAGCTGGGGCCATGGGTCTGTCCATGTGCACTCTTTGGGTGGTGATTTAGTCCCTGGAAGCTCTGGTTGGTTGGCATTGTTGTTCTTATGGGGTTGAAAGCCCCTTCAGCTCTTTCAATCCTTTCTCTAATTCCTCCAACAGGGACCCCATTCTCAGTTCAATGGTTTGCTGCTAGCATTTACCTCTCTATTTGTCATGCTCTAGCTGAGCCTCTCAGGAAACAGCTATATCAACAGAGAAATGGATACCGAAAATGTGGTACATCTACACAATGGAGTACTACTCAGCTATCAAAAACAATGACTTCATGAAATTCATAGGCAAATGGATGGAACTAGAAAATAACATCCTGAGTGAGGTAACCCAATCGCAAAAGCCACACATGCTATACACTCACTGATAAGTGGATATTGTCCAAAAGCTCAAATTACCCAAGATACAATCCACCAAAGTTCAGATCCTTTCATCCTTCTTAAAAAGGGGAACAAAAATATTCATAGGAGGGGATATCGAGACAAATTTTGGAGCAGAGACCGAAGGAATGGCCATTCAGAGTCTGTCCCATCTGGGGATCCAGCCCATATATATTCAGCCACCAAACCTAGACAATATTGATGAAGCCAAGAAGTGCATGCTGACAGGAGCTTGATATACCTGTCTCTTGAGAAGTAATTCTCTTCTCAAGGAGATATTGTACACAAAAGTTGGCTTCCATTAGAAACTAGGTTATTTTTCCTAGGGCAAGCCTTATTCTTCTTTCTCTCAGGAAAGAATAGGTATTATTCCTTTGTGATTAGGCTACCAATGCACAAAATATAATAGTGGTTTTTAATCCTTTAAATGATTCTCATCATTTAAAGAAAATGAAGAGATGAATCCTTAAATTGTTCAGACATTGTTTTCTTCTTTACTAGAGTTTTTATGCTTTATGCAATACTTAATTATTTTAGACTTTAAAATTAATATTAAACATTGAAATTCAGAGTCATAAGCAATAAAGAGATAGATGTTACAATGAATTTCTTTTTTCCTCTTATTTCCCTCTTCATTTTACCTCTCCTACTTCAACTTCTGGCATTTAATAACAGTCCTTTATTTTTGTTGAAGTCAAATACACAGGTTATAAAATTAATCAGATAATTTAAAGGGTTTAGAGTGGAAAAACCAGCCCAGAGTCTCATACTTCCACTCAGCGGTCATAGACATCTGATGTGCTGTCATTAGTTCCTCTGTGCTACCTATATTTAAATTAGATAAGCCCACAGTTTTCTTTCTTTTTTTTTTCATTTCACACATTGACTTCTGACAATAGAGGATGTCAGTTTACATAGGAAAAATATCTTATCTTCTTAATGTTGCAGTCTCATTACACAATATTGTGCTAACTGGACAAGACGGGGGACTATGAATATTTATTTTTCCTTTCCTCAACTACAAGTGGTTGAGGGATCAGTAATCATTGCTTTATGCAACACTGAGAACAAAAGAAAAGAAAGAATGGCTTTGGTGGGTGAGTGACAACAGGTGGTTTGGTGTTTAAAATTTCAATATAAAAATTTGAAATTAATAATTGTGATTTCATCTTGAGGACAGAGAGAATACAACCACAAACCCTTCCTCTTTTCTGTGCACACACCAGTTGCTCGCACTTATACTTGGCCACATATCTGCCAGGTAAAATTTCATGGATATGCTGGATCTGTAGTGGGGTAGTGGCACATTCCTTCAATGCCAGCATCAGGAGGCAGAATAAGGTGGGTTTCTGAGTTCAAGGCCACCCTGTTTTTCATAGTCACTTCCTGGACAACCAGGGGAACACAAAATAAATGTCTCAAAAAAAAAAAAAAAAGAGGAAGCAATGTCAATCAGGATACAGCAATGGATCATGAAGAGAGAGAAAAACGTATTCCCATGTAAGACAGGATCATGTGGATTTTAAAAATAAATGTTTAACATTTACTGGGAAAGTCTTGAAGCTTTATTAGAAACAGAAACAGAGCTTAGGGTTTGCATAACTCTAAGGATCTTAGGGAAAAACAGACATTTTGGTGACATGACTAGATCAGTGTTTGTATGGATTCATCACCAAGTACTACCTGACCAGTTCCTGCTGGACATGTGACCCACAGAGCAGAAAGCCCTGTCCCAGCAAGCCCCCAAGTGATGTTTTGAAAAATGTGAAAAGCACACACACAAAAGTCTTTGAAATTCTAAAAGGAAAAGAATAACAGAAAGCTGCCAGGCAGGGACAGGAAGACATGAAGAAAAGTTATGTGACTCAGAACTGACCGCCATGCTGGGTGTGGTGAAGAGGGAACAATAATCGTGAGAGGCAAACAGTTAACAATGATGGTGATAACTATTATTAGAAGATATTCGAAGCAGACAGTACAGAG
The DNA here is from genome assembly GCF_021556685.1 of Rattus norvegicus. Lineage (NCBI taxonomy): Eukaryota > Metazoa > Chordata > Mammalia > Rodentia > Muridae > Rattus > Rattus norvegicus. The sequence continues at coordinate 45,443,896 of NC_141540.1, forward strand.
GTGACAAGAAAGTAGCTAGATTGGAAACACAAAGGAGCAGTTAAGAAGTGTTGTTGTAAAAATATAAAAAATACAAAAAGTACCACTGTCTTTTACCCCCCTTAGGTCCGGCACCACAGTGCCCCAAGATATCTGCTGGATATCTTGCCAGAAGCACACATTCCAATTCGCCCCAGACCAGCCCCCACCCCTCCATTAAACTTAAATCTACACATGAAAGAACACACAACATGATAACCTTAGATCCAATTGATAAGATATACTTGCCCACCTAAACATACAAAGCCCAGTACCATCCATCCCTTACGAACACTAATAACAACCTGTAAATACACAGAGCGGAATGTTAAAGTCACCTGCCATGGCTTCTCTCTCTCTCCCTCCTGTCTCTTCCTCCTTTCCGTTCCAGTCTCCTCCTCTTCCTTCAATCTTCTCTCCAGCCCATCCTTCCTTCTCCTCCAATGACAGGCCTCCTTCTATCCTGTACCTGCCCCTCACCTGTGTTTTACAAATTCAATGGGGAGAAGGTTCTGGTGAAGTCACCTGTGTCCTGAGTACAGGTCTAGGCAGCTGTCCTTGGGGCAATGGAATTAGCATCAAAATACAGATAACTCCAGGGCAAACCACAACAAAGAAGTGGGGTAACCATTTTCACTAGGTGATTTTAGAACAGGGAAAGAAAAAGAAATGCTTTCTCATTTTAGGCAATTATTCAACTTGGAAATCCTCACTGAAATCTGAACAAGATAATGTGTATTGTAGGAGGAAACCTGTATTAGCCATCAGGCATTAATGATGGTAAAATAAATCTTAGAAGCTACAGGAGAATATTAAATAAAGGGATTTAGGTTTACAGGTTTCTTGTCATCCACAGAAGTAAGTATATGCCTGGAAAGAAAGAGTTGTAAGAAAATGAGTTATTCTGGGCAGGATGTACTGTCACTATTTAAGAGTGATAATAAAATAAAAGTACATATACGTGAGATCTTTTCACTCCATTTAAATTTTTAGTTGAATTGTGCGTACCTACGCACGCGCGGCTTTGTGTGTGTGTGTGTGTGTGTGTGTGTGTGTGTGTGTGTGTGTGTGTGTGTACTATTGCATGCATGCTATAATCAGAGGATAGTTTTCAGGAGTTGACAGTTTTTCTTCTGTCTTGTTGACCCAGGGACTTGAAGTCCGATCATCAGGCATGGTAACAAGTGTCTTAACCTGCTGAGATATTTCGAATGTTTTGTGAGGTAGCCATCAAATGCTTCTATAAAACACCACTTTTATAAACCACTAAGACTAGAAGATTGTTCTTGAGATACTTGGAGCATAGTGAACAAATAAAGTCAGGAAAGAAATACCATGCTTAAATATTGATTAACTGTGGGAGTAAAAGCAGCAATACCACAAGTGAATTTAGATTACTGGAAAAAAATTAGAGAACAAAAAACAAGGGATGGGTTGTCAAATATCCAAAAGGTAATCTTGGATTGGAGGGGATTGCTTATGTAAAAATATGGAGATATTTATGTAAATTAATACATCAACAAAATAGAAAGCTTTGAAGATTTTCAAGTCCTGAGACCAGTATTTTCTGGAAACTGGAAAGGAGAATATGAGGGACAACGGTGACTTCAATATCTTATAGAGAATGTTTATTTCTTATAATTTAGTATAGACATAAAACATTACATTTGTGCATTGGTATTGTATGGATGTTATATTTGTATAATTTTACATATTTAAAATTCTTAAAATGGCCTGCAGAGATGGCTTAGTGGTAAAGAGCACTTAATAACTGTTCTTCTGGAGAACCTGAGTTCATTTCCTTGTAAGCACATGGTGGCTCACAACCATCTGTAATGGGATCTGATGCCCTCTTCTGGTGTGTCTGAAGAGAGCAACAGTGTACTTACATACATAAAATAAACAAATAAATTAAGAAATAAGACTCTTAAAATCCATAGAAGGTAATCAATAGGCTGTATTTGCATTTCATTCCTATATAAATATTATTTTCTTTCAGAGTGAAGTAACATCTTGTGGCTTTACTTATTTACTTTGCATTTATTTTATTTAGTTTTTAAAAGCTGTCTTTCCTTTTCCTTCTACTGGGTTTGTTTTAATGTCCCTGTATTTTTCACAGCTTCATTGAATATCAGATGCTAACAAGTCCCTTCTTTTTCACTACATTTGCCCTGTGACCCCTGAAACAATCCTCCCTTTCATTTATTTAATGTCTCTGGATGGCTCTTTACTTTCCTCAATTTCACTCCATCCCATTTTTTTTTTTTTTGGTTCTTTTTTTCCGGAGCTGGGGACCGAACCCAGGGCCTTGCGCTTCCTAGGCAAGCGCTCTACCACTGAGCTAAATCCCCAACCCCCATCCCATTATTTTAAGAGCATGATTCTCAGACAGTATCCAGAGCAAAGGCTGATGAAGTTCCACGTTCTGGATTCTCACACCATGTCCGTATCCTATCTTGGGTGCCTGCTTACTGCCAACAAGCAGGAGAGCACAGCAGGAAGAAGCAGAGTCCTTCGGGAAGAGTGTATTCAGAGTTTTATTTCTATTCATTGCCTAGGCCATCCTTTAATTCCCATGTTTAGCAGATAGCTGACAGGAATTTAAGAATGCCGAAATTGCTGCTGTAAATGGCTCAATGGCCCTACTTTTCCAGAGGACATTGATTTGATTCCCAGCACTCATATCGCCATATTTATTACCAACCATCTTTAACTCCAGCTCCAGTGGACTGGGCATTTCTTCTCGTCTGCTTTCTGGCATCTGTGGAGACTGTGTGCATGCAGTGCACAGACATAGATGCCAGCAAAATATCCATCTACATAAAAAAAATTCCTAATAACTAAACACCCCCCCTAAAATGCCCATGCTATGATTTTAGTGTGTGTGAAGTTTGGGTCATATGCTATCTACTCAGTGGATGACAGGTGCACCTTCAGGGATTAGGATTATCTGTGTTTAAATTTCCCTGCTACTTGGCGATGATGCTTAACTTCCTCAAGATGTAGCTATTTCTGTGAAAGCACATCAGTGTCTCCCAGCTGTTCTGATCATCTTGAATTCTTGCTGTCATGGGAAGCAGCGTTCTTTATTTTAAATTCCAAGCTCATTTGTTGTCTTCAGCACCAAATTTTTCCCCCAAATTACTTTTGTACAATATATTCTAGCCTTGATTTTCGCTCCCCAAACTTCTCCCAGATTCTTCCCACTTCCCTACCCACAAGAGTCTATGCACTTTCTTTTCTCCCCCTCTCAAAAGTAAACCAACAGGCCAAACCCCAAAACAAAAATTTCTAGGATGGCTTTTAAAAAGAAGAAAAACACAAGAACCATGCATATACCTTTAAAAACATAAATATGGAAACTATAATATTCAAATAAAAGACCAGTAAGACAACAAATGCCCAAACAATGAAATATGAGCCCAAAAGATTGCAAAAATAACCTTGACTTTATTTTGTGTTGGCTATCTATTGCTGGACATGTGGTAGGAGCATGCAGAAAGCCAGGTTCAGGCCAGAAGGGTCCTAATACTGAGAAGGGGTATTGCATACAGATTCCCACACTGACCAAGGAACTATCTGCAATTAACACTCACTTAAGAGGACAATTTAGTTTTCTCCAACGGCATCTCATTTGGGAATATTTGCCACACTTAGGGACAAATATTTTGCTTTCAGCTCCTTGAGCCACTTTCTCCTGAGCTCTACCACAATAATTGATAGTCTCGCTTCAGACATCCCCATTGCAGCACTCTATGCTTACATAATGCGCATCACATTTCTTCATCGATTAGGTGTTTAGACAACTTTGATTTTCAGATGAATGTCACTAGTAAGTGTGTAAGACTGATAGACATTTACAGAAGCAAACGTTCTAAAAATAACAATGCCTTATGACAGTAAAACACTGGTTTTATCAGGAGGTCATTCCTGAGAACCCGCAGGCCACTCTAGCTAGAAAGGCAGGTAAGCTAACTGCAGATCTTGAACTATTCCCTTAGCTCCTCTGAAACCAATCACCCAGTCTTAGCTGCAGCTCTGTAGCTGTGTTACCTGCTGCAGCCTTCCCCTGCCCCTGCCCTCATCTCCAGCGGACCACGCAGATCTTCTTCTCCTCACTCCCGTCACCACCCATTGCTTTAGCCCAGCCCCCAACCACAGTAGATACATTTTAGCTCTATGGCAGACTATTTGCTCAGGCCCTGATACCATGCCCAAGGCACTAAGCAGATCCTGGGGAAACAGTTTGCTTTCCTCTCTGCTGTGGACCCCCTCAAGACAACTCACATCCTAACCCCTCCCATTCTAACCTATCTCTATTCCTAAGTGTAAGTTCCTCAAACCTTAAAACACATTATAGCACTAATTCCCAGTGCACACAGCCAATCAAGATGCCAGAAGAATTTCCTACTATGAAAAACGACAGCCACCACCTGGTGTCAAGAATCAAATAGGTCAACAGAAACCAAGAAACAAAATATCTACCCAGCAAATTAAGACCAGTTATCAGAACCTGGAATTACAATCTTTCCTAACCCAGATGCCTAGACACCAGCATAAAAAGAAAATCAATAAGCCTGGACACCATGTCTCCATTAGAGCTCAGCAGCCCTATGACAGCAGGTCTGGAGTATTGTAACATTACTAAAACACAAGGAAAAGAACTTAAAATGGTCTTTATGACTTAAAATGAGGTTCTTAAATAGGAGATCTATAAGTTCCTTAAAGAAATCTCTGAAATCACAAACAGTAAAAGGAAATGAATAAAACACTTCAAGACAAAAGCAGATAGAGAATCTGTAAAGAAAACCTAAACTGAGGGAAATCTGGAAATAAAAAAATTCAGGAACTTGAAGAGGGACTTCAGAGGTAAGTGTTACCAACAGAATACAAAAGACAGAAGAGAGAATCTCAGGCACTTAAAATACAACAGAAGAAATAGATATCCCCATCAAAGAAAATGTTAAAAACAAAAATTTCCTAGTATAAAACATTTAGGAAGACTGGAGAGATGGCTCAGTGGTTAAGAGCATTAACTGCTCTTCCAGAGGTCCTGAGTTCAATTCTCAGCAACAACATAGTAATGAGACCTGATACCCTCTTCTGGTGTATCTGAAGACAGCTACAGTGTACTTATATGTAATAAATAAATTTTAAAAAAATTCAGGAAATCAGGAACATTATGAAAAAACAAAACTAAGAATAGTAGGAATAGAGGAAGGAAAAGAAACCCAAGTAAAATGTACAGAAAGTATTTTCAACAAACTCGTAGAAGAAAATTTCCCTAACTTAGAGAAAGATGTGCCTATTAGGGCAAAAGAAGAATATGGAACATAGTTGTAGGATATTGGATCACACTGGGAACCTGTGGGAAAACCTGTTCCTGGTTGTGGTGTTGCTCAGCCTTAGAACACAACCTTTATTCAAGAGCTGTCTGTTTGAACATTGTAAAAAGGATTAAATAAAGTCAGCCAGAGCTCAAGAGGCAGAGCAAGCAACCAGTGCACAGGAAGTGAGCATAGGATCATAAAGTAAAAACAATACAGAGAAAGAGGGAGTCAGGAGGACAGACAGAGAGAAACACAAGTAGAAGAGAGGACAGTCTCTTTGAAGCAAGGCTAATGAGACGACCAATGAAAGGTCCTTGACCTACGGAAACACCCCGCTGACCTTCTTCCTCTGCCAATGACATTGGCTGGGTGCTTTCGTTGCCTCTCTGAGCTAGCAGACTTTAACCTCAGCATCTGGCTCCCCAGATTTTTTGGCAAAATCAAATGAGGGAGACTTTGTTAAAACAACAACAACAACAACAACAACAACAACAACAACAACAACAACAGACCACCAGATAGACTGGCTAAGAAAAGAAAGCCCTCTCAGCACATAATAATCAAAACACTAAATGTACATAACAGAGAAAGAATTTTAAAAAATTATTCAAGAGGACATGACCAAGGAACATGTGAAAGAAAACCTATCAGAATTACATTTGACTTCACAGTGGAGACATAAAAGCAGAAGAGCTTTGAAAAATGTTCTGCAGACCCTTAAGAGACCACAAAAGTAAGCTATATTTATCTATATATTCAGCTCTACAAAAGGTGCTAGAAGGAAAACTACAATCTAATGAAGTTAACCACACCTGAGACAATACTGAGAATAAATAATTATAGGGAAACAAACCAGAAGAAGGGGACGATGCGTGTATGCACCACGACCACCACCATTAGCAGCACCACTACCACACACCATCACCACGAAATAGGAAGAATCAATGAACATCGCTCATTGAGCTCACTCAATATCAATGATCTCAAATTCTCAATAAATATTTAAAGAACATTTCACCCAAATACAAAATAATATACCTTCTTCTCTATGCCTCATTGAACTTTCCTTCACAATTGAAATATAGTCAGACACCAAGAAAGTCTCAAAAGATATAAGAAAATCAAAAAAACACCATTAATCTATCGTGCAATCACAGAATAAAGTTGAACATTAAAATGATAGAAGCAAGAGAAAACTTACAAACTCATGGGAACCGAACAGCTCTCCTGAGTGAAAAATGGGTCAGGACAGAAATTAAGAAACTTAACGATTAAAGACTTAATGAATGAAAGTGAATACACAACATACCCAAATTATGGGACGCAATGAAGCATGATCTAAGAGGCAAGCTTACAGCACAAAGAGCCCACATTAAAACAAAAACAAAACAAAACAAACAACAAACAAACAAGAAAACATATTGGAGAAATCTATTAGTGGTAGCTTAGCAGCACACCTAAAACTCTTAGAATAAAGAGAAGAAATCACACAACAAAAGAATGAATTAGAAAAAAAAGTCAAACTTGGGACTGAAATCAATAAAATGGAAAAAGCAAGCAAGCAAGCAAACAAACAAACAGAAAAATAATAAAAAGAATCAACCAAACAAAGATCTGGTTCCTTGAGAGAGAGAAAGAAAAAGAGAAAGAAAGAAAGAAAGAAAGAAAGAAAGAAAGAGAGAGAGAAAGAAAGAAAAGCTTATATAAATCAACTAAAAGCTGCTGTAAAAATATCTCAATTAGAAAAATTGGAAATGAAAAGGGGGGCTTGGATAGTAATGACAGATACTGAGGAAATCCAGGGAATTATAGGGACATATTTTAAAAACCTGTACTGTACCATATTGGAAAATCTAAAAAGAAATGGATAATCCTAGATGCATATGACTTATCAAATTAAATAAATATCAGATGAGCAATTCAATCAAACCTATAAGCCTTAATGAAATCTAAGAAATAATAAAAATTCTGCAAATAAAAAAAGCCCAAGACCATATGGTTTTAATGCAGAATTTTATCAGAATTTCAAAGAAGAATTAATCCCAATGCTTCTCAAATTACTTCACAAATAAAAACACAAGAGACATTTGCATAATCAAGGTCACAATTTCACTGATATCCAAACCACATAAGGACCCATAACAAAAGATAATTATATACCACTTTCCCTTATGAAAATAGATTTTAAAAATTCTCAATAATTATAGATCTAATCCAAGAACACATCAAATTGAGCATGCAGTGAAATCAAAATGTAAAACTTCTTACTAAAAAAGTGAAAGGGAAAAAAAAGCAAAACCCTCATGATTTTCTCATTCGATGCAGAAAAGGTCTTTGACAACATCTGTGGTGGTTTAAATGGAAATGATCCCCATAGACTCATAGGGAGTGACACTATTAGGAGGCATTGCCTTATTGGAATGGGCCTGGCTTTGTTAGAGGAAGTATGTCACTGGGCGTGATCTTTGAACTTTCAGATGCTCAAGCCCAGCCCAGCCCACTTTCTCTTCCTGATGTCTGCTGATCCAGAGGTAGAAGTCTCAGATTCCTCTTCAGCACCATGTCTGACTGCATGCTGCCATCCTTCCGACCATGATGATAACAGACTATAAGGCAGCCTCTGAACTGTAAGGCAACTGAAATTAAATATTTTTCTTTATATGAGTTGCCTTAGACATGGTGTCTCTTTACAGCAATAGAAACCTTAATTAACTAAGACAAAATTCAACACCAATTTATGACAAATGTTCCAGAGAGCTTACAGATACGAGGCACATACATCAGCATAATGAAGACAGTTGATAGCAAGCCTACTGCCAAAATCAACTTAAATGGAGAGAAGCTCAAAGCAATTCCACTAAAATCAGGAACCAGACAAAGTCCTTTCTCTCCAAACTTATTCAATATAGTACTTAAAGTCTTATCTAGTGCAATAAAAGAAGTGGAGGAGATAGGAAGAGGTCAACATCATTATTATTTTTTTCTTGCAGGTAATATGACCATATACATAAGTGACCCTAAATTCTGCTGTGGAAATCCTGCAGTTGATAAACGCTTTCAGCAAAGTAACTATACACAAAATTAACTAGCAAAAGCCAGTAGCCCGCCTATATACAAATGTCAAATGGACTCAGAAAGAAACCAAGGAAAGCACTTTTCATGATATTTTAAGTAATATAAAGTATTTTACGGTAACTCTAGCCAATAAAGTAAAACACTTGTATCATAAAAATAATAAGACACCAAGTCTGCCTGCATGTTGCCATGCCTCCCTCCATTATGATATTTGACTAAACTCTGAAACCATAAGCTATCCCTAACTAAACAGTTTCTAGTTGCCTTGGTCATAGTGTCTCTTCACAGCAATAAAATAGACAGACCTCATGAAACAGAAAAGCTTCTGAGAGGTAAAGAAAACTCCCATTCAGACAAAGCTACAGACTACATAATGGGAAAAGTTTTTTCTTAACTACATGTTTGATAGAGGGTGATAAGAAAAATACATAAATTACTCAATATCTAGATATCAACAAAACAACCCCATGCCTGTCTGTGGAATATATTCCCCCAACTGGAATGCCTTGTCTGACCTCAGTGGGAGAAGATGTGCCTACTTTTGCAGAGACTTGATGTTCTAGGGTTGGGGGATACCAAGAGAAGTCTCCACCCTCACATAGAAGAAGATGTAGGGGAATGGTGGAGGGGCCATGTGTGGAGGAGACATGGAGGTGACAACAATTGGGATGTAAAGTGAATAAAAAATGGGGTACAGGTCTAAACAAGACTCTCCAAAGAGTAAACTCAAATATCTAAGGCACACTTGAGGACATGTTAAATATCCTTAGCCATCAGGGAACTGCAAATCAAAACTACTTTAATATTTCAATTTACATCTGTCAGAATGGCTAAGATCTGATGACGGCTGGTCTAGGAACTAACCTATGAATATAGCAGAATATCATTAGGAATCATTTTCTATCCTCGGTTTCTGGGCTATCTATCCTCTGGAGCCTGGCCCTCCAGAGAGTGTCAGGAGTGGGCTTTTTTAGATGGCATGTGTCTCAAGCTAATCCAGTTTTTGTTGCCTGCCTTTGGAACCCTTTTCTCTTACTGATTTGCCTTGTGTAGCCTTAATAGGAGAGCAGGTACCTAGTTTTGCTGCAACCTGATATGCCTTGGGTGGTTCATCTCCATGAGAGGCCTGGTATTTTCTGGAGAAAGCCAGAAAAGGATAAGGGGTAGATGAAGGGACTGGGAGGAGAAGGGGTGGGGGAAACTGGGATCAGGATATATATTCATATATATATATATGAAAATAAAGATGTTTTGCCTTCCTGGTCCCTTAATCAAAAGCCTGGGTAAGAGCAGTAACACTACTGACAGCTGGTGCTGGTGAGCTTGTGCAATAAGGGAAATCCTCATTCATTGCCGGTGGGAGTGCAAATGTATCCAGTAACTTTGGGAATCAGTGTGGTAGCTCTTCAGGAAGAAGGAATCGATTTACCTCAAGAAACATCTCTCTATCACTTTTGGGCATATGTCTAGAGGACGCTTCATCTTGTACTTGATCAGCATGTTCATTGCTGCTCTGCTTATCCGAGCCAGAAATTGAAAACAACCTGGGTGCTCCTCAACAAACACAGGATTTGCCCATTCTCCCTACAGTCACACTGATCGTGATCACCCACTGAATGTATGACCCTGTGGACCTATGGTGGCCTTGATGCTGTGAGTTTTGTCACCTTTCTAGACTCTCATTCCCGTGTGAAGTGAAACACTTTTCTACATAAATCTTTGTTGTACTCCTGCTTATGTGGGCGGTACTACCCTGACACTGAAGCAAGCTAGTAAAGGCCGTGCTTTTCAGCATTTTATTTCAAGCTAATGGAATCATATTACAACCTAATATATAGTGTAGTGCCCGGCTGTGCATGTCGGTAATCTCAGCTCTGGGAATTGGGGGTGGGAGTGGGGGATGGGCAGGAAGTAGTGAAATGTTCAAAAACTCGTCCCTGTCGCCCACCCACTCAAGGCCTGAACCTGGCTTTCAGCCTGTACACGTTACCTCTTACATGACCCACGTACCGGGAAGTTTGTGTTCCAGGAACTCGGAGGCGTCATGAGATCAGATAGCTGTACTCCAAGGGTGTAAACGACCTCCTCCACCCTGTACCCAGAGTTCCGAGAAAAGCCACAAAGAACATCTGTGGGACTCCAGATATCCATCCCTTTTGCCCACTCAAAACTTGCTTAAGTTTGAATAAGCCCGAGGACCAATTATATATCGCCCCACCATCCTTTTCCCACTCCTTATCCAAAACCCTATATAAACTCTGCTTTTGTGGTTCAGGGCCAATTCCTCTGCCTCCTGCGAGAGGTACGTATTGGTCCAGAGCTCTACCCGAATACAGCTTGTTGTTTTTGCATCGACTTGGTCTCTTGTCGTTCTTGGGCGCCGCTCCTTCCCGAATCGAGCAAGTCTGAGGAATTCGGACTTACCAGTAGAAGGTTCACTGCAAATTTGAAACCAGTCTATTTGTGAAATGCAGGCCAGACAGGGCCACATAGAGAGAAATTGTGTCAAAAAAATAAATTCAAAATTTAAAAAGAGAGATGAATGGAAAAACACAACCTTCCCCAAACCCTACTCCTAATAACGAATGTAATATCAATCCCACTGTGACAAGTGGCACAGAGAAAAAAAAAACGATAAGAAGATGCCATTGAATGGGATTTCCCCTATATGTCAGCATCATGGTGTGAGGGAAAAAAGTCCAGCTGCTGAAATGCAGGACCACCTGAAACAATGGCCCTCTAGATGCACGGTGTGTGGTTGGTGAATAAGAGGGCGTAAGAACAATCCAGGCCTTGAGGGCTGGTGATAATACTATTTTTTGGGTTGGTTTTGCTTCGTTTTTGTTCTGAATGAGACACGTGAGCAGAGCGAGATATTGACAAAAAGAATGACCCAGTAAAGAGATGACTCGATTTTTTGCAGAATATATACATTTAGAGAAGAAGAGAAATATGGCACTAAAAGTTTGCTCACGACAAACAGAAGGTGATGAGTTCGCTGGCTTAATACAAATATGCATCTTAAATATGTTGAGTGTAAAAAGAAGCACACAAAACTGAACTAAGTAAACAGTCTGTTCTATTAATAGGTATTGAAGGAAATGAGATGCTGGGTAGAAAAGCACATTTGTGTGAAACCATTTCTATGTGTTAGAAGAATATGTTCTACAGAAGCTATCCAAACATAGGCAGTGCATGTTATTAAACCACTAAGGGATTATTTTATAATGAGAGAATAACTCTCTCTCGAGCAAATCATATCTCCACCACATGCTATGTTTGACATCATATGGAATTACTTCTTTTAAAATGTATCTATTACCAACAGGGGAATACATTTGTCTCAGTAAATAATGGGCAATTTGATTTGGTGTGCAGTGCACTGTGTTCCTGATAATGTCAGTCATTTTGGCACAGGATGTGTAGGAAATTCTAAGACTGACATGTTTAAAAATAATGAGATATCTGTCACCATTTAAAGACAGCAATGGGTGAGGGGGTTATCCCAATAAATTAGAAATGGAAAATCAATTTCATTTTGAAGTAGAATTTTTTCTCTCAAAGAACAGACCCCTTAGTGATTAACATGCGTTGATATGGTACATAGAAACGACACCCTTCATAATAGACCCAAATAATATAAAGTACCTCGGTGTGACTTTAACCAAGCAAGTAAAAGATCTGTACAATAAGAACTTCAAGACACTGAGGAAAGAAATTGAAGAAGACCTCAGAAGATGGAAAGATCTCCCATGCTCATGGATTGGCAGGATTAATATAGTAAAAATGGCCATTTTACCAAAAGCAATCTACAGATTCAATGCAATCCCCATCAAAATACCAATCCAATTCTTCAAAGAGTTAGACAGAAAAATTTGCAAATTCATCTGGAATAACAAAAAACCCAGGATAGCTAAAGCTATCCTCAACAATGAAAGGACTTCAGGGGGAATCACTATCCCTGAACTCAAGCAGTATTACAGAGCAATAGTGATAAAAACTGCATGGTATTGGTACAGAGACAGACAGATAGACCAATGGAATAGAATTGAAGACCCAGAAATGAACCCACACACATATGGTCACTTGATTTTTGACAAAGGAGCCAAAACCATCCAATGGAAAAAAGATAGCATTTTCAGCAAATGGTGCTGATTCAACTGGAGGGCAACATGTAGAAGAATGCAGATCGATCCATGCTTATCACCCTGTACAAAGCTTAAGTCCAAGTGGATCAAGGACCTCCACATCAAACCAGACACACTCAAACTAATAGAAGAAAAACTAGGGAAGCATCTGGAACACATGGGCACTGGAAAAAATTTCCTGAACAAAACACCAATGGCTTATGCTCTAAGATCAAGAATCGACAAATGGGATCTCATAAAACTGCAAAGCTTCTGTAAGGCAAAGGACACTGTGGTTAGGACAAAACGGCAACCAACAGATTGGGAAATGATCTTTACCAATCCTACAACAGATAGAGGCCTTATATCCAAAATATACAAAGAACTCAAGAAGTTAGACCGCAGGGAAACAAATAACCCAATTAAAAAATGGGGTTCAGAGCTAAACAAAGCATTCACAGCTGAGGAATGCCGAATGGCTGAGAAACACCTAAAGAAATGTTCAACATCTTTAGTCATAAGGGAAATGCAAATCAAAACAACCCTGAGATTTCACCTCACACCAGTGAGAATGGCTAAGATCAAAAACTCAGGTGACAGCAGATGCTGGCGAGGATGTGGAGAAAGAGGAACACTCCTCCATTGTTGTTGGGATTGCAGACTGGTAAAACCATTCTGGAAATCAGTCTGGAGGTTCCTCAGAAAATTGGACATTGAACTGCCTGAGGATCCAGCTATACCTCTCTTGGGCACATACCCAAAAGATGCCTCAACATATAAAAGAGACACGTGCTCCACTATGTTCATAGCAGCCTTATTTATAATAGCCAGAAAATGGAAAGAACCCAGATGCCCTTCAACAGAGGAATGGATACAGAAAATGTGGTACATCTACACAATGGAATATTACTCAGCTATCAAAAACAACGAGTTTATGAAATTCGTAGGCAAATGGTTGGAACTGGAAAATATCATCCTGAGTGAGCTAACCCAATCACAGAAAGACATACATGGTATGCACTCATTTATAAGTGGCTTTTAGCCCAAATGCTTGAATTACCCTAGATCCCTAGAACAAACGAAACTCAAGACGGATGATCAAAATGTGAATGCTTCACTCCTTCTTTAAATGAGGAAAAAGGATACCCTTGGCAGGGAAGGGAGAGGCAAAGATTAAAACAGAGACTGAAGGAACACCCATTCAGAGCCTGCCCCACATGTGGCCCATACATATACAGCCACCCAATTAGACAAGATGGATGAAGCAAAGAAGTGCAGACCGACAGGAGCCGGATGTAGATCGCTCCTGAGAGACACAGCCAGAATACAGCAAATACAGAGGCGAATGCCAGCAGCAAACCACTGAACTGAGAATAGGTCCCCTGTTGAAGGAATCAGAGAAAGAACTGGAAGAGCTTGAAGGGGCTCGAGACCCCAAAAGTACAACAATGCCAAGCAACTAGAGCTTCCAGGGACTAAGCCACTACCTAAAGACTATACATGGACTGACCCTGGACTCTGACCTCATAGGTAGCAATGAATATCCTAGTAAGAGCACCAGTGGAAGGGGAAGCCCTGGGTCCTGCTAAGACTGAACCCCCAGTGAACTAGTCTATGGGGGGAGGGCGGCAATGGGGGGAGGGTTGGGAGGGGAACACCCATAAGGAAGGGGAGGGGGAAGGGGGATGTTTGCCCGGAAACCGGGAAAGGGAATAACACTCGAAATGTATATAAGAAATACTCAAGTTAATAAAAAAAAAAAGAAAATGACAGCCAACTTTAAATCACAAGCAAATAAAAAGTATTATAAATATGTTGATGTTGATGGCATATTCTCACTCTCTCTCTTTCTCTCTCTCTCTCTCTCTCTTTCTCTCTCTCTCTCTCTCTCTCTCTCTCCCTCCCTCCCTCCCTTCTCTCTTTCTGTCCTTCCCTCCTTTCCTCCTTGCTCACTTCCTCGGTTACCACTTATTCTCAGAGATTTGAAGAGTTAACAGAATTGGCCTTAATCACTGCTCTGCAAAATTTCCTCCGATAAAGGTTGAGAACAGTATAAATCCATGGACAGGTAAATAAATATACATAGTGCCATTTAACAACAAAACCAACTAGTAAAACAGCACCAAGAATTTCTTTTCTTCTAGTGTCTATGATTTCCCTGGCCATAAGTTCTGAACCTATTTTCAGTATCAAACATAAATTCTCTCCCGTGGAGCAAGCCGACTTTCAATTCAAACGAAAGAGTAGTTGGTTATTCTTATTGTTTCCAATAGTTGCCAATATTGTAGGCTTAGGTTTTTTTCAAAGCCTATTTTAATAATAAGTATTATCAAATTCTTCTAGCCCACCAGCCAAAGGTAGGGGAGGAAAGATGATAAATAGGACAAAGGGATAAGGACCCATTTAGAAGTAGTTCTTCGGGTGTGATTCCAATCTCTGCTGTCAGGATTCAAGCAGTCCAGTTCAGTAGTGTCAGGATACCAAACACTAATCAGTAGCAATGGCATGATCCAGCCAGAAAAAGCTAGGCCTCTGATGAATCTGCTCACATCAGCAGAAATGACCAGAACCAACCGGGATGCCAGAAGTTTTCTGCCCTGCCTTTCTCAATGAAGTGAAGACTCTAGACCAACAAAGTTTTGCAAGGCTAGCTTATGCTAGTGCCCAGTCACTGTGTTGAGTCACACTTCACATGTACTAGCATGAGGTTTGCTTCAGCAAAACATCATGTGAGCTTTTGTCATGTGATACAACCAGAAATTTCCACTTCACCTATGGGCATTTATTGTCTGTTAGGTCAATGTTGTCGCCTTTAGAGTTCAGTTCTCGGTATCATCTGTCTCATCATTTAAGGGCCTTCGAAGAACCTTTCAGCACTATGAAAATTTGTAGGTAGATCAAGACTGATTTCTCTGTGTCCCATAATCAAAATGCGTAGGTCTTCAGCAATAGGGTCTTACCATTTACTTATGGTTAGCAATTGACGCAGCAAAAGTCTGTTACTCCTTTTGTTTCTTCTGGAGCATCTTTGGCCAATAATTCATAGGGAAGTAAACTATTCTTTGCCATATGATTTTTCTTTAATAACTCATGACATCCAGGAGCAACATGTCTTCTCCCATGAAATATACTTCCGTTCAAGCTCATTTTTAATATAAAAGTCTATTTTAATTAATCTATAAAGTACTGCAGTTTTTTTTTTTTTTAGCTTCTTCATACATTCTTGGTTTTATTAAACCTGTTCCTGCCTATCTCCTATTCTCCACCATTTAACACCCCTGCCTCACCATTTCTCCTGAAAAAGCAGGGAGGTGGAGTGGATATTGAGATCTAAGTTTTCAGTGTGTCTTACATCTGATAAAATCTCCTTTGTGTATAGTGCACCTCTCAGAAGAGAATACACTTTCCTCTTTGAATGGATAATTCATTGGTGATTAAAGTCATCTATGTAGTAAACTCTAGGACACCTACTGATGCCTCTTAGTCCAAAGATCAACTCATGTTTCTGGTTTGTCCTTGGGTCATAATTTGCACCCCAAATGGTGTACACATAGATACTTATGGGGTGCTACAAGCAGGGATGTCTGCAGTTAACCCATATAAGAACTACATGGGCATTAGAAGGCACTCCTCCTGAGTGCACAAATAAGAACAAGTCTTCCCTCTGGGCACAAGTACCATTTTAAGGTGGTTTAGGGAGATGCTGACATTCTGGACTGTAAAAGAAGTGTGTTTTGACTCCAGTGTCTTGTGCCTGGAGGAGAGAGCCCCATGCTGGGTTGCAGGGTTAGGGAATAGCATTCTCCTTGGATTGAGGTTCCCCTTCTGTCCCTTGAGTACTTTTGTATAGTGCACAAACTATGCAAGTGCGCATAGCGAACCTATAGTTAATGGTTTTCACAGTGGGAGGTCGAAGCAAGCAATTATGTTAGATAGTATTTAGAGAAGGCAACCCACAGACTGTGATGTTTGTTTTGCTGCTGTTGTTTGGTTTGGTTTTACTTAAAACAAATGAAGTCTTTATTGCTGCTAATTAGGTTGGTAGAATGAATTCTTTACCTAATTTACCCTTAAAATGATATGCATGTAAGGGGTGTCATGTGATGATTTTCACACATGGGCATTTTGGAGAGCTCAAGGCAGAGTGTCTATATTTATTCAACAGTTGATCATCCCTCTTTATTTTAAATTTTTCTTTTTTGCATTTATTATTCCTTGAAATATTTTATACAATATATTTTGATAAGGTTGACCCCTTTCTTACCTCCTCCCAGATCCTTCCTATTCACCCAAACCCACTCTTTTTTTCTAGTTTTTCTCAAATTCAGTCAATTAAATGCTTACTACTGATATTCTGCTACACTTGTAGATTGGTACCTTGTCCAATCATCATTACAGAGGCTTTTTCTGGCAGTAGATGTGGGTCTTTATTGCTGCTAATTAGATTGGTAGAAGGCCTTGATCCCTTGGTATTCTCTAGCCACTATGTCTCTTACAGTCTTCTTACCTTCTCTTCAGCAGGAGGGTCTTTACCCACAGTGAGCAACTAATAGCCCAGGCAACAGCCAGGGTTGTTTGTGAGTTCCCCTTGGACCTCTTTGGTCAACAACTTGAATATACGTTCTGGAATATTCGCAGAAGAAGGGAATTCCTTTGGCAATGAGATGTCAAGCGGGATCTTTGTCTTGCTCATTCTTTGGCCATTTCATTTAGATCACCTTCAAGCATGTATATATTTTAGGAGTCATATGCGTCCATATGTTTTTATTCATAAGGCTTTTATTTTTAATTGTCCGGTTAGCTTTTCTTCTTCTATCCTTCCTCTGTAGGTTTTTTCAGCCTTCTGTAACCAATATTCACCTCTCTACTTCTGAGAGATCATCTTTCAGATGTCACAGAGGGGGATCACACAGTGCTTAGCTTGTTATTCTTCCCACAGTGAGCTCCCTTTTCACCACTTGTTGAAAAAAAAATGACGAGACTTGAAGTGCTCCTCACCAAGTTTATTTCATTTAGTGTATTTATCATATTTTCTTTATGTCTATCCATCAGGGTAATTCTGTTTTGGGGGGATTGTTTATAAATAGTACTAAAACAAACTTGAGAATAAGAATTTCTCTTTAACAGAGGGGATGTCACCGTGTGGTTTTGATTTACATTTCCTTCTTGTCTCATGAATTTTCCCCTATATAAGTGGTCTATCCATATACATGTGTTTGAGAAATACAAATTTCTCTCGTTCACTTCTAAATTGGAATATGCTATGGAGTTGTTTGAGGTTCTTATACTTGCCAGATATTACTTATACACTCTGATTAGATTTATTTCATTTATATCCATCTTGCTAATTTCTCATGGATTCAGTTTGAGAGGAACTTATTGACCATTTTCAGTGGCTTTTTGTCAGAATCTTAGTTCCTTTAGAAGTTTAGGTAATATTGGATGTAAGGTATGGTTTTGGAAGGATTCTGTTCTCACAGAACTATTGGAATTGTTTGAGAAGAAATGATATGAGGTCTGGCAGTCATTGGTGGGGTTTAGTAGTCATGCTTTAGATCTTAGCTACTTAAGTAGAGGGTTTATCTCTATGATTGAATTTAATTGCTCTTTGTGGGTCTACCTAGGTTTTCATTTTATTCTTGGTTTCCTCATTTTAAAATTAGTTCCTTGTGACTTTTGAAATATTTATTCCTATCATATTCACTCCTCTATTCATATCCATCCAGACCTACCCCTCTGGCCTACATTTCTGTGTCTTCTCTCCAATACCCCTCCGTCCCTCCATTGTTTTTAGACTCATCATGCATAGTGTATGCTGCACATATACTCTTGGATGTGTGGTTTTCCATTGCAACATGGTTTACTTAACTGGGAACATACCCTTAAAGAAAATTGATTCTCTCTCAGCATTCATCAATTGCCAGTAACTCCTCAAATTAAAGTAGAAATTTCTGACTACCTCCCCTCCTCATGCTGGGATTATTCTTGGCTTGGCTTGCTCAAGTCCTGTGCACACTGTTCTAACTGCTTTGTATTCCTATATGAATCTGTCCTGCCATATCTAGAGAGTTCCATTCCTCTGAAGCCATTCACCACCTTAAACTCTTACACCTACTTCTCCTTCAATAATACCCAAGATTCTATTCTGTTCTTTTAGATGTAACTTTTTCCTCTTATTTTTGTGAGATTACAATGAAATTACAATATTTCTTTCTCCTCCTTTCTCCCACCAATCTGTCACGTATACCCCTACTTACCCTGTATCAGATTCATGGCCAACACATAATTCAATTTATTGAAGCTACATTCCTAGTGTTGGGTTGAAGGTAATGGTATAGTTTTTGTTGCTGTCATTTAACTTTTCAGTGAGTATGTTTTCTTTTTTAGCTACAGTAAAGCTAGGTGCTTTCTTTCATATGGTCTTCTCAGGTGTTATGAAGGTAATTTGGTGGGTTAATGATGTTGGAATTGGAGTTTCTGTGGGGAGTAAATCCATGACTAGGTTGTTTTACTCCCATTTTCTTACTCTGCCTTCTAAGAATGGGGTATCTATCAAACCTGAGAGCTGGTGATAATATTTTACAAAGATGGGGAAAACAGGTGCTTTCAGGAAAAGGGAAATGATAGAAACATGGTGTTTTTCACAAATTATATCATGGCATGGAATTTGACACAGCTGCTTTAAAAATTCATAGTTTGCAGTGATAGGAGTTGTTCTCGTAAATAAAGGTTTTTGCCTGGTTGTTGAGAGCTTGGAGTGGTCTCCTAAGGGGTTTATGTTAAACCCAGAATACTTGGAATACTTTTGACGGATTTTAGGAACTGTTTTAAAGGATGCATGACTGTGACAGAGACAGTGTACAATGTAACTGATTCTACTTTCATTTGTAGCATGGGAGATGGGGCTATTTGATATGGCAAAATTTGGAATGTACAATAATTAGTTAGAATAAAAGGACCTGTTTCAAATTTCTAAACAATGAAATCCTACTTTTAGGCTCAAAGTTTAGTTTAAAAGTAATAATAAGCAGATTATGTGGGTAGTAAAGTATTTGACTATGAAAAACAGGTGGGTCATTTTTAGAACTTTATAGCATTGTCATAGAATGTTGGCTATTTTTGACTATTAGATCTCTGTTTTCTGTTTATCTATATTAAAGTCAGTAGTTTCCATGTCGACCAAAAATCATATCTACTTGTGAGAAGCACCTTTGAATATACTAGCAAATGTTTGACTAGTGAGCATCGTAGCTTATTGTAGAGAACAATATTAACTTTCTAATGTTTCCATTTCCATCATCATCATTGTATTATATTACTTTTCATTTCACATATAAGTGTATTATAGAAGACAAATTAGTATTTATATTATATTTATTTTATATTATATTAGTATAATATTAACTTATGTTCTATAGTAAATTTAAGATTTAAATTTATTTGTTCAATTATGTGAAAGATTAATTTGTTGTGTGCTCAAATTGCAAACTGGAAACCTTTAAAGTTCATGACCCTTCAAAATGATGTATCACTTGAAAATATGACCCTGTCCAAGAGGGGAAAGATCAGTTCCTCAGAAACGAAAACCTTACAAACAGTAATGATGATTGATCATTCTCATTGTATTTATACTTCCCAAGGTTCATTCATACTGCCTTCTTTTCCTTTAATTCGTTCATGAAGCCTTTTCTCTCTCTCTTTTTTTGTCTTTTTCTAGTCAACATAATCATACTCCAAGGACAGGCTCTTCAACAACATTAGCCTTGATTATTTCCAGACAGTCAGAGAGAATAATTGAATTGCTAAAGGGAGGGAGTTTAATTCATTTTATAAAATACATACTTTCTCAGCAAAACAAAACTGACAATTTAGGATAAACATAACATCGTTCTGACATAAAGTCTGCTCAACTGTTGGTGTATTTGTTACTTTAGGGGAGTGCCCTTCACTATAGGTCACTGTATGAGTTGGAACATAGAGGTCCACATTACTCAGAAGTGTAAATTTCCCATTAGTTTAAAATGCATTGTTTTGTTATCTCTTGATTCCTTTTGGCTATAATTCTGTATTTTGATTCATCCAAAATATATTCTAATATAACTTATTTTTATAGTTTTCTTTTACTTTGCTGTTTTATTAATTTAGAGAAATAAAGCCTTGCTTAACATTTTCTCATAATTCCTTGAAATACCTTGTTGTTTGTTATTCTATCTATTTGAAAGGGATGTTATTAACTTCCTTGTGCAGAATATCAAGCTGGTCTTCCTCCTAATTAAATATTCTCATTTCAGTAAATGATACTATTTGTTCATTTGTGAGATGCAGCTATTAGATAAATATCCATGGGGCACTCTATTGTTGTTTCTCTGTCAGCTCCTTTGTCACATTATAGCTAGTCACTTCTACCTTGTATTTGAATCATTAATCCATCCATTGATATCTTTCTTCCTCAATATTTCATAACCAATTCACTTTTATTTTACCAAGGCTATTGAAGGTATGCTTTATCTCATTTTAACTCTTCCAGGCAATATCTACCAGAATTATACTTTACTTCTATTTTGGAATTTTCTATTTAAGCTCAGGGTATTCTATATGATGTATATGATATATGTGTGTTCTACCCCTGAGCTCCACCTATAGCTCCAGAGTTATCATTTTTCACATTAAAAATGACTCTTCAAAGGATTCTGTTATGCCTTAAAAGTTAAAACAGTAACAACATCAATCACAAACTATCCATGCTCATCTTTTCCCTGCCCTTTGACCCTTGGCCTTCATTGGTTGTCTGTTCTTCACATATAATATCCGTATTCATTATTCCTCCGTGCCACCATTCTTCCTATGTCAGGAGTGCCTTCATATAAGCACAGGTACCTTTTTATCTTTACGAGGTTTCAACTCAAAACCAGTACTGGCAAAGCTTGGCATGATCTTCAAGGTCTGAAACAGGAACCCCATAGTGTAATGTCTTTTCTTCCATACACATTTTTCCAAATTATAAGTAGGCGAATCATGACTTGTTTTCTCTCACCTTCACATTGTTCATCCCTCAAGGGAAATCATCCCGTTTTAATTTTTACCCACTCATTATGTACTTGATCCCTAAGATTTAAAACCATAGTGCTATATAATAAGAACCAAAGCTTTGAGATAAGTGAGCCATGTGGAAGTTTCTAATGAGCACAGTCTGTTAAGTTGTACAAGAGAGATAACTCCAACTATTAAAGAATTAAGAACAAATATTGTTTGTTTGACTTTACATTATACTTGCACTTTAATTGTAATTAACAGTTAAATAAGTGAGAGAATTTAATAAAATTGTTACCTGGATACTGGTGTTTACTGACCATTCCCAATACTTCTGGATCATCATACATATCAGTTCATTTAATTGATTAACAATCTCATAAGTCATTGTGCAAATTTTACAAATGAGAAAATGAACTGAAGAATAATTTTAAGGAGGCTACATGGCTAGTAATTATAAAACTGGGACTTGAATTCAGAATATGTTATTCTAGAAGCAACAATAGTGATTACCAAGCTATTGGCACTTGAATCACCCACTTCCTCTAAGTTCATAGACAGGAGCTTAAAGCAAGGGCACCTGGAAGTAACAGTGGATTTCTTCGTATTGTATTGTTTATAGCTATTAAAATTAAAAAATAGTAGCTCATGGTATAAATATATTATTGTCTACCATGCAATAACAGCTTGTTCTGAGAACAGTACACGAACAGCAAGGAAGAGCTGAAAGCCATTTTGATGTATCATCTTATGAGATGCGTTGGTAGCTAGCATTCTGATTGCAAAATGTGTTGAACAGCCCAGGAAACTCCTGAGCAGACACCTAGCAGCATCTCTTGGCTTCGCACATATCTGGACCCATGATTCAAGGAGGTTATTAAGACTGAGAGTCTCTCACCTTAAAACTCAAAAGAGGTACACTGAACACTTTAGAATAGTCTCGAACAAAATATCATCAGTAGAATCAATAGATCCTATGGGTCTTTCTTGACTCTGTGTATATTTGAACCAGATACTGGGTTTGCTTAGAAATTATAAATCACAAGTCCATTATTAGGCATGGGATGATTATATATTCAAAAGCCTAACCTGGGAGATATGAGACATATGGAGAAGAACTTCTCAGGGCAATAAAATGGAAAAATCTCCTAAAATTAGGGTGACTATATTTTGACCAGAAAATAGTCCTTAAAGGACAATGTAGGTTTAAGTAACAATGGCAATTCTCTCACAAGCTTGGTTTGGTAACCAGAAAAGAGTGTGGAGCCCATATGCAAGTAAATGTAGACCACTGAGATCTGGGAAATCTAAGTTTATCCCTGAAATTAGGTTATCGCCATGACACACTCACAAGAAAGCTTGCTGCTCATTATTTCAAGGTGAAAATCTATCTTTTATAGCATAAGCCTCAACACCTTCACAAACAGCCTAAAGCTTCTAAAATATAAAGAACTATCTTAAGGAGCACACAATGAATCTAAGAAACTGAGAAATGCTGTGTCCGTCTTCCCAATTAGCAGGATTTTAAGTTGAAGGTGTATTGTACATATATTTTTTAAATGAATACTTTCAATAATTCTTCTTCAAATTTTGCTATTATTTCAAACTGTGACATGTACCCTGGTATTTCAAATACACCATTGAAAGATTTGAATTTGGAAAATAAAAGTTTACATCCCCCTCAACATAAACACTGCCAAAATACTGGCTTGAGACCCATATACTTTCCTGTGTTTTAGGTAAAGGAAAGCCAAGTGAGATTTCACTACCAACATATTTGCTGCTGGGATTTCTCCGTGGGTTATTATGTTGTATTTCTTTCGAAACATCTAGAAGGGTACTTTGTGAGAATGAGGAACCGTCGACAAAGTAGAAAAAGAGAAATGTGGAAATAATTGGCTATGTTTGTAAAGTTGGACCTATTTGGCAAAAATAACAACAAAAAATGTACGCATTCGCACATTCATGTTTCAAAGAGAGAAGGAAAGAGGACACCTTCATTTTGCAGCTCTCAGAAATAATGTGTAGTCCTTTTACACTGAACTGATAAAGAATGTTAAAGTAAGCAATCTGGTACGTGAGGGTAGGATAACAGTCTTCCTATTTAAAAATATACTATAGAAAAATAAGGTAAAAGTTAGCAAAGACAGGTTGCCAAAGCTACTAAAAACCCTCTCTGAATTAAAAGCAATGGCAGTTCTACAGTAGTTACTGAGGAAAATTGTTCATCACCTAGCAACGTGTCACCTAGCAACGTGTCAGAAGGTAGCTGTGGAAACGGTGGAGGGTTCAGATGGGAGTCAGCAGCTGAGTGAATAAAGAAACAACACTTTAAATCACATCTGACAATAAAATAAACAATTTTTAATGAGCTTTTCTTTTTCACCTCAAGTGTCTCTCACTAGGAAAAGGAGACACTGCAAAAAAATCTAAACAGAAAACCTGAGAAGAGAATAATCACTTTATTAGTATGCAGAGGAAGGAAGAGAAAGGAAACAAGTTAGTTTTTCCCACCCCGCGCTGTCCTGAGTTGCACGTTCTTCATTTCCTCTAGACCCTAGAAAAGTTAAGAACAAAGGTGCTAGAAAGGAGTAGCTACTGTGGCGGGCCGTTTCTTACCTAGACGATTAAATAATATTGTAGACTTCAGGGCTGCTGTTGAGGATTTTAAATTAAATTAAAACCGGGAAACCTGTTACATGTTTCTTACTACATATTCCACATAGGAGCCGCAAAAAGAAGCTCATTTATGATCTACATCTAGGCTTGTAAGATTCTCCTCTGCTATCTTAGCGTATTGCCTTTACGTATCCTCACAGAACAGATTATAAACCAATATCTTCCCTCATATTGTCTGAATTTGGTATTTGGCATGGGTTAATGACAAATCCTTATAGACTTCCACTCCTTTTGTTCGTTTGCCTGTTTGTTTGGTTTTTGGTTTTTTGTTATGTTTTGTTTTGGTTTTTCTTAATCCAGGTAAAAGTAGCAGCCAGATGCTGCTGTGCTCTTGTGGTTCCTCTCATTCAGAGTCATTCTTTAAAAATTTCCTGGTCTGGTAGGAAAATTTTATTGATAAACCAGAAAGTTGAAATTTGGTGGAGACTGTGTCATTGCAGGTCATTGCCCAAACACACTACCCTGGCAAACACTTGGGCTCTTCATGACTGGAGAGCCTCAGTTGAGACTCTTACAATGGTTGTCCCTCGGTTTTTTGGAGTGACCATTAGCGATCCAAAAATGTGGGTTTTGTAAATTCTACTCATACTCCAGATGTATAAAATTCCTTTATTTTTTTAGTTTCAGATATTTAAATATAGATATCATACACTTAGATGTATTGAATATAGACAAATACTTCTTAATCTTTCTATGTAACTTTTTGGAACATTTTCTGCTTTATGTTTCTGTCTGACAAGATAAACCATACAGAAATATTCTTTCCTTAATAAGAAACTTAGCTTTGGCTAGTGTGAGGTTCTGTAGTTGTCTGGGTCTCTGGAAGCTGCTCAGAATTTAGTCATTTTGTGCTGTCTACACCTTTTACCCTTGATTATTTTATTAGCCAGGGCATGACTGGGATCCACTGTATTTCAGCCTGAATTTCTGAAACAGAATCTTTAGTATGCTTTAATTCTTTATTTGTGGTGGTAATAATGTATAGAGAAGGTAGTGCTCAATACATCCTAGTGGAAGAACTGAATGTGAAGTGGCCTGGGTCTCTGGCAATAAAGCCTTCCAAATTTGGTTGTAGGAACACAGTACAAAAAATGAAGATTTTAGGCTGAGAAAGAATGCAATAAGCTAATGAAAAATATATCTTTTACCATTACAATTCTTTTGTACTTTTGTGACTTAACACATTTAAGACTTCTTTAAATAAATGAAGTCATACAATTTCTCAACAAGTGCTCAAATTATCAGGAATTAATAATTATTGAAAAAGCACAGGGTTTGAAATAGAGAATAAAAGAGATAAGGGCAATATAATCTAATAGCGTTCTTCAGTAAGCAATTTTTATTTTGGCATAATGTGTAGAGGCTGCTGGGAAAATGTGAATGGGGAGGAAGTTCAGTTTTCTTTAAAATAAATAGAAAATTACAACTCAAATATTTTGGGTAATATTTCTACTGTGGGCTTTATAAAAAGAATCTAACATAGTTGTAGACATGTTTCAATTCAAGACGATGAGCCAGCATCTGTATTTAGAGTTCTTTTCATCAACCTATAATGAAAGAACTCAGCTCCTTAAGGCTTTTTTATTCCTGCATCTTACCAAAGACAAAAATCCTTATTTAGTCCTTTCAGATTCCCTGGGATGAGATTTAAGACTCTTTCTGAGTGAGTCAGTGCTTTCCTTTGAACATGTTGCTTGTAAGTCTTTTTATGAGACACATGGTTCATCCTGAATTTGAACAAAAGTTTCATCAAAACCATCTCCGAGTTCTTTCATTGGAAACTCGGAATTTTATGAACTATTGCTTGTAGCTGTTTTTGTGTCTTCTTTATAAAAGTTACTTGGCTGAATGAAGCTTTTATAGGCTCTTTCAGCATCAAAGTCAAAGTTAATTGTAACAACAGCCACAATAAACAACAAAGAAACACTGGCTTTACTTTTTTAATTGACTTAACTTTCTTCAACTCACTTATGAGTGTTTTGCAAACATCCCAGATTGCTTATTGTTTAATGTGAATAATGACCAAGAGATTTTTCTGTAAGTTCAATGTAAACATTAAAGCTATGTTAAGAAGCTTTTATTAATAGAAGTAAAAGCTGCCATCGTCTTGATTATTTTCTCTCTCTCTCTCTCTCTCTCTCTCTCTCTCTCTCTCTCTCTCTCTTTTGTTATTTATTTACATCCTAACCACTGCTCCCTGTCTAGGTCTCCCCCGTTAGAGTTCATCCCCCAACCTTCTTCTCCTCTGAGATGTGGGCCTCCCCTGGGTATCCCCTACCTTGGTGGATATCTGGATTTGTTTCAATCAGCTGCTGAGTAGAGCCTCTCAGAAGATAGCCATGCCAATCATAACAAAATATCATTAATAGTTTCAGGGATTGGTGCTTGCCCATGGGGAGGTTATTGTTGGACCATTACTTCAGTCTCTGCTCCATACCTGTATTTCTTTTAGACAGGACAAATTTTGGGTATAGAGTTCTGTGGGTGGGTTGGTGTCTTTATGACTCCAGTAGGGGGACTGCCTGGCTGCAGGAGGTGGCCCCTTCAGGTTCCATGTCCCCACTGTTAGGCATCTCAGGTAAGGTCACCTGCATTGACTCCTGGGAGCTGCTCCTATCCCAGGTCTCTGGGACTTCCTAGAGTTCCTCCCTCTCCCTCTTCAGCTACAGATTTCCAGTCACTTCTATTCATTCTCCTTGTCCTCTCTCCTGTCTCTCCCACACCTGATTCTGCCACCAATTGCCTCCCCCCTCACATCTCCCACCCAGTTCCTTACATCTCTCTACCATCTCTCTGACTATTCGATTCCCCCTTCTAAGTGATACTCAGGCAGACTTGCTTGATCCGTCCTTCTTTGTGTCTATGGAGTATATCATGGATAGTCTGTACTTTATGACTACTGTCTACGTATAAGTGAGTACATACCATTCATGTTCTCTTTTGTCTTGGTTACCTCAGGATGATATTTTCTAGTTTCATCCATTTGCCTATATAATTCATGATGTCCTTGTTTTTAATAACTGAGCAGAATATTTATTAATTATTTAAAATTTGATTTAACTCTTAACTGTTAATACTAAGATATGGATAATTTAGTTTGGTGATGCATGGTATGATTTTTTCAATTATTTCTTCTTAATAAGTGGCAAAACATTTTTCTTTCAGTATGTAGATATACATATTACATATGTAACATATACCTTCATCTACTTCTCTTCATTTACTTCATTGAGATATTTCTTTCCAGTTATGATTTCATGATGAAACATGGGACCCAACATGGTGTTTGTTCAAATTTTTCTCATAAAATGGAGCAATGATGCTCTTTACTCCTCTACTTGCTAAGCTGTTCTCTTTTCCTCTAGAAGTTTTTGATACTTGAATTTGACAGGGTTACAATATTTGTCTAATCTATGTTCTTCAACTATATTTCAACAGAGGCAAATAATTCTTAGACAATCTGAGCAATATCAACTCACAGAGACTTAAGTAGCAAGCATGGGGGCTGACATGGGTATGTACCCATTCCTTTGTGTATACATTATGGCTTCCAATTTATCATTTTAGGCAATTCCTGGTTGTGCAAATGATGGGTCTCTGTTACTTGTGCTTTCTATTGGACTATTCTCTCTTTTTGTTTGCATGGTTCAATTCCTATGTATTAGTTTTGCTTTACCTTATTATATTTTATCATTAAAACTATGCAAGTGAATGCAAGCCAATGTGCCATTGAGACACTTATTTATTTATGTTTACTGTGATACCGGTTGTAATACTTAAGTCATAGAGTTAGTCAATGTGTCCATCAGCAAAGTCAGTGGATAAGGTAACTCTGATAAATATATACAACTATTTTAATTTAAAAGAATAACATAATATTTTATAACCTATAGAAAGCAAAATAAATCTTCAAAAATCTTACCTCAGGCTTAATAAAGATAGATTCATTTAAGTTGCTAATTAGTATAAATATGTAGTAAATGAACTGTTATTATTAGGCTATGGACTATGTTTTTACTAGTTAAACAATTTTTTGATCCAAATATGTTTGATTATATTCTTCTGCTTGCTCTGAGTCCTTCCAGATCCTCTCTTCCACCTTACCTACCCAACTTTAATTCTTTCTCAATAAATAAAAATAAAAACCCAATGCAAAGACACAACATCCCAAAACTAAGAAAACAAAATAAAACCACACACCTCAATAAGCAAACACACAGAAAAATCCATAAAACTATAACCATTTGAAACCACATACACAGAACTATGGAGTCTGATTATGTGTTTGTCCTGAACATGAGGCCTGTCCTAAAGTAAATTTCTTGGAGAAAACTGATTTTCCCTTTCCCAGCAGGTGTAAGTGGAGGTTCCATGTTTTGTTGAACATCTCCATAGTGCCCAGGGTTTCATTCATTCACTCACTCACTCATTCATTCATTTTAAATATATGACAAAATGAAATATAATCAGAAAATACAAAAACTATCACACTGAAGTTAGATAAGATGAAACAACACAAGAAAAGGAGCCCCAAAACAGGCAGAAGAAACAGACCAACCCATTTGCACACTTGGGAATCTTAAAAAACACTAAACTGAGAGCCCTAACATATGTATAGAGGAGCTGGTGCAGATGTGTGAAAACCCTGTGCTCTCTGCTTCAGACTCCGTGAGTTTGTATGAGCTTTGTCATGTTGACTTGGAGGGAAATGTTTTCCTGGTGCTCACCATCTCCTCAGACTCTTACACTCTTTCAGTTTTCTCTTCTTCGTGGGGTTTTCTGAGGTCTGGAGGGTGTTATTTGATGAAGACATCCAAGAAACACTTTAACATCAAAGACAGATGTTGGGATACTTGTCTTGTGTATCTTGGAAATGTCTTTGTATTATTCAAATGTTGATTTCTGAGCAGAGAGCTGAGTACTGTGTTGAGTTTGGTATTGCTATTCTAACTGCTCGACACCTGCGTCATATTTTGTGAAAATTCTTCTCCATCACCTTCCGACTGATTTAATGAAGAGCTGATAGACTGTCTGGTCTGGTGAGCAGGGAGATGTGACACAATTCCTGCTCCTCAAACATACCAAGCCATTTGTAGCCATGATTCCTACGTATGCTGCTGACTGCTGTTGGCCTCAACCTGATCTGCTGTCTTTTCTATTTTACTTTTACTTTCTTTTTCTGCAGCATATATTTCCTCCATTACTCAGAACTAATCACCCCTAATACATGACACAGATGTGGTTTTCAGGGATGGGGATTGAAGGTGGTCATGAGGCTATGGATGATGAGGAACAGACTTTCTGCTTGGACTTTAGCGCCATGGAAAAGGATCTAGACAATATAATAACCACAAAAACCATGAAAGTCTACATGGTCCTTCGTAGAAATTGTTCGAGAGACTTAACCTTGAACTTGGAATTATGAGGAGATACATGCTGCTGTCCAATGACTGGTGCATTAATTAGCCAGTGTAAACTTGGGGGCATCAAAGATAGAGAGTTAATTCAGTCTCAAGAAAAGGCGTGGGTAGAAAACGAAGGAATCTATCTATCTATCATCTATCTATCTAAAAACAAGCAAATGTAAATGGGTTTATCTTATAGAAGGAAGGTTTGCATATGATCTAGAAGCAAATAGTATTAGAAGGAGAGTATCAGATTGTGGAATTTGTATAAGAAAACAAAGGTTAGAAAATTAAAAATATATATTATAAGTATATAAAAAGTTAGTACTTCATTCTCCTAGTTACTTGAAGGATTAGAGATGACAATGCCTAGCGAGATATTAGAGAAATGTAGCTTCTTTACTTGAATAAATTTAAAAATTTGTAAGAAATAATTTTAATCTTAATGGTCTGTCATCTTTCTGTTCTTACATTAAAAGAGTTACTAAAGACTGCTGTCTGGGGGTTGGGGATTTAGCTCAGTGGTAGAGCGCTTGCCTAGGAAGCGCAAGGCCCTGGGTTCGGTCCCCAGCTCCGGAAAAAAAAATTTAAAAAGACTGCTGTCTGCTCTACTAGGAAACTGCAAGAGCTGTGCCCAGCTACCCATGAAGAACAGGCTGTATAAAAACTATAAGGAAATGTGCTTTTGCTTTGTGTTTAGTTTCTGTTTTAAGGAAGCAGAGGTTGGGACCCATAATCCAGGATTCATAAAATTTATGTAAATTTAAGAATTTCTAAAAATTTTATTAATAATGATCAAAGTCTTAATGATATAGCTTTAGCAAATAAAAAGACTAGAATCAGGCTCTCTGGTTAGGAGAAGCAAAAAGAGAGAGAAGTGAGAAGGCAAAAGAATGAAAAGGGGAAAGGAAGAATGATGAGAATCCTTGGGCAATAAGAGAGCACTTGAACTGACAGCTTGCATCCACTACTGACTCCGAGTCATTATTGAATTAGCACTATTTCCATTTCCCCTTTCTCAGGACACTCCTGCCACTGAGGCTGAACCTCAGTAATGGCCTATAGCAGGGCAGGAGAGGAAAGGTGGGACATCCGGGAAGAGAGAAGAACTCTAGGGAAGAATCAGGCACCGAGATTTGCCAGCCAGACATGGAGGAAGTCAGACCTACTGAGACACAGTGAGCGATAATGGGCAACATGGAAAGCATGGACTAGTATAGACAGGCCTAATTAAGTTATACAAACAAGTTGGGAAATAGCCTAAGCTAAGGCCTGAGCTGTAATAAATAATGATAAGTCTCTGTATGTATTGGGAGCTGGTGGGAAGACATTATGATCATACTGGTAGCCAATGTGGGGTACCAGATGTAAAAATGTCTTTTATTCTCTCGATGTATTTGTGACCTCAGAACCTTACTGCTGAATAAGCTCACTCTTTTTAGTTCTTTCTTAACTCTGACTAGCTGGTTCAAATCAGCTCTTCTGGCCCAAACTATTCTCTAAGTTGACTGATTCAATCTGACTTCTCTCAGCTTCTCACTGAATTGCTCTACTTGGCCTCAAACTTACTCTGGTAATCTGTTCTAATCTTCTGGCTCCTTCTCATTCTCTGGATCATTCTGTCTTCTCCTGGGTCTGGCTTCTTCTTTCTGCAACCTGTCTCTGGAAAACTACACTGGGCTGCCTCTCAATCTCACCAACTCAACTCTACTTAACTGACTGCCTGAATGGAACTCAGAGATCTGCATGTGTCTGTCTTCTGAGTTCTGGGATTATAGGCATGCACTATATGCCTAGACTTAAACTTTTCTTTTCTTTTTTTTTTTCTTTTGGTTCTTTTTTTCGGAGCTGGGGACCGAACCCAGGGCCTTGCGCTTCCTAGGCAAGCGCTGTACCACTGAGCTAAATCCCCAACCCCTAAACTTTTCTTTACCTAAAATTTGCTCTACACCAGGCTGGCCTTGGACTCAGAGATCTACTTGTCTCTCTCCTGGGATTAAAGGCATGTCTGTATTCCAGCTAGATCACACTGACCTAGGTCTTTAGAGTGATCTCTGCAGACAGACATTATATATATATGTGTGTGTGTGTGTGTGTGTGTGTATAATTACATATAAGAAATTCTTAACATTACTATGAAATATATATATATATACTGTTTAATTTGAAAGATTTAAAATGAACTATGCCCCAATCACAGAACATGGCTACCACTTACATCATAGTTTTTCAATAGAAGAACTCAGCGCATCATGGAGACTGAGCTGCATCTGAGACTAGAAGCAGAAAACAAAGGAATCTAGGAATACATATGTCACCACAAAATAAATTTTATTAGCTAATGGCACTATGTAAAAGAAATGAAAGAGACCACTAAAGAACTACAGAGTTGCATTCCAAAGCTTGAGTAACGTAAGCAAATTAAAGGGCCATTAGTACAGAATCTAAAGCACTTTGTATAAATTCCCACTGACATAAGCAACTGAAATAGTTCAGCATGCTTCTTCCTCCAACAGTGTGCACTCAATAACTGATTCGACGTATCCGAACAGCGATGCTGCTACAACAGAAAAGAAGCAGTAAGCTAACTAGCAATGGGCAAACTTGGCAAAAACCTTTTGAGGAAGATGTGCCGTCAACCCTGAGCAGGGTCTTTTTTGGTATAATGTGATAGCAGTGACAATTCAGCTCTCTAGTTACCACAGGGACACATAACTTCAGTGGGACCACAAGCAGAGCATCTCAAGGATCAAAAACAGGAAGTTTTATATGATGCTTTAATTGGTAATCACTGAAAATCGATATTTTCATTAACTTGAGAAAAAGTTTTGGAAACATTAACCGTGAAGAGCCTAAGAGGATATGAAAACGTGATGCAATGTGTTGTATTTGATGTGAGACAGGAATTCCAATTACATTTTTGTAAAAATGAAAGTAATCTGAATTTGAAGTTAGCATCTTACATCAGCTGATTAATTATAATTCCAAAAAATCATCCATGACTTAGGATTCTGATAATAGAGAAAAATGGTCGTGAAAAATATTGTAATTTTTTTTATTAACTAGATTATTTCTTATATACATTTCGAGTGTTATTCCCTTTCCCGGTTTCCGGGCAAACATCCCCCTCCTCCCTCCCCTTTCTTATCAGTGTTCCCCTCCCCACCCCCCCCCATTGCCGCCCTCCCCCCAACAATCTAGTTCACTGGGGGTTCAGTCTTAGCAGGACCCAGGGCTTCCCCTTCCACTGGTGCTCTTACTAGGATATTCATTGCTACCTATGAGGTCAGAGTCCAGGGTCAGTCCATGTATAGTCTTTTGGTAATGGCTTAGTCCCTGGAAGCTCTGGTTGCTTGGCATTGTTGTTCATAAGGGGTCTCGAGCCCCTTCAAGCTTTCCAGTTCTTTCTCTGATTCCTTCAACGGGGGTCCTATTCTCAGTTCAGTGGTTTGCTGCTGGCATTCACCTCTGTGTTTGCTGTATTCTGGCTGTGTCTCTCAGGAGCGATCTATATCCGGCTCCTGTCGGTCTGCACTTCTTTGCTTCATCCATCTTGTCTAATTGGATGGCTGTATATGTATGGGCCACATGTGGAGCAGGCTCTGAATGGGTGTTCCTTCTGTGTCTGTTTTAATCTTTGCCTCCCTATTCCCTGCCAAGGGTATTCTTGTTCCCCTTTTAAAGAAGGAGTGAAGCATTCACATTTTGATCGTCCGTCTTGAGTTTTATTTGTTCTAGGGATCTAGGGTAATTCAAGCATTTGGGCTAATAGCCACTTATCAATGAGTGCATACCATGGGTGTTTTTCTGTGATTGGGTTACCTCACTCAGGATGATATTTTCCAGTTCCAAACATTTGCCTACGAATTTCATAAAGTCATTGTTTTTGATAGCTGAGTAATATTCCGTTGTGTAGATGTACCACATTTTCTGTATCCATTCCTCTGTTGAAGGGCATCTGGGTTCTTTCCAGCTTCTGGCTATTATAAATAAGGCTGCTATGAACATAGTGGAGCACGTGTCTTTTTTATATGTTGGGGCATCTTTTGGGTATATACCCAAGAGAGGTATAGCTGGATCCTCAGGGAGTTCAATGTCCAATTTTCTGAGGAACCTCCAGACTGATTTCCAGAGTGGTCGTACCAGTTTGAAATCCCACCAACAATGGAGGAGTGTTCCTCTTTCTCCGCATCCTCGCCAGCATCTGCTGTCCCCTGAGTTTTTGATCTTAGTCATTCTCACTGGTGTGAGGTGAAATCTCAGGGTTGTTTTGATTTGCATTTCCCTTATGACTAAAGATGTTGAACATTTCTTTAGGTGTTTCTCAGCCATTCGGCATTCCTCAGCTGTGAATTCTTTGTTTAGCTCTGAACCCCATTTTTAATAGGGTTATTTGTCTCCCTGCGGTCTAATTTCTTGAGTTCTTTGTATATTTTGGATATAAGGCCTCTATCTGTTGTAGGATTGGTAAAGATCTTTTCCCAATCTGTTGGTTGCCGTTTTGTCCTAACCACAGTGTCCTTTGCCTTACAGAAGCTTTGCAGTTTCATGAGATCCCATTTGTCGATTCTTGATCTTAGAGCATAAGCCATTGGTGTTTTGTTCAGGAAATTTTTTCCAGTGCCCATGTGTTCCAGATGCTTCCCTAGTTTTTCTTCTATTAGTTTGAGTGTATCTGGTTTGATGTGGAGGTCCTTGATCCACTTGGACTTAAACTTTGTACAGGGTGATAAGCATGGATCGATCTGCATTCTTCTACATGTTGACCTCCAGTTGAAAAGCACCATTTGCTGAAAATGCTATCTTTTTTCCATTGGATGGTTTTGGCTCCTTTGTCAAAAATCAAGTGCCCATAGGTGTGTGGGTTCATTTCTGGGTCTTCAATTCTGTTCCATTGGTCTATCTGTCTGTCTCTGTACCAATACCATGCAGTTTTTATCACTATTGCTCTGTAATACTGCTTGAGTTCAGGGATAGTGATTCCCCCTGAAGTCCTTTTATCTTTGAGGATAGCTTTAGCTCTCCTGGGTTTTTTGTTATTCCAGATGAATTTGCAAATTGTTCTGTCTAACTCTTTGAAGAATTGGCTTGGTATTTTGATAGGGATTGCATTGAATCTGGAGATCGCTTTGGTGAAATGGCCATTTTTACAATATTAATCCTGCCAATCCATGAGCATGGGAGATCTTTCCATCTTCTGAAGTCTTTTTCAATTTCTTTCTTCAGAGTCTTGAAGTTCTTATTGTACAGATATTTTACTTGCTTGGTTAAAGTCACACCGAGGTACTTTATAATATTTGGGTCTATTATGAAGGGTGTCGTTTCCCTAATTTCTTTCTCGGCTTTTTTCTCTTTTGTGTAGAGGAAGGCTACTGATTTGTTTGAGTTAATTTTATACCCAGCCACTTTGCTGAAGTTGTTTATCAGCTTTAGTAGTTCTCTGGTGGAACTTTTGGGATCACTTAAATATACTATCATATCATCTGCAAATAGTGATATTTTGACTTCTTCTTTTCCGATCTGTATCCCCTTGACCTCCTTTTGTTTTCTGATTGCTCTGGCGAGAACTTCAAGAACTATATTGAATAAGTAGGGAGAGAGTGGGCAGCCTTGTCTAGTCCCTGATTTTAGTGGGATTGCTTCGAGTTTCTCTCCATTTAGTTTAATGTTAGCAACTGGTTTGCTGTATATGGCTTTTACTATGTTTAGGTATGGGCCTTGAATTCCAATTCTTTCCAGGACTTTTATCATGAAGGGGTTTAAATTTTGTCAAATGCTTTCTCAGCATCTAATGAAATGATCATGTGGTTTTGTTCTTTCAGTTTGTTTATATACTGGATCACGTTGTTGGTTTTCCGTATATTAAACCATCCCTGCATGCCTGGAATGAAGCCTACTTGATCATGGTGGATGATTGTTTTGATGTGCTCTTGGATTCAGTTTGCCAGAATTTTATTGAGTATTTTTGCGTCAATATTCATAAGGGAAATTGGTCTGAAGTTCTCTTTCTTTGTTGGGTCTTTGTGTGGTTTAGGTATAAGAGTAATTGTGACTTCATAGAAGGAATTCGGTAGTGCTCCATCTGTTTCAATATTGAGGAATAGTTTGGATAGTATTGGTATGAGGTCTTCTATGAAGGTCTGATAGAATTCTGCACTAAACCCGTCTGGACCTGGGCTCTTTTTGGTTGGGAGACCTTTAATGACTGCTTCTATTTCCTTAGGAGTTATGGGGTTGTTTAACTGGTTTATCTGTTCCTGATTTAACTTCGGTACCTGATATCTGTCTAGGAAATTGTCCATTTCCTACAGATTTTCAAGTTTTGTTGAATATAGGCTTTTATAGTAAGATCTGATGATTTTTTTAATTTCCTCTGAATCTGTAGTTAGGTCTCCCTTTTCATTTCTGATTTGTTAATTTGGACACACTCTCTGGGTCCTCTCATTTGTCTGGCTAAGGGTTTATCTATCTTGTTGACTTTCTCAAAGGACCAACTTTGGTTCTGTTGATTCTTTCTATGGTCTTTTTGTTTCTACTTGGTTGATTTCAGCTCTGAGTTTGATTATTTCTTGCCTTCTACTCCTCCTGGGTGTATTTACTTCTTTTTGTTCTAGAGCTTTTAGGTGTGCTGTCAAGCTGCTGACATATGCTCTTTCCTGTTTCTTTCTGCAGGCACTCAGCGCTATGAGTTTTCCTCTTAGCACAGCTTTCATTGTGTTCTATAAGTTTGGGTATGTTGTACCTTCATTTTCATTAAATTCTAAAAAGTCTTTAATTTATTTCTTTATTTCTTCCTTGACCAGGTTATCATTGAGTAGAGCATTGTTCAATTTCCACGTATACGTGGGCATTCTTCCCTTATTGTTATTGAAGACCAGTTTTAGGGCGTGGTGGTCCGATAGCACACCAGGGAATATTTCTATCTTTCTGTACCTGTTGAGGCCCGTTTTTTGACCAATTATATGGTCAATTTTGGAGAAAGTACCATGAGGAGCTGAGAAGAAGTTATATCCTTTTGCTTTAGGATAGAATGTTCTATAAATATCCGTTAAGTCCATTTGGCTCATGACTTCTCTTAGTCTGTATACGTCTCAGTTTAATTTCTGTTTCCATATCTGTCCATTGATGGGAGTGGGGTGTTGAAATCTCCTACTATTATTGTGTGAGGTGCAATGTTTATTTTGAGCTTTAGTAAGGTTTCTTTTACGTATGTAGGTCCCCTTGTATTTGGGGCATAGATATTTAGGATTGAGAGTTCATCTTGGTGGATTTTTCCTTTGATGAATATGAAGTGTCCTTCCTTATCTTTTTTGATGACTTTTAGTTGAAAATTCATTTTATTTGATATTAGAATGGCTACTCCAGCTTGCTTCTTCTGACCATTTGCTTGGAAAGTTGTTTTCCAGCCTTTCACTCTGAGGTAGTGTCTGTCTTTGTCTCTGAGGTGTGTTTCCTGTAGGCAGCAGAATTCAGGATCCTCATTGCATATCCAGTTTGTTAATCTATGTCTTTTTATTGGGGAGTTGAGGCCATTGATGTTGAGAGATATTAAGGAATAGTGATTATTGCTTCCTGTTATATTCATATTTGGATATGAGGTTATGTTTGTGTGCTTTTCTTCTCTTTGTTTTGTTGCCAAGACGATTAGTTTCTTGCTTCTTCTAGGGTATAGCTTGCCTCCTTATGTTGGGCTTTACCATTTATTATGCTTTGTAGTGCTGGATTTGTAGAAAGACATTGTGTAAATTTGGTTTTGTCATGGAATATCTAGGTTTCTCCATCTATGTTAATTGAGAGTTTTGCAGGATACAGTAACCTGGGCTGGCATTTGTGTTCTCTTAGGGTCTGTATGACATCTGTCCAGGATCTTCTGGCCTTCATAGTTTCTGGCGAAAAGTCTGGTGTGATTCTGATAGGTCTGCCTTTATATGTTACTTGACCTTTTTCCCTTACTGCTTTTAATATTCTTTCTTTATTTTGTGCATTTGGTGTTTTGACTATTATGTGACAGGAGGTGTTTCTTTTCTGGTCCAATCTATTTGGAGTTCTGTAGGCATCTTGTATGCCTATGGGTATCTCTTTTTTTTAGGTTAGGGAAGTTTTCTTCTATGATTTTGTTGAAGATATTTACTGGTCCTTTGAGCTGGGAGTCTTCACTCTCTTCTATACCTATTATCCTTAGGTTTGATTTTCTCATTGAGTCCTGGATTTCCTGTATGTTTTGGATCAGTAACTTTTTCCACTTTACATTATCTTTGACAGTTGAGTCAATGATTTCTATGGAATCTTCTGCTCCTGAGTTTCTCTCTTCCATCTCTTGTATTCTGTTGGTGAAGCTCGTATCTACAGCTCCTTGTCTCTTCTTTTGGTTTTCTATATCCAGGGTTGTTTCCATGTGTTCTTTCTTGATTGCTTCTATTTCCATTTTTAATTCCTTCAACTGTTTGATTGTGTTTTCCTGGAATTCTTTCAGGGATTTTTGTGACTCCTCTCTATGGACTTCTACTCGTTTATTTATCTTTTCCTGGAATTCTTTCAGGGATTTTTGCGATTCCTCTCTGTAGGCTTCTACTTGTTTATTAATGTTTTCCTGTGTTTCTCTAAGGGAGTTCTTCACGTCTTTCTTGAAGTCCTCCAGCATCATGATCAAATATGATTTTAAATCTAGGTCTTGCTTTTCTGGTGTGTTTGGATATTCAGTGTTTGGTTTGGTGGGAGAATTGGGCTCTGATGATGCCATGTAGTCTTGGTTTCTGTTGCTTGGGTTCCTGCGCTTGCCTCTCACCATCAGATTATCTCTAGTGTTACTTTGTTCCTCTATTTCTGACAGTGTTAGACAGTCCTATAAGCCTGTGTTTCAGGAGTGCTGTAGACCTGTTTTCCTGTTTTCTTTCAGCCAGTTATGGGGACAGAGTGTTCTGCTTTCGGGCGTGTAGTTTTTCCTATCTACAGGTCTTCAGCTGTTCCTGTGGGCCTGTGTCTGGAGTTCACCAGGCAGGTCACTTGCAGCAGAAAAGTTGGTCTTACCTGTGGTCCCGAGGCTCAAGTTTGCTCGTGGGGTGCTGCCTATGAGCTCTCTGTGGTGGTAGCAACCAGCAAGATCTGCGCCGCCCTTTCCGGGAGCTTCTGTGCACCAGGGTTCCAGATGGCATTTGGTGTTTTCCTCTGGTGTCAGAGATGTGTGCAGAGTGCAGTCTCTTCTGGCTTCCCAGGCGTGTCTGCCTCTCTGAAGGTTTAGCTCTCCCTCCCACGGGATTTGGGGGCAGAGAACTGTTTATCCGGTCTGTTTCCTTCAGGTTCGGGCAGTGTCTCAGGCAGGGATCCTGCCGCTCCTGGGCCCTTCCCCACGGGAGCCCAGAGGCCTTATACAGCTTCCTCCTGGGCCAGGGATGTGGGCAGGGTTGGGCAGTGTTGGTGGTCTCTTCCGCTCTGCAGCCTCAGGAGTGCCCACCTGACCAGGTCGTGAGGTCTCTCTCCTACGGGGTCTGGGACCAGAGAGCTGCTGCCGGCTGGGATCCGCGGGTGTGGGACTCCTGGTAAATACCGGAAGTGCCTGGTCCTACAGGACTTTTGCCTCTGTGTGTCCCGAGTTCACCAGGCAGGTCACTTGCAGTAGAAACATTGGTCTTACCTGTGGTCCCGAGGCTCAAGTTTGCTCGTGGGGTGTTGCTTAAGAGCTCTCTGCGGCGGCAGCAACCAGGAAGATGAATAATGTAATTTTTTAATTATGTTTCCAGAAATGTAAAGTTTTTTTTTCAGAGTTAACAGCAAACTTAGGAAGTATAGGATGATTGCTCAGTTAGTAAAGTACGTTCCATAGGGCAAGCTGGCCAGAGAACTTCCAGACCTGCCTGCATCAACCTTCTCACCTGAGATTAACAGAGTGCATCGACCCACCCATCAACGCATACACGTATACACACACACACGCGCACACACACAGACCCACCCACCCCCACACACACACACATTTGTGGGTTCCGGAGATCAAATTCTGGTCCTCATACTTGTAAGAAAAGCTTAAATTAAGCTATCTCATCAGATTTCTTCTCTATCTTTAATGAAATAAAGAGAATAGAAGCGTCAAGTGCTACATCTTGAAACACTTAAGACTCCCAAGTCCTAAAGGAACCTTGTAATTTTCTATTACATGAGTCATTGAATTATCTTCTATACTTATATCAATTTAATTTAGGTTATCTGTTGAATGTAAAAGAACTATTGTTCTAAATTGTGTGTTCATTTGACCTTGAACTGCTTCTCATGGAGATAACTAAAGTTGCTTCCTTACAGATCTATCATAACTAGAATTTATTATTCAGTCATGATTAATTATTATTTCAAACAACACTGAGCATAGCATTTGCACTTAAGAAGGCAATTATTACTTTCTAAGTTTAATTAACTGAATGTTTTTAATATTGAAGTCCTAACTACTCATGTGATAACATTATAGAAGGTGACCTTTGAAAAGTGGACCAGCCCCTCAGGAATAGGCCTGGTTTGCCTGTATAAAGGCATCAGTAAATATAGTACTTGTATATTTAATTCTCAGTAGACAATAAGAAATCAGCTAATTACAAAAAGTTACAGATGAATTTTAAGTCGAAGATAAACGACCTCATTCTTCTGAGATAGAGCTCAGAAGAGCTCCATTTGTGTCATTTGAAGATATGAGAGGGCACTCTTCCGCAACCATGATAACAGGCTGTTCTAGAACCTGGCACTATAAAGTCAGATGTCCAGGCCTCAAAATTCTGAGGAACTATTGATTTTCTGCCACTAGACTTTTGCATTATTTTATGGTAGCCAAAAGTGAGACACTACTTCTTTTTTCCACATCTCCCCAGATTCTGCTACCTTTCATAAAGCGGAGCTTATGAATATTGTTAAAAACGTTGACTATTTCATAGAAAGCATGGTAGTGCTTGAAACTTTTGTTGCAGAGAACAATTAGAATAGGGATGTGAGGGGAAACATGGCTCATTGGTTAGGTTAGCAGTTATGCAAAAATCATGATTTTTCTTTTTTTTTAAACCATTTTTCTCTGTCTGTGAAAAAAGAAACCTCACTCAACATCCTCTAAACAAAGAGTCTGAATTCAATGACAGGAAGCTTGATATTATCTAGGAAACCTTTTGAAACTACTTCTACTAAATAGCCTTCCTCTTGAAACTATGCTATAAATGTTGACAAGTTCTGAACATGTCCATTGTCATAGCTCCTGATGTGACCTTCAGAGTGGTAAATGTCTTAGAATAACAAACCAGAGCGTATCATTTCATTTGAGAAAATTTTCCTATGGATTTGGAGAATAACACAGAATCTTTTGTTATGGTCAATTCTTCAGTGCATCTCAACTTTTTCAAGGGATTTATTACTAGCACCGTGTTAGCATAGCTCATGGCACTTTACTTTGAATGCAGATAAAACCTCTTAAAGTACATTATTTACCTTAAAATATTTTAGGATATATATGTGACATTCGGCATATGATATATATTTGAAATTCTGATGCTGGATTTTGTCTTCTAGATGGAGAAACAACGTTGAAAAGTCTCATCAACATAGCTGCGAGAATATGACAAAGAAGTCCCAAAGACATGGTATTGGAAGCAGAATCTTCAGGAAGTGTCAACAATAAACAAACAAACAAACAAACAAACAAACAAACCACTCTACAGCTGAGTAAGGAATGCTGAGCACAGGAGGGAAAAGCAACCGTCTCCATGGAAGAACAAACCAATTGGTTATCCAAATCAACATGGCACTAATATACTTTCCAAACTTTAAGATAAAATGCCTATACCTCTCTGTGATTAAAGATAACAGTTCATAGTTGACTTAAAGATAACCTGTAGAAGATCTCAAGCACTTGGTGTCATTTACTTTTTGAAAAACAATTTGGGATTCATTAACTTTTTCACCTTAAAAAAAAAAGTCTTCTTTTTTTGTTGAAAAGCTTTCTTCCTTGATAGAAATGTAATTTTAGTTTATCTACATTGACATTTGAATTTGTATGCATTCATTAAACATTCAGATTGTATAAATAATGCGATCTGTACTTTAACAAAGGAAGCTTTCACGCATGAGCAACCGCTTCCCGAGGCATGATGACAGCAACTGAGAATTAGAAATCCCAAGCATTAAAAAAAATACTGCCTGAAAATGTCTTTACTAAAGGCAAGAACCAAATAGAATAATGTTTTAAACAATACTTGTTTTTAATAAATAAATAATTTCAATTAAATAGTATGATATTGTATTTTACACCCTTCTTGAGGAAAAGATAGTTCAACATTGTGGGTTTGGCTGAAATGTTCAATAGTATACAAAGCTACGGTATCTATACAATCAGTTATTCTGAGAACAACTTCATCTAGGCTCTGTAGAGACTCCGGTCTCTTACTGGCAGAGCTCTGCACTCCTCTTTGTATAATAATTTATGGTAGAGTTATTTGACCTTCCTTTTTTGCAGTTCATTTTGTCAGCATGCTTAATCTACTCTGTTTTTGACCAGGGATCATCTCTCACACACACATTTGACCCTAGACCCCAGGCATGCTGTCTAAACTCAGATATTAATTTGACACATAAAAACATAAATGTACATTTTCAACCACATTGTTGTTAGAGAAAACACAGTTCAGTGGTTTCTGGCTTTGACTTTGTCATTTGTTTGAATGTCTAAAAGTAACATGACACCTAACGCATGCTAAGAAAACAATCACACAGTGTTTTCTCTGTGAACTGGAATTAGATTTGCTTTCTCTGTGTTGCAATGTATTGGGGTGTTCAGCTGTTACCTGAAAGGGTAGTGATTCAAACTTACCTAGGGATTTGTAAAAGTGCCCTTTAAAGTCTTGCAAATTTTGAAAAAAAAAAGGGAAAGTAAAATACATTGTGTTCATAAGGAGAAAAATCAGGAGAGGTCAGGAGAAACAAATAGAAGAAAATGCAATAGGAATATATAAATCAATGGGTCACAAGGTTGAAAATTCGAAGGAAGAAAGAAGAATCAGGACATAGAAAGCAGTCTGATCTTGTTAATCTGCCAGAAAATGCAAGGAAGAATAAAAATTAAGGGATCATTAGCTAGATCACTGTGATCTATTTTATGTATTATGTTCCTGTGTTCCTGTATTCAAGACTAGTTAAATATATATATATATATAATTATAGATATATAAACACCTACAATATGTCATTTACTAGTTTTAAGATATAAGGAACATCAACTACAGAAGAGTAAAATTGTGTGCCTTCAGGATGTTTTCCCTGTATTTATTTATTTGAATATTTTTTGAAGAATTTTAAAATGTACAGATATGTGTTTTGCCTATATGCATGTATTGGTGCCATGTGACTGTCTTATGCTCGATGAGGTCACGAGAGGGAATAAGATCCTCTGAACTAGAGCTGTGGACTGCTGTAAACGGAACTTAGGCCTTCTGTGTGTGAGAACAACAAACGTTCTCAATGGCTGAGCTTCCTCAGCCCATCCTATTTTTGGATGATACATCATAATCTTAATAAATAATTAAATGAACTACTAAAAAAGATTACATTGAGGAGAATTAGGTGATAAAATAGGCTTGTGGTCATCGAATGTTATTGAGGTGGTTTTTAAATGGCAGAATGATGTTTTCTTAATGATCTACTATTATAATGTTTTATGACAATGTAGGCACTCCCCTTCTCTGTTGTTTAACACATTCTTTTCCCAGTTAAACCTAATCTAGCAGGTGTCAGACAAGCCTTGGAA
The DNA here is from genome assembly GCF_021556685.1 of Rattus norvegicus. Classification (NCBI taxonomy): domain Eukaryota; kingdom Metazoa; phylum Chordata; class Mammalia; order Rodentia; family Muridae; genus Rattus; species Rattus norvegicus. The sequence continues at coordinate 45,487,325 of NC_141540.1, forward strand.
GCTTTTCTTTAAGCAGAACATTTATTTCCGGTCTGGTTTCATATTCAAGCTCGTATAGTAATTAAACGGTATAACAAGGTATAACATGATTCTGCGTGTATACATGTGAGATGATAATGTATTATTGTGATCTTACTCAACATGTTGTCATTTTCTGTATTAGTCCACTGCTATTTAAATATTTCTGGAGAGGAAGAGAAACTTAACTTACTTAAACCTCTCTAGTATTTGATTTAGAAATCAATTTAATGAGATTTGAAGTTGTCATTCATTCCATCCATTCATGCTCCTTTTGCTGCCCCATTATTTGGGTAGATGTGACTCAAGCGTGGCCAGGAGGCCCTTGTTGACTGACTGAAGCACCAATGTTCATTGCCACAAAATAATAACACCTACCAGGAGGCAACAGATCAAACAATTTCTACCCTAAATGAAATACTTTTGACACTCTTGTTTATGAAGAAATTAATGATTTTAGCAGGAGCCGGAATAACATTGTTGACTTTTTGACAGTATGTATAGTATTACTGAAATACATAAATGTAAGAAGTCTGTTTTAATAAGGTCTTTTTAGAGGCATGAATGTGCTCTTTTGATAGGGAGAATAAAAATAAAAGATAATTAGGTTGGCTTCTATGAAAGAACTCACATTTCCACCCTGGGCTATAGTGAAGCATTCTGCTTCAGTGGCCCTGCTTGATTTATCAAAGAAAATTGCATTTATAATACTCCTAGAGCAAAGACGTGTGGAAGCTAATGTCATGACCTTAAGTAAGAATTCAAAATCGAATGAAAGCCTGTTTTAATGGGAAAATTTAAAGGAGATGCATTTTAATATCATTTAGTAAACCAAATGTGTAAGAAAATCGAAGCTTGGGATATGATGTTGGAGCCCTGGAAATATATAAATTATGTTGAGTTATCACCTTAAAATTGTCAGAGGACTTTTCAGTTTACTGACCTTTCAATGTTCTTGCCCCCATGGAAATAACCCTGTGTTTAAACTTCACATTTGGACCTAAGACAAGTCATAACTATGAGAAAAAAAAAAAACAACCAAAAAACCCAAAAAGCCCAAAAACCATTGCTACGTTTATGATGTATTCCTCTGTGACTGTGATAGACAAATTGCTTATAAGAAAAAAAAGTACACTCCATGTATCATCCATGTGATGGTTTGTCCTGACTTAGGAACAGAGCTATGCTCGGCTATTCAGTTCCAGCTGGTTTTGTTTTTTGTTTTTTGTTTTTTTTTTTTTTTTTTCCAACCGAGTTGCTATCTTGAGAAAACAATTCACAAATGATTGGATTCCTGCTCACAAATTCTTGTCCCATCTCCTGCCTGATGCTGTTTCCTCTTATGGTCTGTGTTCAAATAGGAAGCATGGTTTTAGGATTCATTTTAAATGCTTGTTTTCAGTACTCTTTAGGGGGTTATGATTGAATCTGGGTCCTAGTGACTAGTTTCGGAAAAGCCTCACTCGTCAACAAAATATAAAACTGTCTTTTAAAATGAGAGGTAATCTCCAGAATTTGAAGTTTGAATTTATCTTTAGGGGACTTGATAATTTGTTCTGGGAAAAGGAATGATACCCCCTACAATAAAAAGTAATAAAGAAAGAACAAGCAACGTTTGTAGCCCTTTGAGTTTTATAAAAGAAAAGTAAATATTTACCCTCCCTCCAAAGATGCCGAAAGCTGGAAATGTTCAATGGGTGAATTTTCTGTGTTTCTACAGATAGCAGCTGGGTCCAGTATTAGTAGACTCATCTTTAAAGATTACAAAGGGATATTTCATTTTACAGCGTTTGTTTAGAATATTCTGTAACTTTGTCTCTAATTTTGTCTCGTGAGATAAACTATCTGTAGTCTGATGTAATTTCCCTCAGTAGTGTGGGCACAGACACTGTAAACACAAAATGAATACAGCCTTGCCCTCTTTCCTTAAGCTAGCTGTGAGTAGATTTGGGCTCCACTCTGTCTCCTTAATTGAAATTATTCTGTAGTTTTATTAATGTATATGGAACATGAAACAATGCTTCAGTGTTTGGTTAGTAACCGCTTGACAATATAATTATCCTTGTGGAACCATTGAAAGAGCAGTGCCTTTGTAAGAAGGATCTAGTTTAACTCTGATGAAGTGTCAATGTGTGAGGTTAATATTGTCCACTTGACAATAGTTTGAATCACTTAGAGTATAAATCTATGAGCATGCTTATAAGGGAGTTTCTGAGATAGGTTAAATAACTTTGTATGACATCCTCCCATGAGTTGGGATACTAGGCTGAGTAAACATGAGAAAGCCAGCTAATCACTATTTTTTATTCTTCTTTGCCTCCTTAGAGCCAATGTCACATGACCAGCTGCCTCTTACTTCCGTTGCCATGATATCAATGCTCTTTAACTAGACTCTGAGTCAGTGAACCTTCCTCCTGTAAGTTATTTTTGTCATACTGGCCACAGCAATGAGAAAAATAACTGATATTATGTCTAATATTACTCTTCCTGGAAAGTGCTTGTATCCTAATCAGTTTTGTGGCATTAGGGGAAAGTTATTTGAAGAAGGTAACATGGTCAAGAGGTGATTGAAGCTCCTGTCATATCATGGGGACTTCCGCTAAGGAACAGTAAAATGTATCATACTCTGGGAGCTAGGAAAGAATACAAAGTGTTCAGTGGTTGGTCGATTACAGAAGACATTTTTAAAAATTGTTTGTGGAAGGTTATAGTGTTCGTGGTGGGGCATAAATCTAAAATTCAAGACTGTGGAGTGAGTAAAATTTAAATTTTGGGGGAAAAATGATGTCATTATTTTGGAATCCCAGCCAGTGATTTCTGAGCCTTTGCGAGCTGATCTCATTCTGGGCTTCTTTCCTTGGAGCAGTCTAAATATCAGGCTTGCACCTTAATGAACAGTTCCTCAGCATTTTGTTTGCTAAGCAGTTTTGCTTTTTCTGCTATTTTACCGAAACTTGGTATATCTGCTTAGCTATCATGGAAATCTTGAAGCTGTTAAAAAAAAAAGCACCCAGTTACACAGTGAGTTGTGAGCAAAATTTGTTATTAATATTGCAGTTGATTCTCTAATTGGAAGACTAACTGTGATTTTTATTTTATTCAGAAATTAGGTGCAGCGGTCCTTCTGAGAATAATTCTGAGACTGGAACCATAAGGAAGCATTTTATTAGTGCTCTAAAGGTGCATATCGCATTTATGATCTTTACTTCTACTACTTGTAACACTGCAGGGGTTTGGGATCTATCCTGTGCAGATACTGTAATCTTCAGGACTAGAACTTTGGTTTTATTTGTTCTGCTCTGCTCTTGACTTTTCCCCTTGCACTCAGCACATGGATAATAGGCATGCAGTTTATGCCTAATACACACTGGTGAAAGCTTAGAAAAGAGACTGGCTTCATTTTCTATAATATTTTTCTACCAACCCTTAGTGGTCAGAAACTGACAAGTCGTGCTTCTTTGTGTGTGTCTTGCATAATTACATCTTGGAAGGCATTGAGATGCATGTCTTATTTACTAGTAAATTCTGAGAAGTTTCTTACCATGTTATAAGTATCTTGAAAGGATTACTGAGCCTTCCTGCTAATTAATAGCTAAGGGTCAGAAGTGAGATATACACATTTGTTCCTTTCAAAGACACCCTGAGGTGATGTGTGATACATTCCCCGTGATGCTTGGGAATATTAAAAGTGGAATTAGCATGGATCTAATTAGCTAACACCTTAGTGGCCTGTGGCTTTTATGTAAAAACACTGGTGTACTCCCCAGACCCAAAAACTTCCCAATGCCTTTGCCAGAGCCTCCAGTTTGTCACAAAATAAATATGTGCTTTCCTTACCACAGGCTGGAGTCCCAGCCCTTTAAAGGAGATGATAAAGAAGGCACAAATGAAGACAAATACGATTTTTAAAATTCCTTAAGCTTGTCACAAACTGTGAATTTCACTTATATAACTAATTTCAGCTTTCTAACATTTCACTTTCTTCTGTAAATGGTAGATTGAATAGTTTATGAGTTGACATAAAAACCTTTCCAATTATGTGTTTAAAAATCTGTTTCCCCTCTTGTAGGTTACACATCCTGTGAGGACAGGTGAGATGGTGTGTTTTACAGCTCTGACTTTCCAGCATCTATGTGATTGCTGATAAACAGCAAATTTACACATACCCTGGTAAACAGCAAACACTTAATGAATATTCCCCGACTCCAGAGATGATGTGATATTTCCTTATTGACTTTCTCAAGTTTTTCAACCTGTGTGCAAGTGAATGACTTTATAGTTTGTTTCCCTTCAGAAATTTATCCTCTAAAATAAACTACCAGTAAACTATACTAAATTGTTATATTACATGGGCCATGACAGAGTCCTTGCTTGTATTATAAACATTAGTCCTTTTGTGTTTGGAAAAAGAGCAGGCTTTCACAAAAAAATCTGCACTCACTAAAAGTCTATTGTGTGTGGTGAAATTAGATGGTTCTTGCAAAGTAATTATGAAGAATGATGTTATTATTTTTCAACTGAAGCGCATGTGTAATGATATTAATAAGACATCAGCTAAGGAGTTAGGGACATGGCTCAGCAGTTAAGAGCACTGACTACTTTTTATGATTACTTGGGATAGACTCTCAGTCCTACATGGTACGCACAATTGAAGGTAGCCCAATTTCCAGGGATTTCAAAGCCCTTTTCTGGAGTCTGCAGACCCCCAATCCATATATGATGCGCAGACATATATACAGATAAAAACCCATATATAAAAAGTAATTTTTAAAAAGTCAGTTAAGACTCATTCAGCTGAGATGCTTATAGTTGGGTAGGAGATATGCAGAAAAGCAAAACAGGTGTATAAAAACCAACCAACCAAATGAACAACAAGAGACTATAAATCAAGAAGTGTAGAAAACATAGAACTAGGCTTCCCTATTATCAGAGAACAACATGATATGTCATGATTCAAAGATAAGAACACAGTTTGGTTTCTTTGGGTTCTTTGTCACGAGCCTTCCGTGTTAAACAACAAATGTTTCTAACAGGGTTTTAGATGGTACAAGGGCAGAAATCATGGCTCCTGAGGGAAGGTCGCCTTGGTTAACTTAAGTGTTCCAAAAGATGGGAGAAAGAACCTATACTCCAAAATCTTAATTTTTAGGGTTTATTACTAACTGCAAAATATGAATGTGGTATACCTGATGTTGCTGCTCTGGTCAATGGAGCCTTTAGTCCATATCTTCCTGCCTTTTCATTTATGGATGTGCGGCAGAAATGAGCTGCCGGAGAAGGTAGAAATATTCACACAACCAAAATGAATACAAGATAAACCATAGCTTGAAAAACAAGTAGTTTACCAGGATTCCGTTGTATGGAAATAATGGCTTAATGAAGCTTCAGAGTTGATGTATCCATTTTACTTCTCCTCAGTTCCAGAGCTAATTCTCCTCTGATCATTTGCTCTACGTCCAACCTTCTACTCTGGTATATATTAGTGAAACAATAGCTTCTTTATGAGGTCATTAAACAGGAAAATTTCACACTTTGATCATGTTCATCCTGATATTATCTTTCTCACAGCTCCTCTTTAATATTCCTCAACAAATTATTATCCTTATCTTTTTTTTTATAACATGTGGATTCCATGATGAGTTGTTTTATTGATATATCTTTTGGTTTTTGTTTGTTTGTTTGTTTTGTTTTGTTTTTTCTTTTTTAGACCAGTGGTGTTTGATTTTACCCTAGGGCTCTGGGCTATCTAGTCTCAGTTCTTTTCACTCAAGCAGTGCTGAGTATAGGTTCCATCCCATATAGTGAGCCTTCTGTCTGTCCAGACATTGCTTGACAACTCCCAGAAGTTTTGTGCTACCATTGTCCTAGTGTATCTTGTAGGCAGTTTTGAGACTGGGTTTGGTTCTACATTTCTGTTTTGGTGGACTGCAAATGTACCTCTTGCACTAAAAAAAACAGAAAACAGAGATGCTCTATGAACCAGCTCGACTTTTCCATGTTCAACGAGTTGTGTGAGTGTTACCTCTAACAGTGTGGCCATGCTGTTAGTTTACAGAGTAACTCACTGCCTTAGCAACAGCCTGGGTAGTTTGGGGGATTTCCATGGGACCTCCTTGGCCAATTGAATACTGTTGCCTGTGCCTTGGAATACTCACCTTTGAGGATTGGAGGTGAGGTGGCCCAGAGTCAACAACACAGACTTCAAGAGCAGGTGACAAACACTTTACCAAGTTCATCTGAACACTGCTCCCAGCTCCTTTAATTCCCTCCACCGCCACCCCAATTGATCCCAAGAAAGCATCTCTTCTAAACAGCAGTTCCGGATTGGCTGGCATTGTCTACAGCAGCAATCCTTGGTCTCTCAGGCCAAGGCAGTCCTCAGGTAGTTCCTGCAGGAGATGCTTTTGTAGCTGTGTGCCCCCCGCCCCAGCATTTACATAGAGGTAGCCCCACCTTTCCTGCTACAGAATACAACCCAGTCCTAGTACCAGAACCCTCATTTGTTGACAAAGGATGTCCAGTTGGAATTGGGTCTCCCCCATTATTAGGAGACCTTATTTGGATAGCTTTCATATATTTTAGGCAGTTTCCTCTGCATTAGGTTCCCATAACATCCTTCTAATGCCACTGAGTTCTAGCTCTCTCTCCTCATCCCCTCTCTTAACCCTGTCTTCACTTCAGCTTATCATCTGATCTTCACAGTTGTGTTGCCACACACACCCAGTCCACCCATAAAATACATTTTATTTCTTTCTCCCAGGAAGATCCATATTCCCCCATCCCTCCCTCTATACCAAACTTCTCTGGGTGTACAGATTATAGCCTGTTTATCATTTATTTAATGATTAGTATTCAGATAGAAGTGAAAATATACTATATGTATTTTCTGGGTCTGTGTTACTCCAATCGGGATACTTTCTCTAGTTCCATTCATTTTCCTGCAATGCTCATGATGTCATTTTTTAAAGGAACTGATTAAAACTCCAGCATGTAACTGTATTACACCTTGTAAATAATTTTTTTTTTTGGTTGAGGGGCAGTCAGATTGTTTCCAATTTCTGCTTAGTATTAATCAAGCATCAGTGGACAAGGTTGATCCAGTAACCTTGTGGTACAATGAAGTTTCTTTTAGGTATATGCTCAAGACTGGGATTGGAGAATCTTGAGGTAGAATCTTGAAAGATCCCCAACTTTTTGAGGAATTATCATGTTTATTTCCACAGTGGCTGTACAGTTTTACATGCTCACCAGCAATGAAGGAAATTTTCCCTTATTTCATATCCTCATCTGCATGAGCTGTCACTTGCATTATTGATCTTGGGCATTCTGACAGTTGTAAGAAGGAATTTAAAGAATTCTCTACAAAGGAATCTCAAACGGCCAAGAAACAGTTAAAGAACCTCTTTAGTCATAAGGGGAATGCAAATCAAAACAACCCGCCCTAAAATTTCACCTTACACACATCAGAATGGCTAAGATCAAAAACTCAGGTGATAGCACATGCTGGAAGGTATGGAGGAAGAAAAAGACTCTCCACTACTGGTTGGAGTGTAAACTGGTACAACCACTCTGGAAATCAATCTGGCAGTTCCTCAGAAATTTGGAAACAGTTCTACCTGAAGAGTCAGCTATACTACTTGTGGGAATATACCTAAAAGATGCTCCAACATAACACAAGAACACGTGCTCCACTATGCTCATGTGGAGCCTTATTTGTAATAGCTAGAAGCTAGTACACCTTAGATATTCCTTAACCCAAGAATGGATTAAAGAAATGTGGTTTCTTTGTGCAATGGAATACTATTCAGCAATTAAAAATGAGGATACCATGAATTCTACAGTCAAATGGATGGAACTATAAAATAGCCAAAAAAAAAGCAGAAGCAGAAGCAGAAGCAGAGGAAGAAGAAGGAGAAGAAGAAGAAGAAGAAGAAGAAGAAGAAGAAGAAGAAGAAGAAGAAGAAGAAGAAGAAGAAGAAGAAGAAGGGAAGGAAGAAAGAAAGAAAGAAAGAAAGAAAGAAAGAAAGAAAGGAGAAAGAAAGGAGAAAGAAAGAAAGAGTATAGCCTGAATAAGTTAATCCAGACTCAAAACTCAAAAGGGCATGAATGATATGCACTCACTGATAAGTGGGTATTAGCCAAAAAGTACAGAATACCCATTATACAACTCACAGACTTTATGAAGTTTAACAAGAAGGAAGGCCCACGTGAGAATGTCTCAATCCCATTTAGAAGGGGGAACACAGGAGATATTGGGAAGGAGAAATCTGGGTGGGAGAGGATAGGGGGAAGGGAACAGGTGGGGAGGATTACATATGGAGGGGAAGACAATAGAGAAGCTTAAAGGATCAGGAGAATGAATGCAAACCTACAGGTACAAGGGTTGGAGGGCAAAAGAAGCTCTAGAAAATCCCAGAGACATGGAAAGTGAGAGGCTCCAAGGACTCAATTGAGATGAATTTAGCCGAAATGCACAACAGCGGGGAGATAGAACCTGAAGAGACCACCTCCAGTATTTAAACAGGGCCCACAGTGGAGAAAAAGGTTCACCCACCTACCTTCAAAATTTTGACTTAGAATTGTTCATGTCTAAAGGAAATGCAGGGAGAGAGAGAGTCGGGGGAAAAAGAGAAAGAAGGAGAGAGAGAGAGAGAGAGAGAGAGAGAGAGAGAGAGAGAGAGAGAGAGAGAGAGAGAGAGAGAGAAATCTAGTGACAGAGTGATAGAGTGATAGTCCCAATTTGGGATTCATCCTACGGGCAGGCCCCAAACCCTGACTCTATTATTGATGCCATGTTGTGCTTGCAGACAGGAGCCTTGCATGACTGTCCTCTGAGAAACTCTACCAGCAGCTGACTGAGACAATCCAAATACTCACAGCCAACCATTGGATTGAGGTTGGGGACCTCTATGGATGAATTCTGGGCAGGATTGAAGGAACTGAAGGGAATGCCAACCCCATAGGAAGACCAACAGTAACAACTAACCTGGACCCCTAGGAGCACTCAGAGACTAAGCCACTAAGCAAAGAGCACATATAGGCTGTTCTGTGACCTCCAGGACACACGAAGGAGAGGACTGTGTTTTCTGGCTTCAGTGGGAGAAGATGTGCTTAGTCCTGTAGGAACTTGATACCCAGGGGAAGCAGGATGCTAGGGTGGGGGGTGAAGTGTGGGTGCTTGGGTGAAGGTGAGGGTGGATGGTGGGGAGGACACTCACAAAAGCAAAAGGGAGGGGGAGTGGGGTGAAGAACTCTGGGAAGGGGGATTGGGAAGAGAAGAGTATGGATTGTAAGTAAATATAATACTTTAATAAAAATATACAATTTTCATTGAAAAAAGATGGAATCTCAAATGTTTTGATTTGCATTTCCTGATAGCTAAGGACATTGAACATTTCTTTAAGTGTTTCTCAGTCATTCGAGATTCCTTTACTGAGAATTCTCTGCTTAAATCTGGACCCACTTTTCAGCTGGATTGTCTATTGTTGCTTTTTTTTATAACTACTTTCTTAAGTTCTTTATATATTTTGAATAGTAGCTTTGTATCAGATATGTAGTTGTTAAAAGCCTATTTTTTCCCATTCTGTAGGCTGCCTATTTGTTCAAATGTCTATTTCTGTGCAGATACTTTTCAGTTTCATGAGGTGCTTTTTATTAATTGTTGATCTTAGTGCCTAGGCTATCAGTATTTTCTCCACGATGTCTTCTTTTTTGCCATGGATTTTGAGGCTAGTCTGATCTTTCTCTTCTATCACGTTCAGTGCATCTGACTTTATATTGAGGTCTTTAATCCATTTGCAGTTGAGGATTATACATGGTGATAAGTGTGGAACATTTTTTATACATGTAGCCACCAGTTTTACTATCTAGATTTGTTGAATATGCTGTCTTTTTCGCAGTATGTATTTCTGGTTTCTTTATCAAAAATCAGATATCCATACATGAGGAGATTTATGACTGGCTCTTCAGTTTGATTCCACAGATGAAGTTGTCTATGTTTACACTAATACATGTGGTTTTATTAATATAGTTTTGAAATATAACTTGAAATTGGGAATGGTGAGACTTCCAGCATATCCTTTATTATTCAGGATTGTTTTAACTATCCTAGGGTTTTGTTTTTTCACATGAAGTTGAGAATTGTCCTTTCCAGTTTTGTGAAGAGTTGTACTGGAATTTTGATGAACATTCCATTGAATTTATAGGCTGCATTTTCCAGGACACCCATTCACACTATGTTGTTCCTATCAATCCATGAGCATGGGAGATCTTTCCATCTTCTGATACCATTTTCAATTTATTTCTTCAAAGACTTGAAGTTTTTTCATGAAAATCTTTTATTTACCTGGAAAAGTTACCAATACATATATTATTTGAGGCTACTGTGAAATATATTGTTTCTCTGATTTGTTTTTTCCAAGTTCATGTCTCAATTGTAAAGAAGGCTACTGACTTTTGTATCTTTCTGCTTTGCTGAAAGTGTTTATCAGGTGTGCCCCGGGGAATTGTTAAGAGTCACAACATATACTATTATATCTGCAAATAAAGATACTTTGACTTCTCTGTTTCTAATTTGTATATACTTGATCTTATTCATTTTCTTATAGATAAGACTTCAAGCAATAAATTGAATAGTTATGAAATGGGCAGCCATTTTGTGTTCTTGATTTTATAAGAATTGCTTTGAGTTTTCCCCACATAAGTTGAGGCTGGTATAGGCTTGCTGTAAACTGCATTTTGTATGTTGGGGGCACAGCCCTTAAATGCCTTAAACTTTCTATGACTTTTATTATGAAGGGATGTTGAATTTTTGTCAAAGTCCTTTTTTTGCACCTAAAGAGATGATGATGATGATGATGATGATGATGATGATGATGGTGGTGGTGGTGGTGGTGGTGGTGGTGGTGGTGGTGGTGGTGGAGGTGGTGGTGGTGGTGTGTGTGTATTCCTTCAGTTTGCTTATATGGTGGCTTACATTTAGATGAGTGGTCTCAGATGAAGGGACCCAGAGCTAGACATTGAGTGGAGGGAGAATCCCAGGGATACACAGCTCTAAATAGACTGTGTATTTCAAACTTAAGGAACTCAAGGAACCCTGAGGAGGCAGAAAGAGTATAGAGGCATAGAGGATGGAGAACACCAGAGAATAAGGTTCTTTGAATATGAGGACAGCTCCAAAGATCTCACAGAAAACAAAGCAGCAAGCACAGGGCTTAATCAGGTCTACACCAAGTTCTCTAAATATATATTATATCTTTTAGCTTAGTACTTTTATGGGTCTCCTTAGTGAGTGAGCAAGTGGTTCTTTGATTCTCATTCTGTTTTTCTTCTCTTGGGTTGCCTTGTCAAACCTTAATGATAAGGTTTCATTTTATCTTATTATATTTTATTCTGTCATGTTTGGTTGTTACCCCCCCCCCCCCCACTTTTTTTTCTGAGAGGCAGAAGGGGAGTGAATACAGTGGGAAGGAAAGAGGGAGGAACTGAGAGGGGTAGGGGAGAGGAAGCTGTAATCAGGATATGTTTTGAGAAAATAATCTATTTTCAATTAAATGAAAAAAACCATAGATACCATATATGAAGGGAAATACATCTGTGAGGTAAAATGTACTTAACCCGCTGTTAGAAAGGCCAGCACACACTACTTACTGTGTTGAGTGCTATATCATCAGATAAAAATAGTCCATTTACTTTCAGCTCTAGATAATTTTACCCGTGACAGTCACTGCTTACATTAGGTCACTCTCTTTCCTTCTCCCCAAATCCCATCTTACTTTAACATGGAGTTTTACTGTCTGACACTCCTTAGGACAACCTTTTCTTGATCTCTCTTCCTGCCACCATTAGTTGATTAAATATCCCTCTTGTCATCTTATTGTACTTTCTGATTGTCTCTATTGTCACATAATCCTGTGACGGAGGCTATTAGTGTCCCATTGTTGCTACAGTAGTGTAACACAGGTTTTGTGCTAAAATAGACTTAAAATAGCACAGTTATAGTTATTGTCATCAGCAGTTTGAGAGGATCTTGTTGTGGTGATGTTAACGTTGGTGAGAAACATTTTAACATTTCAGAGGGATAACCTGTATCCTGTTTTTTTTTTTCTTTTTCTCTTCAGTTTCTGTAGACTAATTCCTATCTGTTTATTGCTGTTTCTGATCTTTCAAAGCCATTGGGGGGAGTAGTCTGAACTTTTAAGCCATTATAATAACCATGATTCAATTCTTTTCCATGTTTAAGTATCTTCCAGTGCCATTTTATCCCCATCAATAATATAGGAGAATCTATTATGACATAATTATTACCTTTACTGTCTTTCTTAAATTTTTGTTATACAATTTAACATACAAAAATGTGTAGTGATTAGAACATAGATTTATTTGATAGTTGTATTTTTTGGTCTACTGGAAAATCATATATATATGGCAGAAATTGATTGAACACAAGTTGTTGTACTTGTTAAACAAGAACTCTCGGTCCCCAGCTCCGAAAAAAAAATGAAAAGAAAAAAAAACAACAACAAAAAAACAACAACAACAAAAAAACAAACCAAGAACTTTATGCTAGAAACTCAGCTGTATGAATAGTGATTATATATGCATATATATATATGCATAGTTTATAATATAGCATATGTAGCCAATTTATAATTGCTTTAACAAGTTAGTAAATATAAGTCATCAAGCTTTTATTATGATCTTTAAATTCAAAACTAGGAACAACCTTTGAATTTTACTCTCATATTTTTTGTAGTATAATTATACTTTAAAATAAATTATTTATTTATCATAAAGAGTTTGCTTCCTCCTATCACCAGTTTATGTTACATGAGAAAGTATTAGATACATCACACATACACACGTACACACACACACACACACACACACACACACACACACACGCACACACACACACACACACACAAGAATGACACAATTAAAATGCTCTGGCAATGGAAACTCACTGAATAAATCTTAATTCTTTATTTAACCTTCCTTGGGAAGTCCATTGTTTTTTGTATTATTTTAAGAATCACCTGACTATTCTCATCAATGCTTCAATGTTCACAATCAATTTTCTCTAAACAGAAGTAAGTTCCTTCATAACATAAATAATTTACAATACATTTTTTAGTTCTTGCTAATAGAATGCATAATGGTATGCTTGACTGTAAAGAAAACATATCTCTAAATAATCAAGATATGAAATCCAAATGTCATAAACATCTTAATATTGAGCTGATATCAGAAAGGTTATCAGAAGGTCACCCCCATATAAACAAATGTTTATGGAGACATTTTGAGCAAGGGTCACAAAACATAACCATCTCTATCAATGTGGGTTATGGAAAGCCAAGAATTGCATATTCGACTAGCTTTACTCGATGAATGTGTCTTAAGTCTATATTTTCCAATATCATCTCTTCAGTTGTAAACAATCATATGCATATGTGATCCCATATGCATATGTGGAGCAAAGCTATTTAAAATCAAAGGATTGCTACTTAAAGAGTCTTTTAATGAGAATTTTTAAAATTTACATTCTATTATTTAACAGTGGTATATTGATTTCAATAATATCCACCTCAGGGTTTGGGCAAGTCAAACTCAAAGAAGATATAAATATTCACAGGAACTTAGAGTGTTTAAAGGCATGGAATTGAAGTATCTGGGAAAAAAGTAACAAACAATGGATTATGATATCAGAGTTAGACAACATCCATCCTCTACACACTTTTGAGTGTTTATCTAGATTAGAGTCACCCAGGATGATCTAACATTTCCTGGAGCTGTAGTAGATCAGCTCCTTTTTCAGCTGTTAATGTCTAATAATGACTGAATTTTCTATTTCATCATGGGCTTTTTATAGAAAATTATTTTCCTACTTGTTTTTTTAAAATATATGTTATCATCAACAAATTATAACACAACAAAAAATTACACCAAATTCTATGCTGTTCTGAACACATGAAGTTCAGAATGAATGACTTTGCTCACTGTTATAATTTATCCTGGCTCTGGTACAGTTCCACATAGAGTGAAGGACCCCCAGAATAGGGAGACTCTCACTCAAGTCTCGGGATGACACGACCCCCCCAAGAACTCACACAAGACCATCCTTGCTGTAATCACATGAGGTTTATCGATTGGAACCAGTGCACTGGGGTCGAGACTTGTATCCCACGCAGGGGCAGTGGAGTTCGACCCCAGAGGCTGGGAGAAAGGGTATTTAAAGGGAGAAACCACAACCTGAGGGGGCAGGGATGACATCATTGGAAAGTGAAAAATCACAAGGAGTAGCTTCCTGTTTCTCAAGATTGTTCTCTAAGATTTTAATTTAACTTTATGGTCAGCTAGTTCCTGGGAGAAGCTTTCTGTTACCTTTACTAGGTCGGGAATCGCATATCTAAGGGCCTTATCTTAAGTCCTTTCATCTAGTTCCTGGGAGAGCAGGCTCAAGAGCTGTGACCTTTTACCTACTTTCAGGTAGAGGGCAGGGTCTGAAATTTGAGGTATTTAGGGCTTCTTAGGGGTGAGATAGCATTTTTAAACTTCTGACTTCTTAACTGCATTTTTTTTATTCTTTCAAGAGAAATGCAAATTGCTGACTATGGCAAAACTGCACCATTCTTTCTTTCTTCTTTATCACTTATTACTCGTATTATTTTGTAACAGATTTGGTGTTTAATTTTCACTTATTTCAGTACAGTCCTTGTGTGTACACGTGTATAATACATTTGGTTTCACTCATTTCCACTCTTTATTTTTTCCCCATCCTACCCTCATCAAGCTTCTCCCCTTCCTAAAACCCTCCCTCCAGCTTTCATGACTTTTTGCGATTCACTCAGTTTAACCAAGACCATCTATCTCTATGTGCACTAGATGTGGAGTTATTTGCTGGAGCATGGAAATCACATTAGCAGCTTCCCTACTGAAGCCGATGACTTGTTTTCTACCACCAATCTAAACCCAATAGATCCAAAGAAAAGCATAGGGCCACATGATCCTCTTCTATATCCAAGGCTGACTGTTGGCATGCCCACTCTTGCTCAGGCTCAGTACAGAGAACTTTAGCTGTTAGGAGTTCCTAATTGCAAGGGGCATGTGCTTTCCACAAGGTAGCATGTCACACCCTAGTGTCATGTTTTCTGACCCTTACATTCTTTCCGTCTTCTCTTCTGCTATGTTCTTGGAACCTCTGAAGGGTGATACAGATACTCCCTTTAGAACTCTATTCAGGAGCCACTTACTGTCACCATTTTAAACAGGCAAGAATCTCTGCATTTGCTAGCATTTATGGAGAAAGAAAGCTTCTCTAAGTAAAGATGAAAGCGACATTTGTGTATTGGCAGAAATGTAGTTACTTAGATGGCGTATGAAACCATGTCTTTAACAAAATTATGGTAATAAACCATAGTCCTGGGAATACCCACCCATGGGTATTTCAGTCAGTTTATAGGGCCCGACGTCAATTCTATCCTATGGAACAGGTCTCAGAACTACTCAGAAAGACATTGGTGCTTCTATAATAATCATGCCATTATTGTGCCATATTACTTCTTTCCTGGCAGGGAAGTGCCGTAGTGTGGAGGGCCAAAGATTTTGTAAGCTTATTATCACCTTCCAGAACTATGAAACCTGGCCAGCAGAGACGCTTCTAGTTCAAAACTAAGTTGATTTTTTTTTATATCCTACAATCAAGAAACATGGTGTCTTCAGCAGTAGGAGCTTACCACTTAGTTCTATTTGAATATTAAGAGTAATGATAATAACCTCTTGGGAAAGCCTGGTATTCAAGATTGAAGTCTACCATGTTCAGATAGCTCTTCTGAGCTTGGCACAAAATGGAGGACCCCTTTTTTTCTACCAGGGCTGCTTCTTCTCTGCTTGGCCTTATAAGGGTCCATGATTAGCCAAAGAATGATATGACACAGTCAAATTACATGTAAACACATGTTTTATTCTCCAGAAGTCCAGCATGCTGGGATCTCCCATTGCCAAGACAGAGACAACCAAGTGAGCTTGCAGGCCTGATTTAAAGAATATTAGGACAGTCCAGGGTAGGTGACCCTTATCTTACTCCATTTCTAGGGAGATTCTGTTACCTGGGCATGGGGACAGGACATTGTTGCTTAGGAAGTAGCAAGTCTGGAAACTGCTGTTGACCCATCGTCCTTGCTTTAGGCCTGGTGATGGGGCAGCTTTTGAGGCCTGGACTTGCCTGGCATTGACCAGTTCTTGGAAACAGAGATTTATGCCTACTCTCCTTAACTGTCAATTTGAAGTTAGTCACAGAATCAGCCTAGCCTTCTTTCTCAGCCTTATATATCCCTACACCCTCTACTTAAGGAAGATAACATAGTCCTTAGCATACCTACAAGTTCAACTCCCTGCATCCCCATAAGAACCTGTCTAGCAAGTACTAAGTACCTGGGATTCCTGGGATGCCTCTCTATGCAAACGAAGCATTCCAAGTACTATAAACTCTAATCAATGTTTTACTTTTAGCCTGAGAACTCCTTTCCATCCTCAAAGGTTCACATATAACTCTCTTCTACCTGAATAAAATGTAGGTGTACAAGCTATTTCACTGAAGATTATCTAAGAGAGCTGTAACACTAAAATCCTCAGAGGGATCCTGCAGACCCTACTCAATCAGGCCTCCAAGTCAACCTTCCAGCCTGGCCGGCAATAGCAGCTTCTGAACCCCCAAAGGGAGACAGTAGAAAGTGCCACCATGACAGCCTGTGTTCAAAACTTCATGCTACATATTCACAAGCAACATACTGGGCCGGAAAGGTATGAGTATGAAGCTGGAAGTAAAAATTTGAAGTTACAAATTCAATAGTGTAACATTATAACAAATAAATCTACCTATGAGTGGGCAAAACTGATACAAAACAAATATGCTCTCCATTCTGGAATGACTATAAGATATAACTGTGTGGCATAGGAGAGATTGGGAAGAACACAAACAAGAATGAGTTTATAAGAGAAATATGCATGCTAGCTATTATAAAATGTAAGACTAGTAATAATTTTTAATTTCCTTATACTGGAAGGTAAGAGCAGCCTAACATGCACACAAAGGTTAATGGTCATGCTATAAAAGAGAAACCTTAAACATTTTATCCAAGTATGCTTTATACAAAGTATATTTAGGATAATTAATCATTAATCCAATAATAGATGTCCCAGGAGATGATGAATAATTTCCTCCTGGTAGTTTTTGGGCACAATTAAGGTGATGATTTTAGAAAAATCCATCTTCCTGATGGAAATAATTAATCTCTTTGTGTTCTTAATTGTAATCATAAAATAAATAGCAGTTTATTTTTATAAGAGCTTTCTTTTTAGCAGGAAAGTGGCATGTGGTCAATTTTTGATTGATTATACAGAGTGGGCCCCAGATCACTCTATTTTTACAACTCAATTGACTCTTTGGGTGGATGCCCAGACATGCATAACTTAAAGTTAAAGCTAAAGTTCTTGATAAATTTTAGGATTAGTTCCTTTTATCCTATGTTACAAATCACAGGTAGAGTGTTAACAGTTTAATAGCCCTATTCGCCCTGTACTTATTATAAGTTTTGAAATGCACTTGGAGATTTGCACATTCATAGTTATACTTTGTTAGCAAGTGAAGAATAGACTTGAAAATATTAAGCCAATTGTTCAAATAGCCATGCTGTTTGAAAGATATTTAAATAGTAGATCTCTAATGGTAAAGTAGATTGTTTACTCCACCACTTTATTTTAAAATTCTTTTCATCAGTACAGTGGTGTAGGCCAGACAATGAGTCCACACTCTTGCTTTGTGAGTGCTGGGCTAGGTGAGCAAGAGTCTTGAGTAAGGAAATCTTCCATAGAGCTTTCCACTGGCTCTCCAAATTGTCTGATCTCTGTGACCAAACTCTACATTAAACCATGTATTTTCCCTCACGTCTAGTGGTTTTACCTCTCTGAGGAAGGAAGACCCTCATGACTGAGAAATCTATGTGTCAATAATCAATGTCAACTGTCTATTGCTACAATGTTCCTACAGTGTATCTTTAAAGAAACTTGGTTTGGGTTAAATTTCAAAGTAATCAATGTCCTGTCCTTGCTTTCCTTTGCTTAATGGTGAAACATTTCAAAAGCTAAGTTCTGTAAAGCTGATTGTATTGAGTTTTTAAATGTGGTGTATTAGAGCCACAGTGTGATGTAAATGCTTAACGTTGCATCATTGAGGTTGAAATACCAGCTTGTATACTCCCTCACTGTTGGCTGTGAATTCCATGTAAGTACTAATTTGCATGAAATCAATTCTAATCTTCACTATTGAGTGTTTTATGCATTGTTATTAATTAAGGTGATTGACTTATAATTACTCCATTTATTTACACCCCTACACAGATTATCCATTAGTAACAATTATCCTGCCGTTAATACTATAAGGAATGTATTAAATCCACATGTAAGTTGACGGTAAATTATTTAAAAATCTATACCACATTTCAGTATATCTGCTTTCTCTTCCATTTATTTACTTTCTTAGTTGTTTACTATCTAATTGGAAATATTTGGATTATCCATGCGTTGGATGATCCATAAAATTTAATCCATATAAATTCAACAACAGTCTTACTAGAATATAAAACTATTTGCAAAGAAACTATAAGACAAGTCTAATATGTTTTAGTTTTATTCTAAGTTTATGTTTCATAAATTTCCGTATTTGTGAAGAAATTGAGACATATAATTGTGAAGTAAACCTAAAAAATATACAACCCAGTAATTATAAAAGTAAAGGGGTCATTTACATAAAGGCAAGTAACATTTTCATTTTGTTGTTCTTTAATTTTTTAAAGCTTCTCACTATGGATAAACCAGTGTTTATGAGGAACTTGTGGCTTAATGAATATTAAGAGGTTTTCGACTTAGACTCAGTTACTTTAAATTTGAAAGAGCTAAGCCAATCATAAAGCAGACGATCAGGTAAGATGAACTCAAAGCTCTGGTCCTCTGACTCTACATCTGGAGGCCTTTTAAAACATACAATATTTACTTATTTATTTTGATATTATAGGGAGTAACTGGAATAATAGGAAGAGCAAATATTTTAAAGCTTTGTAATGGTCTTTTTGAACTAAGCATTTTTGATCCTAATTAAACACTGACTGGTGACCTTGATTCAGTCAATTATTCTTCCTAATCCACCTTTTATAAATTACAAATTTCTTGCACCATTTGTAATTTTATATTGAAAGTAAGCTAGCATTATTTTTAGAATGAGATCACTGCTTATCAGATTTTCACTTGGTGAACATTTTAATAAATATTTGGTGTTTTAATTAGTTCTCAAAACTTGAACTCCTAAAATCCTGTGTTCAAGGTAAATATTTAAACTATATATACAATATTAAAATGCAGTAGCTCTCAAATTTTAATGTGTACTCAGGATCACCTAATGTCATTTGGTATAGGTGTGGTAAGAATTTGACATTTTAAATTCACAGTAGATATTGATACGTTTGGGTCAAGGACCACATTCTGAAAAGTAATAGCATTGGGAAATATCTCAGCGAAAATTAAACACAAAGTATGGAATTTTTCACAAACTTCACATGCAAACCCAAAGTACCTGACTAGCCAGTTTTAAATGAAGCATATATTTAGAACATTTAAAAATGTATCAATAAGGCAGACAGATCTCTGTTCATGTAAAAGAAAAATTGAGGCTAACCTGGACTACATAGAGAGTTTCAAGACAGCCAGGACTACACACAAAGAGACCCTGTCTTCAAAATCCAAAACCCAGACAGATAGATAGATAGATAGATAGATAGATAGATAGATAGTTAAAATTTACCAAGACTCTACCATAGTTATCTTGTACTTTACGCCAAGTTTCTCTTAGCATAACTTCATACTTTAATATAATGTATGGCTCTAATAAACCAACATTAACAGTAACATTAACCAAGGCCCAAAGTTCTTAGATTTATAAAACTTTATTTTCATTTGACAGACGTGTGTGGTCTGTATGTGTGTGTATCATAGGTGTGCTTAGCAGAATTTTCTATTTTTTACTTAATATCATTTCTTTTCTCTTTTTGTTATTTATTTATTTACTGGTTCTAAGATTCTGTATTTGTGTTTCAGTATTTCCTTGAATTTAGTTTTATTATTATGATATGTATGGGTGGTGTGGTTAACAGATAGTTTCAGAGTCATCTTGCATTATCCTCTTTCCTGGTCTGTAGTTATTTCATTGGGGGACAGTATTTGGACAAAGATCTGAGAACAAGACAGGCTCATTACTGCCTAAGACTTTTTCTTTTTGATAAACTTCTCTGACAGAGTAAAGTGTATAAGTAAGTCTGAGGTTTGTGTCTAGTATGTTATTTTTTTTTGCTATTACATGAAATGGTTGACTATTCCTATATATGTACATATTCTGTTGGTAAGGCATTAATTAAAATTATGTTGTAAGATCCTTATCTGATGAAGTAATACAGTTGCATCTCAACCCTCATCTTAAAATGCTAATTTGAATGGGAATAAACACTCGGCCTGTAACTGTAACCTCTACCCATGAAAGCAGAGTTGGATAAAATCTAATTTGTTAGTATGAAAACTCTAAGCAGAGATGCTGCCTTCTGTGCTGTGACTTGACAGTTAGGAAAGTTATTGAAAAATTTGGTTTGTTGACTGACACATGAGTTGAAAGGTACTTACATAAGTTAGCAATGCTAGATCCAACTTAGTTTAATACAATGATAAGTATTCAAAGGTTATGGGAGAATGAGGTGATAGGATGAAGTTTTAATTTAAACCTTATCTAATCTAAAACAATTAATTAGGCACATTTTAAACTACTAATATGATAAATAAACAACAGAACTCAGTGGTTTCTCATTTCTATAGTTCAGAATTTTTCCAGAGAAGACATAATCACTGAGTTGGCCAACCAGGATGTAATAGGATGACTGGACCTCAAGGTGGTGGGATCAAATGATGGCACTAGATACCCCATAGTAATGGAGGTATGATTCGTATCACCATTAGCTTAGTCTAACTCAGTGCCATTAATGGTGTTGGCTACTTGATCATGGTGGTCTAAGAAGTAAACTTTGATAGTAAGTCTACTAAGTTGTTATTTTTTTTCTACCAAAACAGAAAGGCTACAGCCAAGGGAACAAAATGTAGCTTGCATTATAAAACTACAGCCATGTATACTCAGTTGGTTGCCAGATGTTATCCAGTTACACTTAGCTTTCTTAAATGTGAAGGAAGTTGAGCCTCTGAGAAAAAGGATCTGATATTTTACCAAAAGGATATGCTGTCAATCCTTTCTCTTCCTTTCTCAGAAGGGTGTTCAATTTACTAGGACAACTATGCACTGACGAAAGGAAAATAATCAAACTGTAAGGGATTGCTGGACTTTTACTCTGAGCTGACACTAATTATGTGAGATTCAAATGTCAGTGTAGTTCACAAGGCTTCGAGAGGTCAGACAATCAGTGCAGTCCATCATCTCGCAGTGAGCCCAGTGGGCCAATCCCTAACCTATCTTTTGTTTGTTTGTTTCTCCAGCTAATAACTGAAACAGACACCAGCAGTTTACAGCATCTTCATATTCATTGTTAAAGCTGATGCCAGTAAACTGGCTCTGCATAGAAAATCATTGTAAAAAAAAGAGAATATTATACTCCTGAGAAACTGCTGACAATATTCTGGACTGGAAAAACATAGGGGCTATGATTTCCCTCGTCTCCTTTTGCCTGGCCAGGTAACAAACACATCTTAAAGAATGACAGCTTAGTCAAGCAATGACGATAATTGTAGATTCTCTGGCATATGCAGCCCCAGTATGCCAGCAATAGAGCCCATCTTCTGCCATCCTGTAAACGGAATAAGAAAGCAGCTTTCTCCACATTAACTCAGAAAGCCCAAGAGAAGCACTTATATTTCAGATGGCACGAACATCCATAATTCCTCACTCTCTTTTCTCATGTTCATTTCTACTGTCTCATACGGCGCATCAGAGTTTGCAGGGATTTCAATAACCTCTTTGCCATAGACATCACATTTCTGTTTTTGCATGGCATTAATAGCACTGAGTAATTAACAAGTCATGACTTCTTCAGACTTATTGATAAAAAAAACATTGCTGTTATAAGATGAGAATAAATAAGACCAATTCCGGAGCCTTCTAGCTCAGTGAACTCCTTAGAAATTTAGAGATTTAGCAGTGTGGATCATGCTATGCTGTTAATTCTAAGGTGAAGGCTAGAATAAAACCTGCTGCTTCTGGCTCCTCTTAAAACTGAAAATGAGATGTGACTAAGGTGTCATAGTCGGTGTCTTTATTTGAATGTGTTACTTTGCCCTGTTTTACCGAATGCCCCAGAAAACTGATAGTTTTGAGTGGATTCTAGAAAAACAAGAACAGAAAGGTAAAGGTTTCCAAAGGGTCCAGGTGTTACACAAGATACTTTGTTCACCTAGAAATCTGTATGATTTCTCAGCATTAATGGTGCAGATACAAATACTGCTTGGTCAGTGGCAGATACAAATGCTACTTGGAATACTATTAGATTACTGCTTTGGCCCATAGGAATTTAGAACAAACCATAGCATTCTGTGCTCACAAGAATGAACAATGCCCCTAATTTGACCCTGAGTCTTCCTAGTAGCAGAACACCTAATCCCAGGCCATCTTTATGAATGATTACAAACCAAGCCCATAATACATGGCATTCTACAGCTCACTGTTAGGGATTAGTTATAATGCTATTCATGTTACTTTGACTCCAGAAATACCGTGGGGACCTACACATTGGTGCTGAGGGTCCCTGCCCCAAGTTGGCTTTGATTGGAAAATAAAGTTGCCAGTGGCCAATGGAAACAGCTGATTATTAAGGGAAGAGTCAACAGCCACCGAGTATATGACCATGCA
Organism: Rattus norvegicus; assembly: GCF_021556685.1. NCBI lineage: Eukaryota > Metazoa > Chordata > Mammalia > Rodentia > Muridae > Rattus > Rattus norvegicus. The sequence continues at coordinate 45,510,288 of NC_141540.1, forward strand.
CACCCTGATTTGCCACACATTGCTTGGAAGAGGTCCTCAACTCTGGTAGTCGTTCAGAACCACCAGCGAAGATTTTACTAAATATTGTGCCATAGTCCTTAACAGAGAGGCTGAGATGGAATCCACGTATTGGTTCATTGAAGATTCCTAAGTGATTGAAATATGATTATAGCACAATAGGATTAAAGGAAGCTAACGCTGGAAAAGTGAGATAGATAAAAGTGTAAAGGCAGAATGAACAGTAGACAGTTCAAGATCACTGATGATCACTGAGAGAAAAACATATGTGGTCTCTGTGTATCAGTAATGTCTGACGACAGTATTTGTTTTTCTCTATCACATAGCATTATCACTTGATGTTATCTAGGCACTTTCAATATTTTCCAATACGTTTGTATTTAAGTAGGACTTGTATCTCATCTCTGCAAAGAAATATCAAGGTAGTCAAGTAGGGGAATAAAATTTTTTCTAAACACTCATTTTCCCTCTTGGGCTGATGCCAGTTTAGAATAATATGTGACCCTGTTTATATCATCCTGAATCCATGTGAGACACTCTCTCTAACTTGCTCAAATTATATTGAAAGCTGTACAAAATGTAGTCATATGGAAACCTAATACTGTGGTGGAAGCTCCCGTGTGAGTGTGAGTGTGTGTGTGTGAGTGTGTGTGTGTGTGTGTGTGTGTGTGTGTGTGTGTGTGTTTGTGCACTAAGAGCCAGCCTCAGCTTTATCAGGGGTTCTGAGAAAGGGGTGTTTGGGATTATGGAAAGAAAAGACCTGAAGTCAATGAAGTGGGATTCAAGCTGATAGTATTGTGTTCTGCCCTAGACAGCTCTCCATAGATCTCCATATAGTTCAGCTCTTGCAGAGCAAAACCCAGTCTTTTACTTGCATGTGTTTTCAACCATTCACCCCAGGTTCCCATTTGATTATCCCATGAATCACCATTTTATGACCTTAGCCCCTTGCTTCTTAGAAAAGACAGCAAGTACATTTTTTAAAGCAATAAATTCAATGATGTGCTTGCCTTTGTGAGCAATAAGCTAGATGGATGGCTCTGAGGTCACCATTCCCAACCCACCTGAGCCTAAACCAGGCTTTCCTTGACCTCAGGAGTCTGCCTTCCTTTTTAGCACAAACAATAAACAGCTGAGTGGGTTCTTTTCTTGTGATCACCACTCCCTAAATCACATTTTCTCCTTCCTTAATATCTGATGACAAGCTGTCTCATAGCGCAGCTGCCTCTGTTCTTTTAGTTCCATGAAGCCTCTCTTATAATTCATATTGCATCCTTAAATAGTTGAGAAATTATACATTCTTTTTAAAATTTATTTATTTATTTATATTAGATATATTTCTTTACTTACATTTCAAATGTTATTCCCTTTCCCGGTTTCCTGTCCATAAGCTCCACCCCTCCTCCTCCTCCATATGGGTATTCCCCCCATCCATACCCCTCACTGCCCCCCCATATTCCCCTGCACTGGGAGTCCAACCTTGGCAGGACCAAGGACTTCCCCTTCCACTGGTGCCCCAACAAGACTATTCTCTGTTACATATGTAGTTGGAGCCCTGGGTCAGTCCATGTATTGTCTTTGGGTAGTGTTTTAGTCCCTGGAAGCTCTGGTTGGTTGGCATTGTTGTCCTTATGGGGTTGCAAGCTCCTTCAACTCTTTCAATCCTTCCTCTAATTCCCCCCAAGGGGGTCTTGTTCTCAGTTCAGTGGTTTGCTGCTAGCATTGACCTCTGTATTGGACATGATCTGGATGTGTCTCTCAGGAGAGATCTATATCCAGTCCCTTTCAGCATGCATTTTTTAACTTCATCAATCTTATCTGGCTTTGGTGGCTGTATATATATGGGCTACATGTGGGTCAGGCTCTGAATGGCCATTACTTTAGTCGCTGCTCTAAACTTTGCTTCCATATCCCCTCCTATGGATATTATTCCCCTTTTAAGAAGGAGTGGGAGCATCCACATTTTGGTCATCCTTCTTTTTGAGCTTCCTGTGGTCTATGGATTGCATCTTGGGTAGTTCCAGCTTTTGGGCTAATATCCACTTATCAATGAGTTCATACCAAGTGTGTTTTTCTGTGATTGGGTTACCTCACTCAGGATGATATTTTCTAGTTCATTCCATTTGCCTATGAATTTCATGAAGTCATTGATAGCTGAGTAGTACTCCATTGTGTATATGTACCACATTTTTTGAATTCATTCTTGAACTCCTGTTTTCATACTTCTTTCCCACAGTCTTAAGGGTTTTCCTGAAGGTCACAGTGCTTACCATTTCACTGAGGACATTAGGTACACCCTTGCCTCCCAGATATCAAGTCATTGACCAATGCATTGGCCAATGCAGTCATTGACCTTGGCAGGGAGAATATCCCCTGATAATTTTGGTATTGAGGACATTTCCCAAAGAAGGAACATTAATTAAATTATATGAATTATTATAAAAATAATCTTCATGCCTATCAAGATTCTACACTTGATGTCTTAGGATTTTACTGCTGTGAAGAGAGAGACACCATGACCAAGGTGAGTCTTATAAAAGACAACATTTTATTCGGGCTGGCTTACAGGTTCAGAGATTCAGTCCATTATCATCAAGGTGGGAGCATGACAGCATCCAGGCAGCTATGGTGCAGGAGGAGCTGAGAGTTCTACATCTTCTTCTGAAGGCTGCTAGTGGAAGACTCATTTATAGGCAGCTAGGGTGAATGTCTTAAGCTCATGCCCACAGTGACACACCTACTCCAACAAGGCCACACCTCCTAATACTGTCACTCCTTGAGACAAGCATATACAAACCACCACACTGGAGACCCAGGGAGACCCAGAGCCTACTAGCTCTGCTCCAGGGGTGGCAATTGTGGCACACCATCCCTATAGTATGGCCATGCAGGACTCAGAATCTCTCTCTCTCTCTCTCTCTCTCTCTCTCTCTCTCTCTCTCTCTCTTTCTCTCTCTTTCTCTCTTAGTGTGTGTGTGTGTGTGTGTGTGTGTGTGTGTGTGTGTGTGTGTGTGTGTAAGGTGGTTATGTTCATGTAAGAACAGTACCTCTGAAAGTCAGAAGAGGGCATGGATCCCCTGGAACTGGAGCTTAAGTCACCCTGCATGGATTCTGGGAATGCAAGCCAGATCCTCTTTAACAGCAGTATACATTATTAACCACTAAGTAATGCCTTTAGCCCTATTTCCTGTCTTTATATCTATAGATATTGCATCTCTTAACCATCACCAGAGAATTTTCTTTCGCCGTAGATTGTGACTAATGCAGAGACTCACAATTACCCTCTGTGTAAGAGCAGAAGAGACTGTGAAGTGCTCAGCTACTAAGAGTATATCTATGTCAACCAACTCACTGTAAATCTCAGAGATCATTCTAGAAGAGTAAACATGAAGACTGTAGGAGCCAAAGACAGTATGTACCTGCAGCTAGTATGTTCTGGAAATGGTGCTGCCATCGAACCCATGAATTTATAACGGCTAGGCTTTGTGTGATAGTTTGTACATGCTTGGCCCAGGGAGTGGCACTATTAGAAGAAGTGGCCTTGTTGGAGGAAGTGTGTCACTGTGGGGGTGGGCTTGGAGACCCTCCTCCTAGCTGCCTGGGGATGCTCATTCTGTTCCTGGCTTCCTTCCAGTGAAGATGTAGAACTCAGCCCCTCCTGCACCATGCTTGCCTGGATGCTGTGATGCTGCCATACTCCTGCCTCGATGATAATGGACTGAACCTCTGAACCTGGAAGCCAGCCCCATTTAATTGTTGTCCTTTCTAAAACTTACATTGGTCCTGGTGTCTGTTCACAGCAATAAGACCCTAACTAAGACACCTTGTTAATGGTTTTAAATAAGTGTTTGTTGCAGTTTTCCTCTTAATGCAACTAGATTCCAAATACTTGAGGATGGACTCATATTTATTTTACAAGCTTAAGGGCACAAGAACTGAGCAGTATGACACTATTTTAATCCTGTAAACTAATCAGGCTACCTCCCAGTCAGAATCTCCATTATACTTCCATTTAACTACTGATCTGGCTTTCTGGTTCCAGTTGTTTTTCTATGGTCTCGCCTCAACTCTCTCCATGGCTCATCTCTACTTTCCCTCTCTTCTTTCCTCTTCCTCTGGCTGGGAGTTTATCCAGCCTTATTCTCTTTCCCGCTCAGTCATCAATTTATCAGTTTTTTTACTGACCAATCAGAAAATAGTTTGGGAGCCATGTTTACATAAAATTGAGACAGGAAAGTCTCAGAATAAGGATTTCAACTAGATATGGGGCACAGAAACCAGTTTTTGAATAATACAAGGATAACATTTATATAATTCATAATAACATTATGCCTACAAAGACTACATGCATAAGGCCTTCGCAAGGCTAAGGCAACTCAAATCTTGTTATGTCACTATTGGCAGAGATGGTTATTGGGAGAGGGTTGTTGAGGTTTTCTTTTGGAATGTGCCACTGAGAGTCTATCCACAATTGTTCTACATCTATGTACACTTAGGCAGTAGTAAGTAGACTCAGTGCTCAGTGAGGAAAAAACAAGTGCACATGAAATTGGTGAGGAAAAAATGGTTGGGGAATAGCGATGGAATAAGAGGATAGTGGATGTGTGAAAGATTTGACAAATAAACAAAGGAAAAACAATAAAAATCCTACAATATATAAATACTTGAAGTTCTCAAGCAATATTGTATTTTAAATATTTTTCTTGGGTAATTTTTTCAAGAGAAGGCACCTTATTCATCTAATCTAAAATGATGGCTGGAAATTGAAAATTAATTTATTCTATTTTCTGAAAATTTTTTGTGTTGGGGTTGGTTTTGTGCTGCTATGTATTCAAATGCTAATTACTGGCCCTAGAGATCCAGTTGGCCTCTGATGATAAGATCCTCACAAACACCAAATGATACTATGTAAACCTTGCCCTCAAGTAATCCCTGATTGGTTAATAAAGATGTCTACAACCTGAGATGGTCAGAAGAGAAGAGGATGCAGCAAGATTTCCTAGACTTAGGATCAGACAGTAACCACAAGAAGAGAAGAGGAGGAGGAGGAAAAGGAGGAAGGAGGAAGTCACCCTGTGGCAGTATAGATCATGAGCACATGAACATGATGACTATCCTGTTGGAGTAGGAACAACCCAGGTAGAACATGGTAATTGATATCTCAGGAATCATTACAAGGAAATAGACAGAGTAGCCTAGAAGACTGATATCTGCTCAGGTCTATTGTTTTAAACTTATTATAAATCTAAAGATTTTTGTGTCTTTTATTTGGGAACTATATGGTCCAACTGAAGTAGTAACCCAAGTAGATATTTAAATGCAACAAGGAGGTGTAGCTAGCCCTCAGAACAATACTAATTCTAGAACAAATTGGCATGTCATGTTGGGTGATAAATGTAAAATAATACTTATTAATCTTATCACGGTGTAACGTTAAATAAATGAGATTCAAACTATTTACTAGGCTCCATGCAATTACCAGGGCATTACTCCATTCATAATCTTTAATGCTAGTTTGGCTACTTCCCCAAGTATGTTCCCTAAATACTTGCTGTTGGAAAGTCTCTGGGTTATTTCTGCTCCAGCAGTCTGATGTCCTGGGGAGGAATTTCACTCTGTTGCATGCTGCTGGTTCATCATGACTAATGGAGACTCTCTGTTCTCGCCATCTTCTTTTCCTCTCATTCTCTCTCTCTCTCCATCCATCCACCATCTATCTATCTATCTATCTATCTATCTATCTATCTATCTATCTATCTATCTATCTATCTATCTATCTATATCTTCTTTCCTTCTCCTCATGGTCTCCACATGTGACCTTCCACCCAGTAACTCAAACTCTACCTCTCTCCACCATTTTCCCCAGTAATCAGCTCTCCTCAGTTTTATTAAACAATATTTTCAAATTTGGGAGCAAGGATTACACAACAAAGGCTGGTGTGCATGAGTATTCATTCATCTTCGAACAATCAGAATTTGGGGTATAGAACTTAGCATTTAGATACAAACAGCTCCAGAACAACCCCCTACCTTTTTGTAGGCAATGTATTTTATAGTATAACTTGTTACATTTTTCATCGCTTAAATTTATTTGCAAATAAGAAATTAAATATTTATGCTCCTGAATATTCAGTTGCTTATGTCTTTTCTTTTTTAAGGAAGTTCTTATATTTATCTTCTCAACTCTGTATTTATGTATATTACTGGCAACTTTTGAACATATCCTCTATGGTGGTTTGAATATACTTAAGGGTGTGGCACTATTAGGAGGTCTGACATTATTAGAGTAGGTATGGGTTTGTTGGAAGATGTATCACTGTGGGTGAGCATTGAGACCCTCCTCCTAACCGTGTGGGAGCCAGTGTTATTCTAGCAGCCTTTCAGATGAAGATATAGAACTCTCAGCTCCTCCTGCACTATGCCTGCCTGGAAGCTGCAATACTCCTGCCTTGAGGATAATGTACTGAACTTCTAAACCTATAAGACCAGCCTCAGTTAAATGCTAAATGCTATTTGGAATATTTTGTTCCTAACTGATTTCCATATGTCTATAAAGAACTTCACAATGAATAACGTACTGGAATGAATTAATGTCAGATTAAAAGTTATTTTTAAAGGTTACTATACGCCAGTGCTCTTATAAGAGTTGACTTGGTCATGGTGTCTGCTCACCGCAGTAAAACCCTAACTAACACACTCTCAAATTCTAACCCCTTTTTGTTCCCGACCATCAATCTCAAACCCTGCCTAATCTCTGACCTAAACTGTAGTTAATATTCATGACATGATATCCTAAACATGCCTCCTATTTTAGTTTCCATGTTTTTGCCATTGCTGTCATTCTTCCCCTCTGACCTCACACCTGACCCCAACCACATTGTAATTACTTCCCTTATTTATAGATTTCTTTTAATTTATTTTCCACCATTCTCACTTGGTCATATTGTTCCTGAATTTACTCTGGTTTGGTCAGTATGTTATCACTACCATCTTTTTTGTCTATATACCCTTATTGACAGAGAAAACATTCTCAAGGACTATCTTTTTCCCTGATATACAATATGTTTCCAACATTTCTTGGGCGAATAAGTAATGGTAATGACTGAGTGCGCACTGGCATATAGTAACCTTTAAAAATAACTTTTAATCTGGGGGTTGGGGATTTAGCTCAGTGATAGAGCGCTTGCCTAGCGAGCGCAAGGCCCTGGGTTCGGTTCTCAGCTCTGGAAAAAAAAAGGACAAAATAACAAAAATAACTTTTAATCTGACATTAATTCATTCCAGTACGTTATTCATTGTGAAGTTCTTTATAGACATATGGAAATCAGTTAGGAACAAAATATTCCAAATAGCACAACACAGTTTTCATTAATCAAAGTCTCATCAGAAACACACACACACACACACACACACACACACACACGTACACACTCTACCAGGCAGCAGTTTTTGTAACTAATTGCATAAATGCATAAATCTTAAGGGGATTATTGATTTATTGTTACAGTCTCGTATGGTATGTTAGATACCTTTTTTTTTCTAGAGGAAATAATAAATCTTGGTGACTACATAATGCTTTGTAGAAGGAATTTTCTTCTAAAATTATTGTACCTAGTATTAAGATACAATTATCATCAAAATATTTAAGGAAATTAAGAAATGTCAGCAAAGGGATAAAGTGAAAAATTTGAGTTGGAAATGTCTGCATATCTTTAAAACCTATATCCCTTTGAAGTTAAGTCTACAAGTTACATATATCCCGAATCCTTTCAAATGAGAATGACTTAAGCTCGCAGTGAAGTGACACCTAGTTTGATAATGCATCGTATGCATGGTTCAAAGATGCTTCTTCCTCCCACGGATGCTTGCAGTTCAGAGGGTTCTCTGAGGAAGATAGTGATTAGCAAAGAGGCTTGTGATCTTAGATATGAAACAATATTTTCTTCACATGAAAAGAAAAGCTCACCGTGAAAAGGTTTCATACTAAAGCTCAAACTACCTTAAGGCAAGGAGACTTGAAATGGAAGAAAACAGGAAGGCAATATCCTATGTGTCAATATCATGCCTTAGTGTTGCAAAACCACTGAAGTAGGGATCAATATTTCTCATAAAATTGCTATCTTGCATATACTTTAAGGTATAAATTTTCCCTACAGTCAGAAATTTAGTTTCAATATATAATCTTGCATGTGAGTGCCATGTTCTGTGATCTAGTGTTCTTTGCAGCCATTATGATATATCATTGGTAACTTTGGGCATGAGAAAGCTTGAGGCAGTGGAAACTACACTAGAAATAAAGTATTTATGTCTAAATTTTAATTTTCACAATTGTTTTAAATCCTCCTTAAGTCATTAGATTGTTATTGGATCCTGCAATTATTATATCTTTATTAAATTGCCTAGGCTATTAACATACTTTTTCATTTATAAAATTAGACCAAAACGCTGCTTGGCATTTTCAAGGTGATAATATTTGCTGAAGCTTTTTAAAACTGGAGAATATTATAGGAATCTTGTTATTAGTCAGTAACTTTAAAGAATTTTTCCTTGAATAAATGTTTTATTTTATCTTTTATTTGAGTTGAAGAACTCAACTGGTTCCCTGGTACTACCCACAAAACTAAAATAAGTGCACAGCTATGCTGATATTAATGAAAGTGTTTAAATATATCAGAAATATGTTAAATAGGTATTGTAGACATAAACTTATCAATTTAGTAAATGTGAAAACCTTACGTTCTACTATTTGCTTTCTAAACTCAGGACTTGCCTGAAGGAAATTAATGTAATATAGAAGATTTTCTCAGTTGTCCTCATCTTTGATACTGTAAGTAGAAATATTACAAACCAAATATCATCTCCTTTGATTCTGTTTCTCCACCCCTTCCTCAACAGGAGTGTGATATTAAGTTAAAAGAGAGTAGAGACAATATGGACTAGTTGGCTTGAGAAAAAGAAAAGGACAAATGAGTCTATTACAGCTCACAGAGAATAGTTAATGCCAAGTGACGTTTTTGGTACAGGAAGATTGAGAGTTCCTTAGTGCAGGGAAAGCATGTGCAATGAAAGAGAAGTTTCCGACTATTACAGTAAAGAAGGAGCCTTCCTCAGATAGGAAACTAGGTGAGGCAGGAATTGATTTCAGTGGCCTGTGGCCCAGTTCTTAACTGTGATTGACAGGACAATTTAGATTTTTACATAGATAGGATCCCAGAAATACAGAATAGATAAAGAAGTTTGATTACATTGTTCTTTTGGTTAAGTTGGGGAATGCTCTTTGTATCATTTTCTCTACATTATTTTTTATTTTTCAAAACAAGATTGCAATTACAGCCAGTTCTCTGGTCATGTACTCAAATTCTTCTTTTGGTTAATGGACACAGACTATTTAACTGTAAGCTGTCAGACAGTCAGTTATTATATCATTATTTACAGTAATTAGCTGATGAGTGGAGAATGTGCTGAAATGAAAAACAGGGAAATAGTTTTCTGTCCTGAACTATGGATTGCTTTTCATGTAAGTTATATAAAATTTTCCGAGTATATGATCAATACAATTTGCAATTAGGAATTTTAATAGTTCTGTTGTTTTTACGTTGAAATGTACTAGGTTAAATGGATAATCTCTGAAAGTTGGACTTGGACAGTTTTGAAGTACTTGTTATGACTAACATTCTATAGTTAAGCTGTGATTTATATTCACTAAGCTCTTTACCTAGTTCTACATATATCGTTCATTTGTTGACAAACTGGTCATTAATTTTTGTCATAGTATTTTCTTCCTGATTTAATATAGGCATTATGGAAGTCAATATGTAGATTTCCTCAAAACCTAAAAATAGGACTACCTTAGTTGTACCAGTCTTGGGCAGAGATGTTTGTATATTTGTGTTCATTGCTGTCCCCTTAGCAATAGCTAAGTAATGGAATTAGCCTAGATGATGTGCACAACAGTTTAGTGGATAAGAAAAATGCACCATATATCTATGTATGCATATGTCTATATCTACATCTATATATAGATAGATAGATACGGTGAAATCTTATTCAGTAGAAAGAGAAATGAAAATTTCAGAAAATGAATAGAACTGTAGAGTATAATATTAGACAACACAACGTCAATACAGAAACATATAACTCATATATCCTTTCCTATGATGCTTTTAGCCCAAAATACATACATACATGCACACATATATACATATATACATACACACATTTAAATAGGAATAAATAATGTGAGTAAAACCTAAAATGTTTGAAATGAGCCTATGAGAGTGCAAAAACAGTTAAGATCAAGGCTTGTGGGAGGCAGTAGGCTACATCGGACTTAAAGAGGACAAGAGACTCGTGGTATGAGGTATGGCAAGAGTTCACTATTGAGATCAGGGAGAGAGGATGGAGAAAAGAAGGGAGAATCTACTAGAACACCCTGTTCACAATGTCAAAATGATATTCAGTACCCTTGCATACTAATAGTAATTTTGCTGTAATCTCATCTTATTTTCTTACATTTCTTAACTAATTATCAACTATAATATATTTATGGCTTTCAAATATTGCTCAGTAATACAAACCACCAACTTCATGTCACTTGGGGCTGCTAATAGCTCCTTGACTTGGTCCCACTTACAACTGGCCCTCTTAAGCTCTTAAACTACGTTCATACATACATACATACATACATACATACATACATACATGCATATATGTGTGCACACATGTGTATATACACGTATTTCCCATAAAATATAACTTCTCTAATATCCTCATTTTGCATATTAAGATTTTTCTAAAGCTACAGAACTTAAGATATAACAAGTTTTCAAAAAAAGTACTTGGCAATCTTTAGAAACAGTTTTCATATAATACTGTGACACCTAATTTAAAGTTACATAGTATTTTATGCTTTCAAACATATCTTCTTTCTAAGAATCCTATAGGAATAAGTATAGTGCTTGATCAAAATACTTTGATTTTAAAGAGTATTTTTTCCAGCACAAAAGAAGCTCACTGAACAAAAAATAGACCAAAGCATATTAGGGAAACTGGGGATAGATTTCAACAGTTGTACATCCAACATAGAATTTAAAGAGCATTAGCATGTGATTTGAATCCAATCCTCTGTCCCAGTGAAATAATGCCTGCATGACTTTTTCCAGCGGATATGGAGAGAATTTACCCAAGCACACGGTCATCTGATCCCGCTCAGCTCAGTTTTGGCATCTTGCTGTCTAATGTGAAGTTTTCTATGAGACTCAAACTTCAACTTCTTTTTAACTGGGGACGTATCTCCACAAACTTCTTCATAGTTTCTTCAGTCAGTTAGTAACTTCAATTATCAGTAGTTAAAAATGAATTTTGTCATGGAGCTCAAGTCGTATTAACACACAGGTTTTGCTTTCATTGGTTGTCTGTATCTACGGCACCCTGGGTTTAAAAAAAAATTGTCAAACTAAGAACCAATGTAATTGTTGTCTTGCAAGACAGGCGCAGGCTTGCATTGTTCTGATTTTCCTATCGATAGCTACCTTCTGAATAAACAACATCCCAGAATAGCAGAAGACAGTCAAAATAAGGTGTTTAATGAGATAATTTATTAATTATTATAATTGGATCAGGAATCAGGCAAACTGCAACTTGGTCGTCAAATATGCCTGACTTGTGTATAGAAAGCTTTTTTCGTCCTGGTCATGCACATTCATTTTCATTGGCGGTGGCTGTTCTGTACAGTTCTGGAGGTTTGTAGTCGTGACACAGCTTGTGTGGTCTACAAAGCCTAAAATGTTTACTATCTCATTATTGACATAAACCATTTGCTACAACTAGTGAATTCACTTACAAAACATGCAATTTTACCAATCAACAACCCTTTAACAGCATGCTGGGTACTACAAAGACAAATTTAGGAGTTCTACAAAGTAAATTTTCTCTACAAACAATGAAGCGTTAATAACCATAATGAACATAGCCTAATAATTTTAATAAACTAACTTTGATTAGTCCTACAGAATGACATTTTATCCCCCAACAAAAAAAATTAGTGATGCATAGAGACAGAAAACCAATAAATTGCATGAAGAAAATGTGGATGCAAATGCTAGGCATATTAAGTAAGGAAAAAACAGATTCTCATAGTGAGGGTTGCATTTTATGTTGGTTCCTCTGAGGTAGGAATACAATATTAATTGTGAATAACTTCTTTTGTGGAACAATGGAAAACACCACTGTTGGCAAAATTATTAGGCCAGAGAATATTGACTAACAGATGTCATTACGCAGACTTTTATTCAAAGTTTCAATCATTTTTACAGTCTCTTCCGGCAGACCACTGCAGGGTCAGAGACCTCTGCAGGTTATGGGACTGAGTTGAAACTGTACAGCCATACAGCTTCTCCCTCATCTAATACTTCATCCTCTCCTCTCCCTTCACAGAAATAATCCTAAGAGCATTCCCAATAATATCCTGCATCATGATTTCTATCTCAGAACTGCTCTCTAGTGCACTCAACTTGTAGAAGTTGTATAAGAAACAATCCGAGAAAAGATTCTACTCTGATAAGATTTGAAATCTGGACAGCCTGCTGATTACCCAGGATCAAGATGCTATTATATAAGCTGCTTGGGATACCTGGATAGTGTTTGGCATGAAATGCTGCAGTGTACTTGTTAAAACATTCACTGCTAGAGAATCGTGTTGGCAGGGTTCGTGTGTGTGTGTGTGTGTGTGTGTGTGTGTGTGTGTGTGTGTGTGTGTGTGTGAATGAATTCACTTCCTGGCGTGATACACCATCAACTTAGAGGAAGGATTGAAGCAATGATAATTACAGTGTGAACTTTAGGAACTCTTGTTGACTCCGAGGACTTTGCAATAAAATTAGGAATGGCACAGGGTGACTAATTGGTGATTCACAGTGCAGTGTGAATGTCAGAGGACAAACCTATTAATGACTCCAGAGTACAGAGAAATCTGGGGTCACCTTTTGAAAGTAAAACTAGCTAAATTCCAAAGTGGTTATGTTACAGTAAAAACACAAGTGCTGCAGAATCAGTTTCTACGAGTACCCTGTTCCACTCTCACTAGTTCCTGCTCCAGCGGGCCATTGGAACTAGCTCTATTTTATCTCAACAGCTCCATACTGCCCCCAAGTACTTTCTGAACCAAGCATGCCACTGCCACACAGACTTGCCGCTCTTAAAGTGGACTCTGTTCACATTTCCAGCATCCACCCCCTGGTCCCAGCGAATCTCTGTCGCTGTTCTGTTTACATTCTCAATATCTAATAATCATGGTATAAACTCTCAACAACCCATAAAAATCAAGACTCAACAAACTACAACTCAACTATCAGATTTCTATGTTAAATTCTCAATCCACAACACATCCACATGATAAACTTACAGCCAATTGATAAGGATATAAACCGCCCATCTAGATAAGATAAATTTGCCTACAGAAATCCACTTCAACTACCTTGGCAATTCAAGACCACCTGGATCTGGGTCATCTTTCTCTGTCTCCATCTTGATTCTCCTTCCTTCTCCTCTCCTGCCCTAAAAAATTTGTCGCTGCCTTATTATTTTATCATGGTCTTGACCTAACTGGTGCCAGCCCTCACCTGCATATTGACATTAATCTACATGGTTACATCTTTAGACTCCTTTAGGCCTCAAATTGCTTGATTCTCAGAGGTTATAAAAATGGCCCAATTCTGGTTCTAGAAAGATGGCTCAGCCCTTAAGAGTATAGCTGTTCTTCCAGAGGACCGAGGTTCTTTCCTAGCACCCACATGGAAATTCAAACCAATCTATAACTCCAGGTTCAGGAGACCTGCCATTCTTACACAGATATACATGAAGGCAAAACACCAACACATAAAATGAAAATAAGTAAATCATAAGAATATGGCCCAATTATTTTTCATTGTTGTTGGTTTTGTTTTTGTAGACAGGGTTTCTCTGTTATATCCTTGGCTACCCTGGAAATTGATTTGTAGACCAGGCTGGTCTCAAACTGACAGAGCTCCACCTGCCTTTTGTGTGCGTGCGTGTGTGTGTGTGTGTGTGTGTGTGTGTGTGTGTGTTATAAATACAATTTCCCTTTTGATACAATTGTTGCAGAACATAGAGATAGCCTTCTAAAGTATTACCAATTAATTAACAAATGCAGCATGATACTAATAAAAGATTGAGTTCTTAGTGATTTATATTAAAGACATATAGCAGGGTAGAGAGTAGATCACTACTGCTGTGTTCAAAATAACATTTATTTCATGAGAAATATACAATACTTCATGATGAGGAAGGGTCTATTATTGCATAATTTTAGGATTCCTTTTGTGACTTAAAAGTACAAAATAATGTATGTTATAAACAGAGTATAAGTTAAGCATTAATAGTGAGACCTGAGCAATATGCTTGTAGGTGAATTTGGTATTTTTACTTGCATTTTTGTCTATTTTCCAAAGCATTTTCAATATTGTGATAAAAAGTGACAGGAGAGACAATGTTGAAATTGATGTGTATAGAACTATTATAAACCATTATGAATGGATATTATGTTATTATTTATTGGTTAGACAGTATAGGATGGTGAATTTGTCCTCAGAAACCTCTGGGAGTTTTTTCTTTTCCCTTTATTTATATTTTTATAACTTTATTATATCAACTTTAATAACATTATTTGATTACATTGATACTGGAAATTATTTTCTTGAATTTAGCATCATTTCTGACAGTTTCACACATATAATGCAATATGATCATATCCTCCCATGTTGATGATTTTATTCTTCTTCCACTTCAGCTAGATCTCATTTCCACAACTAGTTCTGCTTTAATTTTCGCGTCCTATTTTTATTTTTGACCCACTTACTTTGATTAGAGATCTGTCAGATGTCATCAACTCCTATGAACAGGCAGGTTCAGCAGAAACTTTTGTAATAGGGAAATCAAACATCAAGAATAAGCACCAGCAGGGCTAGGTGACACAAATGAAAGCCAATTAACCCAAATTCCTGTGTCACCTATGTCCCAGTTCCTGGTCTAGGTAAAGTATTCAAATACAAGAATTGGAAGTTTTTTGATGGAAACATAAGTGGATTTCTTTAATATTAGATCAGAAAGAATTCCTTAGTTGTAAACATTTAAAATCTGTATAAACCGACACTTTAACTTTTCAGTTTAAGAATGTTTGTCATAAGATGATCAACAATGCTGGAAACTGCAACAACTGAGAACATGTTGGCAGCATATAATGGATGACGGATTATTATTGGGACTACAGAAAGCTTAGAAATCAAGAGAAAGAGGAGCTCAAGGGCTAACAGCCCCCATTTTGCTTATAGAGGACCCAAGTTCATTTCCTAGCACCCACATGGCAGCCCACAACTGCTTGTAACTTCAGTTCCAGGGGATTTTGCACCCTTTTACGGCCTCCACAGGCATCTCTGTACACATGGTGTACACACTCTTAGATGCACAAACGCATAAAGTAAAATAGATAAACCTTTTAAAAACTAGTTGGAAGAGACATCAGTCAAGAAAATATGGGAGGAGGATATATGAAGGGTTGAGGTTCAAAGTTGAACAGATCCAGCAGTAGAAATGGAGATAGATGGCTTAGAGAAAATGGGAAGCTAAATACAATGTGAAACATTACATATTGAGAACCTGGGGACGTTTGTATTGTGGCTGGAGGAAAAGTAGCTTTGTCCAATCGGGCTTGGAAACATAAGAGT
This sequence comes from Rattus norvegicus, assembly GCF_021556685.1. Taxonomy (NCBI): domain Eukaryota; kingdom Metazoa; phylum Chordata; class Mammalia; order Rodentia; family Muridae; genus Rattus; species Rattus norvegicus. The sequence goes on from NC_141540.1 coordinate 45,526,046, forward strand.
TTGACCCTCCATACTCCCTACACACTATTTTCTAACTATACCACAAATAAACTTGTACAAGTGAACTTTGAAGAAACAACAGCATGTCTAGATGATATTATTTTAACAGTAAAAATTGGATATCAAATACTTAACCAATATCAGAATTGCAGATACAATGTTGAATAGAACAATAAATAAGTGTATATATGACTTCCTCCACGTATATTAATGTTAAGAATAGAAAGTGTGCGTTTGTGTGTGCCTGTGCATGTGCATGTGTGCATGTTCATGCATGTATGCATGCATGCGTGTGTGTGTGTGTGTGTGTGTGTGTGTGTGTGTGTGTGTGTGTGTGTGTGTATGGAAAAAAATTGGAAGATTTTCAAGTATACTGATAACCATTCAAAGAAATTAAACTTAGGCACAGTTTTGGATACAGGCTTTTTTTTTTCTTATAGTATCCGAGATTTATTTTATCAACAAATATTTTGTGAATGCTATTTAACTGAAATTATCCTATAGGATGACAAATTCTGTAGAAAACTTGTCACTTTTTTTCATCATAGAATGACATAGTTATTTTATGTACTTTATCTAGTCCTTCCTAGAACACACACACAGACACACCCCACAACTATGCTCTCTATACTCATTAAAAAAAGAGAAACAAACAAGCAACTGTAAAATAGGCTTAATTACTATCACACAGTTTTGGTTAGCTAATATATCAGTGAGACTTCTTCTAATCTGTCACCTGAGAGGGTGACAGATTTATTTTGAAACGTTGGAGGTCTCAGCCCATGCTCAAATGTCTCCATTTCTTGTCCTCCAGTGGATCACATGGTGGCACCTGCAAAACAAGGAGAGCCTACAACATGGCTAATGTCTTAAAAGTTCCCATTGTATGGACCAAAGCTTTAGCACATGGTTTTGCAAAACATTAAAGGATAAAAATTATGAGAATTAATAACAAATTGGGGCATGGGTTTGGAGAGTTAAAGGACTCTATAAACTGAGTTATTTTTTGTTTTCTAGTTCTTTGGCTGCATGGTCAATTTATATATATTCACACTGTCACATATACAGAACAATCAGTTAAGCATATATGGATTTGCCTCCTTTGTATTACATTACAAAAAACTACATAATTTTTTTTAAAATAATCATTTTAGCTTCAAATTATTTTTTTATGAGTTTTTTCTTGCATGGCTGGCTGAATTTTCTAATGAAGGCATTATAAGAAAAAAAATCATTGTGTTTTCAGGGTCGAGATCTAGTATGCAGACTTGGGAAATTGTATTTTGAAGATCTTTTCTCCCTGTTGCCAATTCTGTCCTGTGGCTGTAAATTGAAGTCCCCAGTCCCCTGCAGGCTGTCAGTGAAGAGTTAGTTTTCCAGACTCCCTGTCTTCTCTTCCTTGTTTGATAGTCCTTGCATCTGAAAGCTATCCAAAGCACGTGCAATGCTCTCCTAGCCTAAGAATCTCTTATATTCTTTTCTGCAGATGGCTGGAAAATTCCTTCAGTTTTAAAGTGCTCCTGTAATTAGCTCAGATTTGGTTGGACAATCTCTGCATGAAATATTAAGTGTTGCATATCACCTATCTGATAAGAGGAGAAGAATCCTTTAAATTCACAGTCCTATATACAGGACATCAGAGGGCACAAAATCTTGGTGGGCATCTTGACCCTCATCACCTCCCATCACCCTCTCCCCCACAAAAACAAACAAAGCAAGTTGTAATAGATAAGGTTGATTCTTTATGTACAAATCTTCATCTTTCACTTGGCCTTTCATTCTTTCAGGTTAGCCTCTCTAAGGATGAATATCTCTCAAGTTTTGAAGGCAATTTTGAGAATAAAAACGAGTTTGTATCTAAAACATTAAATTCGACACGCATGTGGGCTAATTATGGTTTGTGTGAATGATTTCAGGGAATGGGCCTTCTTATAAAGCTCTGTGATTTGACGACTCTAAAAACATCTTATCCCTCAGTTGATTTAAAAGTCAGTTATCGAGAGAGTTAGTTATTGGGGTTTTGCGATGTAAAAGGCGAGTCTCTGCTCGCTGGTATGTCCTCTTGAGCTATGGAGCTCAACTCTTGACATTTAAATCCCAGTTCTGTTGTTTTCTACTGGATTGGCCAGGGACTAGTACCTTTTCAAGGATTTTCACACAATGACATTAGAACAATGCTTTGTTTTCTAAATAGCCACAGAATGCGTTTAAGGAATGTAGAAGGGTAGGTGAAATGGCTCAGTAGGCAAACGTTCCTGAGGACAAGTCTGGTGACTTGAGCTTGATCCTCCGAATCCACATCTGGGATCGTTCATTTATTTATTCTTCACAATTTGTCTTCAACACACACACACACACACACACACACACACACACACACACACACACACACACACACACACCTGGAGTAATGTAATTTAAAATATGAAAAAAAGAATGTACCAGGGGTTGGGGATTTAGCTCAGTGGTAGAGCGCTTGCCTAGCAAGCGCAAGGCCCTGGGTTCGGTCCCCAGCTACGAAAAAAAGAAAAAAAAAAAAAGAATGTACCAAGCTTATGTTATAAGCACCCAGTGACTTTTAGCACTCTAATCTATTAGTCCTTTGCAAAAAAAAAAAAATTAAAACGGAATAGAAGTTAACATTTTGAAACCTGATTTATACCAGTGAAACATTCATCATACGTGACATATCCAACGCTAATAATAAGCCATTTATTCATTCTTATATTCACTTATTAAAGATGTCATCGGTAAGTTTTGATTTATCTGTTTGACTAAAAATCTCTTTCCTTCTCCATTTCTTCAAAGACTTTGCATCTTCCCAGTTGCTGTTGCTGTGTCTAAGGTAAATCCAGCCAGCATTGGGTTTTGTACTTTTGTTTCCATGCCTTCTGGCATTTGTTTTTATTGATGCTGTATATTGTATTGAGACCTGACAGGCTGTTCTTTGCTGTCTTTCTCATTAAAAAAAAAAAAAAAAAAGCACAGTGTGTTCTTTATCAGAAGAGGCCGTGCATAGTGAAGATACTTATGAATTTTTAAATGTGTCCATTTCTATATCTTTGTAAAAGGAAATATACAACACATTTCAGTTTGCTTTTAGAATACATTTTGATAAAATATCACAGTACCGCACAGTCAACCTGACAGAGATAAAGCGCTTGCTGTTGAGAAAGTCAGTGTTTCCTATCAATCCTGGGCTTTGCCTTTTAAAGGTTCCATGAACCTGGAGTGGCAACGTTGCGTTTGCTTACTTACAACGTGGTGATGTGTTTCCTTTTCTGTCAGGAACTGCTGATATGACAACTCAAGGGAGCAAATGGTGAAATGAGAATTCGAGAGGCTGGGCAATTTTCTGTATGAAATTACACGCCGTATGCTCAGTATTTAGGTCACAAAACATATTAAAAAAATCAGAAAGAGAAGGAGAAAGTCTCAAATGTATGTAAATGAATTCTTAGAAAAGGAACAGGGAAAATGTAAGCTAGAAAGCAGCATTTCCCCTTTCTTCTTCCCCCTCCCTGTTTCTCTCTGCCCGCCATTCTTCTCCTTCTTTCTCCTTAACTCTTTTCCTTTTCTTATTTTCCCCTTTAATAAGCATCCGAATAGCAATTCTACATCTCGAATCAGATTGCAACAACGCCATCCCTTGTATACCTATGGACATCTGCTCAGAATTGGGGGCTGAGATAGAGTCTGATGGTCTGTTGGCTGGCTGGTCATCGGAAACAGATCTACATGCCAGAAGGAAGTCTAAGTGGTGGCCAGCTGAGGGGCATTTGATTTAATGAGGTCTTACAAGGAATGGGATTCTGACACTTCTGTTGAAGACTAAGGGTGGAGACGCATGGGATCCAAATTGATTAAAGGATATATTTCCTGATGGGAGAGAGAAATGAAGTTCAGCAGTTCTCAGGGCCCTGCAGGGAAAGGATAGCTAAAAGGGACTCAAACAGGTGAAGACACATGACTTCAAAACAGGCATCTTCCATCTAGTAAGCTGATGAAATAAACAAGGAGTGATTAACTACACCATTCAGGAGGCAGATATTTACTGAATAGCCCATTTCTATTGACATTTTCTCAGTTTTTGTCATCAGACACGCAGGCAAGAAATTAAGGGAACAAATCAATCAACAAATTGCACTTTTCTAGCATTGTTAAAGGAATGATCAGTTCAAAATTTGAGAGAAGATGCTTCCTCAGGTCTGGGGAAGTGGTTGAATAAGTCTATCTTTGCAAGCATAAGATGTGAATTTGAATCCACAATATCCATGAAAAAACAATGCAGTAAAACAACTTGTAGAGTTCTGTGTCAGGAATTGAAGGTACGGAGGATCACAGAGGCTTGGAAGCCAGTCCGAGCCGGATGATGTCATTGGTGTTAAAGAGAGATCTTACTTAAGAGGGATAAGACCAAGCAATACAAGGAGTCTCAAGAGATTCCTATTGAAAGGAATAAGTAATAGAGCAAGACACTGGATATCATCCCTCCTCTGGCCTCTGTACATAAGAGCATGCACCCCATCCACACAGAGACACACACATATTAACATAGGCACATGCAGAGAATGAATTATTCCTCAGTATTTGAACTAAAACGGTTTTATTCTTTTATGTTGAACAACATCTAAAGAATGTTGGTGGCATCTCTAGAAAGACGACACTTGATAGACATCACCCAAGCAACCACAGTCATTCACAAACTCAAATTGAAATTTTATGGGAGTCCCATTGGAAGAGTAAAGGAAAATGGGTATAAATGATTTTAAGATAGCAATTATCTGATTCCAATATGGGCAGAACTGCATTGTAAGTCATAGTCAATGCAAAATTATTGTTAAGCTATTTTTTATATGTTTTAGTAATACTGACACCTTGTCTGCATTTTCACATGCAGCATCTCTCAGTTTGGACTAACACATTCCACATGTTGAGAACTCCATGTTTCCAATGTTTCCAATGGCCTCTGTACTGGACAGCTCATCTCAAGGGAAAACCCAGACAGAGACATATCAGTTTTTTATGCCAAGCTTATGTAAAGCAGACAAATAGATTTTGCCATCATATTGTTAGCCAGGCACTGGCTGACACAGGCAGGGCTAAACACCTAGTACTTCCTTTCCCCACATTGTTAATGAAATATTCTACATAATCTGGAAAGATATTCTCTTACCACAGATTGCTACTTCCAGAGTAACAGCTTTTTAACATGTAAATTATTTAACTCAGAATGTGTAGGACACCTGGTAACTACATTTCCCAAATCATGTATCATAGAGAAAAAAATTTCATTTATAAGCATACCTAAAATGTTCTACCATAAAATTTTATTAGTTATATATCATTTACTATGTACTATATATTTATATAATTTATGCAAATATATTATTTTATATATGTTATTATATATATAAACATTATATGTATATGTAAAGGTACATTTCAGGATAACTAAGAAACCCACATTTCTTTTTATGACTTTTATCACTCTCTTTTACAAACATGCTATATGACATTTAATTTTGTTATTAAAGGTACTATCTTTATCTAGTAGATTTTTCCAAGAGAAAATGCACAGAAAGGGGCAGAAATTACTTTGGGTGTGTTTAATAAAGACAAGTGTGGTTAGCTATGTAGGCAGACATATTAAAATATGTGAAAAGCTCACATTAGTATGCTAACTTTGATAGCTCACATCTAGAAATCTCCATCTTCAGAGCCAGATACTCCTAGAGAAGCTCTTGTTCCACCCATGTGTATTTGCAGCCACCAGAGACCATTTTCCCTGACAGTCAGACTCTTCCTTCACCCAGACTGTCAGTTTCTTAAATGACAGCAGCCATATTCTATTTCAGGACTCTGGAGATATCACTGCCTTGTTCCCAAGTTCATTGCACATGATTTGAGTTTTTCTCCAGTTAGCAAGTTATTGGCTATGAGCTTATTGCTGAGGTAAGTTGAGCTATTCATCTATTGATACTTTCTCCAGACCTTTGGTTATTAAGGGCTATCAGATTTTATCAAAAGCTTCTTCTGCATCTAATGATATGCTTGTGTAGTTTCTGTCCTTGAGCCTATTTATGTGGTTTTCATTTATTTAATCACCACGGCATCTCTGGGATAAAGCCAACTTGATTACGGTGGATAACTTTTCATTTTTCATTAATTTTTAATGGTTTCATATGACAAGTTTTGATCATATTCACCAACCTGCCTAAGGCCTTCTGAGATCTAAGCCCTCTTCCCAATACACCCAGTTTTGTGTCTTTTAGTTTTTTGAATATCAATTTGTGGTGCCCACTTATTCTTGGATATAAGGTCTTCCAAAGAAGTATAGTTGTCCTGTAATGTCTGACACTTTTGCAGAAAAGATTTAGTCCTTCTCCCTGAAGCTAACAATTGTCAATAGCTGTATATCTATGAATAAATAATACTTGTCATGTGCTCTTGAATTTGGTTTGCAAGTACTTTAGTAAGAATATTTGTGGCCATATTCATTAGAGATTTTGACCAATATATTTCTTAATTTTGTTGTTGGTGTTTGGATTTTAGTTAGTTCTGAGTCACAGTAAAAGTAGTCTATAAGACTAATATGAAAACATTCTCTCATTTTCTACTTAGTAGAATAATTTGAGAAGCATTGTTGTTAGTTCTTTAAAGGTATCATATCGTCTCGTCTTGGGATTTTTGTAGTTGAAAGATTTTTAATTGCAGCATTTATTTTGTTGGATTTTATGGGTTTATTTAAATGATTTCCTCCATATTGATTTAGCTTCGGTGGGCCATGTTTATCTAGAAACACATGTTTCTTTTAGATTTTTAATGATAATGGAATATGGAGTTTTAGTCTATGTTCTTATAATTTGATGAATTTCTTCAGCATCTATTACAATGGTTCATGTTGCACGATGATTCTATTTTATGTCTGATTTAGTTAATTTGGATCTTCTTTCTCTTTGGCTTGGTTTGACTTAAGGTTTATCAATCCTGTAAATATGTTCATAAAACCAGCTCTTCATTTCATTTAGTCCTTTCATTTGTTATTTTTTCGAAGATTTCAGGCAATACTTGAACAGCATTTTAAAGGGATTTGTATGTATTGTCCAGATCAGTTTCTGTTGTATAAATGAGTTAGTTTACAATTTTAACTTGCACTACTTGTCATGTGTTTCTATCTGGATTGACTTTATTGCTGCTGCTGCTGCTGCTGTTGCTGCTGCTGCTGTTGTTCCTGCTGCTGCTGTTGCTGCTGCTGCTGCTGTTGCTGCTGCTGCTGCTGTTGCTGCTGTTGCTGCTGTTGCTGCTGTTGCTGCTGCTGCTGCTGTTGCTGCTGCTGTTGCTGCTGCTGTTGTTGCTGTTGCTGCTGCTGCTGTTGTTGCTGTTGCTGCTGCTGCTGTTGCTGCTGTTGCTGCTGCTGCTGTTGTTGCTGTTGCTGCTGCTGCTGTTGCTGCTGCTGCTGTTGCTGTTGCTGCTGCTGCTGCTGTTGTTGCTGCTGCTGCTGTTGCTGCTGCTGCTGCTGTTGCTGCTGTTGCTGCTGTTGCTGCTGCTGCTGTTGCTGTTGCTGCTGCTGCTGTTGTTGCTGTTGCTGCTGCTGCTGTTGCTGCTGTTGCTGCTGTTGCTGCTGCTGCTGTTGCTGTTGCTGCTGCTGCTGTTGCTGCTGCTGCTGTTGCTGTTGCTGCTGCTGCTGCTATTGCTGCTGTTGCTGCTGCTGCTGCTGCTGTTGCTGTTGCTGCTGTTGCTGCTGTTGCTGCTGTTGCTGTTGCTGCTGTTGCTGCTGCTGCTGTTGTTGCTGTTGCTGTTGCTGCTGCTGCTGTTGCTGTTGCTGCTGCTGCTGCTGCTGTTGCTGCTGCTGCTGTTGCTGCTGCTGCTGCTGTTGCTGTTGTTGCTGCTGCTGCTGTTGCTGCTGTTGCTGTTGCTGTTGCTGCTGCTGCTGTTGTTGCTGTTGCTGCTGCTGCTGTTGCTGCTGTTGCTGCTGTTGCTGCTGCTGCTGTTGTTGCTGTTGCTGCTGCTGCTGTTGCTGCTGCTGTTGTTGCTGTTGCTGCTGCTGCTGTTGCTGCTGCTGCTGCTGTTGCTGCTGCTGCTGTTGCTGCTGCTGTTGTTGCTGTTGCTGCTGCTGCTGTTGCTGCTGCTGCTGCTGTTGCTGTTGCTGCTGCTGCTGTTGCTGCTGCTGCTGCTGTTGCTGTTGCTGCTGCTGCTGTTGCTGCTGTTGCTGCTGTTGCTGCTGCTGCTGCTGTTGCTGCTGCTGCTGCTGTTGCTGCTGCTGCTGTTGCTGCTGCTACTGCTGTTGCTGCTGTTGCTGCTGCTGCTGTTGCTGCTGTTGCTGCTGCTGCTGTTGCTGCTGTTGCTGCTGTTGCTGCTGCTGCTGTTGCTGCTGTTGCTGTTGCTGCTGCTTTTTTTGGTAAAGTATAGGAGTTAAGCAGGTTCAAAAATATACATAGGAGGAGATATGGAGGCAAAGTGTGGAGCAGAGATAAACGAGTGACCATTCAGAGCCTGCTCCACAAGGGATCCAGCCCATATATATACAGCCACCAAACCTAGACAATATTGATGAAGCCAAGAAGTGCATGCTGACAGCAGCCTGATATAGCTGCCTCCTGAGAGGCTCTGCCAGAGCGTGACAAATACAGAGGCTAGCAGCAAACCATTGAACTAAGAATGGGGTCCTAGTTGGAGGTAATTGGAGAAAGGATTAAGAAGGGGCTGAAGGGTCTTGCAACTCCGTTAAGAACAACAATACCAACCAACCAGAGCTCCCAGGGACTAAATGACCAGCCAAAGTGTACACATGGTCAGACCCATGGCTCCAGCTGCATAAGATGGCCTAGTTGGGCACCAATGGGAGGAGAAGCTCTTGGTCCTGCCAAGGCTGAACCCAGTGTAGGGGAATGTCAGGGCAGGGAGGCGGGAAGGGGATGTGGTTGGAGAGGGGGAACACCCTTATAGAAGAAAGGGGAGGGGAGATAGGATAAGGGGCTTATGGACAGGAAACCGGAAAAGAACATTTGAAATATAAATAAAAAAGCATCCTGTTAAGAAAAGAAAAAAGAAGGTTGGTGACAGTTGCTTGCTTACCCCGTTCTTTCTTTACACGTTTTTCCGTGTATTTCCTTTAGGAATTTTGTGAGTAGATTGGAATGTGAGAAATCGCTCCAGTTCAAAATTATTTTCAATGTTATTACTTTTACCTGATATCATTTTTCTTAATTATTCAAAACCTTGTACCCTTAATAATCAATACAAAGCTGTTAGAAAACTAATAAATTGAAGAATGTCATAAACTCAGCACTAAGTTCTAGCTCACTCAGTTTTGTGTGTGACCGTTCTACCTAGATACATAAGACCTATTGTACCTAGTTAAAGACTTAATTTGGATCCCTGAGATTTTATCTCTGATCTGCCAATCTTGGGTTTTTCATATAGCTCTCTAACCAATATTGACCTCATTGAAGTATATTAAGACTACTACTAGCAAAGGTCAGATACTCCAGTCGTCCTCGCTACAGCAGCTATTATCAAAATTTTCCTCGTGACATTTATTTTAGTGGGTTTAAATAAATAATAAACTTATTGTCATTGTCTGTTAGTCATTTTGACATATACATTCTGTAGTATTAAAGTTTTCATTTTTCTTTCACCTTTATTGTAGTCTATTTATCCTAATATAAATAAAATGGTTAAAGTACACAAAACTTCCAAGTATTTCTCGTTCATTTCTGTTTTGCAAACACTTTCTCTGTGTAGCCCTAGTTGCCCTGAAAGTTTCTCTGTAGACCTGGCTGGCTTAGAACTCAGAGATTGACCTGGTTCAGCTCTGAGCTCTGGAATTAAAGGATTAAAAGGCAACAAACTATATTTTATTACTGTATTATTTACCTGATCACACTAATAAGCATAGGTTTATTGTAAGTGGTTATAAATGTCAGGATATCACTGTAGAATTTCTGTGTCTAGCTTTCACACTAAGGAAAATCTGAGGAATAATATGAATTTTAAGCTGTGCATTGGCTACAATGTAAAATACAATCTCAACAAATAAACAACAAAATTGGACATTACCCTACCTGAGGATCCAGCTATACCTCTCCTGGGCATATACCCAAAAGATGCCCCAACATATAACAAAGACATATGCTCCACTATATTCATAGCAGCCTTATTTATAATAGCCAGAAGCTGGCAAGCACCTAGATGCCCTTCAACAAAGGATGGATACAGAAAATATGGTATATTTACACGATGGAGTACTACTTAGGTATCAAAAACAATGACTTCATGAAATTCATAGGCAAATGGATTGAACTAGACAATATCATCCTGAGTGAGGTAACCCAGTCACAGAAAAACATACATGGTGTGCATTCATTGATAAGTGGATATTAGACCAAAAGCTCAAATTACCCAAGATAAAATCCACAGACCACATAAAGCTCAAGAAGAAGGATGACCAAAGTACAGATGTTTCACTTCTTAAAAAGGGGGAACAAAAATATTCATAGGAGGGGATATGGAGGCAAAGTTTGGAACAGAGACTGAAGGACCAGACATTCAGAGCCTGTCCCACATGGGTATACATTGAGAGGCACAGCCAGAACATGTCAAATACAGAGGCGACTGCTAGCAGGAACCCATTGATCTGAGAATGGGGTCCCTAATGGAGTAGGTAGAGAAAGGATTGGAAGAGCTGAAGGGGCTTGCAATCCCATAAGAACAACAATGCCAACCAACCAGAGCTCTCAGGGACTAAACCACTACCTAGAGATTATACATGGACTGACCCAGGGCTCCACCTGCATATGTAGCAGAGGGTAGCCTTGTTGGGCACCAAAGGAAGGAGAATCCTTGGTCCTGCCAAGGCTGGATCCCCCAGTGTAGGGAATGTCGGTGTGTGGAGTGATGGAGTGGATGGGTTAGGGGACTTATTTCCAGGAAACCGGGAAAGGGAATAACATTTAAAGTGTAAATAAAACAATATCCAATAAAAGAAAAAAAAAACAAAAGGGAACAAACAAATGAACAAAGAAAAAAACCCACAAAGGCACTGAGAATGTAGCTCAATTTGTAAAACTTTGCCTTACACACAATGAGCCCCAGGTTTGAGTCCCTAGTACTGAATCACTGGAAGTGGTACATGCCTATAGTCATAGAACCATGGGAGGTATAGGAAGGGATCCTGCAGGTTCATGTTGACTGAGTCAGCAATTTCAGTTACAGAATCAATTTGAAGACAAAGTTACTGCAAATGTCTTAGGATTTCTATTGTTGGAACAAAACACCATAATATAAAAACAAGCTGGGGAGAAAGGGACTTTTGGGGGGGGGCTTATACTTCTATATTGCTGTTTATTATCGAAGGAAGTCAGGACAAGGACTCAAACAATACAAGATCCTTGTTATGGAAGGAAAAGGCTTATTGGCTTGCTTCTGCTGGCTTGCTCAGCCTGCTGCTTTGTTATAGGATGCAGGACCACCATCTCAGGAACTACAGTACCACAGTGAGATGGGTCGTTTCCCACTGATCACAAATTGAGAAAATGACTTAAAGTGGAACTCATGGAAGCATTTCCTTAACTGTGTCTCCTCTCTCTCTGAAGACTCGAGTTTTTGTGAAGTGGACACAAAACTAGCCACTACAATAACTATGGTAGCAATGGATATGTTTAAAAAATTTTCAGATATAAAGGTTATTATTAAGCGTTGAATGACCTTGATAATATCAAGAGTTATTTTGCTTAAACTACACAAACCAAGATACCATCATTTAAGTGTAACTGTAAATGTTACTAGGTTTTCAATTTGAATTTGAGTTATTGGGAGAATTTGTAAAATTACATTAGGAATTGGACTATGTTAGATGACAACATGAATAACTTGTGTTCAAATTCATAGCGAAACCATAGTTCTCATTAGCAAAATTTATGCAAATCTACTTGTCTGGCTACTGCTTCCCTTATCTACATTTTAGTGGTGTTGTAGTGTTGTGACATTGATAAATTATTCTCTTGTCATATCTTGTCAGAATGAGACCTGTCATTATGTTTACTATGCACTTTATTATTTTAAGATATAGAAAATGAATCTTAATAACTTTCTAGCATTTACTTTTATTCTGAAGTTGTATGTCTTTTCTTTTTTGCATGATAAGAAGAAACAGGAAATAATCACAAGTATGAAATATAAATAAAAGTTTCCTGGAAGAATTACTTAATCCTTCATTTAGCTTTGCTGGAACATAAACACTAGGAATTTATGTTATATGTTTCAAAATTTCCAGAGTGTTTGATAATTATTTTGTGTAAACTCTCAGACATCAAGTTATTGGTTTTTGTTCGTTGTTTGTTTGTTTGTTTGTTGGAGAACATAAACTTGGGAGGATGATTGGTTGAGGGGATGTACCGTAGGAGGATATGGAAAGAGGTAATCATGGCTAGATATGGCTGAATGCATTATATGAATTTATCCAGTTTTCAAAGAATAACACAAAATATTATTAAACTGATTTAAACTAGAGAGAGCAAAAGCCACTTTAAAAACAACAACAAAAAAGAACACCACAATTTAGAGCATAAATACAATTTTCTAAATTCTTCTGTGGACAAAAACCACATCTATTCCATATCAAATATAAAGACAACTTTGTGTTTTAAAATAGTTTAGTTGAATTTAAATGTTACACTCTATGTTCCATTGTGTTTATATTTTTTCTTCTCTGGAATTCCTGATTTTGTCTTGTGTTTTTTGCTTCTCAAGCTTTACCCTATCCATTTAATTTGCCTGCTTGATAAATGCAATTAAGGTTTTGGCACATTTAGAAAGAGTCTAAAGAATTGCTGTGAACACAAAGGCATATGAAAGAAAGAAGTAGACAATTTTTGGGTAAATTGTAAAAGAGCTAAATTCTATTGATATTTTATTGGAAAAAGTGAATGTGGAGGGGTTTTCAGCCAGCTCTAACTGAAGACATGCATAAAACAAAGAAGCCATGCTATGACTGTCCTTAGCCCCAAATAAATACATTAGAAATGAAGAAATTGAGCAATGAGTCAGTGAAAGGTGACAGATGAACACTGCGTAGGATTTCACATTGTAAGCAATACTAGAACAGGCCATTATTTAGTGATGATCTCAGAAACGATACTTTGTTAGACACTGCAAGTATATCACTAGAATTTGCCCAGATAAATGTCTTTGTGCTCTGAGAACTTATATTCATTCTTTCCTGCTTCTGCTTCCAAATTCAGGGTCCTCATTTAGACTTGTCAGTAAACAGAGCTTACCATATTTACCAATGGCTAAATCCAGACACATTAGACTGTCTGGTAGTTATTAAGAGTCTACACAGACACACAGACATACACACACACACACAGACACAGACACAGACATAGACACAGACACACACACACACACCATATTAATAAGCAAAACAGATATAACTGGCAATACCATGGAATAAAGTATATTACGTTGATACTAATTCTTCCCAAATACTACTATTGTGATAAAGGAAGAGTTATAAAATGGTTCTAATGACATTCTGCTATGCTTGTAGATCAGTGCCTGGCTCAGCCGTCACCAGAGAGGCTTCCTTCTGCAGTAGATGAGAAAATATAGAGACCAAGAACTGGACAATGTACATAGAGTGAGAGACTTTGCAATGTGCTGTCCTACATGAAGTATCTTTATCTTCCCTATAGGTCTCAGGGAAGCCTGTAAAATAGAAGACAGAGACTTTGTAATAGCTATGATAAACGGAGGACACCAAGGAAGCCAAGTCTTCTGAACAGAGAAGAACTCATGCACATATGAACTCACAGAGCCTGAGGCAACATGCAGAAGGCCTGCCTGGGGCTCTTCAGTTAAGAGTCTTAGCACGACAGGAGTGAGCATAAGCCTCTTTCTCTAATCCAGAAGCTAGCTCCAATGGATCACTAATAAAAAGTTACTTCTCAATGGAGTTTCACTAGGGATGAAACCACTTTTAAGAGCAAGTCCCATGTCCAGCAGTAAATGGCAAAGAGAAAATGAGCTAAGGAGTGTCTTGGGAGATTCTTTGTCTCATAATGTTTTTACAAGGCAATTATTAATTAATTAATTATCTTTACAAGTTCTTTGCGCTTATGGATTTCTTCTTTTATGGAATTCCTGTGTGTTCAAAAATGTGTGTCTCTGTGTCTGTATGCATTTCTTGTAGCTTTGCTGGGTTATTTTTCTTTTGCTCAGTTTGTTCTACTCCAGTTTATTTGTTTTTCCTGTATTTCAAAAAATTATTTACAAGGCAGAAAAAAGACAGTAATTCTTCTAAGAAACAGCTCTTTGTAGTGACTTTGTGCCTTGTGTGAAGTGCTTTTCAGTAGGATTATTTCAGTAACTCTTCAGCTTTTATTTGAGTAAAAGAGATTTAAAAATTAGTCTAGAGTCAAGTGTACTTAAATAACAAAGGGAGGAATTTATTTTCATTTGTTTTCCTTTGTCTTTCAGAGAACTCAAACTCTCCTAGAAATATTCTAAAATATATATTGGAAATTTAGTTCTTAAATAATATTTACTTGTTTTTATTCCATGTGTTTAAGTGTTTGCATGTATATAGGCATGCCCACCATGCACAGGCCTGGTGTCTATGGAGGGCAGAAGGCCCTCTTTGAGCTTGCACAAGTAAAAGGTAATTGCGAATAGCCATGTGAGTGCTGGGAACAGAACCACTGTCCTTTGTAAGTACTGTGAGCCACTGAGACATCTATCCAATAACTCCTCTCTTTAACACAGAAAGAGCTATTTAATTTCATGTACATATGTATGTGCCTGTGTACAGGCACCAGTTGAGACCAGAAAAGGGGGAAGGATTCCTAGAAATTGGAGAAGAGTATTTAGCAGTTGTGAATTGCTTAACGTAGATTCAAGGAGCTGAATCTCAGTCTTTGGCAAGAGCTACAAAGACTCTTGACCACTGAGCCATCTCTGCAGCCCACATTTTTCGTTTTAAGAACACCTCTCATCTCCCAACTTCCACAGATTTTAGTCTATTTAAACCATGAGTTTAGAAGCTGCAATTTGGGGGAGAAAATCGCCCACTAGATAACTAAAAAGAGGATGACCACATGGTAACTTTCCTTGTCTGTCTTCTGTGCCTTGGGACAGACACTTTTTGATACCACATAGGCATGTTAATCACTTTAGGTGTCTCTGTCTGGACTCATCTCTGTCATCCCCCCTTAAGGGTTATAATGCATAGAAGAACCATTGCCCTAAAATGGAGTCATCTTGGATTGTAGGAGAAAAAGTCCAGAGAAGAGCAAGACTACAACCTATAACACAGGTCCTACAAGAACTGCCTTGTCCTCTCCAGCAGTGTGGACATCTGAAGACAACTTTACAGAACCAGAATAAATAATCGAGGATACTGCACTTAGAACCAGAACTTATTAGTTATGTATACCTTTTGCCCAATGCCTAAGAATTTCTCAGTTTGAACCTAAAGCTAAAGTCAGTGTCCCAGAAAATAAACACAGTCATGGGCCACTGTAGTTTCTATTATTTTTTGTTTGTTTCCAAGTTGTCATATTGAATAAATCCCTTATTACTTAGCTTTTAAATTAGTAGACAGTATATTAACACATGGCATGTAGTATATTGAATTAGTATATTGTTATGGCTGTCAGAATATGGGCATTTATCCTGTCTCTGGTTATTCCATTTCCATATTATTTTATTTCTTTAAAGCTCATCACTCATCTGCATCCATTTGAGCGTGCACATGCACACACATACATATGTATATAGTTTGTGTATATATACATTATCTTTCTAAATATGTATAGAATATATACACATATAATCTGTTTATTGCTTTGTCTTCAGGATCTATGATATCTGCCACATACTCAGAATTCAACAAGAAAAATATATATAGCAAGTATCTGTTGCCTGAATAAATACAAATTAATTTAGGATAAGTTCAATATTTTGAGAGTATTTTATTCTATATAAATTTCCCTAAAATATTTTTTGAAATTTTTATTTTATTTATTTTTATTTTTTAATCTTTTCTTTACAGTCCAGCCTTTATCCCCCTCCTGATCTGCCCTCTGACTGTTCTCCATCCCATACCTCCTCCCCCTGTCTTCAAGACAATTTCCTTCCCGCACCCCACCAGACCTCCCCACCCTCTGGGGCCTCTCCCCACTCTCTTGAAGGTTAGGTGCAACTTCTCTCACTGAGTCAAGACCCAGCAATCCTCTACTGTATATATGTTGGAAGCCTCATATCAGCTGTTGTATGAAATTTTCCTAAGGTTGTTAAATATTAGAAATTTCAAAGCTGCATGTGGTCACACATATCTATATATAGATATTATAATATATATAATAATCTGTTGTTTGGAGCGGGAGCATCATACATTCAGTGTTATGAGCCATCTAGCAAGTTCTGACTTAGCCTGGGGCACATGATGATGTCATAATGCAAGAAAAACAACCAAAGAAGATCAAAATGGAAGTCAAGTTACTGTCCTGTAAAACAATGTCTATTCTATGAATTACCAACTATATAGGGGAGAACAGAATAAACAGATTTTAGTGTTAGGGATCTTAACCTATTTTAAGCTCTTAAGAAGAGTGCATACATATATGCCTTCCAGAACTGAACTATTTAATTTACAGTCATATAGTTATTAGCTATTCTTCAAAGGACATACTATCAATAACTTAACATGATTCATAAACATGTAAGTTTACATCTCCCAAAAATAAACATTTGTTTACTTCCTCCCAAAACTTGGTGAGTAGCTTGGTTTTTGGTTTGAGAGAGATAAATATAGTTTATAACTTTATAGCAATTAAATTAATTCTAAAGGTACATTGAATCCTAGACAAAATATTGGTTTTTATTTACTCATAATAAAGATTTTGCAGACATAGTAAAACTATACTCTATGGAAAGGTGCAGAAAGGCCATTTAGTGTCAGAATTTACAGCACTGTATTTTTTTATTATATAATTTCTGTTCTATATCATATTTCACTGTTATTCAAGTTTTATTAAGTTTTTATTAATCATTGATGTTACCTGTAGATTCCGTGCCTGAATGTTTGGTTAACTGCTCCTGATCCTTGGCCCACTTCACTTCTCTTGAACCCATTTGCATTATACTTATTTTAATCAACTTACTTTTCAGTGATTAAATTCTGGCTTTACAGTCAGATTCTATGAATGGTATCTCCCTGTGAGGGCAGATCATCATGCCTGTTTTGTTCAATATTTTCTCTCTGACTATTACCAAGACGAAGCTAATAAATAGTTATTAAATTGAAGAGTGCTTGATTTCATGAGAAGTCAGCTGCCCCGGCATGAATCCTCGGACTCAGTGTTTGTGAATAGGTATCATATTTCAACAGTTTTTCCTCAGATGTACGCTCTGGAAACTCATGCAGAAGTTACTGCTTTCTAGATGGGCAAGCCCACGGAGAAATGCCTTCTGTGCCTGCCTTAGATCATCACAGATCTTCCATTTTTTCTCTATTTGTCATGTTTTTATCTGACTTTTGGGTTCTTGGGAACATGATCAGGTAAGTCTCAAGGAGTGATTTTCGCTGTGGACTTTATGAAAATCTCTTCAATGCTACATAAAAGAACGTACAGGATGGCATGATGTCATAGAAAAACATGTTATTATTCAAAACCTGTTAGGCCCACATGATCCTTTTATATCTCACTAGGACACAGTCCTGAGTTCTGCACATTGTAAAGATTAATTTGTTTGCATGCATTCTGTTAAGTATTTAGTTGAGAACTGGAGATCCTGCATTGAAGATTCCCTCTATTTCTTTATGGACATAAAAATGTGACCAATACTAAGCACACCCAGGGAATAGAACAAGGCAAATTTAGAAATGAGCAAGAATTTCAGACCTGACAGAATTGTGCAAGAATAAACATAACCTATGAGCTCAGGGGATCAGAGAGTTCATTGTGAGCCTGTCTCCTAGTAATTTCAGAAAGCACACCCATAGTTTTGCCAACATGACTCCCAAAACATGATCTAAACAAGGACAATCGACATAGGTGACAGGAGAAAGCTCTCAAGGTATCAATACTACACAATGAACTGTGTGTAACTAAGGAAAACAATGTAGAAGCAAAGTCTTCCCCAGAGAGGAGTACATCAATTGGCCACCCAGTACAAGTTGGTCTATCTTGAAAATATACAGGTAACACTGTACAGATACTGCATACACACACACACACACACACACACACACACACACACATACACACACACATACATACACATGACACATACACACAGATACATACACATACACACTTACTTGTATATATGGAGATATACATAAATATTTATATATGTGTATATATACACATATTGCATGGGAAAGGTAAATGATGTAATTATAATGTAATCTCAAGAATTACATAATGAAAGAATTCAAGATCTAAAATAAATGTAGACTCATGGGGCAGTGGGGGTTATGCTACCATGACTTGAATTAGGTCAGGGAAAGTGAAATTTCAACACAGGTTAGATTCTAATGTGGAAAGGGATAAGAGGTGTGGAGAGGTCTGTAGATCACTCTCCTTACTCCTGTTTTTAGATGAAACTCACCTTTTAAGAACTATGAAGATTGTTAGACAAGACTTCTCACACTTTCTTTTTACTAAAAGTTAAAGGAAGTTGTTTGGTTAGTGTAGATTTCTTCAGGTTTTAAGAGAACACAATAACTAGATAATGCTGATGGTGATTAATAAAAGGTCATTAGTGTTCGAGCTAAGAATTTTATCAAGCATTTAACATTTTTATGTCAACTCTTGGTTGCATGAGTAGCAAAACCAACATTTTTAAGTTACACCTTGATCAATCTGGAGATGGGTATTTTAAGTCTAAAGAAAAGGGGCGAGGTGGGCACTCCTGAGACTGCAGAGCAGAAGAGACCACCAACACTGCCCACCCCTGCCCACATCCCTGGCCCAAGAGGAAACTGTATACGGCCTCTGGGTTCCCTTGGATAAGGGCACAGCAGCAGCAGGTCCCCTGCATCTGAGACACCGCCGGAACCTGAACGGACTGACCACATAAACAGTTCTCTGCACCCAAATCCCGTTGGAAGGAGAGCTAAACCTTCAGAAAGGCAGACACGACTGGGAAACCAGAAGAGACTGCACTCTGCCCACATTACTGATTCCAGAGGAAAACACGAAATGCCATCTGGAATCCTGGTGCACGGAAGCTCCCGGAAAGGGCGGCGCAGATCTTCCTAGATGCTGCCCCCACCGAGAGTTCATAAGCAATACCCCACGAGCAAACTTGAGCCTCGGGACCACAGGTAAGACAAACCTTCCTACTCCAAGCGACCTGCCTAGTGAACTCAGGACACAGGCCCACAGGAACAGGTGAAGACCTGTAGATAGGAAAAACTACACGCCTGAAAGCAGAACACTCTGTCCCCATAACTGACTGAAAGAAAACAGGAAAACAGGTCTACAGCACCCCTGACACACAGGCTTATAGGACAGTCTAACCACTATCAGAAATAGAAGAACAAAGTAACACTAGAGATAATATGATGGTGAGAGGCAAACGCAGGAATCCAAGCATCAGAAACCAAGACTACATAGCATCATCGGAGCCCAATTCTCCCACCAAAGCAAACACGGAATATCCAAACACACCAGAAAAGCAAGATCTAGTTTCAAAATCATATTTGATCATGATGCTGGAGGACATCAAGAAAGACGTGAAGAACTCCCTTAGAGAAACACAGGAAAACATAAATAAAAAAGTAGAAGCCTACAGAGAGGAATCGCAAAAATCCCTGAAAGAATTCCAGGAAAACACAATCAAACAGTTGAAGGAATTAAAAATGGAAATAGAAGCAATCAAGAAAGAACACATGGAAACAACCCTGGATATAGAAAACCAAAAGAAGAGACAATGAGCCGCAGATACAAGCTTCACCAACAGAATAGAAGAGATGGAAGAGAGAATCTTAGGAGCAGAAGATTCCATAGAAATCATTGACACAACTGTCAAAAATAATGTAAAGTGGAAAAAGCTACTGGTCCAAAACATATAGGAACTCCAGGACTCAATGAGAAGATCAAACCTAAGGATAATAGGGATAGAAGAGAGTGAAGACTCCCAGCTCAAAGGACCAGTAAATATCTTCAACAGAATCATAGAAGAAAACTTCCCTTACCTGAGAAAAGAGATACCCATAGGCATACAAGAAGCCTACAGGACTCCAAATAGATTGGACCAGAAAAGAAACACCTCCCGTCATATAATAGTCAAAACACCAAATGCACAAAATAAAGAAAGAATATTAAAAGCAGTAAGGGAGAAAGGTCAAGTAACATATAAAGGCAGACCTATCAGAATCACACCAGACTTTTCGCCAGAGACTATGAAAGCCAGAAGATCCTGGACAAATGTCATACAGACCCTAAGAGAACACAAATGCCAGCCCAGGTTACTATATCCTGCAAAACTCTCAATTAACATAGATGGAGAAACCAAGATATTCCATGACAAAACCAAATTTACACAATATCTTTCTACAAATCCAGCACTACAAAGGATAATAAATGGTAAAGCTCAACATAAGGAGGCAAGCTATACCCTAGAAGAAGCAAGAAAACATCTTGGCAACAAAACAAAGAGAAGAAAAGCACACAAACATAACCTCACATCCAAATATGAATATAACAGGAAGCAATAATCACTATTCCTTAATATCTCTCAACATCAATGGCCTCAACTTCCCAATAAAAAGATATAGATTAACAAACTGGATACGCAATGAGGACCCTGCATTCTGCTGCCTACAGGAAACACACCTCAGAGACAAAGACAGACACTACGTCAGAGTGAAAGGCTGGAAAACAACTTTCCAAGCAAATGGTCAGAAGAAGCAAGCTGGAGTAGCCATTCTAATATCAAATAAAATTAATTTTCAACTAAAAGTCATCAAAAAAGATAAGAAAGGACACTTCATATTCATCAAAGGAAAAATCCACCAAGATGAACTCTCAATCCTAAATATCTATGCCCCAAATACAAAGGCAGCTACATACGTAAAAGAAACCTTACTAAAGCTCAAAACACACATTGCACCTCACACAATAATAGTGGGAGATTTCAACACCCCACTCTCATCAATGGACAGATCATGGAAACAGAAATTAAACAGAGACGTAGACAGACTAAGAGAAGTCATGAGCCAAATGGACTTAACAGATATTTATAGAACATTCTATCCTAAAGCAAAAGGATATACCTTCTTCTCAGCTCCTCTTGGTACTTTCTCCAAAGTTGACCATATAGTTGGTCAAAAAATGGGCCTCAATAGGTACAGAAAGATAGAAATAATCCTATGCATGCTCTCAGACCACCTCGGCCTAAAGCTGGTCTTTAATAACAATAAGGGAAGAATGCCCACATATACGTGGAAGTTGAACAATGCTCTACTCAATGATAACCTGGTCAAGAAGATATAAAGAAAGAAATTAAAGACTTCTTTGAATTTAATGAAAATGAAGGTACAACATACCCAAAATTATGGGACACAATGAAAGCTGTGCTAAGAGGAAAACTCATAGCGCTGAGTGTCTGCAGAAAGAAACAGGAAAGAGCATATGTCAGCAGCTTGACAGCACACCTAAAAGCTCTAGAACAAAAAGAAGCAAATACACCCAGGAGGAGTAGAAGGCAGGAAATAATCAAACTCAGAGCTGAAATCAACCAAGTAGAAAGAAAAAGGACCCTAGAAAGAATCAATAGGACCAAAAGTTGGTTCTTTGAGAAAATCAACAAGTTAGATAAAACCTTAGCCAGACAAATGAGAAGACACAGAGAGTGTGTCCAAATTAACAAAATCAGAAATGAAAAGGGAGACATAACTACAGATTCAGAGGAAATTCAAAAAATCATCAGATCTTACTATAAATGCCTATATTCAACAAAACTTGAAAATCTGCAGGAGATGGACAATTTCCTAGACAGATACCGGATACCAAAGTTAAATCAGGAACAGATAAACCAGTTAAACAACCCCATAACTCCTAAGGAAATAGAAGCAGTCATTAAAGGTCTCCCAACCAAAAAGAGCCCAGGTCCAGACGGGTTTAATGCAGAATTCTATCAGGCCTTCATAGAAGATCTCGTATCAATATTATCCAAACTATTCCACAAAATTGAAACGGATGGATCACTACCGAATACCTTCTATGAAGCCACAATTACTCTTATACATAAACCACACAAAGACCCAACAAAGAAAGAGAACTTCAAACCAATTTCCCTTATGAATATCGATGCAAAAATACTCAATAAAATTCTGGCAAACCGAATCCAAGAGCATATCAAAACAATCATCCACCATGATCAAGTAGGTTTCATCCCAGTTATGAAGAGATGGTTTAATATACGGAAAAGCATCAACGTGATCCATTATATAAACAAACTGAAAGAACAAAACCACATGATCATTTCAATAGATGCTGAGAAAGCATTTGACAAAATTCAACACTCCTTCATGATATAAGTCCTGGAAAGAATAGGAATTCAAGGCCCATACCTAAACATAGTAAAAGCCATATACAGCAAACCAGTTGCTAACATTAAACTAAATGGAGAGGAACTTGAAGAAATCCCACTAAAATCAGGGACTAGACAAGGCTGCCCACTCTCTCACTACTTATTCAATATAGTTCTTGAAATCCTAGCCAGAGCAATCAGACAACAAAAGGAGGTCAAGGGAATATAGATAGGAAAAGAAGAGGTCAAAATATCACTATTTGCAGATGATATGATAGTATATTTAAGTGATCCCAAAAGTTCCACCAGAGAACTACTAAAGCTGATAAACAACTTCAGCAAAGTGGCTGGGTATAAAATTAACTCAAACAAATCAGTAGCCTTCCTCTACACAAAAGAGAAACAAGCTGAGAAAGAAATTAGGGAAACGACACCCTTCATAATAGACCCAATTAATATAAAGTACCTCGGTGTGACTTTAACCAAGCAAGTAAAAGATCTGTACAGTAAGAACTTCAAGACACTGAAGAAAGAAATTGAAGAAGACCTCAGAAGATGGAAAGATCTCCCATGCTCATGGATTGGCAGGATTAATATAGTAAAAATGGCTATTTCACCAAAAGCGATCTACAGATTCGATGCAATCCCCATCAAAATACCAATCCATTTCTTCAAAGAGTTAGACAGAACAATTTGCAAATTCATCTGGAATAATAAAAAACCCAGGATAGCTAAAACTATCCTCAGCAATAAAAGGACTTCAGGGGGAATCACTATCCCTGAACTCAAGCAGTATTACAGAGCAATAGTGATAAAAACTGCATGGTATTGGTACAGAGACAGAAAGATAGACCAATAGAACAGAATTGAAGACCAAGAAATGAACCCACACACCTATGGTCACTTGATTTTTGACAAAGGAGCCAAAACCATCCAATGGAAAAAAGATAGCATTTTCAGCAAATGGTGCTGGTTCAACTGGAGGTCAACATGTAGAAGAATGCAGATCGATCCATGTTTGTCACCCTGTACAAAGCTTAAGTCTAAGTGAATCAAGGACCTCCACATCAAACCAGATACACTCAAACTAATAGAAGAAAAACTAGGGCAACATCTCGAACACATGGACACTGGAAAAAATTTCCTGAACAAAACACCAATGGCATATTACTCAGCTATCAAAGCAATGACTTTTTCAAATTCGTAGGCAAATGGTTGGAACTGGAAAATATCATCCTGAGTGAGCTAACCCAATCACAGAAAGAAACACATGGTATGCACTCATTGATAAGTGGCTATTAGCCCAAATGCTTGAATTACCCTAGATCCCTAGAACACATGAAACTCAAGAGGGATGATCAAAATGTGAATGCTTCACTCCTTCTTTAAAGGGGAACAAGAATACCCTTGGCAGGGAATAGAGAGGCAAAGATTAAAACAGAGACAGGAGGAACACCCATTCAGAGCCCGCCCCACATGTGGCCCATACATATACAGCCACCCAATTAGACAAGATGGATGAAGCAAAGAAGTGCAGACCGACAGGAGCCGGATGTAGATCGCTCCTGAGAGACACAGCCAGAATACAGCAAATACAGAGGCGATTGCCAGCAGCAAACCACTGAACTGAGAATAGGACCACCGTTGAAGGAATCAGAGAAAGAACTGGAAGAGCTTGAAGGGGCTCGAGACCCCATATGTACAACAATACCAAGCAACCAGAGCTTCCAGGGACTAAGCCACTATCCAAAGACTATACATGGACTGGCCTTGGACTCTGACCTCATAGGTAGCAATGAATATCCTAGTAAGATCACCAGTGGAAGGGGAAGCCCTGGGTCCTGCTAAGACTGAACCCCCAGTGAACTAGACTGTTGGGGGGAGGGCGGCAATGGGGGGAGGGTGGGGAGGGGAACACCCATTAGGAAGGGGAGGGGGGAGGGTGATGTTTGCCCGGAAACAGGGAAAGGGAATAACACTCAAAATGTATAGAAGAAAAATACTCAAGTTAATGAAAAAAAAGTAAAAAAAAAAAAAAAAACACCAATGGCTTATGCTCTAAGATCAAGAATCGACAAATGGGATCTTATACAACTGCAAAGCTTCTGTAAGGCAAAGGACACTGTGGTTAGGACAAAACGGCAACCAACAGATTGGGAAAAAATCTTTACCAATCCTACAACAGATAGAGGCCTTATATCCAAAATATACAAAGAACTCAAGAAGTTAGACCGCAGGAAGACAAATAACCCTATTAAAAATGGGGTTCAGAGCTAAACAAAGAATTCACAGCTGAGGAATGCCGATTGGCTGAGAAACAGCTAAAGAAATGTTCAACATCTTTAGTCATAAGGGAAATGCAAATCAAAACAACCCTGAGATTTCACCTCATACCAGTGAGAATGGCTAAGATCAAAAACTCAGGTGACAGCAAATGCTGGCGAGGATGTGGAGAAAGAGGAACACTCCTCCATTGTTGGTGGGATTGCAGACTGGTACAACCATTCTGGAAATCAGTCTGGAGGTTCCTCAGAAAATTGTACATTGAACTGCCTGAGGATCCAGCTATACCTCTCTTGGTCATATACCCAAAAGATGCCCCAACATATAAAAAAGACACGTGCTCCACTATGTTCATAGCAGCCTTATTTATAATAGCCAGAAGCTGGAAAGAACCCAGATGCCCTTCAACGGAGGAATGGATACAGAAAATGTGGCACATCTACACAATGGAATATTACTCAGCTATGAAAACAATGACTTTATGAAATACGTAGGCAAATGGTTGGAACTGGAAAATATCATCCTGAGTGAGGTAACCCAATCACAGAAAAACACACATGGTATGCACTCATTGATAAGTGGCTATTAGCCCAAATGCTTGAACTACCCTAGATGCCTAGAACACATGCAACTCAAGACGGATGATCAGAATGTGAATGCTTCACTCCTTCTTTAAAAGGGGAACAAGAATACCCTTGGCAGGGAAGAGAGAGGCAAAGATTAAAACAGAGACTGAAGGAACACCCATTCAGAGCCTGCCCCGCATGTGGCCCATACATATACAGCCACCCAATTAGACAAGATGGATGAAGCAAAGAAGTGCAGACCGACAGGAGCCGGATGTAGATCTCTCCTGTCAGACACAGCCAGAATACAGCAAATACAGAGGCAAATGCCAGCAGCAAACCATTGAACCCCCGTTGAAGGAATCAGAGAAAGAACTGGAAAGCTTGAAGGGGCTCGTGACCCCATATGTACAACAATGCCAAGGAACCAGAGCTTCCAGGGACTAAGCCACTACCTAAAGACTATACATGGACTGACCCTGGACTCTGACCTCATAGGTAGCAATGAATATCCTAGTAAGAGCACCAGTGGAAGGGGAAGCCATGGGTCCTGCTACGACTGAACCCCCAGTGAACGTGATTGTTGGGGGCAAGGCAGCAATCGCGGGAGGGTAGGGAGGGGAACACCCATAAAGAAGGGGAGGGGGCGGAGTTAGGGGGATGTTGGCCTGTAAACTGGGAAAGGGAATAACACTCGAAATGTAAATATGAAATACTCAAGTTAATAAAAAAAGGGGGGGCTCTCTGAATGAGGGACACCTGAACAGATAT
The DNA here is from genome assembly GCF_021556685.1 of Rattus norvegicus. Lineage (NCBI taxonomy): Eukaryota > Metazoa > Chordata > Mammalia > Rodentia > Muridae > Rattus > Rattus norvegicus. Next base: position 45,552,217 of record NC_141540.1, read on the forward strand.
CAAAATTTAGGACAGTTATGGATTTGTGATGAGCAAAGATTACATTAAAGAGAGTAGCTGAAAACAAACTGGGGAAATCAAAGTTTGGGGAGAGGGCTTGACCAATATAGAGGGCGTATCATAGTGAAAAATTAGAACTGTGCGGTGCACACAAAATATGAAGAGATATCCCCTAAATATAATCCCCACATACATGTCACCTACCTCAGTATTTCTAAACCCTAGCACTCACCACTGTTCTGGACAACTGCAAGCCTTTGGATTTCTGAGGCTATGATAGAGAACACAGCATTTCTTTGTTTACAGTTATGAAAGCAGGAAGGGCATCTGGTTATAGTTATACATTTTGAAGTCAGGTAAAGAACTTTCCATGACACTCATAAAGTGGAAGTTCTCTGACCAGAGTGGTAGAATATGAGATACTTTAAATAGGCTAAACAATATCGTTGAGTATCTTAAGAAAAATCCTGTCTATTACATGTTTCTAGGATTATGTCAATTTAGAGAGGTTTTCAGCTTATCTTTGATTTGATACTATTCTTTAATAAATGGTACAAATCTTAAGTTTAGCCAGAGATTGACATCCAAAGCAGCAGTGTTGAAATTTGTAGAAGGGTATCCAATACTTTACTGCTGTGTGTACTCAATAACATTCTGGCATCCTACATATTCATGTCAATTATTTTATTGCCTGTATCTAATTTTGATCTCTATGTTTGGCCATTTTTCTCATGTACCTCCTGATCTTGTCAATTAATATAAATTTTCTATGTATTCATTTTTATTTTATAAGATTTTAGCTCTTCAATTTGTAGCTAAGAATTGAAAATTTGCTTAGTCTCGATGATAGAACTTTTTTTCTTTTTATTTCTGGCTTGTTTGCATAGAATTGTGGTCACTATAACATTTAAACTAAGTCAAAGTTGATATGAATATTAGCAGCTCCCACCCATTGTACAAGTTGCCAGTGCTGTTTTGAATAATTATACCATTTCATATCTACAAAATGTGATGGGACATTAGAACACCTATATCTTTCATGAAGAAAGCAAGATTTAGACCGTTCAGTAAATTGTAAAGCAGCATGTACCAAAATGGGGATCAGAATTTAAACATAATTCTTATAAATGCAAATATTTTCTTCTTATAATTGAAAACATTTTTGGTTTAAAAACTAGACTTCATCTTCTGTTAGAACTTGTCTGAAATCCTAATCTATGAGGCCAATTCTCAGCATGGCCACTATTAATAGCACATAGTATAATAGCAAAACAATTAATTCAATAAATAAATATAAACATATTTTTCCTCTAAACTAAGTGAAATTTTATCAACTATTGGAGCTATGAAAATAACCCAAAGTAGTTTGATCTAAGAGAAGGTGAAAGGAGTTTCTAGTTTATTATGCTGCAAAGTCAGTAAGGTCAGCTGGTCTCCACAGTTGATTGAAAGGGATGAAGTGTTTTGGGGTGTTATCTCTCCATTTTTAAGGCTCAGGTTTCCTGCTTGCCTCTTTCTTTCCAGTTTGAGGGAATCAAGTGATTTCCCCCAGGGAGGATGTGTCTCTGCAGCCAGAGTACACATCAGCTTTATAGCCTGCAAGTTCATGAAGAGAAAGGGCATCTTTGTCAATAATTCCCAAAGAACTGTCCTAAAAGGCTCCGGGCAATATGTTCCACTTGACTAGATTGTCACATCTACTTTCGCCACATTTTCAGTTTTTCTAGCTCACTTAAGTAATTTCCTTCCACAAGTATTAGCTCACACGTGTAGGCACAGCAGTTTGCTTGTCGTCCCCTCATTCTTTCTCCTTCTAATCCTATACAGTGGTCTTAGGAACAACTAATTCAGTTGTAGCATAGCAAAGGAGCAATAAAGCAGGCAAAACCCATGTCACGTCAAAAACTGAACTTTCTGTGTCTATTCTGCTTTTGTTCCTCCAAAGGAAAGGTAGAGTAGAGTCTGTGATTCCAGACAGGGGTGCCATGATGCTGACTGTGGTCAAATCATCAAGGAGACTGTGGTCTTGGGTGTACTGACAGTCTTGCTCTTTGATTCAATATTAACATGCTGAAACAATTAATGTTATTTAATGCTATTTTTCTTTGCTTTAAATTATTTTTTACTAAGATATATTGATATAATTCCCCTCTAGTCCCTTTCCCCCCCCCCAGCTCCTTCCATGTAGCACACAGCCACCTTTTGCTAAGACATTTTTTTTTCTTCATAATTCTGCCTTTGCCTATATCCAAAGTCCTTCGCTGCAGGGTGAACTTGTCAGCTCTAGGGCAGGGATAGGAAATTTTTCTCACCTTGAGAGGAAGTTAATTCTCACATCTCTAAACAACCTGTTGATAGTCTTTATAAACTCTTCAGCACTTACAGTTTCTTGGCACAGTAACAGTGTAAAGGACCTTGATTCTTAACTTCTCTGAGTTAAAACTGCTAGCTCTATTTTCTGACTTAGTGAATCTTTAAATTCATCAGAGCAGGTAAGAGATATGATCAATAAGATATTTGTGGTTGAGTGCTAGGAAAACCAGGAGACCGCGTCAAGAGAGATAAAGAGTCATGGGCAAACCCTTCCTTTTGCAGAGATTGAAGAGAATGAAGAGAAATAATCAAGGTAAGATGTTTCAGATGCAAAACCATCAAGTTCACTATCAGGTTAGAAGGAAAGAGAGTCAAAGATAATTTTAAAAGTTTGAGTATGAACAACACAGATATATGGTGGTTCCTTTCACTGTTGAATTGAAAGCCAGCTGCCTGGTGCAAATTTGAGGAAATATGAAAGGCAGCTATTGAGCAAAGCAGAGGAAAGAAATAAAACCTGAGTTTCAAAATATAAGGCTCTTGCAATTCTTGTTAGTTAGAAAGCTGATCGTGCTTTGCTGTTTGATTGGAAATCTGTGAGCAACAGGCAAACATTCACACCCAGCATCCATGCAAATAGAAACAGCGTGGTTTAGCTGTGGGAGGACTTTATGAACAAGCATCTCAGTACATTTTACTTGAAAGCTCTAATAAATCAGGTCTGTAGGAAACCTCTGCCCCAGACAACTCCTCCCCTCAAGGTAATGCAGCTGCACTCCTCATTTATTACTCGTGCAAGTTTTAACCTCTGTACCTTCCCCCAAGTCAACTTTCAATACACTTTAGCTTGATGATTTATGTATCATGTCATTAAATATTTCATGAAAAAATATACCTTTTACTCAATATCCCCTGGAGTCATTTTGGATACAGCAAGCCTTTCCCTTCTCGAAGGAGTTGTTCTTTAAACCTAAAATTAAGATGACTGATAACAAGACAAAAGAGCAATTTCTTTTTTTTTTCATTTTTGGCTCCTTAGGGCAATATGATTTTAATATTTTCTCCATGGGAAAGAAAAAAAATCAGCCACTCAGTCTGTAGCTCACCATTTTTGTCCAGATGCAAAGCAAATTTTCAGTTCCAGCAGGCATCCATAGAGAGTCTCTCATCATGACCTTGTAACTGACCCCTGGCTGTGAATTAGGAAGCAGAGCTGAGTAAGTGCATTTTAAAGAGCATGCTCCATTGTGCCATTAGATATGGTTGCAAAATGCATGCACTACTTAGATAACCCAGACCAAACTCATCTCCTGCAAGGCAGCCCAAATTAGAAATCTTTCAATTAACGCTATGCTTATATCTGATAAGGATCAGTTTATGCACTTGATCTCAGGATAATTCCGAGTTACACTAAAAATGATATTTACATTGGAATTACAATTTACTCTTAATAATGTAGGTACATTACCTGTTTGAATGAATGAAACATGTGAGTTTTGCATTCATTTTAACATCAATATTTCAAACTATACTTACAGAACTGAAATTGCTCAGGGTTTATCTGATGATACAATTTATGCCATTAATAGTGCAATTACTCAATAGTGCCTTTACTGTTTCCCTGATCCCAGAGTGTGAGCATCAACATTTATACTTTGGATGATACTTAAATACTCTGATTAATTTTAAAGTGCTTGGTATGTATTATTCCATGTCTTCTTTATGTCCCTTTCGATTCATAAATGGATGTTTGATTCACATAAGTCAAGATGCCAGTTTTAGGATGAATTCAGTGGGTCAATAAAACTGATTTTATTTTGCTTGGAAAACTTCAACTCCAAGAGAATAGTATTATTTTAATGGCCATTTATTGGCAAGAGAGATAAATTATTGGGGAGAAAAGCAAATATTGCTTCTATAAAGACAATATTATAAGGCATGCACTGCCAATGACCTGTCAAGTGTGTTTACGAATGCTATCCTTCTTCCACAGGAGAAAAGAAAACAGTGTTAGCTGAAAAGACTTTCAGTTTGAAATACTGATAACAGGCATCAGGATAAGAGATTTATAACTGGCATTATTTTCTGGGTCTAAGGAAGACATTACACATCTAAATATATGATAGACCTTGAGGATAATATTCAATCACAAAAGTACACTTCCTTGGTTCTCCCTCTCTAAGCATCACGAACCACTGCCACAAGCAAATCTGTGCACGTGAATAACAGAATCGGTCGTTCTCAGATACATATTGCCTATTACAGGCATCTGCAACTTAAGAAAACATTTCAAAACAAAACTGCAAGTTTCAATCTTCCTTAATTGAGCTCTCTGATGACAAATTTGCTGTCTCTCTTAAATTAATGTCTGTATTTTCGGAGATTGAGAAATGATAAATTATTATTAAAATATATATTGTAGGAGATCTCTTGTTAAGAATGTATATGCATTCACTCATCCATAATAGTAGGCTTTCTTACATTAAATTATTCAGACTTGAGATATTGGTTTGAGTGTGTAAAGTTATAGGGCATTTGTCATAATCTTTGCAGATCAATCACCTTGAAAATAATTCTCAGTTTCACATATTTGGTTCCTATTTGAGCTTAATGGAGAGAAAATGAAGTTGATGTGATCATTGACATTTGCATATGAGCTCTTTAATAAGCTTGAAAACTAAATAAAAAAAATCAGATCAGAAAAGATATACACATAATTATAAATTCCCATAAAGAAAAATCTCTAGCAATTACAATAATATACAGCAAGATAAAATTCTTTTTTTTTTTTGGTCAAACTATAAAAGTTTTCTTTATTGGATATTTTTTGTTTACATTTCAAATGTTATTCCTTTTCCCGATTTCCTGAACGTAAGTCTCCTATTGCTACTTTAATGTGCTTTCTTGTGACTCTTTCAAAAGAGATATTTCAAAATTTCCTCACACACATATGCAGGTAGACTGGGAGGTGGTATTACAATACAATTGTGTGTTTCTTTCACTAATATACTGTTTTAGTTATGAAGGGTTTGTGTCTTTTGAAAATCGTAAATACATAATTTGATGGGCTATAGAAACGATTCCTTGTTTTTTTCTGTGCTCATTCAGGGGTGTTTTTCTTATTCATCCATTTAAATAAGTTAAAAATAGACTACGCATTTATTCTGTAGTGGGTATGTAATTAGGAACATATTTCTTGTGACATATAACCACAAAGAAATACCTGTACAATTTGTTTTGTTTTTTTCAATCTTTATCCTTAAAATGTGAGACTAGCTTTTCAGTAAATTAATGACTTTGCTCATTACTTACTCACTCTATGTAACTCCTTACTTTATGTGGGGCACTCACACCATGGTACCTATGTAGAGGTCAAAGACTCGTTCTTTCTCTGAAATGATTCCTGAGCCTCAAACTCTGGTTTGTTCAGGCTTGGGTAGAAGCTACTTTACATAGCGAAGCATCTCAGTGTCCTACTTTTTTTTTTTTTTTCACCTTTTTTCCTATTTTTTTTTTTTTATTAACTTGAGTATTTCTTATATACATTTCGAGTGTTATTCCCTTTCCCGGTTTCCGGGCAAACATCCCCCTCCCCCCTCCCCTTCCTTATGGGTGTTCCCCTCCCAACCCTCCCCCCATTGCCGCCCTCCCCCCATAGACTAGTTCACTGTGGGTTCAGTCTTAGCAGGACCCAGGGCTTCCCCTTCCACTGGTGCTCTTACTAGGATATTCATTGCTACCTATGGGGTCAGAGTCCAGGGTCAGTCCATGTATAGTCTTTAGGTAGTGGCTTAGTCCCTGGAAGCTCTGGTTGCTTGGCATTGTTGTACTTTTGGGGTCTCGAGCCCCTTCAAGCTCTTCCAGTTCTTTCTCTGATTCCTTCAATAGGGGACCTATTCTCAGTTCAGTGGTTTGCTGCTGGCATTCGCCTCTATATTTGCTGTATTCTGGCTGTGTCTCTCAGGAGCGATCTACATCCGGCTCCTGTCGGTCTGCACTTCTTTGCTTCATCCATCTTGTCTAATTGGGTGGCTGTATATGTATGGGCCACATGTGGGGCAGGCTCTGAATGGGTGTTCCTTCAGTCTCTGTTTTAATCTTTGCCTCTCCCTTCCCTGCCAAGGGTATTCTTTTTCCTCATTTAAAGAAGGAGTGAAGCATTCACATTTTGATCATCCGTCTTGAGTTTCGTTTGTTCTAGGGATCTAGGGTAATTCAAGCATTTGGGCTAATAGCCACTTATCAATGAGTGCATACCATGTATGTCTTTCTGTGATTGGGTTAGCTCACTCAGGATGATATTTTCCAGTTCCAACCATTTGCCTACGAATTTCATAAACTCGTTGTTTTTGATAGCCGAGTAATATTCCATTGTGTAGATGTACCACATTTTCTGTATCCATTCCTCTGTTGAAGGGCACAGTGTCCTACTTTTTAAAAAATTTTATACTACTGTTTCTGATTAATATTCTATACCATTATTATTAATTTTCTTTACATATCTGAGTAATTTGCCTGAGTGTGTATCTGTGCACAGTGTGAAAGTTCCAAAGAAGATCCCATAGAACTAGATCAGATCATAAAATCCCAGAGAACTGGAGTTACAATTGGTTGTGAGCCAATATGTAGGCGCTGGGAGTCAAACCCTAGTCTTCTGGAAGAACGGCCAGTGCTTTTTACCTCTTAGCCATCTTTCCAGCACCCAATCCACTTTTAAATCTCCACAAGAAATATTTCACACGTTTCTCCATTCCTTCCTGTTACACAAATTAAATATCTGTTTTCTTCATAATACTTTTTTTGTGGTTACTTTACTGACCGTCTTGTCTTTCATTATCGAGGCTGTCTTCTTTCACCACTAGAAAACAATAGATTTAATTATCTTGAGCCTTTCTCATTGCTCTTTAATTAGCTTGGGAAATAGTTTCACAAGTAACACTATAATGTCAGCATCAATATTTCTTTAACAGGCATGCTTGACAAACACTCCCAATTTTAACCTAAAAATTGACATTTCTTACTGTTACATCACACTGCATATAAATAAAATAAATAAAGCTAGAAAGCAAGGAAGAACTGACTGTGATCCACATGGACACAAGAATTATTGAAAGTGAAACTTTGCATAATACAAGTACATCTGACGTAAAATTTTATATACACAAATATAAAGAGGCTTTTAAACTTTTAATTGTGATTCATAATATTATTCAATTTGACGACAAAAACCGTAAGAAAAATATGAAAAACCATTTGTTATTTCAAACATATTTAGGATTGACTTTCAGTTAATGAAATACTTTTAAAATTTCAATGATGGGTGAAAATGGTTTTAATGTGAATATGTTTTAATTCAAGAGAAATAGATTTTCTATACAGAATTTATCTAAAAGAAATAGAAAAAGGAATGCCATAGTTAAAAGAACTAGTTTTGATAGTTTATTCAGCTATTTCAAAATTCTAGAACATTCCTGGAACAACTTAGACACATGAAATGACTCTGAATTGTAGGCTTTGTCTTGTTTTGAAAATAGTCTGTTGGGCATGTCTGCATTTTGTACTCAAATTGGTTCAGATATGAAAGCAATAATTCATTTTTTACTAAAAACTTGGAGGACTTGGCAAAATATTGTCTCAAACTGAGATTAGAATAGAATATAATTTAGGGGAAATGTTTCTTCCTGATTCATAGACAATATCTTTAAATATATTGAGGGCATGCCACAGCTTTCTTTTGCTTGAATAATACCATTTGGTGCACATATTTTCTATTATAAATTACTGAAATGTGACTTTGAAAATCTGATCAGTCTGAATAAATATGAGATTCCACTTATTTATTTCACTAAGTAAGACATAGGCCACAACTTCCGTCATTTGATGCAGGTAGTTTAGGGAAGTACTTCCTCCCACATCAACTCCGCATTGCTTATTCTGCTCCGATAATTATTTTGCTAGAGTCTAGATTTCCATCACTGTGATAAAATGCTTACTAGACATGGCTGAAAAGGTGGAAGCTTATTTTGATTCATAATGCAAGTGATTTCTGTTCAAGGTCATTTGGTTCCGAATGTATGATTTTTTTGTATTGCTATATATGAAAATTTCATCTTCGATCAAGGGATAGTTTGTATCTTTTACTTGTAGAAATTAGTCTCCATGTCTTCTTATTCTACTCTGGGGGCTTTGTGGAGAGAGGGAAGCCATGGCTGGTGAAATTACAAGTGAAATATGTCCATGGTACGTTATGAAGTCAGCCTAATCAAAACTTAGCAAGAGGACCTCATGTCAAGAAGTGATGGCTTATGAGAAAGTGCATTAATAGTCCAATCATTGAAATGAATCAAACAGCCTTCTCAGGCACTTGGTATGGTGGAAGCTGGAGAGGTGGGTACCTTTAACATTTAATAAACAGATTCCTGGATGAATTGAAATGCTATTTCTAAGCCAGAGGCAAAACACCATATATGACTTCATATAGAAATAACCAAATCGAAGTTTAGGGTGATAGGAAGTAGATTGTGTTATTTTAGGTAAGGGGAAGCCTATAAAGTACTGCACCTCCACATATTTCTTTTCAGTTTCCAACAGCTCCCACAAGAGATAATACACCAATCAACATATAACTCCTTTTAAACGAATATCCCGGTACAAGAAATGTAGATACTAAGATAAATCTAGCAGCTGGGGAAGATGGCTCTACCAGCAACATGTCCTGTAATACTGAAAACCTATGTTCATATTCCTCAGTACCTATTAAAAAACAGGCAAAGCAGCAAACATCTGTAATGCCAGCACTTGGGAGTGGAGACAGAAGGATCCTGGCAACATGCTGAACAGTCTAGCCAAATATGTAAGCTCTTGCCTCAGTTGAGAGCCCCTGTTTCAAAAATTATGGAGCTGGGCCACTATTGTTTAAAACCACCTCTGTCCTTTAGCCTCAACATATACCTATAACTACATATAACCACATGTATATACACATGAGTATATACTCTCAGGCACACACCAGCCACGTACATGAACAAATATAAATTTAAAGATATATATATATATATATATTTCCATATGCCAATAATGTTTTCCTTCATTAATAAAAGAACTCATATCTTATTGATGATTCATCAATTTATTGTCTCTACTGGTCTAGGTAATAAAAATAATAATACAAATGCATAAAAGTTCCTCCAAAACTTAGTCTCAATGCCTGAACAGATCTACAGAGTTATTTTCTTAGGAAGTCTTTTAGATTCAAGAAATATTAAGTGTGTAGAGTTAGAGGGGAAAATGTTCTGACACTTGTTAAAAGAGTAAAGAAACTTTTATTCAGTACAATTACAATGGATGTCAAAGCTATTGCAAGGAGGGAATGAGATACTGTGAACTAGCAGAGTCAGAAGCAATGGATGGAAAATTATTAATAAGGAGCACCAAATGTAGGTGAATTCTTTCTAACTATTTTTAACAATATTTTTGCTGAAACTATCCCAATGGTTTATATATAAAAGGTGTAGAAAGAGGGCGCCTTGATTAGAGATCAAGAGTGGCAATATACAATAAAGTGATGGGGATTAATTCTTACTAAACTTAATAGGACTGTCACTAAAACTGAAAAATTTGGACCCATCAATGACAGGAAGAGTAAGGAAGATCAATGCCGAAGAATAAGCAACAGGCGAGATCAGAAGAATTACACAGTTGTAGCTAAAGAAATGAATTTTTGTTAGTAACGTATATTAGAATATGAAAAGCTATCTTTAACCCATTAAAATATTCATTTTAATCTCAGACTGCCATTGAAATAAAACCCCATGACTTTTGGAAAATAAATTCTTTATAGCTTATTTCATTCATCCTTAAGCCAAGGCGTAGTACTCACGGTTCACAATAATTTCCTCTAGAAAGCAGGTACACATTCCAGCAAGAAAGATAAAGTTTAAATATCAATTTTATTCTTGTCCTATAATTTTTAGTAACCATACATACAGACATCATCCCCTCATACACTGCCTATTAGATACAGTCAGAAAGCTACTCTTACCTTCAAGTGTAGAATTGTCTATGTCTAGCTGTTGATTGCAAAAAGATAAGTAATTATATTAACAAAGAAGAAGTGTGATGGGCTATATAGACACAATTTGTATCTGCATAAATCATAAATAATAAATATCTCTATGTTTTCTAGAAAAAGTGCATCCTGAAAAAGTACAAAACACTGTCACTAATAGGATCCCTTTCTTATAAATCCAACAGAGCCTTATGTAACAACTTACTTGTTTACTTAGCCAAGGACCTGGGATATAGAGTATCAGTACAAACGGGAACAGACTGACCCCTTGACCAAGACAAACTAGCTCTTTATCAACATAGGCAAAAATGTCCATTTACTAGCATAATTGTAACAAATAATTTGGTAGTGTTCCCTGCAGACCCTGATAATGCATTTTTGTAAAACGTGCAACTTTTAAGCATGAAAAGAGCGTAGAATGTTCTAAAAGAGGGGAAGATGTCATAAATTAACAGAATTCTTTAATCATACTGCTTGTCTCATGATTCAATGACCTGTGCTTTTCATCAAATAATACATACTAGTAACTCAAAACAGCAGACATGACTCTTCTTCTCATGGTGCTATATGTCATACACTCAAGCAGGACTATGTATGTTGGACTCCTCTGTAGCATTTGGTCTGGCTAAAGAGGTTCTCCTGAGGCAGGATTCATCGTGGCCTTAAGTACACATCAACTGATAGGTTAGAGTCCGACTGTCCAATTGGAGCAGTAAAGTTCTCCACTACTACTCACTTTCTAACTTCATGTTTTCTCATCATCTAAGTGTTCTTTTCTTTATAAACATCTTAGAAGTTTTTTTGAGATAACTCTATGTAAGACGCCTTTTCTATGAACATTAAGGTACGTGTGGGAACTCTTGGGACATCAACTTGAAAATCGTATGTTCATTTCTCAGCAGAAAAACAGATAAAGAGAATGTGGTACATGTGCATAATGGGGTATTATTCCACAATAAAGGAGGTATCTTGTCCTTTCCAGTAACACAGTGACCAGAGGACATCATGTTAAGTGAAATGAGACAGGAACAGAAAGAAGAAGACTGTATGTTCTCTCTTGTGTGTGGAAGCTTAAAAACAGAACCGAAGGGAGAGTTTAATTACTATGCTTTGGAAAAGGTTGGGGAGGTGAAGAAAGATGTTGGCATTGACTAGTGCATATAGTTTGCATGTGTTTTAAAATATACCACACCTAATTAACATGTGTAATTAATATGTTAATAAATATTAAAACAACAAAAATCACATTCTTTTACTTGATATTCTTAGGGATGTCTGAAAAACTTTTAAGTGGCTTCTTGCTTTATATGATGGGGAGATTCACCAATGTGGCAAGTCTTTACTTCATTTTCTTTTTTCCTATTAGATGACTGCCGTAAGAAGTTCCTTCTCCTGTTTCTTCCTTCATGTCTATTAAGGGTCTGTTGCATTATTAAATCAGTTCCTTTCATTTTTTTTCTGCATTCCATCCATGGCCACTTATGACTATGATGCTGTGTTCGATCTTCCATACGTTGTGCCCCGATAAGAACGGCACCATTGGGTTTACCAGCTAATCAGGCAAAAACTTGAAGTCTGTCTTGAGTTATCTCCAGTAATAACCACCTCTCTCACATAAATCTGCAAATGTGCCACCTCTCACTCGCAACATAGGACAGTGCCGCATCTCTTACATCAACACGGGATTGTGCCACCTCTCACACATCAACTGCACAACCTCTCACATATCAACATAGGACTGCACCAATTCTCACTCATCAATATGAGGCGGTGCCTCCTCTCTTACATCAACACGGGATTGTGCCACTTCTCACACATCAACAGGAAACTGTGTCACCTCTCATACATCAATACGGGACTGTGCCACCTCTCACACATCAAGAGGAAACTGTGCCACTTCTCACACATCAATACGGGACTGTGCTACCTCTCACACATCAACATGAAACTGTGTCACCTCTCACAAATCAACACAGGGCTGTGCCACCTTTCACTCATCAACACAGGATTGTGCCATTTTTCTTACATCAACACGGGATTGTGCGGCCTCTCACATATCAACAGGAGACTGTGTCATCTCTCACACATCAACACGAGACTTTGCCACCTCTCATTCCATCATTGTCACCATACTTCAAGGCTTTGCTTTTTTATCAACTAGAATTCTGATTTTGCTTCCTGGTCTGCATTTCTGCTTCTATTTGTGGTGTTACAAAAATTACATTGACCTTGGTGAAGACGAAGAGCATATCAATGCCCTGGGGATTGAATACAGTTAAGGATTTGATAAGCGGTACATTGTTTTGTTTTTTTGTTATATAAATTGTGTACCTCACGAACTCAAAACACTCATGTAAGGATCTCTTTGAGTCTTTATATGGGTACTGAATTGTGTAAGTGAACGGTAATATTTTATAAGACCATACAAAATCCAAAAAGTCGGGAACAACAAGCATAAGGTATCACCAAACTAAATAATTACCATAGCTGAATGCATGTTGGAGGTCATCTGCGACATTGTCTCAATGGAGAGATCTTGAGTACAAGTCAGAAAAGTCTAGGAGGAATAGAGCGTATGACAAAGAAGTGTGACTAAGCTCTTACCAATAACTCTCATGTTGTCAAAATAATAGTCTTCATTTTATTCACATTTTACAATTACTTAAATTTTAATTACCTTCTAATTCTTCATTTAAAACAAAAATAATACCAAGGCAGACAGGATTTGTAAAAGAGATGATGGAGATAATATTTTCAAAGCATGGTACTGAAAACTGTGCCTTATTAAAATCCTTATTTTCTCAGTGGATCACCAAATAGAAGATAATCAAAATAAAACCAAAGAAGAGAAATAACTTAGCAACCGTAAGTACTCAGATCAAATGATGATAGGGAAGGAAAGCAACCAACCAAATAGCCTCTGACACAAATTAAAAACAGATGGCAAAGATACAATGAATTGGAATTATGCATTTAGTAATTATAAATACACATGAATTAAATATGCCAAATCTGTGATCGAATTATCAAATTACCAAAGCAACACCCACTATAAACCCTCCACAAAAAGTACATTTGCATTACAAAGACAAAAATTATTTGAAGTTAAGGGAATAGAAAAATTACAAATTAGATAAAACTAATTTTAATAGATGGGTCTTTACCAAATAAGGTAACATTTTTCTGTGACAGAATAAATTAATCAGAATCTGTCCAATGCTTAAAAGTATATGTAGTATTTATAAACATATAGCAAACACTGACAATCCAAACTAATGAAAAGTAGACAAGTCCACATCTAACAATGGTTTTAACATTTTACTGGTATCAAAACAGACAGAAAATTATAAAGTATGCAGAATGCTTGAATGACATCAGCAATCAATTTAACCTGACTAACAGTTATAACATTCACTGGGACAATGCCAATTACTTGAGACTTTTAGGTGTTCATGAAGCATTTTTATAACATACATATTCCTAACCACGAAGTTCTAAAAACAATAACAAAATTGAAGTAAGGGTACCACAAAACACAGAAATGAGAGTTAGAAATCAATAACAATATACTTGAAATTCCAAATAATTTTGCTAAATAATCCCACGTCATTTATAAACAAGCTATGTATTAAAGGAGATATATAAGGCCTTGCAAAGTATTCAACATAGTACAAAATTAGAAATATGACTTATTACAATGTGAGCATTGCAGCAAAAGAAACATTTATGACTTTGGTAATCATGTTAGGAGCAAATGATCTACTTCTCTGGGCTTGCTACCAAAACTAAAACAGGATTATTTGGTTGGAATTCTAAAGTAGGAAACAATGAAACCTAAAAATAAAATAAGTAGACAACTCTGTGAGGATAGAGTTAATGACGTTGGCAGCAAGAAGGTACAGTGACAGTATGAAGCTCCATCAGAATAATACTCCAAAACGTCCATCATATTAATATGCACATGCCAAATGGATTCACACTAAGCTTTCCCTGGTTGTTTTTAGGCTGGTTGGCTTAAAATATTACCATATGATCTAAACCGGTATAGAAATGTTTTATTTCTCTGAATCTCCAGTTATGTTTCATATTTGTACTAGCAACAGAAAAAGGTATTTTGGTGTCAGATAGGAAAGGATGCTTCCTCCCAAAGGGAATATTGAAAAGGGAGTTGGAGACATGGGAGACAGTACCACTGTCGGAGCGCTGTACCAGCCACAGGTCCAAAATGTTATCCCTATTGGACATCGTGACCTTAGCATAGAGATCATAACCTTCCAGATGTCTCCCAGACATGGGATTTGTATACAGTGCTTATCAAGATGCCTGAGATTTTCCTTCTCAAGCAGATACAATCTCATTGGATGCACAATTCCATTCCCCAGAGAGTCATACAGCTAAATATTTCTTCTTCTGCAAGACTCCACATAGCCTGCACCACTCCCTGAGCAATATAGGAATGTTTGATTCAAGGCCCTGCCAGCAGCTGCTGGTTCTGTGCATTCCAGACAGCAGGCAACTTGCAAGGCATCGCCAGAGCAGCGTTGTCTTTAAATCCAGCCACACTTTCAGCTCTCGGATAGCTGGACCATACTGTTTCCAAGAGATCTATGTTGTCATACTCAACTCTAGTGTACCCTCTACACATTCCCATGATATTTTCCTACAGATTTTTCTTCATATCAAGCTTTATTGTGTTGAATGATAACATATTTATTATTTTCACCACTGTTGAAATTTTAGCACCTGTTATAATCCTGACTATTATGGGTTCCTTACAACAGTGGCAGAAGGCCACTTTAAAATTTCAACAGTGCTTAGTTCGTCTGTGGAGAACCCTTGACTATATCACAGTCCTTACTTTATCTTCCTACTGTAGTGTACCATGATGTATGTAGCCTGTTGTTAGAAGCCAAACAATTAACAAATGTCAACATAGAACAGCAAGCATGGACACTGGTGGTCATAACTTATCATTTGCTTCCGTACAACACTAATATTTTCAATCATTTCCTATTTTTGAATGACAACCATCTATTTACCTGAATACCTAGAGATTGGCACTTTTACTGAGCCAAAAATCTAATACTTTTCAGTTTCACCAGTTGTTTCGGATAACTATATTTTAGGAGACAGTTTTGCTAAAAATAATTATAGGCTTGGTGCGAATATCTGGCTTTTTGGTAGATGTAGAATTCAATAGATATCCATTTCATGTATCTGGGCATAAATAATGTCAAAGGATGACAAGAGCAAGCCACCCAACTGCATCAACATCATCTGGAAGGTTTCGGGATGCAAATTTTCATACAAATACCTGGACCTGTTCCAAGGAATCTGTGCTGTGATAACCAGTGCTGGGATTCTTTGCAATGGTTTTATTAATTATTTGGCAATTTTGCATCTGTCCATAATGAGTTTTGGTCAATTATTATACCCAATTACCCTGTTTCATCGCCCTCGCTTTTATGATTAATCCTTTTCTATAGCCAATAGTACTCTTTCTGTCTCTCTCTCTACAACACACACACACACACACACACACACACACACACACACACACACACACAAAACTGTGCTTGTTTGATTAACTGAATTTAATTATAGCCACTTGCATGAGCGTGAGTGGAGATTTATTACTGAGCAAATAACTTATCACTATGTGCTCCACTGGGGAATATGACACATCTCCCTGCCAACTATGAACTTCCAATAATCCCTCAGAGATAGGCTGGTCTTGCAAAGTTCTTTCCCATGTCTGATAAGATGTTAACACTCAATTTTATGCAGGCTGTGTGCTGCTAATCAGGGTTGCTGTATGTCTATGAGTTCTAAAGCTATGATATGTCCAGGAGACAGTTGAATAGCATTTCTTCATCCTGATGCTTATTTTTTTTAACCCTCTCTTCCCGAGCACTGAAGTGTATGATATAGGTTAACCATTTATAGAGGATCACCTAACAGCCACTTCTTCTCATCACTTTAACCTGTCATGATTATCTCCATTAATGCCCATCTCCTGTAAGAGGGAGCTTGTGTGAGGAAGACCATTAGAAGTACTCATCAATGGGCATAATCATAAATGTTTAGAAACACTTTGATGACACATCCATTTTTAGAACAGCAGTAATAATTTATTCTCCCCCCTGGTACTGCAATCTCCTCAACCACAGGATTGGGATTAAATGTACAGGGCATGTGTTTCTTCCTGTGCTGTGGGTTTCAAGTTTGTATTCAGAAAGTTGTTTACTCGATAATACCCATCCTAATATTACAGCATCGGGCATATATTGTCGTTATTTTAGCTGATGGTGTCCCTATCTGGAGAGTATAGGTGATGACTTTTCTCCCCTGGTAAGCTTCATAGTACCTTCTAGCACTGTGATATCTAATCAGTAAGGAGGAAACTTTCATAAATATAATTTTTATTTGCCTGATATGATTGCCATCTTGGAGGCTTATTGCTGAATAAATTCATACTTCCTAGTTCTTTTTGAACTCTATTGTTCTGGGTCAAAACTCTTTTCCAGTCTGACTGATTCAATCAGGCTTCTCTTAGCTTCTAACTGAACTCCTCAGCTTGGTCTCTAACTCTGACAACTTTTAATGTTCTGTCTCCTTTTCATTCTCTGGCTTCGCCTGTGTCTGCTGACCTGCACTGAACTGATTGTAAGAACTCACAAAAGGCTAGATGATGTGTTATCATATGTGGATTTTGCATAACTCATCTTTAAACCTTTCTAAGTGGAGCACATGGAAGCCAGAAGCCTTGTTTCAGTTCACTTCTTGGCAAATAAGGGTTTAGGGGGAACTTCTACCTTGGATAGAGTTTCCATAATGGATAAATTCACCAGTTAATGGATTTTTAAATCTCACTGCTCATCTGTATTTATCTGGGAGGCAGAATGTAAGGACAGGCATTTTGTGTATCTGTGTGTGTGTGTGTGTGTGTGTGTACATATATACATCTATCTATCTACACATTTATCTATATATTTATATACCTATATCTAATACACATATATCTATATTTATATCTCTATATATGAAATAATAGTATATGACACAATATAGATATAGCCCCTTAGGAATTAGAAAACCTGTTAGATTCTTATGATTACTATCATTGTTGTTACCAATGAATGTATCACCAGTTCTTGTCCCCAACTTATTTGGTCAGCCCATCAGACGAATGACTGAAACTTGGAGATGCTGATTGACATGTGCAAATAAACATTGTAAATACAAAAAAAGGACACACAAAAGAACTCAGCTCTGATAAAGCTGTCCTCTGAGAGGCTCTATCAGAGCCTGACAAATACAGATGCAGATGGGAGCAGGCAAACATCAGACTGGTCACTGGGCTCCCAATGGAGGAATTAGAGCAAAGACAGGAAAAGCTGAATGCCATAGGAAGAACAGTGATACCAACCAACCAAAGCCCCTAAAAGCTGCCAGAGACTAAATCGCCAGTGAAAGGGTACACTTGGGGGAACCCACAGCTCCACCTGGATATGGATGACCTTATCAGGCATCACTGGAAGGGGAACCCCTTGGTCCTGTGGAGGTTTCCAGGGTAGGGGAATGCGAGTGCACTGAGGCCAGAGTGGGTGATTGGGTGGGAAGCACCCTTATAGAGGCAGGGGGAGGATATAGGGGGTTTGTGGAGGGGAAACTGGGAAGGGAGATAATGTTTGAAATGTAAGTAAATAAAATGACCAATATAAAATTAAAAACATTTCAAGACAAAAATTATAAATATAAATAGTATTAGCATTAAAAACGAACTCAACTCTACGGCACTAACTGCTGTGACCTACCACCGACTGTATCAAACTCAACTCCACTCAACTGAGTTGATTAAACTCACTATTTCGCCCTGTGCTGCTCTTAAACAGCTTTCCTGCTAAGAGTTGAGTGTAGCCAGTCTCTGACTCACTCTGTCATATCTTTCTCTAATTCATCACTCTGTCTGCTCCTCAATTAGACATCACTGTTTGGGATTAAGGGTGTGGATGAAAGGACTCCAGATTGAGGGATTAAAAGCATAAACTAGTCATGTCTGCATTCTAGCCAGATCACACAGTCTTAGAAGGCTTTTGGATGTAATTGAAGGAGCCATGTTGATGGATTAAAATTCCACTACATACTTCTGGTTCAATTGCTCTAAATCCTGAAACCAAATGGTTTGGCACCTTTAGCAATAGGGCTCTCATAACTCATTCTTGTGGACCACCAATAGCAATGTCCAGCATTTGGGGACTCCTAGGGCCTACTTAGAATATTTGGGGATAGATTCCACATCCGGATATTAGGTACTGAAAACTTTGTTTCCTAGTCTATGGTTTCTCCAGGCCTTATTATCTATTCATGTAAGGTGCCTTCTTTCACATGTTTAGAAAATTTTACTTTTAATAGATTTAAAATTAATTTTGGATAATACTTCATCTAATCTTATGTTTCCTATCTCCTCAACCCATTCCCATTTAAACATTTCCATCCCTTCTATCCTCTTTACTTTAAAATCACGTGCTCTCTCTCTCTCTCTCTCTCTCTCTCTCTCTCTCTCTCTCTCTCTCTCTCTCTCTCTCTGAAGGACTCTTTCTCCCAATCTCTTTCCACTTTTCTTATCTCTACAGTCATAACAGTTAAATAGCAATCTAATGATTTGAAATAAGGGTAAACATATTTGAAGGAACATACAGTGTTCCTTTATCTGGACCTGGGGTACTTCTCATTATCTTTTCTAGTTGTATCCATTGTCCCTTATATTTTATAACATCATTATTTCTCAGAGCTGAGAGAAATTCAATTGTACATCTTAGGCATGCCAAAAACATAGGAAACGCTTTAGAAATTTTAAACGTGGTAATCATTCTTGCTAGATTTCAACCCCATCGTTTTAGTATGCAGCAACACTTGAGAGCCATTTGAGTCAAGAGACAGCCAGTGGGAGTTTAGTTAAGCAGTGCTTTTCACTTCCTGAGCGTTGGAAGAGAGGACACATGAGTCATAGTGCAGGTTTGATTAGAAAGAATTTGTAGGATCTGGAGAGCTGTCCCAATGGTTTGTAGCATTTGCTGCTTTTGAGGAGCAATAGTTTCATTTCCCAGCTTCACTTGGGAGCGCACTGGAGTGCTCAATCACTCCAGTTACAGTGGATCCAACATGTTTTCCTGGCTTTCTAAAGCATCAGGCATGCACGGAGTACACATACATACATGCAAGCAAGCACAGATACACAGAACAAATACAATAGAAGAAGAATTATTAAGGGTATGAACTTAATAATAAAATAAAATAATAAGAAGAGTTTGTTATACAGAATGGCAATGTCATATGAGTAAGTTTCTTTATATTTCCAAATATACATTAAATTTTAATTTTTTTCTCTCTGTTCCTCCCCTCCCATTCCATGTCAACACTTCCAGTTACTGGAGAAGTTCTGTTCATGGCATGAAAACAAAAATCCCACTTACTAATCTAAATATAACAGGTTATCCAGGAATCATCAAAGTAGCATTTCTTTCCTCCTAACAGTTTAGTATCTGTCAATGACATAACCTTTTAAGCCAAGTGTCTTCTAAACAAAACCGGATAAATCCAGCTATTGCATCAGTTTCAGGTATTATAAAAATAAGAAGCTGGGAATGTTTGACTATCATCTATGAAGACCTCCACTCTGCTACACAGGTTAGTTTCTACTTGTGAAGAGGCCATTGCTTTTATTTAATAAATAGTTTAAGCTTTGTGAGGTCAGGGGAAAATGAATATTCTTCCCAGAGTATCGTTAAAAACGCATCCATTTTGTGTCTGACATCTTGTGCTTTTATGATTAGCTTAGTTCAGTGTGCAGTGCGTGACAAAGTGAGGAGACAGAGTTCAGTGGTGTTATTCTAACCTCTCTCACTTTTGTCAGACTCAATGCTGAGTGCTATATTTCTTATCCATGCCTAAGAAAATAGAAAATATTCTCTGTATATCAGCTTCATTGAAAGTAAAATAAATTAGTTAAACAGCAAAAAATATTTTTTAAGTATGCTTTCAGTGCTTTGTATTTCTTGAATCTGCATCTGGGCAAAATGACTGACGGTTTATAAGTAATTTTTTAATGTTAGATTCAAAATAGAAAATGGCATCAGAATGAAAACTATATAATCACCAAGAACAGTATTTCAAAGCAGCATTTACTGACAGAACTTTCATCATTTCTGCTCAAATGTGTTTGTTCATTACTCTTTGAATAGAGTGGGTATGGTGATTCCTCTGGGAGGCCAAGGTTTTCATTCTGCATGGTTTGTAATATATGGAAAATCAAATCAATATTCTCTCTCCACAAACTCCCGTTCCACTCCACGAAGGAAAGCGTTTTATGCAAAGTGTCTGCAGCATCCCACTAAGGAAATGAGTCCTGTGCAATTCTAGAAAAAAACATTTTTCAAGGTGAAGAATAATATGATAGGGATAGGCATAGGGGAAATAGTGGATTTCCCCAAAACCAGACCTTTTGCATTGTTTGTGGAATTTTTTTGTCTTCCAGTCAAGTGTGTATTTGTGTGTATGTGTGTGTGTGTGTGTGTGTGTGCATGTGTGTGTGAATCTGTGTGTGCACACACACGTGTGACTACATGTGTGCATGTGTATGTGTACATGTGATATTTGTGGGCAATGTGCGTGTGTGTGTGTGTGTGTGTGTGTGTGTGTGTGCGTGTGTGTGTGTGCACCCAAATGAATGATTCAGAGACTGGAGCAGGGTATCAATGGCTTTTCTTTAGCATCACTCTGCTCTTTGAAGTAATACCTCCTGAAAACTACTTTCTAGTTATTTCATTGAATTTTAATCTTGAGTTTGGGGCTAGGCCATCTAGCCAGCTTTTGAGTCCATATATGTTTAACCCTTAATGTCGGGATTACAGACACATGCTAGGGATTTGAACTCAGTCCCTCATATCTTCAAAGAAAGCACATCTATGTCATTTTTCAATGATCTTTTGGATGGTACTTCTGTGTTTTCAAGGAAAATATGTGCTCTAGTGCAGAATTATATAAATTGTGTATGTTGTCTGTGTTGAACTGTGTGAATAGAAAAAAGGAACGCTAGACTGGAGGAATTTCTTGCTCAGTTAAGTACACTAGTTTAATATTCAGAACACACATACAAAAGCTAGGCATAACGTCACTCATAATCCTACCCCAGGATGGTAGAGACAAGTAGACTCAGGGGTTTTGCTAGGCAGCCAGATTATGCAACCCAAAGAGCCTCATGTCGCAGTGAGAGAACCTGTCTCATAAACAATGTAGTGGTTTTCTGAGAAATGCCACTTTATATTGACCTTTGAACTGAATGTATATATACATGCATATCTGTGCAGTCTTGAGTGCATACAGATGGGAAGATTCACTCCACTCCCACTTATTTGTTCCTTTTAGTTGAAATTGAGACAGTTCTTTTAGTTTTATTTCTCTCTTGGAATTTCTGAGATTGTAGGTTGCTAACAACCCAGATGTCCTACAGTGGAAGAATGGATACAGAAAACGTGGTTCATTTGCCCAATGCAGTACGACTCAGCTGTTAAGAACAAGGACATCCTGAGTTTTGAGGGCAAATAGATGGAACTAGAAAATATCCTGAGTGAGCTAACTCAGACCCAAAAGGAGGTGCACGGTATGTACTCACTAATAAGTGGATATTAGCCCAAAAAGTACAGAATACCCAGGACACAACCCGTAGGATGCAAGAAGGTTAACAAGCCTAAGGACTCAAGTAAGAATGCCTCAGTCCAAATTGGGAAGGAGAATAAAGCAATCACAGATGGGGGGTGGTAGATAGAGGGAAGGAGGAACCTGGGTGGGAGAGGTGACAGAGAGGGGAAGGGGGAATATGATTAGGTATTAGGGGAGGGAACAGGACTGAAGCCCTGAGGACCTACAGAAAGAATGAACACAGGCAACCTCAGGAGGTAGAAGGTGGGAGGACCCTCTAGAATGTACCAGTGACAGGGAGCTGAGACTCTCTCAGGGCTCACAAAGAAGGACCTTGGAATAAGTGCTCTACAGTGTGGAGGAGGAATCTGTTAAGTCCACGTCAAGTGGAGGGACAGGCCATCAAATGGAGGGTTGGTGTTGCCATCCCACAGTCAATAACTCTGACTCAGAATTGTTCCTGTCTGACAGAACTGCAGAGAAAAAATGGAGAAGAGACTGAGGGAAAGGAGGTTCAGTGACTGGACAAAATTGGGATTCAGCTCAAGGGGAGGCCCGGGGTCCTGACGTTGTTACTGATCCTGTGGTGGGCTTGCAAACAGGAGCCTAGCATGCTTGCTCTCTGAGACACCTAACAAGCTGCTAAGAGTCAGATGCAGATAATAGTGCCCAACCCTTGAACAGAAGCCCTTGTGGTTGAATTGGGGAGATGTTTTAAGAAACTGAGAAGGAGTGCAGTTCCATGGGAAGACCAGCACTCTCAACTAACCTGGGTCCCCAAGATCTCAGACACTGAGCCACCAACCAGGAAGCATATATCAGCAGATAGGAGGCCCCTGACACATATACCACAGAGGACTCCTTGGTCTGACCTCAGTGAGAGAAGTACCTAACCAAACTTGAGTCCCCAGAGAGAGGGGAGGACTGGTGGAGCGGAGGTTGATGGGAGGAGGTATGGGATGGAAAGTGTTTAGGGAAGCAGGCCAGGAAGGGTATGAAGTCTGGACTTTAATACAGATTAATGAATAATAAAGAAAGAGAGAGAAAAGAAAGAAAGAAAGGAAGAAAGAAAAATAAAAAGAAATATAATTTATGTTTTAAGTGAGTAGAATTCTTGGTATACATGAAGCCTTCACATATCTGGTGTTATGTTCATAAGAATAGGTGACCTACAACTGCAACAGTCCTACCACCTGTTCAGCATTTTAGTACCCTCTCTTTACTTCCAAAGCTTCTAGAAATGACCTCTTCATAAACTAACTCCATTAGGTGAGTATCTGAAGATGCTAAGTAGCAATAAATGCTGGCACAATTTGGTCACTGATCCATTAGCAGCAGTGAAGAGAAATGGGGAGTAAGCAGAGGGAGAGGAAGTTGGTATATTACAGGGATGCAGAATAGACAGCATTACGTCATCCCTGACAAATGCCAAGCTAACTGTCTTTTGATTATGTTGTATAAGGTCTTGAAATCCAAGTTTTGCTTGAATATAATATTCTGTGGTGATTTTGATTCTTTCAAACATCTTATATTTATTTCTGACCGAGTAGGAACCTACAATGGGCTCTCAAAAGTTGACCTTAACTCTTCTTCTTCTTTTTTTTTTTTAAGATTTACTTATTTAATTATTTAATATGAGTACATTGTAACTGTCTTCAGACAGACCAGAAGAGGGCATCAGATCCCATTACAGATGGTTGTGAGCCACCATGTGGTTGCTGGGAATTGAACTCAGGACCCTTTGAAGAGCAGTCAGTGTTCTTCACCCCTGAGTCATCTCTCTAGCCCCTAGCCTTAACTCTTCTAACACAAAATTTTCGACTTGACTATTGAATGAGAAACAAACGCTGACTTGCTGGATGGAAAATTGCAGAAATTGATTTTTATTTATACTTCAATAATCCTTACTGGATTTAAAATACAAGAAAATATAAAATGAAATATAAAACAGGAACTGAAACCAGATAGCAGCACTTAGTTTTTAAAGCCATATATGTGAGGCTTTGAAATTCAAATGACATCTAAGAATATGAATGGAAACATCTTTCCTTGAAAACAAAGCACAATTTAAAATGTCTTATGAGGTTCTCAAGCATTTCCAGAATGTTTATGCCATTGTCTACACCATGATGTCTATTTTTATAATAAAATATCAGTATTCTCATTATCTTTATATGCTTTTCCAGCTTTAAGATAACATTTAGTTCAAATTCTTTTGTCAGCAGTAACAGCAGCATCCATTTTAACTACATAATTTTGGAAGTAAACGAATAAGTTCATGTAACAACCACTGCAGTTAAGCATTTACATCATACTCCAAAATTTCCTCACATCCATGAACTGCTCCATGGGCTTCTGGGTAGAATGTATATTATCTGGTACCTGGGAAGATTATTCTGTAGACATATAGGTCTAGTTGATACATAATGATATTCGCAATTCATAATTTTACTAATCTATCAATGTCTGTAATTTTCTTAGCTTTGGTTTTTTTTTTCAGCTGAATACAATTGCACTGAGTGTATCTATAACATTTTCACTGTACTCTCATTCACTGATAGACATCTAAACAGCTTCTTGACCTTAGCTATTGTAGTAGGACAAAATGAGCATATATGAGCAAATATGCCTGCCAAGGTGTATATAGCAGTTTGGGTATATTCACAAGAGTGGGTAAGAGATGTAGAATAAGAAAGCTATAGTAAACATAATGCTTACAGAGCAAAGTTAAATGCATCACCACTAAAATGAGGAACAAGATAAGGCTGTTCACCTTCTTCCTTTCTATTTAATACAGTGCTTGATTTCAGCCTTGATAAGTAATAAATAAATAAAATTAATAAATAAAAGTGAGGGGGATATGAACAGGAACACATCCAAAATCTCTTCTTTTATATGATGTAATTTCTTCTATAAGAGACCCTGATAACTCCAACACAACCACCAGGCTGAGCCTTGGGACCCCAAATAGAAGAGCTAAGGGAAGGACTAAGGAGCTGAATGGGGATTGCAACCCTATAGGAAGAACACTATCAACTAATTGGATCCTCCAGAGCTCGCAGGGACTAAACCACTAACCAAAGAGTACGCATGGAGGGACCCATGGTTCCAGTCACACATGTAGTAGAGGATGGCCTTATCTGACATCAATGGGAAGGGAGACCCTTGGTCCTGTGGAGGCTCGGTGCCCCAACATAGGGGGGTGCTAGGGCAGTTAAGCGGGAGTGCGGGGGTAGACAGGGGGAACATCCTCATACAGGCAGGGGTGAAGCAGGATGGTGTTTGTGGAGGGGAAAGTGGGAAGGGGGACAATATTTGAAATGTAAATAAATAAGACAACAATAAAAAGTGTCTGTAAATCAAAGACAAATACCAGGCTCATGTATATGCTGCCTGCAGTACTGAAGAAGAATCCTTGTCAGCAATATATCTGAGACAGAATTGGTGATGGAAATATATAAAGAATTCAAAAAGCTAAACACCATGGCAACAGCTCTGCTGAACTGAGAACCCAATTAAACCCAACTACAGAAGAGATCTTAGAGTCCACAAAGGAAGAAATAGAAAAGGCTACAATCATTTTCACAAGTGTTCAACCTCAACAGGTAACTGGGAAATACAAACTAAAAGTACTTTGGTATTCCATTTCACCCCAGTCCATCTTAAGGAATACAAATGATAACAAGCTTTCATGGAAGTGTGGACAGGGCAGCACTTATTCCATTAGTAGGAGTGCAAGCCAATGCAGCCATCTTGAAAATCCGTGTCAAGGTGTCTCAGAAAACTAAAGGAAAAATGATAGCACACCTAGATTACACCACTCCTGAGCATATACCCAAAGAACTCCACACCCTTTGAAATAGATACTTGTACATTGATATCATTGATGAATTTGTGCATTTTTCATTACGAAATGCCCCTGGAATGATCTTTTTTTTTTAGAACCACCTTATCTCTAATTCACATAGCCTTGCTAGCTTTCTTGTTGAGACTGCATGGTTAGCAGTTTTCTTTGATTCACTTTTAATTTATTTCTGGGTCTTCTGTGAAAACTGCCTCTTGATGGGCAGCTTGCTTTTTGACCTTATGCTATATTTAGCTTGACAATGTCTCAATTAGTGCTTAGATAGACTTGTTCCATCACATTCAGCACATTATCTTACTTTACTGCGTACAATGCTATGTTGGTTTTATGTGGCACTATGACTGTGGTCCTCTCCTTAGGTGGTGTTTTTTTTTTTTTTTTTGACAAAAAGCAATTGATTGCACAAAAGATATTATCCTGAACAATATTTATATGATGCATGTCATCAATCAAACTGGTTCACTCCACACTGGCACTTCAAGTCTCTGTGAGGCTGAGTGCTTCCTCTCCAACTGAGGCCAGACAAGGCAGCCCAGTTAGAAGAATATATCCCACAGACAGACAGCAGCTGTTCAGGAATAGTCCCCAATTCAGTACTCTATGGCCATGCCACCTGAAGGTGCCCAATCTTGTCTGTTTTTGTTTTTTGTTTGTTTTGTTTTTGCTTTTGAGAAATAAATTAAAGTTGCTTAGGTAGGGAGGGGGAGAGGAATAAATGAATATGGGAGAAAGGAAAGAATAAAATTTGCTTTATATAATAAAAAGTAAAACATCAAAGATTAAATATTATACCAAAGCATAATCCAATAATGTCACAGGGATTCAAGTCTATGTGTTTTTATATGGTGTTAAATATCAACATTTTTAATGTTTAAAGAAATGATTGCTATATTTGTGTGTATACACACACACACACACACACAAATCACACACACACATATATATCTTAAATTCCTTCTTTTTCCATCTTTGTGAGTTAGGAACAAGGAAAACGTTTGAGAGGTGTGTACTAGTGAGAAACACTAGCTTACACTAGTAAGCTCCTTAAAGAAATTAATGTAGGTCTTAAGCGCCCCTGGTTTGTTAGCAGACAAACACACATTTGAAAGGTGAGATCGATCCCTATCTGTTCTTGCTTTCTGTGTGCTTCCCCCTCTTGCTGCACTTATGCCATCCTGACATTTGCCCTTAGGACTTCACTGTAAAGAACTGCGAGGACCACCAACCTCAGATTCCTGAACTTTACATAAAAACATCCTCTTCTTTATACTGAATCTAGCCTTAGACGTTATCATATAGCAATACTATTTGCCCAAATATAATGTGGAAAAAACATAAATTTACTCATAATAACTGTAGGGAATCTGATATTCAATTTCCAACTGTTTGTTCTGTGGTAGCTGTTCAAAGTTGAATTTGGAATTTGTGTGAATTGCAGCAAACTTAGGTGTATCTAAGGATAAATTCTAAGGTGACCACAGAGTGTGTGTCACTGCTTAGTGACTACAGTTGCAGTGTACAGGCAGTATGCTGCAGTACTGTGTTTGAATAAACTTTTGTACATATTTTCATATCTCTTAAGGTTCTGTGACTTACTTTGAAGGGTATCTTAGTTCTTTTCCTTGTTAACTAAAAACATACAGGATGGAAAATTTTGGTATTTAAAAATCTTGATTTCAAAATATATAACAAAAGTATGATTGATAGCTAGTGTTTTAACTATTTTATTTACCACAATTCTAATTTCATAAATTAGTATATATAATTCACACATTAAGATTAATCTGTGTATTTTGTAGACAGTAGAAATAGATGAGGGATTTAATATGACAGGTGTTGATTTAGTAAGCTCCAGTGGAGAGAGAATTTTCTCCTTGACTGTGTGCCTAATACTTTTGGAAGGCGTTGAGTGTTTGCCCGAGGCCTGCAAACATTGAACTTTTTGTTCATAATGCTGAAATACATATTAAACAATACTTCATGTGTAATTGATTTAAAGTGAAAGAAAATCTGTAGGCCTTTGCTTCATTAATATACAACCTGATTCAATAAACTCTGACTGAGAGTTTCGAGGTGGTTTGCTGACAGAAGGAAGCCTCATGGGCACTGATAGCTGGGACAGGAGGGTAATTTATTCTTCTTTTATTTCTAAGTTACTCTAGTAGTCTAAGGTACCATTTCCTGAAGTGAGAGTTGCTTATTAGTGTCATTTATAACTTTGGTTCTTATTCCCTTATTCTATCACATTATTACCATTATGTTCATAGTTTTAATAAATGAGAAATATTCGATGCACAGTGCATTAAAATATCTACAGTAAACAGCTTCTACTCTTCTACTCTTTCCTCATCATATATATATATATGTACATACATATATATACACATGCACATATATATATATATGTATATGTATATGTGCAATATAGGAGCCTCTTTGGCAATAAGGAGTTCCTTTTTCATGCATTGTGATGATTGACTTTATAAGCATGATAGAATTTACCACTATCATGAAACAAACCTTGGTAGTGATGGGCTGTCTAGAAATGTTTGTCAAAGCAGAAAGATCAGGCCTAAAGAGGGCTGGTACCATTCAAAGGACCAGGGTTTATAGTGAATATAGAGAAAAGAATGAGCTCACCATCAGTGCTTATTATTATCTGCTTTTGTACTGTAAGAGCATATAACAAATCATGTTACATTTCTGCCACAAAATCTTGTCAGCCATGGTGGACTGGGAACAAAAATTAACTGTTTTTCTCCTTTGGGTTGCTTCAGTGTCCAATATATATACACTGAACCAAATTGGGCTCAAATCCGTGTCAATATTCACTTATATAGATTCTGGTGAAAGGCTATGTATGTACCTTTTCTGAATTCCTTTGTATAAAAATTTATTTCTAATCAATGAAACTTGATTGCCTGTTTTTGTTCTCCTATTTTATCTTTCTGTTTGAATTTCTCACAACATTCTGACATTAAAAAAATGTTTATCTTTGATGCTTCCAACTGGCATTTGCTCCTCTGTACTTGGATCATTTAAATAATTGATATTTTGCTTCTGACCCAAATTTGAAACTATTTCCAAACCTCTTTCTGAAACACTGAGTTTAGATTGTATTATGTTCTTAATTTAAAAGCAAAACCGGAAAACAACAGCAGCAGCAGCAACAACAACAACAACAGACCTTCAGTGTCCCCACATTGCTGAGTAAGGGGCATGGGGTTAGGATCAGAAAACTTGGAAGTCCTTTTGTCTCAGAATTATTATTTTGTCTGAGAGTGAAAGAGTAGTAGAGGAAAGTGCTTGGGTTTGGGATGGAGAAACGCTTGTACAATTCTTGTTATACAGTCTTCTTGCCAGTCATAACAGGCTAAGGAAATTTTTGTAGCACTAAAGTGTAAATGTGCTTTTATTCATGTGATGCAATGTTGCTCCACAGGCTTACTGATGAATAAGCTCGCCATTTCTAGCTCTTGTAGATCTCTGGCTGGCTGGTTCAACTCAGATATTCTGGCTCAAACTCCTCTTCAAGCTGACTGATTGACTGATTCAAACTGCGTTCTCTCAACTTCTCACCGAATTGCTCTGCTTGGCCTCAAACTAAGTGTAGCAACTTGTCGTAATCTTTGACTCTTATTCTCTAGATCCGACTGGCTCTGCTGATCTGCACTGAACTGCATGAAAACGTATAAACGCAACTCCACTGTGCTGCACTGACTCTCAGCTGACTGACTGAACTATGGAAACGGCTTCACTCTCATTGCTCTGTTCTTAAATGGCTTTTCTCTTGAGACTTGTGTGTGTGCTATGTCTGACTCATTCGGTCAAATATTTCTCTGATTTGTCACTCGATTCTTTGTCTGCCCCTCAATTATAGGTCACTGTTTGGGATTGAAAGTGTATACTCAGAGAATGTCTTCATCCCAGCCAGATCTCATAGTCTTAGCAGGTCTTTTGAATGTGATCAGAGAAGCCATGTTGCTGTATTAAAAATTCCTTCCTCTACATTAGAGTATATATAATATACATATAAATATATGTACACACATATACATATATGACTAAAACAGTTATGCATAACAGACAATGAGAAATTGCTGATTTTCTACAACTCTAAAGGAAAGCCATCCAGGAAATGTCTGAGGTGCCTAAGCAGAGCAAATTATTTCATCTACAGACCCATCACAAGAATTCTATAAAACATTTCATAGTAAACACTCCAGAGTAGTGGGCAGCTAATCAAACACATATACTTTTAAGTGGTTTCAAGTAGGGTTTAAAAAATAAATCCTCACCAATAACTCTAACCAAGTAGATATACAATCTTTTATTGAAAAAAATACAGTATTGATGAAAAATAATTGAAGATTTGTTTTTCAAAACAGAAATCTATCCAATATTTATAGATTGGACAAAAAGATTGTAAGGAGACCACCATGTAACTGTTGATTAATATAATCTCTTCCAAATTTCCAGTTTTACATAAATCGAAGAAATAAATTTTTAAAGACCTTAAAATGTATATGGATGCAGAAGATTCCAAGTAGCCAATGCAATCTTTATCAAAATAAAAAAATTAGGGGCAGTACGTACTCTAGTGCCAAAATATACTACAAAGCTATAGAGATTAAAATTGTATAGTCCTATTATACAAACAAACAGATTAATGTATTCAGCTGTACAGATAACCTAGAATTAAGAGACATTTCCATTTGGATGATTTTCAACCAAATACTAAAAGCAAAGTGGTCAAGTCTGTCTCTTTGATTAATGCTGGGGGAAAATATACATGGTTGAAGAATGAAGTTGAATTTTTAATTTCATACCATATATAAACATTAGCAAAAATAGATTAAAAGTCATGCATTGGAAGCTGTACAGCCAGGAATTCTACAAGGTTCAGGTAATAAAGTTCTTGTCACTCAACTGTGATGAGCTGTATTTGATGCACAGCCCACACATGAGGATCCTGGGCATGGTGCATGCTTATTATCCAGAATAGAGAGAGAAAGACAAGCAGAAGCTTGGGTACACAATGGCCTAAACTCAAGTGAATCTCAATGCAATGACAAACTCTGTCTTAACAGAACAACACAACCAAGGAAATAGAAGAATGACCCTCAATGATGATCCCTGGCATCTACAGTCACACTTGTATTTCCATGGGAGCTCACTCACATGCATGAGCATATGCCTGTGTGTGTGCACACACAGGCACACGCACACACACACACACACTTACCTACACACACTCACACACACACACACTCACACCCGCACGCACACACACACACACACACACACACACACACAGGGCGGGGCGGGCAGATACAGAGACAGACAGAGAGAAAGCAAATAAAACAAAATAATCCATACAGTAGTAGGAACAGAATGGAAATCTGTGACATTGATTTGAAAAATGTTCTGGGGGAGATAACACAAAAAACCATACCAAGGTAAAAGCAAAAAAAAAAAAAAACTACAAATAAGATACATAATATTAAAAAATCATCTAAATATCAAATGATTAATTGACTGAAAATAATGTATCTAATTGGATAACATCAAATCACAGTCTGATAGGTAATAAATGCTAATATGCATAAGGAATTGAAATAATAACAAAGAAATGTGCAACACAATAAAGAAATGATCCAAGGATGAGAGAAAACGTTTCTCAAAAGAAGACATACAAATGTCTACCAGGTTTGTGAAAAATGTTTAAACTTACAAATCTTCAAGAAAGGTAATATTGTTACCATTAAAATGACTATTTTCCCATAGGTGACTGGTGTTTATATTAGTGAAGACATGGTTAAGACCAGATGAAAACTAAGCAAAATGTCTATTATGTGGAGAAGGCAAATAATTTTCAGAAAATCAATCCAATAATAAAAATATGACATGAATACAACAATTTATAAATATAACAGTTTATCCCACTACTGGAAATAAATTCCCCCAAAATATAATCTAGAATATTGAGGAGATACCTCTTCTCTATGTTCACCATAGCCAAGATGTGGAAGCAAGCTTGATTGACTCTAAAACACCCATCTACACATGTAATACATTTAACAGGGGAACCTCGGAAAGTAGTTTAGTCACAGATATAATGAAATCCTGTTAATTGGGAAAACAGATCGATGAGCAAGATGAAATGTTAGTAAAATATGACACAAAAAACAGATCACATGAAACTTATAGAAATAGGAATTCAAATGATGCTTACCAAAAGCTGGGCTTTAAATATTTATGGCTCAGAAAATAAATGTCTTAATCTTATGTCAATTAGATATAATAAATGTATAATGTATATATATATATATATGTATATAATAGAATATCCTATTAATTACTTGCCAATGAACACAAAAAGTTGCTTTCCTGCCAAGGAATTTATTTCGTATTGGAGTATTTTAGAACTTTGATATGTGGCCTTAGGAGAAAAACGACAATTTGTATTGGCAGTTTTCCAATTCTTTTAAGCAAACAATCTTATACTTAGACCAAATGCAGGACATTGCTGGAATAAAAATCTGGTAAATCAAGATGTGTGTCTCTGTGGTACAATTCCTATGCATTTTAGAAATGTTTCTCTGAAGGACAGCATTACCACTTACCAGTTCATGGTCTGCAATCGCTCCACATTTATCCTGTATCCCAGTTCTGCACAATCCCCGCTCTCTCCTCTCCTCTTCAAGCATCTCTGGATGCTTGGTGGTCATTTGAGTTTAAAATGCAAATTATATCAACATATGTCTTAGCAGTAACAGAAAAAAAAGAACAATACAAATAGCAATACACTCTCTGGAAGATAACATGAGAATATTTTTATCTGTGTGATTTATCAGAAAGCATCATAGATATTAACGTTTTCTTTCCTCCGTCCATGAAATAAAATTTTTTATCCTTTAGCATCAGTCCTCATGACTCAGGGTGTGATATAACATATGACCCTAACTGACAGTTTCAATTTTCATTATCAATTTTGCTTCTGGAACTTCTCTATCATCTTCTATGGAATTGTATCTACCAAGAATTTTTAGTTTTCCGTATATGACACTGCAGCTTTATAAAAATCTGAACTGATTGCAATTTGTTTCTTAAACAGAGTCTTTCAGAGAAGGCTCACAATAAGTAAGAATTTGAGTATTAGCAAAATTATCAGGTAAATTTCATTTTATTGGAAAAAAATAAAAATAAGGTGATACATATTTTTTAAATTTGACTTTTTTACAGTCAAGATTTTATCCCCCTCTTGATCTACCCTCTGACTGTTCCACATCCCATACCTCCTCCCCCTGTCTCCATGAAGATGTCCCCACCCCACCCTCATCCCCCATTGTGTAGATTTTTATGAAATAAAATACTGTTTGTTGAAAACCTAATATATAAAATTTTGAGTGGAAGTTATAAAATGACCCTTCAAAACTCTGCTTTCTATTATTGAAGAGGGGATACATTTTAAAATATAGCATCCATAGGAAGAGAATTCACTATGCAACTTGGTATTTTTTTCTGAATTAAAAAGAAGACAGAATACCTTGATATATTTACATATTGTTTATTTAATAATAATTTATATTTTGACAAATATTATGAATCTTTTAAATATTGTCGTTGGGATTGATAATTAAAGGAAAGAAAGAATATTTCAAAAAATGTAAATACACCCACATATGATACTATATTTGGAGGTTAATAACTTTTACTCTAGAAAATGTGAAAAATTGTTAAAAATAAGTGCATGCATGGAGGGAAACTTTAAAAGAACACAGAGTTAGATGGGTAGGGAAGGGAATTAGATCTTGGAAACGTTGGAAGGTAGAGGATTAAAGATGACCAACACACCTTGTACATACTTCAAAGAAAAAATAAAACTAATAAAAAATAAAAATAACAGCGAACACAAAAAGTAGAATGATTATATAAAATGAATTAATTGAATTTATAATGAAAATTATTTTAGAATTTAGACACAATAATCCACTAAATATTATATGTTTCTGAAATCAAGAAAATTTTAGCAAAGTCTGAAGAAGTGCTTCGGATATGTGTGCTTCCAAATTCATTGGTGTCTTGATCAGCCAAGTTGACAATCTAGCCGTTGCCAAAAACACCAGTGACTATCTTTTCTGAAATGTTAAATTCAATAAACTTCTTCCTGGCTATGACCCATACTACATGGTTCAAAGGAGTCTCCAGCTTGTGCATCTTGAAGATATTCCATTATGGTTTCCTTGTTACCCACCAACTGGTTTGGAGTGGGACCCATGAAGACTCAAGGTCAACATCAAAATACATGTATTTTACTGGCTGCATTGTTCCATCCTGATTACAACGAAAGGAGTGTGAGGAAAAATACACAAGGAGACTTGCACTATGCAGCATCCCTTTGGACTTCTAATATTACCATGTAGCACGATTAAGATGATTGAAATTTTAACAAGCAACTCTAAGTTGGTTTACTCGGTAGCTTTCATGAACTAAGGGATAGGTGGCTACCAAACAAAGGACCTCAACTCGCACAGTTGCTATGTGAAGGCAAAAGGAGTACAGGATGCCACCTCTTGAAAATGTCACAAACGAACCTGCTCATAATCTGCCACTCAAAGGAAGGAGCTTAAATAAATGCTTCCTAAAGTAGTAAGTGGGACTTCACATTGTCATCTCGTGCAATTCTGAATTTTAATTCCCATTGCCATATCTGATGGTGCACCTGAAATGTGTACATGTTGGAATCATTATGTTTATAACTTTTAGGATCTAGCCTTAGATCTGATACCATTAATAAAGAAATTTTATTGAGACTTGCTGAAGTTAATGAGATAACTATTTGGAACTGGTAGACATGGTGAGGTGAACATCTGATAAATAAATTATTTTGATTAGCAATTTTTTTTCCCAGCTGAGTGATGTCTGGGTTCAGAATGGAGAAATTTGACATAAAAGAAATCTGTTGTCCTGAGGGAAAGTTATTGTCTAGAAAAAATTCAGATTTTTCAGGAGGTTCTTAAAATAAAGTCAGTCACAGAATCTTCTTCTGTAGTGAGGTCTTGTTCATAACAATTGTCCACACTATTCTTGGTACATTACTCAGACTGATTCAGTGGGAATACAAGTAGATTCTATTCAGCATGCCCCAGGAGATTATATTTAAATCTAAAGCTTAAACCAATATTAGAGATTATACTTTATTTTCTGAGTATGCACATGTAAAGAAAAAATGATTTTGCTTCATTGAGAAATAATTTATTCTCTATAGGTAATAATATTTTTTACTTCCCAAAGACACATTTTTCAATAACTATAACTCCATAAGGTGTTTAATTTTCTACCTGGTATCATACCATAAAAAATAAAGTTAATTATCAAATTGGGGGAGTTACTTTTATTTTTATCATATACAAAAATTTTCAATTTCCACGCAAATAGGTGGAAGTAAAACCTAAACATATGGTGAAGAGACTTTTGAACATGCCTCTCTAAAAGGCCACCTTTAGTAAATTAAAAACTAACTAATACTATACAAATACCTCCTAAAATGTAAATGTATTATTACTGAAATGTGGCAGTTGGCACATTGCTCCACATTTATCCAAGCAGCCACATTTCTAGTACAGCTGATAATGTCGAGAATTATCAAGCAGGTATCTGTATCGACTTTACATTTCAAATGGATATGTAGGTATGTTTCTCCATACATTTACTTTTCTGACACCGTAAAACATCCTAAGCAGAAAGAAAAAAAAGAAAAAGAAAGAGAAGAGAGGAGAAGAGAAGAGAGGAGAAGAGAGGAGAGGAGAAGAGAGGAGAGGAGAAGAGAGGAGAGGAGAAGAGAAGAGAGGAGAAGAGAAGAGAGGAGAAGAGAGGAGAGGAGAAGAGAAGAGAGGAGAAGAGAAGAGAGGAGAAGAGAGGAGAGGAGAAGAGAGGAGAGGAGAAGAGAGGAGAGGAGAAGAGAAGAGAAGAGAAGAGAAGAGAGGAGAAGAGAAGAGAGGAGAAGAGAAGAGAGGAGAAGAGAGGAGAAGAGAAGAGAGGAGAGGAGAAGAGAAGAGAAGAGAAGAGAAGAGAGGAGAAGAGAGGAGAGGAGAAGAGAAGAGAGGAGAAGAGAAGAGAGGAGAAGAGAGGAGAGGAGAAGAGAGGAGAAGAGAGGAGAGGAGAAGAGAGGAGAGGAGAAGAGAGGAGAGGAGAAGAGAGGAGAGGAGAAGAGAGGAGAGGAGAAGAGAGGAGAGGAGGGGTGAAAGCACAGGACAGTTTTATAAGCTTTTGCTTTTATCTTTCATTCCAGGGATGGTTGGAAGCATTTTCATTTTACGCATGCAGGCACCTGGCTAAAAACAGCACTTTTACTAAATATGAGAACATTTTCTTTTTTTATTGTTTCACGGGGCACATTAACTCTAATTTGCTTCAGGCTGCTAAGATCTAGTTTCTTATTTAGGGAAACTAAAGGATTCATTAAAGATTTCCTCAAACACAAGTGTAGTTCCTTCCTTACCTCCCTCCCTCCCACCCAACCTCCCTCCCTCCCTCCGTCCCTCCTCCTCCTCCTCCTCCTCCTCCTCCTCCTCCTCCTCCTCCTCCTCCTCCTCCTCCTCCTCCTCCTCCTCCTCCTCTTCTTCTTCTTCTTCTTCTTCTTCTTCTTCTTCTTCTTCTTCTTCTTCTTCTTCTTCTTCTTCTTCTTCTTCTTCATAACCTGCTGCTTTTATAGTATTTAAATGGATGGTCTCAGTTAAAATATTCATTGTCTCATATAAAACAATGTAACTAAACTACAATTTTATAATATGCATGGGAACAAGCTCAATGAATTAAGTAAACTGCTAAAAACATTTATTTGCAAAGTAAAAAGAACAAAGGATTGTTTTAACTTGTCCTTATATTCACTGTAATTTTTTATTTTAAACATTAAAATAGGATTTTTGCTAACTGACTGTCTTTCCATTCATTTCATAATGTGCACTTGATGAAATTATACTCTATGTATAAAGCAATAAACACTAGACCACCATTTCTCTTATCAAGTGTGACAGGAGATGGGCACATTGGGTCAAAGTTCAGTTTCCGCTACTGAGATTTTAGGGCCACACATAATTTACACAGAACCTACCTATTGAATGATGATCAGGAAAGTGTTTTAATGAATGTGTGAAGGTTGCCGGTTCAACAAGTTAGCATAGTACAAGATCTGTTAGCGTGTTGATATGGCATGCATATGGGCATGCAGTATGGGTTTATGGAGGGTACAGGAAATGATTGTAATAAAACTTGGGAAAATTTCAGAGGCACTTAAGGGCAGAGTCTCATTGCCTAAAGTTTTGGTTTCTTGTGAAGGGCTTTTGTGGAGATGGAGTTTGCAAACAGGAAATGGTCTCCTCATATTGGGCTTCTCTGAAGTGACACTTCTGATATCTCCTTAACAAATACTCCATTTCTTCATGTGATCCACATATACAGGAGTCTCAACATTGGCCTCTTAATGAACCTTTTAAGCCCAACATGGTCTATGTCTTCATTTTTCTATCCTAATTCAGTCTTTTAATCTCTTCCTTTGTATTTCCTAAGACATGATATAATCCCTGATGGGACCTAAGCTTAGTGACACTTGTATTCATGCAGATGAGGGTGAGAGTGTGTACAGAGAGAAAATTCCCAGAATCCAAACCTTGGGATATTAAATTGCAAATTAAATTGAATATAGACCCTAACAAAATTAATACAATGACTTTTTATATGTCACTCTTCTATGTTTGCTTTTGATTATCTTACCTTTAAAACAGTGACTTTTTTTTCCATAGAACATGTGAGAGGACTGAGCCAGTCTAACTCCATGACAGGCAGTAGGCTGGCAGTTTGGGAGACTAGGCTTCAGTATCTCTTTCCCAGAAATGAGAACCCAGATCCAGGAACCTGTGGACAGCCATGGGCAGTCAATCAAAGCACACCTTGTCATCAGGTCTGAAGTAAGAATAGTAGCTAGAATGAGTAAGTGACACCTCTGGGACATCTCCAGAGCCTAACCAGTTGTAGAACCAGTAAGATCTCTCTTTGTAGAGATAGAGCTAACCAACCAAGGTAAAAGGCACATAACCCAACCTGGAATTCTCCTTACTGACGATAAAAGCTATGCCCACAAGTCCACTAGGGGTCTCTTTTCCCAAATGGGGAGACCCCTGAGTACAGGAAATGTTGCTCAATAAAAGCTATTTGCTGTTGCATACTGTTTGAGTCCAGGGTATCACTCTTCAGTGAATCATAGGCCCTTACACACGTATTGATCAACAAGCTTAGTTTTTGTAGACTTTTGTAGAACTTGATGTATCTTATTTTATTGTAGGTGAGAATATATATGTGTATATATATGCACAAAACAAAAGCTGTTGGAATAGACATTTCTCTGATAATTCATAGGGGGTAAGCATGTCTTCTGACTACTCACACATGTATTGCCTATGTTTTTCTCAATGACCTGAAACTCAGAGACGGTGAATGTTTTGTCTAACTTCAAACAAGCAAATATGGTAGATTCAGATTTAAGAGTCGATCCTGAAGCCCCATGGCATGTGATAGACACCGAAAGACAAAGAACAGGTAATGTGCTGCTGTATTCTTATTTGTAGTCAAAATGTATTTAGAAGGTTCATATGTCGGTACTTTATCTCATGTGGAGAGTAAATCTAAGTCGGAGATCCTGAAAAAATCATACTTACTTTATTGCAGATGTTGATACTTTAGATATATTCCTGGAATGTCTTATAAAGTCATTAAATAGAGTAATTATGAATACCTTTCTTCTGAAATATAGTACCAGTATGTTTCAATATTCTGGTATTTTTTCCTTTTCTATTCAGATAGGAAAATATGAATTGA
This sequence comes from Rattus norvegicus, assembly GCF_021556685.1. Taxonomy (NCBI): domain Eukaryota; kingdom Metazoa; phylum Chordata; class Mammalia; order Rodentia; family Muridae; genus Rattus; species Rattus norvegicus. Next base: position 45,591,039 of record NC_141540.1, read on the forward strand.
ATATATCTACTTTTTAGTAAAAAAAAGTTTTAAAATAGTTCACCTTGGTTAGAACTATATTTTACAAACTTCCACAACCAGTAAGGGAAAAGCAAGGAGTCTGAATTTCCCTTGGATTTGGAGCAGACCCCCAAGAGGCTAACCATAAATGTGAGAACTCCTTTTGGTTTCATGCTTTGTCCTAAATTATTCATGTGAACTTTGCATTCCATTCCATACTACATCCTTGCTTGTTTTAATAAGATCTGCCTTAAATTATTTACTATCGAGGAAACAAATATTCATTTGTTGTTTGGTACAGATGGTTCTATTGCCTTCTGCCTGTAGCAGGAAATAAAAGCAGTCACAGTTGCCCATGCAGCTGTTGACAGAGAGTATTGTGAGACTGTTGTATGTTACCAAACAATTTCTGACAAATTACCTGAATCTGAGTGGCAATTCATCATTTAGAAGAGAAAGGCACCGTATTAAGTTATTGTCACATTGATTTTTGCTGTATTTTCCTGTTTTTGTTCATTTCAAAGAAGAATGGCTCAATTTTAAGTTTGAGAGCTCTATACTACCCATTTCCTCCAGTAAGCCCTACATGGTCTGGGGAAGCAGGGTTTCAGAAACCTTTTCCTGGAACATGATGATTGAAGACGTTTAAATATGGCCTTTGTCAGTTTCTAAAATGCCTTGTGCTAGAATCTTGGCTTCTGGTATTGCTCTGTCGAAACCAGTGGGACTTTGAGAGTTAGACCTTGTGGGAGGTCCTTAAGTCAATTACAAGTATGTCCACAAAATGGACTATAGACTTTCATGCCTCTCTTTGGACTCCTATATCAAGAGGTAGTATTTTCCTGCCATTAGGCTCCTGTCATTTTAATACACATCTGACCCTTACCAAAGCCCAGCATATGCTGATACTAGAGTCTCTAAAAGTATAATCTAAGTGAACTACCTTATTCTTTCAAGTTAACTAGCTTCTGGTATTTTGTTATAATAATGTACTAATGACATTAATATAATATAGCAGAAATTGTGTGCATGGATGCTATGACAAGACATGACTAAGGGGAGAGAGAGAACAAAGAACAGCTAAAGTTCTAAAATGAAGACTTAAGACATGAAAATTATTTTATTATCTGAATGGAAAATTAGAAAATAATATGACTTCATGAGGTTTTAAACATTATTGGAAATGACCAACAATCGTATGTGAGAATAACCAAGTCAGAAGAGAAATACTTGCTAAAGTGAAAATTTATGTCATATGAAATAAATTCAAATACAATAAAGAATCCAAGTTTTGGACGGAAACAAATATCTGTCATTATAAGGTCTGTTAAAAGTGTAGATTTATGCTTGCGAAGAAAATTCAATTTTCCTCATTGTAACTCTCTGATTATAAAAATCATGGGAGTCAGAGGGAATGAGGGATACCAGGAGAATGTGGCCCACTGGATCATACATTCAGTCCCAGAGACTGAACCAGCAAGCACTGGGCCGGCACAGGTCTGCTTATACATTATGGCTGATAGTTTGGTGTTTTTGTGACAGTCCTAACAGTTGATGCAAGTATGTCTCTGACTTTTTTGCCTGCTTTGGGTCTCTTTTCTTTCTATTGTGTTGCCTTGGTCATCCTAGATATGAGGGGTTTTGCCTTGTCTCATTGTATATTGTCTTTGTCCTGTTTGGCTATGTCTGTTGGAGGCCAGCTCTTTACTGAAGAGGAAATAGAGGGGACTGGATATGGGGAGAGGGAGTGGGAGAAGGACTCTGAGGAGTGGAGGGAGGGGAGACTGTGGTGGGGATGTATTATAGGAGATAAGAATGATTTTCAATTAAAAAAAAAGAAAAATCTAACTGGAACATATATAAGGCAAGAGGTTTCATTCCAGATCTAAGACTAAATTTATTTCTTGGTAGATACTCATCACCATAGACTGTGCTAAATTCTAAAATATATGTACATTTATTTTATATTATTACTGCTGTAATTACAAAGTGAAATGCCTAAATACCTAAACATGGATTTCTTTTTAATTCTATAAACACACACATATTTTAAAATTTGGGATCTATCAAGTATTTTTTTAAATCCATATTCTTTCCTACATTGAGTTAATTAATTTAGTACGTTTGACATGTCAACATAGAACTCTAATTTAGCTGAATTCTAATCATCACTGTGTATCTGCTGTGTTTCCCCTTTTCACTTTTCTAAAGATAAAACAAACAATAACCAAAACCTAAAGGGAAAAAAAAAAGCCTGCCTACAAGTGCACAAATACTCCTTCTTCTTTCTAACCCATCCCTGTCTCATCTCATTCAGAATTCAGGTATATTTTCTATATGTTGTTAAAATTTTCCACTTAAAAATGGAACACCAATGACCTTCATAGACCTCCAAGTTCTGAAGTATCCATCCTCAATAGCTTTCCCAGTTCGGTGAGGTGTTTGCTGTCTTGTGCATCGTACAAAGTTATTCCAGTCTTCTCAAAAGTATAATACAGTGTTTTTCCTCATTATCAGTTTGTTTGCCATTGTGTTGATATTTATCTCCTTACATAGTTGCCCTTTTCCATCTTTTAAAAAAGGAGCATTCATTTTTGTTTTATGAATATATATGTTTCTCCTGCCTGTGTCACAGAAGGTAGAAGACGGATTTGGATTTCTTAAAATTGGACTTACAGATGTTAGGAACTGCCATGTGAGAACTGGGACTGAATCTATGTCCCCTACAACAAACAGAAGTACCCTCATGCGGCTTTTGTTCTAATTTCTCAGTGACAGTATTCAAATAAACAAACTCAGAGTGAAAAGAAAGACAACAACAGAAACCGAAGAAATCTGACAAAATCATCAAATCCTACTACAAAAGCCTATACTCAACAAAACTGGAAAATCTGGATGAAATAGATAATTTTCTAGACAGATACCAGGTACCAAAGTTAAATCAGGATCAGATAAACCATCTTATCGGTCCCATAACCCCTAAAGAAATAGAAGCAGTCATTAGGAGTCTCCCAACCAAAAATAAGTCCAGGACCAGATGGTTTTTAGTGCAGAATTCTATCAGACCTTTAAAGAAGATACCAATATTCTTCAAACTATTTCACAAGATAGAAAGAGGGAATGCTATCTTACTCATACTTTGAAGCCACAATTACACTGATATCTAAGCCACACAGAGACCCAACCAAGGAGGAGAAATACATATTCTTGAAATTTGGAGCACTAGGGTAACAAGAATGGCATGCAATTTGCTGTCTATTATCTTTTTTTTTGTTAATTCTTTAATCTTTTCTACAATCCAGTTTGTATCTGCCACCTCCACCCATATGCCCTCTGACTTCTCCACATCCCATATTTCCTCCCCCCCAACCCCCACTCCAAGAGGCTATCCCCACTCCACAACACACACCTCACCAGGCCTCCCCACTCCCTGGGGCCTTAAGTCTCTCAACTTGAGGTGCTTCTTCTCTCGCTGAGGGCAAACCCAGCAGTCTCTGCTGTCTGTATGTCTGGGTCCTCATATTAGCTGGTGTATGTTACCTGTTTGGTGACTCAGTGTCTGAGAGATCTCAGGGTTCCAGGTTAGTTGAGACTGCTGGTCTTCCCATAGGGATGCCCTCCTCCTCAGCTTCTTCCAACATTTCCCTAATTCAACCACAGGTGTCACTGGTTTCTGTCCATTGGTTGGGTGTAAATACTTGTATCTGACTCTTTCAGCTGCTTGTTGGGCCTTTCAGGGGGCAGTCATGCTAGGCTCCTGTTTGTAAGTACGCCATAGTATCATTAGTTTTGTCAGGCCTTAGGGCCTCCCCTTGTGCTGGATACCACTTTGGGCCTGTTGCTGGATCTCCTTTCCCTGAGGCTCTTCTCCATTTTTGACCCTGCAGTTCTTTCAGACAGGAACAATTCTGGGTCAGAGTTTTTGACTGTGGGATGGCAAACCCATCTCTCCACTTGATGCTCTGTCTTTCTGCTGGAGGTGGTCCCTACATGTTCTCTCTCCCCACTGTAGAGTATATCATCTAAGGTCCCTCTCTTTGAGTCCTGAAAGTCTCTCATCTCTCAGGTCTCTGGTACAGTTTAGATGGTCCCCCACCTCCTACCTCCCAAGGTTGCGTGTTTCTGTTCTTTCTGCTGGCCCTCAGGGCTTCAATCCTGTTCCCGCTCCAATACATGATCATATCCCCTTCTTCCCATCCCTTTCCCCCTTTCCATTCAGCTTCCTCCCTCCCCTCACCCTCATTGCTTGCTTCCCTCATTGAAGGAGGAAAGAGAAAAGGAGACCCTACCCAGTTGATGTAAAAGCACCATAGACAGAAGGCTAAAAATATCAAAATGGGTTTGCGAAACTTTATCTGAAAACTACTGTTTAATTCTAAGTTAACTTCCCTTCGTGTTTCCTCCCGGTCACCCTTGGTAGATTTGCAGCCTTTCAAAAACTGTTTTAGTTCAGAGGTTCAGAGGTAAGATGGTGGGGCTGCACACCTGAAAAGAAGCTGACCCGAGTACAAATGAAAGGTGGGCCACCACAGCAGGCGAACAAGCCAATGGCCAGGGATCAAGGCCTCAGACACACTGAAGAAAGGGAGAAAATGACAGAGGCCACAGAGACAGGCGCCTCAAGATTTCAAAGATGTCACTTTCATCATGGTCTACAAGAGAAAGAAGAAAGGACTAATCTTCAAAGCATCTTAAATTTTTTTTGTTGCTCATAAAGCCCTGCCTTCTGTTCTTTGATTTGACTGCTAACAGCAGTGCATTTTCAGGATCATGGGGGGTTTTAAGATCACAAACTCAGGATAGTTACAGTAAGTTTCTCAGCACTTAAGAACTTGGAAAAAGAATTTCACTGGAAACATTGACCTTTGTATTACTTTCCAACCCTTCACATTTTCTAGTTGCTAAAATTTTCCTATAGATAAAGCACCAGGACAAGACTGAAAAATAAAGATGAACGAGGGTGAGGAGAAGGAAAAGTTCCCATTCAGATGCCCTCTGTATCTATGATGTCAGCAACCTATCTTGAATTTAGAATAGAAAATATTTTTTTGATATTCTAATCTAATCACAGTATTTCTTCCCCCTTTCCTCTCCCAAGCCCTCCCATATAACCCTCTCTGCTTTCATTTAAAGTCAAGACCTCTTTTTCATCAATAGATATTACATGAATATATGAATTTGTATATACAAAAATAGTATAAATATAATGTTAATAATGTATATGTTTTCAGAGCTAAGCATTTGGCACTGGACAACCAATTGTTGTCCTTTTCTTAGGGAGGATCCCCTTCTCTGTGCCTAGTTTACTTGAGTTGCCTTTTGTTCCTTGTTTTGTGTAGGGTTGAGGCTTGGTGTGCTCACTAAAATACCTGCTTTCTCTCTCTAGTGTACATCAGAAAATTATTAACTGACAATGGGCTGGGGTGCTTGGTATTTTTACTACCCAAAGCTGTACCACATGCAACATGTCTGGTGCTTGCCATTCAAAAATTTACATGTATTCACACCCTTTGTTTTAATAGGATGTTAACTCCATCTTGAGTTAAGAATGATTAGAAGATAAAATGTCAGAAATCGACCACCAAATGTACGAATCTCTGGTCCTTTAATACACAGAGCTTTGTAGTTTTGAGGAACAACAGGGAAGCAAGTGAATAGTACAGGAAGTATCAAGAATGTCTGGCATTTGGTCCAGCTCAATGCACCAGATTCTTTGGAGCCAAATCCAGGTGTGTCCACCAGGGTGCCTAACATTTCGGATCCTTTGAAAGATATCACCATGGCAAGCTGAAAGGAGCTTGAGAGATTCATGATTCTCATAAGTAAGAGTGAAATTTCCATCAAATCATTCCACTTTCATGCTCATTCAGTGATGTAGCTTCTCTGGCTTCCTTTACTTGTATATTTCATCTCCCCATGAAGGGGAAAAACCTGAAGGGTGTCATAGTTTCCTTTTCATTCTAAACAGCCCTGAAGAGAATGGATAAAAATCAGTAGGATCAAATCCTATTAATAACTACCTACTCACATACTTTCTCTGTATTCATCCTTTTATGTACAAGGCAATTCTGCCATTAAATACCTTTATAATTTTAGCTATATTTACTGGTACAATTCCTGTTCTAGAGTCTGTTTTATAAATTGAATATCAGCATATTTGTGGACAACTTGGGGTTTTTTCATTCTCTCCATTCTGGGATCTAGGTTACAACTAGCCAAGAAAACGGGGTGTGCTTCATCTGGAAGGAAAAATTCAAAGAATTGTGACTCTCGGAAGATAATGATCATCAGATGAGTGTTGGATAGTGATCAGCACATGTAGTATTAGGTAATGGTCATCATATGCAACATTAAATCATAGCTATAGATATTGTGCGAGGTAATGATCATTAGAAGCAGAGATAGATAATGATTATCAGAGACAGTGTTAGGTAGTGGTCATCAGTGCAGTGTTAGGTAATGGTCATCATATACAGTGTTATATAATGGTCATCATATACAGTGTTAAATAATGACCATCATATATTATAGTAGATAATAGTCATCACATGAAGATTTAAATCATGGTAATTGTACGAAGTGTTAGTTAATGGTTATCAGATACAATGTTAGACAATGGCAATCAGATGCAGTGTTTGATGGTTGTTATCAGATGCAGTGTTAACTGGCCTCAGGTCAATGCCTGCTCTCCAAAAACGTTCCTGCCAGTAAACAGAGATGATGTCTTCATTATCAATGGATTCATAGCCCTCTGCCATGGAATCCACTCCTAAAGACCACTTTATGACTTCTTTTTCTTCTCCTTTATGCCACTTTGATATGTAGGCCAGATGTAAATGGTTCCTGGCTTTCTTCTTAAGTTCTAACTTGTGCACACAGTAGAGTGTTTCAAGGGCCATGATCAGTGACATTGATTCTTCACTATCTGCCTCTACCAGGACTGTGTGTGCATCCTCGGATTCTTCTATTTGAGTATATTGAAATTGTTATAGAAACTTTTTTTCACATATTTATAACATTTGTTTTCATTCTGATTCACAATCAAGAGGGCTATTACATATTGATCTCAAGAAGATGGAATCTTAAAACTGGTTATAGAATTGAACTTTTATTGACTAGATTTGAGGATATTGATGGCACCCTTCCAGTGGTACACTGAATATTCATGAAATTCAACAGCAAAATGGTATTTAATAATCATAATCAAGTACCTCTACAAGATTAGTCTTTGACAATTACATATCTACTTACACTGAAAATTATAGAAAAAATAAGTAACATTAGTATTGTATACCTGGCTTTCTATACCTCTTTGGAAAACTTAAAGGAAAAAAATTATCAACACATTGATTGCATTCCCAGCTCATGATCAGAGTATGCCTGCAATATGTTTTTGTAATTTTCTAAAATAAATCTATATTCTATAACTAAATATTTTCTATTTATTAAAAAAACAAAGAACTAAATTATTTTTTCTATAGATAACTATATTTATTACATGATAATTATAGAGTATAAATGTCCAAAGACTCTATTAAACTTTGAGTCAACAATTTTTTTTTATTAACTTGAGTATTTCTTATATACATTTCAAGTGTTATTCCCTTTCCCGGTTTCCGGGCAAACATCCCCCTCCCCCCTCCCCTTCCTTATGGGGGTTCCCCTCTTAACCCTCCCCCTATTGCCGCCCTCCCCCCATAGTCTAGTTCACTGGGGGTTCAGACTTAGCAGGACCCAGGGCTTCCCCTTCCACTGGTGCTCTTACTAGGATATTCATTGCTACCTATGGGGTCAGAGTCCAGGGTCAGTCCATGTATAGTATTTAGGTACTGGTTTAGTCCCTGGAAGCTCTGGTTGCTTGACATTGTTGTTGAGTCAACAATTTTTAAAATTCTCATCAGTTAGAGGGAAATATAATTAATACAGCATAAATATATCTGTAGACAGTTATTTGCTCATTGTTGTCCTATAATAATACCTGTACCACTACTCCTCGATTCCTAGACATAAATACATAATATTTTATTATTTTACAAATGCTATAATTTGAGATTTTAATTACTTTTATAAAGGCTTTGTCATTTTAAAGGGAAAAGGTTTAATTCTAACATTTGGCTTATCATGAGGTTTAGTGGTAGATTTTTTTTTCATACTGTTTTGTTTCTCTTAATGTTTGAACTATTCTTTACTAGCGCTGCCTGGCATTCCATAGAAAAGTTATCTATCAGAAAACAGTCAGTGTTTATAAGAAAGAAACACATTACAAAATAAGTCAATATATTTAAGAATGTTACTTTGCACAACATTTCCCAAGGAGCTTAGATTTACTATCCTCTGTTTTCTCCAGAAAACCAGGGTCTAAGCCTTTGATCTTTGACAAGAAATGTCTGCTTGTCTTTGATATTTTCATAATGTTGGCCCTGCTGTATTAATGTTTTTTGCTTTCCTAAAACTGGCTTGGAGAGTACTATTCTCTGCAAAGGTCATGACATCTGATGTGTTGAGTGGAGTGAATGGCAAAAACCAGTAGGTAGTAAAGCTTAATACAAATCAATGAACAACAAGGTCAAGTACCTCATATTCACATGTGGTTCTACACAGCTGGAGTCAAAAGTCAAAATGCTTGACTGGCATTGTGAAGCTATGTAATAGGCAATAGTCAGGGAGTTAGAATTATCATTTTACAAAATCATGGCATTCCATCAAGGCAGAAACACAGAATAACTCCATGTTGTAGGTCAAGAGAGAGGATTGATGGGAAGGCATAAAAGAAATAACAAGAATACAATGCAAACGTAGAGGCTTCACCTTACAAAAGAACAGACCTGAGAGGTGGAAGTGGCCGCTCTCCTTTAAACTCAATAGAACTTCCTCTAAAGGCTAGTCTTTGTTTTATTCCTATTTTTCAAGCAAAAACAGTGTTTTGCTACACTGCTGATTGAAACACAATTGTGTGAAGGATACTCATAAAAACTCTAGTATCTGCTGTGGTTAAACACATGTTTCTTACCGGAAAGTTTACAGGAAACTTTATGAAGCAAGATTTGTTTAACTGTATGCGCATGTGTTTATCTGCAAATTGAGTTTCAACAGCACATGTAAACGAAAACTGTGTAAAGTAATGCAAACTTTAGTACAGGGAACCCATGAGACATGAAGATTCTGCTTAGTCTTATTCTAAGGAGTCCTGAGCTGTCAATTCAGAGGCCAACTTTTGCTTTTCAGAAGCTTCCAAAGTGTTTAAGGATACAATGTGCTTTGGTTTCTAAGCACAGATTAAATCCTGATGACAGAAAAGCACAATTCTCACTGACCTCCTTGCAAGGTCACTTTCACTAAGAGCTGAAGATGACTTGCTGAGGGACTGTTTGCTTTTAAATCAAATCATTCATAGCTTATATGTCTTTTTCAAGGAAGTGCTGTTAGCTTGAACTCACAATTGCTGGTCTTTTTTACTTGTCTGCGGCTTTAGAATTAAGTATAAATGCATTACAATGAAGCAGTACTCAGCTAATGAGATCTAATATTGGGGGTGCAGCTTGCTGCCTTTTTATTCTTGCACAGTGATTTTTTGAAGGGAAAAATCCATTGCTCGGAAAACACGCCAAAGATAGCCTGGAAAGATTTTTTTTTCTTCTTTTGCGTGGATTACAGAAAGCATCCAGTCATTAACTAAGTCATATCTCAAATACCACTCATGTTGTCTGTATTTTGCCTGTATAGAAGAGGCAAATTCTTTCATTTTGAAAAATGGCATCTGTCCTTTACCGGTGGTCACCACATTTTGATATATATCTATAGCTGTGAAGAGACACTATGACCAAGATAATTCTTATAAGACCTTATAAGAGAAAGCATTGAATTAGGAGCTTGCTAACAGTTTTAGACATTAGTCCATGATCATCCTGATAGGGATTACGAAGCTACAGGCAGACATGGGGCTGGAAATTTACATCCATCATAAACTATAGAGAGGGAGAGAGAGATCATAAACTACAGAGAGGAAGAGAGAGAGAGAGAGAGAGAGAGAGAGAGAGAGAGAGAGAGAGAGAGCCTAACGTGGCCTTTCAAACCTCAGAGCCCACCTCCCATAGTGACTCACCTCCTTTAACAAGGCCACTCCAACAATGCCATACCCCCCAAATTCTAATAACTGAGGACCAAATATTCAAATATAAGCATATAAGTACCTTTTAATTCAAAACCTGCTATTCTCTGTACATGTCAAACTTTCCATGGGAACAGCAGCCTCATGTATACAGATTTGAGAAAACAGGGCAGTTGCCACAATGTATTAGTGTGCCGTATAGTGCCATTAAACATTATAGCCATACTTGTGATCTCATTGGCTATTCACAGGAAAAGGGAGCATTGGAGCATATTGTTTAAAGTTCTACGCTTAACTTGTAGCCTGAGGAAATATCTGATCCCAAGAAAATAGAGCATGCCATCCACACACATTTTATTTTGGAAAATAACAATTATGTGAAAGAGAAATGAGATGATACTTATTTCAATCTTGTGTAAACTTTTAGGGAATTAGACTGACTTTTCAGCCTAAAGAGTTTCCTGTTTAGATAAGTAGATGGTTAAATCCCAGCCTGTTCACATTGTGAGCAATGTTCTGATCACAGTGTATGTGCTGGTGGGATGTACAAACCATGTTATAAGCACAGAGATTGCTCATGGAGCCAATTGTGAACGAATCATCAAAATTTCCTTTAAAATATCATATTTTCATTTTCTACTCATATGTATACATTTTTATTTTTTTCTTTTCTTTCATTGGATATTTTTTATTTGCATTTCAACTATTATCCCCTTTTCCTGGATTTCTCTTTGGAAACCACCTACCTCATCTTCCCCTCCCGCTGTTTCTATGAGGATGTCTCCTCACCCACTCATCCATTATCTCCTACCTTCTCTGCCTGGCATTCCCCTACACTGGTGGAACAAGCCTTCACAAGACAAAAGGCCTCTCCTCCCATTGATGCTGGACAAGACCATCCTCTGCTACATATTTGGTTGGACCCGTGGGTTAGTCCATGTGTACTCTTTGGTTGGTAGTTTAGTCCCTGTGAAATCTGGGGGAGTCTGTTGGTTGACATTCTTGTTCTTCCTATGGGGTTGTAACCCTCTTCAGCTCCTTCCGTCCTTTCTCTAATCCCTTCATTGGGGACCCTGTTCTCAGTCCAATGGTTGGCCTTTGTATTTGCTAGGCTCTGGCAGAGCCTCTTAGGAGACTGTTATATCAGGCTCCTTCCTGCCAGCATGTACTTCTTGACATCCCCAATAGTGTCTGTGTTTGCTGACTGTATATGGGATGGATGACCAGGTGGGGCAGACTCTGGATTGCCTTTCCTTCAGTCTCTGCTCCACGCTTTGTCTCTGTATTTACTTCTGTTTGTATTTTGGTCCCCCTTCTAAGAAGGACTAAAGCGAAAGACATGTTAATAGGACAAAATGGAAACTAACATGTTGGGAAAAGATCTCTACCAAACCTATATTCGATAGAGGGCTAATATCCAATATATACAAATAACTCAAGAATTTAGACTCCGAGAATCAAATAACCCTATTAAAAATGGGGTACAAAGCTAAACAAAGAATTCTTAATTGAAGAATATTGAATGTCTGTGAAGCAGCTTAAGAAATGTTCAATATCCTTAGACTTCAGGGAAATGCAAATAAAAACAACCCTGAAACTCTACCTCACACCAGTCAGAATGGCTAAGATCAAAAACTCAGGTGACAACAGATGCTAGCAAGGATGTTTAGAAAGAGGAACACTACTCCATTGTTGGTGGGATTACAAGCTGGTACAACCACTCTGATAATCAGTCTGGAGTTTCCTTAGAAAATTGGACATTGTACTACCTGAGGACCCAGCTATTCTATTCCTAGGCATATACCCAAAGATGTTCCAACATATAACAAGGACACATGCTCCACTATATCATAGCAGCCTTATTTATAATAGCTAGAAGCTATAAAGAACTCAGATGTCCTTCAACAGAGGAATGGATATAGCAAAAGTGGTACGTTTCCACAATGGAGTACTACTCAGGTCTTGAAAACAATGACTTCATAAAATTCTTAGTCAAATAGATGGAACTAGGAACTAGAAAATATTATCCTAAGTGAGGTAACCCAACCACAAAAGAACAACAGGGTATGCTCTCACTCATAAGTGGATATTGGCTTAAAAGCTTGGAATACCCAAGATACAATTCACAGCCCACATGAAGCTCAAGAGCAAGGAAGACCAAAGTGTGGGTGCATGCATTTTTATTAACTTTTACTTTACTTATTTCTTAGCCAGACACAGCTAATCTCCAGCTTTGGGGACTGGGTCTAATTTATTTAGTACATAAAAAGAGACCCTTTGAAAAATATGAGCATTGTTTCACTTCTCAGATGATCACACCAAACATGGGTAGAATCTCACGTTTCTCCACCTTGCTGAGGGTCACTTCATGTAAACAGACGACTTTCTTAAAACCTAGCATGTCAGCTGTGTTTCACTGAGTGAGGTATTTCAATCCTTATATATAAACAACCTTTTAAATTTCAGATAATGAATTATATTTGTAGATAGAAAAATGATGTGTGAGACTTCAGACCTTGAATATCTGTTGGTGAAAGGCAAAGGCGTTCTCAGAGTTAGGCTAAGTCTGGTTTACTTGAACCAATCTTATATCTATGTTCTTTAGAAACCAATTCTTCATTTGTAGTAAGGCACTATGCATGGTGCCTTGGAAGCATTTTAGAAGTGCAGCGTCAGAGAAGGCCTTCTGTCTCCTGGGTAACGTAACTTCAGAAAGAAAAGTTGTGTGTTCCCTTAGCTGCTGGGGTAATGAATGTCAGATAAACTTTGTTGTTCTCATTCTGTCTTGCAACACAAGCTAGATTTCAGACAAGCTGTCAAGCTGCCCAAAGGTTTGCATAGCCTTCTTCTCGGTAGGTGATGTCTTTCCCAGTGAGAACAGAAAGTGAAAACATATCGAAAAGCACGATGAAAGAGATGGGGAATGAGATAATTGAGGATTTTTGATCCTCTAGCTCTTGCCAAGAGACAAAATCAGCTTCCTACCAGGACTCATTTGAAATGCTTCAGAGTGTTGAATCATAGCATATGGGGAAGCACCACCATGGAGATATACTGTGCTACTGATACGTTTTATTTTTAGTTTGATTTGGGGATCTTATACTCTAAAGTACAATCTGTATTTTGAGATTAGTAATGTATCTTTTAATATTTTTTTGTATAATTCAAGTTGATTTGATTTGAGGGTCTGGCTAGAGGATTTGGTATAATGTCACTTGCATTGCATTTAAAAAGTATACTTTTAGTTTTAATTATGTGTATGTGTGTGCCTCTGTGTGCATATATATAGAGGAGTGCTGGTGCACAAAGAAATCAGAAGAAGGTGGCTGATCTCTGGAAACTGGAGATATAGATGGCTTTAAACTGTCTGGTGTGGGTGCTAGAAACCAAACTCCAGTTTTCAGCAAGAGCATTTTATGTTTTTAAATACCAAGTCTCCATCCTTCTGTGCAGCCCTGGCTTTTATTACTTTTTAAAGTTCTGTATTTCTGAATAAATATTTTTGTCCTTTCTGTGTATAACCTTATATACATGTTTCTGGTGTTTTGCAGTGCACTGCTTGATTTTTTTTCCTTTTTCTTAGGAACCACCAAAGACTACGTATAGTGTCTCTGCATTGCCTTGAGTGTGTTAATATTTCTTTTGTGCATTGTTTATGGTCTTTGTTCTCATAAACACGACCTGATTTTACCTGAAGAAGAATGTATGTATATATTAAAGTTTAAATAGCCGTGGTGAACGTTTCAGGATAGAATGAACATATGAGCAGAGAAGCAGGTTGCATGATATGAAGAACACCATGCTGATGTGGGCGAGGGTTTGGGAGCACCTGCACAAGCCATGAGTACTTTGGAAGGCTTCACAGCTGGCAGCTGGAGCATTGTTACCTTCTGAAACTGAGTTCATTCTAGCATCAGAGATCTGCTCCTGTCAATGAATTTCCAAAAGGAAAGGAAAGAAAATTAAACAATGGCTACAGGAAAACAAAATGACCCAAGGAAAAGATAGGAAAGAATTTCTTTAAGAGAACTCTCTTTGGTTGGATCATGGGAAAATCTTCAATTTCAAGTCTTTGATGTGTGATCCTTCATTTACGTGAGTTGCTGAGCAGTATTTGGTTGTATTAGCTCTTTGTGAAGGAGACTGGATATGTCCGGACCAGTTTTCAGACCATCATCTGCCACAGTCTGTGCCCTGGCTAACCTTAAGAGCTTTGACCCTCACTTTGCCAAGAGACTGTTTCTCAGTATATGGTTTTATGAATGCACATACACATGTACATACTTATATTAATATTCTCACATGAGATCTCACTCCTCCAGAGATATGTCAAGGAATAAAAAAGTGATAAAAGAGTTTGAATGCATTACTGAGCTCCACACATTCTGTAACGTTGCATCCCAGCCATGTTTTCTTACGTGCCTTCTTTAAGAACGTCATTCTGTTTAAGCAGCAGAGACAGATAATAAGAATTTTCATAAATGTGTACCTATTATGAACAATCCTGTCACGTTTCTTACATATAGCTGAGGTATGTGTACTCTATCAGTCCCTATCCTAGATAGGTGAGGATCCTTCATATACAGTCAACAGAGATGGATACTTGGTCAAATTGCTCAGAATAAGAGACTGAGTTTTCATCTTTAAGACAAACAAACAAAAAAACCCAAAAAAATAATCCCCATAACTTTATATTAACAGTACCTGTCCATCTGTAGCAAAGTTCAGGAGATACTGAAGGAGAGGAGATGGAAAAATGTAAGGGTAGACAGGGGGAAAGATGTTGTGAAATGCTGTCTTTGGTACATGGTTGCTACCCCCACAAAGTCACGCAGCTGTTGTCACCTATGCAACTTGAGAAAGATCAAACCCATCCATATCCCAGCGTAAACAAAACAATTGATCTCCATACTGCATTTCTTACATATGAGCTATTAGAAGTATAGAGCTGACTGTGGATACATATGATCCTATTTTTTGTATTCCATTATCAATATTTTTTTAAAAAAATAATGGTGATCAAGAATGGCCCCCGACTTGACCCCAACAGGAGTGTGACCCTTTGCTTATACTCACCAGGAGTTTTATGTATGGCTTTTATAATCAAAGAAATGTGATGATAAGCTGCACCAGACACTTCCCTGCACTGCAGATAAGGTGAAGTTTACAAAAGCCTTCTGAGATGTGGCTGGGCAGATTTCCAGGATCTGGGCACAGTTGGGTTTTGACCTGCAAACTCTTTGGTTATTTTTACTATAGCAACTAAACAGAAATTTACTCTTCTTACTTTGCAAAACTAAAATAAGAGCCATTTGTTTAGAACAAAACCACAACTAAAACAAACTTATGAGGACTCAAAAGGGACAGGACTAATGAGCAATTCCTCTGATTTAGGTTGGAGCTGATAAAAACACAAATGCACACTGTGATTTAAAATAAAGTGTCTTTTGTTTGCAATCATGACCTTCCCAACCTGAGTGCCTGATTGGATAAATGAAGTGAGTGCAAGTTTGTATCATTAGGAACCATTGTCCTCTACAAACCCAAACTGCTGACACAGAAAGCAAACAAGCGTCCAATCACAAAGAAAGTTTAAGCTACATTGTTTCTTTCACAGGAATTTTCCCACTGTAACGAAGTCAGTAGTTCCATTTATAATTTATCAGTCTCACTGTGTTTCCATGCACAAACAGCTGAAGACTTAATACAAATAAAATTGCCTTAAAGCTTTGCTGAATATTTAAACAGATTTTGATGGGGAATTTTAAATAAAAATACAGTATATGGTGTACAACGTAAACTAAAGCACACAAAAGCCCTTTAGGCTCAAGAGAGGTAGCGCTACAGACATTTTAATTTGCAGTCCTAAATAAATCAACATGTAACAGAAGCATTTCATATTTATGCATTTTTATGTTAAAATGACACATTTGTTTTTACTTTTAATAAAGGCAACCTAATGTTACATATATATTTTTAAAAAATAAGCTCAATTTAAAACATATAGTCCATGAGAGGGTAAATAATGTTGCAGTTTTTTAATATGGCAATGTGACGATTGTATTTTTGGGGAACTTCAGAATCTTAGAGCTTATTAAATTGTTCTGTAGTCAACATTGACCTTTACAAAATGCTTCCAGCAAAACCCAGTGGTGTCCAGTCTCTGGAAAGCAGGGATAGTGGCTGCTTGATCATTAGTCTCTTGATTCCATTATTTTCATTAAAAATATTAAAATAAAAATTCAATCTCATTTTTTAAATATTAAATCTTCCTTTAGTCTTTTTTTAAAATTCAAATTGACTATTCAAAACATGACGTTTGACTCATAATTGAAAACTTAATGTCCTCGGGATTAGAACAACACATCTGATTAATGATCTTATTAATGTAACTGCTGATTCTTTCATAATCTAATACATATTTTGAATTATTGTGCACTAAGTTTCTAGGAGAAAAGGTTATCAAGATGGCTCAGCAGGTAGAGAACTTTGCTGCTTATCCAGAAATCCTAATTTCATCACCAGGACCCACAGTGTGGGAGGGGAGAACCAACTGAAAGCTGTTTATTGACCTCCAGGAGGTCTACAATGTGATGTATAAGCACAAATGCACACACTAATACACCAACCAGCAAATTCAATGAAAATATTTTAGTAGTTAACAGTTCATGAGTGGAAGGAAGTGGCCTTAATCACTGTTCATTACTTTATATCCAAGAGAGTAATGCTTAAGGACTTCAAGTACTACAGTTATGTGACGAATTTTTCCTGGGGAAATACAGCACGTATTTACTCACACATCTCCTCAAAACAGAGGTAGGTTGATTGCATCAAAGGCCAACTCGATGAACCAATGAGCTTTTTATTGGTGCTACTTACAGGAGTAGGTGTGAGAGAAGGTACTCGTAGGAACAAGGAAAACTCAAAGTAGTCCCATAACTAAGAAGCCCACCCTCAAGTAGATGACAGTCCTCAAAAGCTGGAGCTCCTTTGCAAGATAGCTCAAAAGTCCAAGAGATCTCCCCTTGGTGTTGTCAGTGAAGGACATGGCTCTGACAACAATAAAGACATGATTTATTCTAGAGCAAATATATGTGACTCTGGCTGGATACGTGTATTTGAGTCTTCCAAGATACACTATCCAACACAGAAGCAGTTTATAGACTTTTATAGTGAACTTATAAACAAAAACAAAAGAACAACAAACAAAAAGAGTTAGAAAAAATAAGCACTTAAAATACATGGCAGAGACATGGGGGAGTCAGTTTACTGCAAGATGGAGAAATGGTATCTGATCATTTGGGATTTTGGAGCTAGGGGTTTGCTAAGTTAGAAGAGTCTAAAAGGTTTTCTTTTTTATTTATTAGTTATAGGATGTTAGATGCAGTGGTGGATGTGGAAAAACTATACAGGGGCCTAGACTATCCCAAGGAAAAGTAAAAGTAGGGCCTAGACTAACAGCATGCCAACCTGTCCTCACTTGCTGTTCTAAGTAGTCAATGTGTCTTTGCCTACAGGATTTCTTTTCAGGAACTCACGTTCACACATGCATGGCTAGTCGGAATTTCTTCCACCGGTAATAATTTATTCTTGTATTAGCTAATTTTCTATTTTGGAGATTATGCACTATGACTTAAGACGACTTAAAAGAAGGCATTTAAATTGGGTTTCTGGTTTCAGATAACTATTGTACCAATTCAGCCTTCAACTTTCATGCCTTTAGATTCAGTGCTACATAATTTTTATAAACTATCACTTTCATATTGAAGAACTGCTTAGAATACCAAATACCTGAACTCTGGAAAACAAATAAAAGTGAAAGGGAAGTGTTAACATTTCCTCTATGGTTCTACTTATTCAACATTACCCAGCTCCCAACACCCTGTGAATGTGTGTGTGTGTGTGTGTGTGTGTGTGTGTGTGTGTGTGTGTGTGTCTTTAAAACCACAAGGTGTCAGTTTGTGTTGGTTAAATCCTCCTGAGTCTGGGGCCTGTCCTGAGGTATGGTGGCTATCATACCATTAAAGAAAAGTGACATTCCCTTCCTAAATGGCAATTGCATGACAACAATGGTTGGTTTATTTTTCCCCTTGATGTTAAGATTTTGTCTGCTTTAGGATTATGCAAGTCTCTTGCATATTTCATAATTGATATGTGAATCTTCGTTGTTGTGTTAAAAAAGGGACAACCTTTCCTTAGAGTCATCTACCATTCAAGCTATTGTAAATTTTTTCTCTCTCCTGCATTGACCAGTTGTAGGCATCTGCATTAATTGTTACCTTCCGCAAAAAGTAACTACTGTTTGTGCAGGCAGAGTGATGAGTCTGTCTATAAGGGTATAGCAATAAATCCTTAGGAGTCATTTAAATACTACACCCATTTAGCAGGACAAATTGTAGTATGTTTTTTCCCAGGGCCCATAGCCTATATAGACAGGGATTGGTACCCATATTCTACATGAACTCTGGACCTCATGCTTGTAAGGCAAGCAATTGATCAGCTGAGTTTCCTCCCAACTTCATGTAGATTACATGTCAAACATTTCCTCTTTAGCCCATCTTTGATTTTAGATGACAATGATGTAGGATTTTTTAAGCTTTGGGATGATAATTGGGGTCCTGGCAAATTGATCCTATCTTTTCTGCTGGTTTCAGACTGGCCAATTCTCCTTAGATGCCACCTATGTCATGGAGTTTGGAGAGACTCTTGTCCCTTGAGAAGACAAAGGGCAGTGTTGAGGTATCTGACTTAGGGATATACAATTCTAGACATGTGGTATTTAAAATATAGACCAGATCATCCACAAATAGGTTCATTATTACCAATTCTTTGTTTCACCAGGAAATATTTGCTCTTACTTAATGACATTGTGGTTATTAATAGGGTTGCTATTGTAGGTAGAGTGCTGAAACCTCAAGGAACCTAATCCCTTTTCTTTTCCTTTTGTCCTTTGCTTCTTACCTGGTCCTGTGCATCCTGTCTTTTAGGAACACATTAGGATCTTTTCTCATTCTTCTTTCAGATAAAATTCACCCATTTGATATATCATGGCTTTAAGAATTTTCTGGGATGCAGTGAAAAGAGGAAGCATTTATTCTACTCTGTATAATGTCTTCGTTAAATAATATAAGAGGACTTAAGGTTTAAATGCTGGGTGAATAAGCAATGCTGAAAGAATAGGAAGAGGTTATAGAAATGTATGGGCAGCAAGATAACATCTTTAGAATACAGCATTTATACATATCTGTTGAGAATAATGAGGATCACCACTGCTCCTACTGAGCCTTCCATTCCATTTATAAAACACTACTGAAATTACACACACACACACACACCACACACACACACCACACACACACACCACACCATACCACACACACACACACACAACACACACACACCACACCATACCACACACACACACACACAAACCACACACACACACACCACACCATACCACACACAGACACACAACACACACACCACACCATACCACACACACACACACACACACACACCACACACACACACACACACACACCACACCATACCACACACACACACACCACACACCACACACACACACACACACCACACACCACACACACACACACACACACACACACACACACACACACACACAGAGTCTTTATTCACCAGCGACGACATTGGCTCAAGAGCACCTTCCCAAGACCTCTGTGTCTTAAACCATGAATGAGCAGACATGTTATTTTACTTTACAAATGGAATTTTGCAGAAATAAGCAAGCATTTTGAAATGAGATTATCCTGGGTTATCTGTTTGGATCTGCTGTGAGTATGAGAGATTTTTATGACAGAAAGAAGGTGGTGTGATCTTGGGAACACAGATCTGAAGAGTGACAGGGCTGCCTTTGAAGACAGGGAAGGGCATTATGAGACTGAGTCAAAACTTTTATCTGTGAAAGCCAGGAGAGGCCACAGAAGGGATTCTTCTCCTAGGGCTTCCAGAAGGAAGGGCCCTGATGACATTGGCACTTAGCCAGTGCAATTGACTTTATACCATTGCCCCTGTAAATGTAAAAAGATACATTTATATTGTTGTAACATACTATTTTTGTGATGCTGTTGTAACAGCCATAGAGATGGATTGAGAACACTTTGCCTTGTGCAAAGTGTACTTTGGACTGTGGACTTGGAGTGTGATTTCAGCATTCTAAGGATTCCATATTGCCCTTACTCTAATGGCAGTACAGGTAGGGACACACGGTAGGAGAACACACACACACACACACACACACACACACACACACATACACACATACCACAACACACATACAACACTACACACACACATACACACACACACACACACACACACCAATCATAATCCAGAATACAGAATGTATGTTCTTCATTGAAATATAGTTATATATTCAAAAAATTTCAGGGTTGGTTGAATAGACCATGCTTTAAACCACCTGAATCCCATTTTGTATCTTAGTGTTCATCTAAGGAAATCAAAGCAAATGTAATTTTTCTTGATAGCTCGTGTTAAAATAAATGGTGATGCCTATTAAACCTTAGGATTGAAAGTACATCCACACAGTAAGCTGACAGAGGAAGAGACAATTTCATAAAATTTAAAGATGGAAATAAATATGCAACAAACACCAACACGTGAAAGGCCCAAATATGAGACCAGTTTGAGAAGGGGAAAAAAATAAAACAGAAAAAAAATAGAAATAACCATACAGGTTGCAAGATTCTATTTTGAAATATGTAGAATGTTATTATGTCATGAAATATACATCTTTTTACATTTTCCTTTTGACACATGCAGATGAAGAAGTTCCTGGTGTGATTGCAGTTATGGAAAAGTTGATAGCTGAGTGTTAAACTGTGAAAAGTGACAGAGATTCTTAAAGGCGGAAAACACCCTTCGGAATACTGATGAAAAGGGACAGTGAACAGGGAGTGCGGACTCGGTAGGCATAGACTTTATTTTCCTGTCTTATCTCGCAGAAAATACCACGTCCTCAAAATATCACCTATTCTGAATAGGAAAAGGCCAAATTTTATGTTTTTGTGACAGGTGATTACATGCAAAATAATGGCCTTTTCTTTAGCTTCTTAGTTCTCTGTTAGTTTAGAAAAAAAAAATGCTGTGCAGATCTCCACATATTTTTTCTCTCTTTTTTTTAAAGCCTCATTGGTGTCTGAGTCTGTAAGTGGTTACAAGTGCAGACTTTTGCAGGAGCAACCAGGCTTAGTGCTACAATGAGGAAACACTGTGGCCAAAAAAAGGAGAAAGACCGGGATGCAGCTCTGCAAAGGAGGAGTTATTCTTTACCTCTGTCTTACAGTTTACTATGGACACAATCCATATGGTTTCTGAGTTAAATCTGGGGCAAGAATGTTTCACAAGGCAGGTCTCATTACACCCCTTGTGGAAGAGTACTCATACGTGTGTGGGAGTCTATCTCAGTAGTTTTCTACTGGTAATTTGCATTTACCACAAGAAAGGAGTCAGGTGTTTGAATGGTAGAGATACTTTCATAGGGCCAGACACACTTGAATGTATCCCCATTCACAGGACCAGGGAAGGGAGTTGGTGTTTATAAGCATCAAGTGTTGTGGTTGGAGGACCATCACAGAGATTGCCAAGAGGTAGGAAGTGCCCACCTTGTGTTCTAGTCACACAGACTTTTCATGCTTTGGTATGACTTTCATTGTTTAATTTATTTCCAGGTATAGATGCTTTGTAGGAGCATTTTTGTCCTTTTGTTGTTATTTGATGACTGTTTATTTTATTTTATTTTATTTTATTTTATTTTATTTTATTTTATTTTATTTTTTGGAGCTGAGGATCTAACCCAGGGCCTTGCGCTTGCTAGACAAGCGCTCTACCACTGAGCTAAATCCCCAACCCCTTGATGACTGTTTATTAATGTGGAGATACAGAATTTTTATTTTTGTATAGATATCAGGCAAAGCTTTGAAATTATAAATTTTTCATATTAGAGTACTAATTTTATTCTGATAGTACTACTTAACCCAGCAAGGGTTATGAAAATAATTATTAGACATTTTATCTAAATTATTTATAATGCAGATAAGTTTCCCCATAGATGTACCTAATATACGTTTTAGAGTTACTTCCTTTGTAATGCCTGATAAAATTTGTCTGTGGCC
Source organism: Rattus norvegicus (assembly GCF_021556685.1). Lineage (NCBI taxonomy): Eukaryota > Metazoa > Chordata > Mammalia > Rodentia > Muridae > Rattus > Rattus norvegicus. Next base: position 45,613,320 of record NC_141540.1, read on the forward strand.
TCATTTCAGAAACTTTCTTCTTTCTAACCTAGAAATTCTTACTCACACTAAGGATACAGTCTCATTCAGTAAAATTCATATTTGAAGGGCGGGGAGGTGACTCAGTGCATAAAGTGAAGTGCTTGTCCCGAGATTAAAATTTTTCGAGAATTACAAACAAGGCCATTGAGTGGATACTGCGACCCTGAACTCTGCAGGTATTCAGCCCACACAGCTTTCCCAGCTCGGCTGGCTTTGTTGCTCTTCATCATGTGTCCTTTGCGGGTGCCATTGGTTCTAATTGTCTGCCCTGTAATAGTCATCCCGTTCTAGGATCCCAGTGGAATACCAGTACATCTTTCACAGCGCTTCAGTATTATTATTAGGCAGCCGCAAGAGCTGCTCACTTCTCAAGGACCAAACCTAGGAGAAATTTAAAACGTACTTCGCTTTTGATGGTGGCCTAGGATTTCCTGTAATGTTTACATCTGAGCCAACGCCCATGGTTCTTTTTAACCACTGACTCCTCATCCTTCATTCCCAACTCCAGCGCTCTTAATTCTGCCTTCCTCAGAAGCCATAGGCTACACCTCTCTTGCCCTCTCTTCCCTATTAAGCACACACTTTCTCTGGATGTTCAGACACAAAACAGTCAAGTACAGAGACGTAAAATAAACTCATTTCCTGGAAAGCATTTCTTTTCTCTGGCGCTTGTTTCTGTATCTCACATTCAGATTAAATTAGCTTTTCTGCTTCATCACAAGGAAGTCTCATTTGAAGCATATTTCTCACACGGCCCGTTTCTTTGAAAAGCCTCAGACTATTTTGTCTGGTGTGTCTTATTAGAAAATCCCACTTTTTTTCTATTTGCATTTTTTCTTCTGTAAACAAACTATTCTCTGCAGTTTAGAAAAGAAAAGGACCAGTTCAGAGTGGCCCTTGTCTGACAAAATGTGGTAATTCAAGTGCAAAACTCAAGTGAGTTCAGAAAGAAAATGTTTGCTTGACATGTATCAAGTACTTCTTAAGCTTTCATATTAAAGATTTTTAGTCCCTTTATTTTTAGTATGAAGGATCAATGTCTAACAGTTCAGCAATTGCCTACATGAGACTTGAGTGGGTTCTTTTCAACCACAATTTCCTTTGGTTTGAAATTATTGCTTTTATTTTGAATTTACTGTTTCTTAAAACAAAGGTAGTTGGAATATGAATGATGAACCATTTATTTCTAATATATTTGAAATGATTTTCAAAGCTTAAGTGTAAAATATTGGAAATACAAAATGAAAAAAGAATCTTGAATAAAGTCTATACATAGAAGCAGTTCTAACAGTTTTGATATCATTAATGTGGCTGTCTTAAATTAAAGAAAAATAAAATGAGAATTTGTAACCTTGTTTCCATTGTAGAAGGAGGCTATATTTGAATTGGAACCCAACATTAACACTTAGCAACTTTATTTTCCTTTCTATGCTTCCTTTCTTCAACTTTAAAGTGAATAATTAAAATCAATAAAACTTAGTTCAATCCTTCACATAGATTCACTTAGGTAAATCTCACTGAAATGGTATTGATGATCTCAATCCTGGATATACCCAAGAATTATGAAGAGGTTCATCTCAAAATAGAGAGGCAATAACTTAACATTGGAAGTGGGGCAACACTTGGCACAATAATACTTTCCTTTTGATTGTTTTATTAT